>NC_140124.1:39655577-40255577 GCF_964035555.1 Netta rufina | reverse complement strand
AGGAACACATACAGGCTCTGTGAAAAGAGCTGAACGCCTCTACAGGAGACATTTTAAGGTTCTTTCTGCTTTAAAGGTAGGTGATTTATTCAAATTGCCTTTCTTAAACTCCCAAAAAGAGAATCTGAATATTTTGGCTAATGCCCAGGAATTTTTAGTTGTTGTTCCTACTACTTTTCTGTACAACTACTTTTTTTGTCCTCTTCCTTCTGATACTACCAATGCTAAAGAAAAAAAAAAAGCCTTCTGTATATCAAGCAGATCTTTCTCCTTCCTAGCCCCAATGTGTAGGAACTGTATGGTTTAAAGCCCTGCTGAGATTTGCAGGCATAAATGTCAACTACAATAGTCAAACCTTTTAACATATTTATTACTCCATTCCTGATATTTTTCCACTCTATGGAATTAATACCATAATTTAAAGTGCCACTTATAAAAAAAGCCAAGACATGGTAAAAAGCCTGCTACCATCGTTGCTTCCTTTACAAAAATATAGTAATATAATATGAGTATAATATCACTCATCACAGCATATTTAAGTTTAATCAACTTTGTGGCTCTTGCTCTGTGCAGGTATTAATCATTCATAAGTGTTTGGATTCTGATCATTGTTTTATACGTCATTTCCATAGGCATTCCCTTGCAACCTGATCAGACCTGGTGCAAAGTGGTCATTTCTCGGGTGAGTGGATATGGAAAGGGACGTGGAAAAGGGATACGGAAAGGGACAAAGAAAATAGCTGAAGAGATGCAAGACACGTATGTACGTGTGTATGCGGAAGAAGGGAGGGAGAAAAATGCTTGCTTATGTAAAAGCTGGGACTAGACAAAATGATTTCTGTGCAAGGTGCAGAATTCAAGTACATTTTAATCCGTAGGCAAGCAAGCCTAATCCAAAGGAACACAAGAAAAACATGCCTTTCCTATACACCTCAAGACTAACTCGCATGGGTTTAATATTGCTTCAGAATCATCCTAACTAATAAGAATTACTTTGACTATTCATGACCGCCACATGCCTGCCCAATTCTTTTTTCAAATCCAGTTACGTGGTTTGCCTCAATAATTTCCCGTGACAGTAACTTCCATAGTCTAATTAGAAATATAAAATCCATATAATATCTTCCTTTTATTACTCTTGTATTTGCCACCTTTGATTTCAATAGAATATATCTCTTCGTACTTATGTTATGAGAAAAATAAAACAGATGTTTCCAATTTATTTTCTTCTCGACACGAGTATTCAGTGCAGCATGAAGTTACCAGTTGAATAAAGGACTGAAGTATTTCATCCTGCCTACGTTCTTCCAGACGAAGTAAGCTTGGCTGTCTACTAGCAGAATCAGAGAAAGATGAACAAGTGAAGGATGTAAAGAAGCTCAAACTTTATGAATTTTGAGCAAGAGGTTTATGAGAGAGCATCAGAAAACAGCTACAAGCATTAAAAAAATGGTTCCCTGGTCAACGCTAGTACACCTATATTTGAAGAATAAAATTTGCAGACTTTAACCAAACGAAATACAGCATGTGTCCTGAAGATGCCAGGAGGGAAAGGGACAATAACAAAGAAAGAGCACCTATCACGTAATGTCACCCGAACCTCTGATATCACGTATATTCAGCACGCTATTTTAAACTTCATTGTAGAAACAGCTGCAGCCAACAGTTCCTGCTTACTCTGTGAGCACAAGCAAGTTCTCAGATGCCATCATCAGCGTCACGGATGAATGGTTTAAAAGGGATCAATGCCAAAGTCTGTGGAGACATTTCTGGAAACTTCTATATTTGCATAGAACTGCTATTATCAGGGTGAAAACTGCACCAAACACAAGCATGGCTTCAGCCAAAATGTCTCATAAAGCAGGGATCTCTGCAGACATTCACTTTACAAAAGCAATGGAAGGAGACTTCAGAGGGACATCACAGGTTTACAGTCTGATGATGTTGATTATAATTTCTGCGGAAATCCTGCTTGATTTAGTTATTGCAGGACGGAAAAGGACAACTCAGAGAAGCTCCAGAGCTCTCCATTCCCTAGGCTAGAGGACAGATCCCTTAATATAAGGTTACCCACCCTTCGAGCCAGTGCCAGCCTGCAGCGTGGCTGACTGGGCAGCATTCCGACTTCCCTCACCTTCCAACGACTGAGACACTGCTGCAAACAAACCAGCACCAAACCATCCAAGTAAATCCACAGAATGCAGGAAAAAATTACTTGAGACGTCTGGCAGTTTCTGTAGGAAATACTACCCACCTCTCAAGGATCATTCAAGCAAGTGCTATGCATATTTGCACTATTTTGGCTGAAACGCTCTCACGTGAGGTACTGAAAACCACAACAGTAATTCAGGAGGACAAATACAAAACCAACGTATCTTAGACCACCAGTCCTTTTAAGTCATGCTACTTAACTGAGGACTACAAACTCTTCATTTTGAATAATCTAGTTTTATCTTATGTTTAGGGAAATAATATGCTACTTGGGGGAAAAAAAAAAAAAAAGACGTTTACATCACAGTGCTTCATTTTACAGTATCAAGCGATCCTTGATCTTTACACTAGCATCATTAATACACATTAGTTACTGGTGAGAAGGCATTAGCTATACGTCACCAGTTTTCAGGACCTGAAAACAAATTTCTGGAACAGAGGAACTCTTGTTGACAGTACACATCATTGGGATTTTACTTATTTTTTTAAGGGTATACTTTTGACAATGAAACAGTTCATGAAACAAAGTGACCTTACACAGTTCAGAAGTTCACTTTTCCAAGTCAAAACCCTGCAAAGATTGAGGGAAAGCCACTGGCCTGCTCTGATTAGTCAAGAGCACAAGAGCTCAATTAGTTCCTACTTGCTGACAGGAGTATTGGATGGAAAAAGCAAACCCAAGTGACTGAAATACAAAATGAGGCATTCTAATCAAGTGTGATGACGCTAAAATCGAGTTTTCTGAAAGTGTCATACATCTTCAAACAATCTTGAGTGACAAAGGTACAGTTTCTATCATACACACATCATATTTCATATATAAAATAGGGGTGTATATGTGTGCATGTGTACACATTTGCATATTTATACACAAAATCTGTACATCTCCATAGGTGTACTAACCCAGTTCAATGTCAACCGAAGTGAACAGCGACTGCTACAGTTACAGCACTGTGAAAGTACAAGCCACTTAGGACTGATAAAAGAGAATTAGTCCACTTCTGCCACTTTGCTTAGATTCACACATGCTCCTAAGCAGTCTTTCATAACAGCACATCTAGAATTCTGTCATCACTTTGGCAAATTATTTTTGCTACAAAATAATGCAGCACTGATCACAGCTAATACCTTCTGGTCTCAGTCATGACAAGAAGATTGGCCTTGCCATTTGTATCCCTGGGATTAGTGGTCGCAAATCAGTATGATCCTTGGGGTCTGTTTTGCCTGCATGTAAGAAACTTTCCCACATGCACTTCTCCTGGGCAATGCAACATTTAGAGTTTGGAAAATATGAATTCTGACAACTTTTGCAAGTCAAGTTAAATGCTGAAGAAAAGGAAAGTTGATCTTAGAATAAGTATTTTCCATACAGCTACATTTGTACAGTTGTGGGAAAAAGAGAGATGGCAAACGTAAACAGAAAACAGCCCCTTACTTGCTCAGAAATACAACTGCCTTCTGGCAAGTGAGTGTGAAAGGGGTGTTTGTACACACAGGCACACTATAAACACACCACTAGCAAATCAGATGCAACACTGTTCTCTCAGAGCTGCTAAAGAGATAATAATCTAAAAGTTTTAAAATGTGTAAACTACTATTCATTACCTTGTAATCTGCAAAACAAAATTAAATGGTGGGCAAAGCAAAAACAAGTTAAAAGCTACTTCAATTATTTCAAAGTTAAAGTCTGGCATCTACAATATATTCTCATTCTTCTTGCACAATTCACCTACTGCAAAACACAAACTGAGGCAGAGCAAGGCACTATTTAGAGCCTTTGTTACTGTTAAGGTTTCCTCTTTAACTGTGGGCAAAATCCAAACACACACTCCCTCTCCTAAGCATCTTTTCATCTTTACAGTCTGTTTCTGTTCCTTAAATCCAAGCAGAGCCCACCCCCAACAAGTCTGCATGCGTCCCCAGTGCACATACTATAGGAAGAAGGCAACCGAGTTCAGGTATGTTTCTGAAGAGTGGAAAGCAGCATCTAAGCTATGCAACCTCCAATTAAAGCAGAATACCCTAAACTAAGAAAACCTATCTACTAAAAATATCTCAGCAGTTGTGACTGATGTAGATGAAGAGTTGTAGGAGAAGCTGCCCAGTGGCCGATGTGCTGTTTTTAAACACTTCTCCCATTAGGGCTAAGAATGATCAAGAGACTCATCATCTCCACAAGTACTCTTACTGTAAACAGCTAATGTTGAAAGTCAGACCCTTAATAAATATATGCATTTAATAATTTCACTCCCGAGACATGTGGTTCTACTACTACCACCACCAGAGGAGGTACAGAAAGAGTAATAAATAAATAAAAATAAAAAATCAAATAAGGTAAATTAAACCCTTGTTTTCTTCAGTACTAAGTTGCAAAGAGAAACCTGAACACACAAAATAAATTACCTTTCATAATCCAGCGAGGGTGCTAAGGATGCACACAGGACTGATCCCCTACAGGCATGCAAGTATTAGGAAAAAAACAGACCTTCCCTCTTCTAGATCAATGTTTTACTACACATGCGTTTATCTTTTTCCTTTGTTTGCTATGTGCTCATTCACCCTACAATTACTAAAGTTTCCTAAAAATCAGAAGACCATAAGAGTCAAACTAATGCACAGAGACAAAAAACAATCCCTGCCCTCACCCTTCCCTCATACCCCAAAACAGCACAGCATGCCCCAGCTTTTCTGACACTGTGGAACAGGGTAATAAATACGAGTAAGCAAGCCACATGAATTTGAACATGGCATTATTTTTATTATTTTTAAACAAACAGCCTATATGTTTGCTTTTTGTTAGCTCCCTGTGGTGGCAAAACTATAAATGTGAAAGTTAGAGACATAAAGGGGAAAAAATGAAGTAGCCAATAGCAAAGATTTCAAATATACTTGCACAAGCACATGGTTTGTTTTACGGCTGCTTTACATAACAATAAAAATGTAATATACCGTGTTTTTTGGCAGGGTGTATAGAGAGAGCATCAAATGGCAATAACAGAGTAAGCACAAATGATCTCTTTGGAACAATTAAGCAATTTTAGAAGCACCACTATGTCCAAGAGCTAATGGGCCCAAAGAGATGTAAAGGTCAAAAGTGTGAGCTTTTCTCTACTGACCAGAGATCACATATGTGACCCCTCCGAAGTCAGAATCACTGCATAATCACACCATATAATCCCTAACAGAGAATAAACCCAGGTAATAACAGCACATTAAACAAAAAAGAAATCTGTCCTCCAGAAGCCAAAAGCAAGGTGCACTCCTCCACCCAGCTGCATCAGCATAATTAAGAAACGAAGAATTATTAATTAAATAAATAATGATTACCCTACTTGCACATAAACACCTGAGAAAAAGGACATCACTGGATGTACATGAAACAGTCAGGTACTCAAGCAGTTCAGTGAAGAGTTCGACACTTTAAGAAAGAATGAGTAAATAAGACTTAAATTAAAACCCACAGCTCTTCTGGTGACCTTGAACTCTATTAACATGAACACAGAGACACACAAAGGCACTTGTTTCTGGACACAGTTCATTTGCTAGCTTCAGCAAGGGCTGAAATTTAGCCCTTGACCTAGGCTGTCAGTAGGATATGACACTTTATCTTTCAGGAAAACCAATCTAAGCAAACATCACAGTTTCACTACTATTTTAACGTTCAGAAAATGAGATTCTCTCTCGGAAAATAAAGCATTTACTAAAACTGTAAATAGATGACTTCCTAGATATGACACTTAATGTGTACATGAGTGAATGATTGATAAAAATAGTGACCAAAGAACACTGCATTTGCTTGGTGTACACAACTGTGTGTACATACAGGCTCACCTACTGTGCTTTTCAGATGCCCTCACAACCTCAGAGTGAAGAAGCTCAAAGCATCCCTTTGACTACAACCCTTTAAGATAATAAAATACACTTTTCCAATGACCAACGAGTACCACATAAAGAAAAATGATAAATGCCAATTCTTATGCATACCTTGCACTGAAATTGTCAATTGGGATGACCCCAAGTACTTTAAAAACACATTCCTCCTTCCCTTTGATGTATGATGTGAATACTGAAACATTTGAAAAAAAAAAAATATCTATGTACACATCCAGTAGTTCAGATGATCAGTGCAACTTCATTTGCAAGTAAACTAATAATACAAGAAAGGTTTTGTCATTTTATTTTATTTTATTTTATTTTATTTTTTTAATTCCTCATAAACATTTTATTTCTGCCAACAGCAGAACCTTGCCTCTTTGTTTCCCTGCAGACATGGGCTGCAGAGTTTGTCAGACACCACAGCTTACTGCAGAAGGATCGGTGTGACCACAGGAAGAACGGTCCAGAGCCTGCTCAGCTCGGCAGAGCAAAGAGGCAGGAAGACACCAGCACAGCTCCTTACAAACCTGTGGTGGTGTGAAGAAAGAGGGGAAGCTCTACAGTGCAGAACAGGCACACCAGCTTTCTTCTGCAGAACTCAGGCCATTGCAGTGACTTGGTGCACATTAGATTGCAAGGAAGACATAGCCCAGGAGATGAGCACAGAGGGAGCTGAGAATCTGTGCAAGAGACTGGCAGGTTTACTACTGGAAAGGGACCTGGCAAAATGCAATTTCTCCCTTTTGCTCTCTGCTCCTAAGGGCCACATCTAACCCCATCCCATATTTTCAGTCTCCCCTTGTGTGTCGTAGTTCAGCCACCAGCTCCAGCTCTGTTCTTCCCTTTCCCATTCATTCTAAGTCAATAAAGATTGCTGCAAATGAAGAGGCTTCACTAGCTAACATACGATTCTCCTTCCCAGATCCAGACCCCGACCAGCGCTGCTTCCTTATCTCTCTTTGAGCCAAGCTGTGAACCACTAACAAATCCCATCCAGCTGTTCAGCTGGCCATGAGAGACACAGCACGTCCTCGCTTGCCCTTAGCCCTTTATTCCAGCTTCTATCTAGACCCTGCCAGCGTACTGCATCCCCACTGCAAAGCGTTACCAGCCAAAGGCTCCACCACCCAAACCCCATTTTTCAGACTTCCCTGACAAAACCCAGTACCAGTTATTAGAGATGCCCTAGACTGCCAGGTCTCTGACAATTACCACTGCAATGAAACATGCACCTGAGCAATCTCAACGCTAAATTATTTGTCTGAACTTTGCATCGCCTCATAAAGAAGACTCTGCTGTGAAAAGCAGAGCAAAAATTCCTCATAAAGCAATGTACAAAGCCCAGCTTGCACTGTCTATGGGCTAGAAAATCTGCATTTGCTGTGGAAAAAAAAATTATCTACAAGACATACCTGATACATTACAAAACCTCAAATGTAACAGAGTATTTATAGTCATTAGAAGTTAAGTACACACACTGAATACTAAGTGCTTGGGATTGGAATGTCTCAGCACACTTAATAGCTCTGCAATTTAACTAATATTTCCCTAACAAATAGTTACAGTCTTTCCAGTTATTGAGGTAGAAGGTGAGGTAGGAGCACAAAGACAGCAAAGGAAGCTGTTGGGCACTTTCATTATTTCTGCTACTATCCAGGAAAAACAACAACAAACCAAAACAGGAAAACCAAACCAAAACACAGCACTGATGTATCTCAAAACCCATCATCTCGCCACAACGTAGCCGTATCACAACGTAACAGCTGCGTTAACCTGGATGTGCATAAAACCGGAAAATAACCAAATCACATATTCAAGATAATACAATAGCTGCTGAATAAAACAACTCGCTTATTTGCCTCAATCAGATAAGAAAAGAAAGGAAAGAAAAAAAAAAAAGCAACGTCACAACGTAAGCAGAACTTAATTTGGAGAGGAAGAGGGACCAGGGAGACAGCTACAAGCCCAAGGACTAGACCTATTTTATTATTAAAGAACATCCAAATGTAGCCGGAAATTTACATACCACTTTGCAAACACTGTCAAAAATAAAAGAAGTCCTTTGACCTGAAAATTTTACAGTCTAAATTCAGCAAGACTAACGCATGACGGTTAACCCTTCACAAAAGCAAGGAGAAGTGCCTGAGTGACAGGAAATGAGGGCTCGCTTTAAAAGGCAAAGTGTAAAAAGAAGAGAGGCAGGGACCTTTCCAGAAAGGGCAGGAGTTACACGTTTTATGTGGCTAAAGTTAGCAGACTGGGATGAGGGATACTGGGATGTGGGAAGGAGGGCAGGAGAACTGAAACTGAGGATTTTATGGCTGCTCCACATAGAAAGTAAAAAGACTATTTGGTGGTCACCTACTTCAGCATCCTAGAGTGGTAAAAGCATACTGAAAATACATGTATGCAATTGTGGCCGCTGCCTCCAGTCCCCTCCCCTTGTACTCCCACAGCATCCACAGCCCCTGCACTGGGTGCTGAAGGTGCTCCCCGACTTCTCTATGGCTGCTTACAAACCTGTTGGCCATGAATTTGTTGAGCCCAGTTTTGAGTGTGCTGATACAACCTGCCTCTGCAACCTCCTGCAGCAACAGATTCCATAGCTCCATGGTGCAGAAGGACTGGTCATCTGTTTTGAAATGATCTCTTAGCAATTTCAGTGAATATCCCTGATTCTAGCACTACAGGATTCAGCAAACAGCAGCTCTGACCATGCTTCTCTGCCCGTAGGTACAAAAGGAGGGTGTGCTCCTTGGGGAAATGAAGGTTCACAGGGCCTTCAACAAATAAACCTGTAACTTACTAACTTTAACATTAGTCTACTTGATTGCTACTGAGTTTCAAGTAATTTTTGAACTTTCTTACCCCTCTTGCTTGCTTACTAGTTTTGCTCTTCCCCTTCTGCCTCCCTCCCTCCATTTCTACTTCTGCCTTTATCTCCCTCTATCTCTGCTCCCTTCTTCCTAACCCTCCCCTAATTTACTTCTCCCCCTCCTCACGGTTGTTTGTTTCACATCTCCCCCGTGCTCTTACACATGCACAGGAGGACAATCCATGGCTCAAGAGCCGCATGCAGCTCATGCAGCAGTTTCAGGAGGCCTGCAAAGATGCAGCTGGGCACCTGTTACACGCCCTGCATTCTTCAAGGTACGGCAGGTTGTGCCTCCTTGATTTACAGAACAGTGTAAGCACTGTAAGGCTGTATAAACGCATTGACTTTATTGCTCTAAGAATGTTTTACCTCCCAGGTAGGGGCCTACGACAAGCAGCACAGCTAAAACTGTTGTGGTTTATATGCTCACCTGCTTTTGAAAGTCACTGATGCTCTAGAAGAGGCTGACCCACGGATGGCTCTCCCCATTCATTCAAGAGGAGGACTTCCACCTTTGCCACAACTGTTTCTTTCAGCATCCAGTGCAAAATTGCCTCAGCTGTCCTGATGGGCTCTCACAAGCACCTTTAAGGTCTGGCACAGTCTGGCTGTCCACAGGAATGTAATGTAATGCCCTTCTGCCTTGAGTGGTTTTACGTCCTTTTCCTTTCCTCACCTACAATTCATTTATCCTCTCGGTCTCACCAACGCCTCCAACCTAATTAACCTCATAAGGAGAAAGAGTGGATAGAACAAATTGGAAAAATGCTATTCTAAAGAAAGCATTAAAATTTCACTAGGGACGTAAATCCTGGGATGTAACTAAAAGACAAGCAGCTGAAGAATAAGCCGAAGGCCTGACACCAGTTACTTTCCTAGTCAGAGATCTCCTAGGTCATTCTTGTAGCTAGCACACATCTTCTTGACTGATTTCTGAGCTCATGAGCATGCTATATGATTTGAAGTAGGAAGGAAAGTGAAGACACTGCTTTAAATCAATTGAGATCTCGAGTCAGATTCATGACATTTTGAGATTTCCGTTGGCACAGCCATTTAAAGCACTGTCTTCCCCCTCTCTCCCATTGTCCCCCAAACATAAATACTTTTATTAGAAGCCAGAGCACTACAAAACATGTTGAGATTCCCAAACTAAGGATTACCTCAACAAAAACAAAATTAGACAATTCTTATTGATAAACAATGTACTAGGAGCTTACGGAGGACACCAGCTATAAATGCTTGCACGCACTGCCTGATGTATCTCCTTTAAAAAGGTTACCAAGACATGCAGGAAATAATGTGCAAATTGGGTATTACAACAATCAGTTTGATTGATCAGAAACTTCTGATGAAATGACCTTCTGTGGTATACTACCCTATTGATATAATTGCTTTAGAACTGTGTTATTACAACTGCGCTTTTTAGTGATCCTTCAAAACCATCTGCAAGAGTTAAACCCTGCTTTAATTAAATATACTGCACTTTCTCCACCATTTACAGTGCACTTCTCAGGGCAGCCTATACTTGTTCAGAATGCCAAGTAATACGCTGAAACTTTCAAGAAGTCGTCCACTTCAAAATTTCAAACATATGGCATACCCATAACAGTGATCACCTGAATTAGCACCTTCAAATTTCAGTGGAGATACTCGAGCTGCATGTGAAACATTTTGTACAGTTATGCTGGTAGGCTTCCATGTATAAAAATCCTGAAGCTTTGCTGTTTCCTAAAAATCTGACAGGATTCTGAGGCCATACAAGAAGTATTTTCCTTCTTCTCATCAATTCATCTATTTTGAAAAGCCACCTTTAACTTCAGAATTAATTTTTAATGCTTGTGGGTCTTTTCACTCCTGTGTGCTGCTCTCTGTAGGGTACTAGGCACTGAAAGAAAGAAAGAACAACAACAACAACAAAGACCCTTCCCCTGATCTCTCCTTAATAGATGCTGGAATTAGCTTCACTGGCAAGAATCTATTGCTGAGACATCCACAGCAGAAAGAGCATGAAATATTAGCAGCCCACCTGCCACAGGAAGTACCTCTGCTCTAGCCAAGAGCATTTGCTACTGCCTTTACAATTCTCAGCACCAGGTCGAGATTCTCTAGTTTCCAGCAAGGCCAGCAGCTCCAGAGGCAAGGTAAGCATGGTCCTCTCATCTCAAATAGTTACTTGCACTAATACAAAGGAAGGGAAAAATATTAATGCGCTGATTTGGTTTACGCTCTTGGCTCTAAAAGTTGAAGCCCTTGGAAGAATCGAGCCCTCAATTCCGTGCTGATTCACAGAAATACAGAGGCAAAGAAATTTAACAGGTCTCTACGCCATTAATCGTACAGCCTCTTTAATCCAATTACTTCGTATTTTCTCTTAAACAAATGAACTGCCAAAACTTGGCCAGGGCCCAGCTCTCAAAACAGCTCAACTTAATCTTACCTGATCTATATTTTCAGCTGTGAAGTCGGGGAGGAAATGGGGAAGAGATGTAAAAAAAAAAAAAAAAAAAAAAATCAAGCACTGCATCTGCTACGAGCTACAATCTGCATGCCCCGTTCTCCTTTTTTCTCCCACCTCCCATCGCAGGGAGTGCAGGTTGATAAAGAAAACAATGCTGCATGCTGGATGGTGCAGTTAAGCATACAGGTTGGTGATATATTCTCCTGGTGATGTCAATTAGCCCCTCACGCACGGAAAATATGTATTAAATGCACTGTAGTAACCATTACGCTTTCCACAAATGCCTTGGAAAGACCAACTGCGTGTTGCTGAAATTTGCAAATTGGCAAGAGAAACAAGAAAACCCCTCTGAATTCCAAAGTGTACAGTGTTTATTTTGACAGTTTCAGTTTATTTATAGTACTTGACAATACATGTTCTCCAGTTCATCTTGTAAAATAATGAAGCTAGCGTTTAGACCTCCACTGTTAAGCCTCAGAGGGGAAAATGAGCATAAACTTATTTCATTCAAATAAATGTACAGATTGGCAAGATTCTACTGTAATGACTAAATTACATCATTAATTTAGCTCAAAGTACTTTCTTTGGTGGAGAAAGCACAGCCCTTAACTTCATACGTGGTGTGCAAGTCTCCACAGATGTGCAATAATCTCTTAACCTGTTCACATGAAAAGAGGGATCCTTTTTGTTTGGTACGTTAAATACTTGCAGAGGGGTGCTGTATGGAGGACTGGGCTTTCATGCAGAGTTATAGAAGAGCACAGGCAGAGGCTGCACTATGCACGAGCTCCCCAGTAACCTTATTCCTGTGACTGGTTTGAGTGCAGGCTCTCTCCATCTCATTCCCAGAACAGCCCCCTTCCACAGCGGGGCCAAAGTTGGTGTCCTGGCAGCCTGCACCTTGGCAGAAACCACAGCGCTCTCGGCCACCAGCAGTCTGCCCCTGGTGAAACCCTCAAATGCAGAAACATCCCCTAGCACTTCATCAACGCCCCAGACCCGTCAGTTCTCCCTCTGTGGATAATTTTGTCTTTATGTAAAAGACAGGAGAGATTGGAGCCCTTTGAGCGTAAATACCCCCCGCACCACGTTTCCCATTTATGTCTATGAAGTGCCATACACATATCAGGAATATTTCTTAAAACAAAACCAGACATATCACCCGCTGCTACACACACGTATCCAACACAGGACCCAGACGTGCAGATCTGGAATACAACTGAAACAAAACCAAATTAAAGACTGCGTAGCCAAGACAAAACGCAGAATTTGTCAGATAAAATGTATCTGCAGCGTAATAAGTACAGTTGCACAGTGCCCTCCAAGGGCAGCAAAGCTGAAAGTCAAATAATAAAATTAAGTGGGATACAAGAGAGTGTGCACAGGAGGGATTTCAACCCTCTTTGTTCTTAGCAGTGCTACGATTTCACAGCCGCTCTCAAGATTCACCGGCCCGATACTTGGCATGCAGGAGCACAGCGCGCAGCTCGCCGGGGAATTGCTGAGCCGGGATGTGCCAAACAAAACCTACCACACAATCAGCCACCTCCTGCCACGGGACCCAGCAGCCTTGCTGTTAAAACGTGCCTGTTTCTTTCTTTTTTTTTTTTTTTTTTTTAAAGGGAGCCAATGAAACCAGGAACATCTTCGGAAACGTGAATTCCTGCAATATTAACTAATCAATCCGCAGCAAAGGAGCTGCCCCCGCGCTGCTATTGTCTGAGCACACCAAGCAGAGGACTTCGCCTGCAGGAGCTGCTACCCCCGTAGGCTCGGAATTCACCACGTATCTAAATGCTGTTATTTTTCTGCTTTGCAAGGCAGCCCATACGCAGCTGCGGAGGATCTCTAAATTAGTTAATGCACCGCTTCAAAAGGAAGAGTTATTTCTCCAGGGATCGTGCGCCAAACAAAGGGGGGAGGGAATGGTGAACCACTGGTAGTTTGTGTGACAAAAGGTATTTTTCAGCTACACCGAGCTCTAATTACGAAGGTCCTTCCTACCCTGTGGCTGGAAAGTTCTCACTGAAAATACTTGCATTTCACAGAAACAATGAGGAGGGGGCAAGAATTAAAAATAAAGAGTGATCAAATCGCTTTTTCAAGCTGAGAATTGTCATTAAAAATGATCTGCATTTTGTTTTTTTTTATTCATTTATTTTGTCTTTTTTTTTTTCTTCAAGGAAGAAAAAGCAGCATTTTTGTCATTCTTACTCTAAGAATTTGTGTATTAAAAACAAAACAAACCTATTTTAATGAAATTATTTTGCAATTTTTAATTACAAAATGTGAGACCCTAAAGTTTAAGCTAGAACGTGGCTATGCACAGGACGGACTATTCCAAGCATGAAAACAATTTTAAAAGCCCAATATTGTAATTTAACAGTGACGATCCATCCTTCGATAATATGCTGAAGTTGAAAGCAAAAGCTCTTAAAGCATTATTGTCACTGGATGCATTGACAAAGTACATTTGTAAAAAATTACAAGCACTGTAAAAACAAATGTGATCAAAACAAATGCTAGGCTTTCACAGTATGTAGACGAAATATATTAATTAGAATAAGATATAACTGAGTTCAAAACAGCCTTTGAGCCACACGTTTTCTGCAGACCTCTCTCTAGCCAAGAGATCCTAATTCCACATTGCGAAGTCCTGAAAACTATGAATATTATAGCGGAGAGCACTTCTCCCCACCATCTATACCGAGACATATATTTATTAAGTGCTGACAGTTAACTTTCACAAGACTCTCAGGGAGATCTGGACCTTATTCTGTGAATTTACAGAAACTGGGCTGAAGGAGCCAGGAAACACAACTGCATTTTATTATTATTTAAATAATGAATCCGTGATAGCATTTCACTCCAAAGCGAGGGTAAGCCTTGCAGGCAAATGTCTCCTTCAGTAAAGATTTGAAAATTATTTTTGTTTAAGTAACAGCTGGTCTTGCCTATGTGGACTTAAATGAGCCATGTGGAGACAAACTTGTTTCAGTTTGGGTAAGAAAGATTAAAAACATTAATTCTAGTTAATATCCATTTTGGTCCCTCTACACAGATGGAAAAAATAACATTAAATTACCATGCTTACATACAGTCAATACCAGACACCCAATAAAGCACAAATTCAAAGCCCTGCTCATAACACAACCGATGCTCACAGTTCGAGCAGAACAGCTCTGCTGCAAGTTAGCTCGAAACAAAGGAGATTTACATTCATTTCTCCACTTTGCCACAGACTTCCTGTGTGACCTTGGACAAGTCGCTCGGTTTTGTGAGCCCTTCTGTAAAATGGGGAAAAACATTTATTTCATAACCTCACAGCAATTAGCAGATTTACTTTCAGGAAATGCTTTGATACGGAGGTCAAATAAATGACATAAAGAGTATAAGCAGTGTTTAAACTTTAATTAATTTCTGTTAAAGCTTTGGAAACCTCATCACAAGGACAGAACCAAGGCTTTGGCACAATACTCACAAGTGCTACCTACACACAGAGATAAGGTCTGCCTACACAGCGAGGTGGAAATGCATCCTGATGCCTGCAGACAGGTGCTGGCACAGACTTCCACGACCCAACGCAAAGACACGCCGCACTGCTATCACCAACACACACATAAGACCAGAGGTTCAGTGTCTCTGGGTACCTTGAGCTCTAAAACAAGAGTTGTAACTTTCTGATATAGCACAAAGTAGGAGAAGAAATCACCAGGTACCCTCTTGAAGGATTTAAGATGTCTTAAGTCCAACCAGTTATTCTCCACTTCATCTAAACCACTAACCACTGTTGGATTTGAAAGCCACATTTAACTTTCATAACTTAGTATTAATATCAGAAGTCAAGTCACCTTGCAGACAACAGAAAATTAAGGATCTCTAGAATGCTAATCTACTGGGGAAAAAAATAAAAAAAGAATTAAGAGCCATTCAGAATCAGCCAAATGCTGTACACACACTACGCCAGCTCACTGATGGGAACAGCATTAACCCCATCAGGAACACTGACAACAACATTGCAAAGTATATTAAATAAATCTTTTTTTAGAAAATATCTCCAAGTCTGAAACTTATTTTGAAACAGCACCAGGTAAGCATTTGGGGGACAGGGGCAAGCTATGGAAAACCAGAAGCGAGGAAACTATTGAGGGGAGAGGAAGTTCTGGGATAAACTTCCCCTCATATTACCCACATGTGTGTAAAACCCACACAGCTGCTCAATCACAGGGTGTTGAGTGTGTTCTTTTTTTTTTTTTTTTAAACAGTTGATCTGTGGGTTACACACATGAAAATACGGTCACTGCAAGCTACAAAAATAAAAATGAAACTCATTTGTTTTTAAGCTATTTTGCTTGAAATATCAAATGGCTTTCATTATTCGTAATTGCATCTTATATGTGGTGTTTTATAAGAAGAAAAAGAAAACAGTTCTTACTAAAAATCATTTACAACCTAAAGCTTTTTCTCTCAATATGCAGAGTTGCTCTGGGATGCGTTAAATATCTTGAACTCCCATTACTGCAATAAGACTGCAAGAAGAACAGCATTTTGCAGCGAGGCCAAAAATTAAAGCATGGCCAACCACAAACTGCTATCAAACACAAGGCACTGCACAGAACACGGGGAGAATAGAAAGATGGCCAGGGCTGTAAGACCAAATGGCCGGTTAAAAAAAAATAAAAAAAAAAAAATAACACAGGATACAGTTTCAGACACACATTTTCGAAGGTGACATCTGAGACTTTGGCACCCCTATAACGGATAGCATACAGGTAGTACCTTGTAGCATATGCAGCGCCCTCAATATTTAAGTTTTGAGGTTAATCTTGCAGAAGAGAGTAAGATAACCAAAAGGAAAAGACCATCACCCTCTCTCCAGCGACACCTGAAAAAATGTGTAGAAGCACAAATGCAGCAGAGGGATGAGGGGCTTGAGGTCAAAGTAAAGGTGAGGTTAGGAAGGAGGGAAATTGAAAGTAAGGTACAAAACTATGTATTTAATTCCTCACTCACAGCATGCTAGTAGTTGATATGAAGTGTGAGGGGGAGCAGCGATGCTGTTAGCAGGCATCCCCAGAGCAAATTCTGGCAACCTCAGACATCGTGCAGCGACTAGATTCTCTCACTTGCTCGACGTTCTCACACTCACAAACTGACTATTTCTATTTCTTTTTCCACAAGAGGTGAACTTTCCCTGTAACTGCGACAGCCGAAACTCATCTCACTGTTGTGGCAATTGGCACCTGCTTACCCTTTCACAAAACAGCTGCTGCAGAAGCAAACTCCCTGTGCCTGAGTGCGCAACTCGAACCTCGTTAACCATGAGCAGAGCTGTTCTTTGCTCTCAGCACTGTCTTTATTGAAGTAGGATGGCTTCCACCCCAAGATGAGCAATACCAAAACTCCTTTGGTCACACGCAGACAAAAACCTCTCCATTCATGTTTTCCTACCTATCAACATATTAAGATACAGTAACAATTACACCAGTTACGCCAGTTTCATGCGTTATCTGTAACAGTTGCCACCTTCACTGTCACTCACTGGAAGGAATGCAGGATACTTACAACTACATTAGGGGTGAGAATTAATCATCACTACCTGCACTACGAACTAATCATTACGATTACAAATATTTATAAAGACTGAAACAAGACAAACTTACTATGCAGGCCTTGAAGTGCATTATCCTCAGTTGTCAATGTGATTAATAACAAAATTCACAACCATATTCTATTTTGACAGGTAGTTTGCTAGCTCCTCTTTACCTATGAATGGTGCCAGCTGAAACAGGGACAAATCAGGGTGCTAATATTATTTACACAAACCTTCAGATGAAGCCTGCAGTCTGACATACTTGTACATAATCACAGCTTTTGGGCAGATTCACTAAATTCAGACTGCAGTCCTGGCCCCTTGATCATCCAGGCTCACTTATCGACACAGCGAGGCAGGCTCCGTGCCTTTCTGAGCCATGCTTCTGGGTTTCTTTCCCACGAACATCAGGATATGGTGGGAGGAGGAGGGGGAAGCATGCGGACTTCATCCTGACACAGAGTCAGGATGCAGACAGGACAGACGCTTCCAACCCACCAGCTGGAAGCTCTTTTAATACTCAGGCAGTCATTAATGTCACTGAAACAATATTGTCATGGCAAGAGATTTCAGAACCCATCAGTTATCTTCCAAACAGCATAAAAAAATTAATATCAGCCTAGACTTCTCCTGTACCCACATGCTCCATCCCATCCCAGCTTGAACTAATTATGATCCTCGGGCCTGGTACTGACAGAGGCTAACTCTTGTGCCAGTGCTGCCCCGCAGACTAACAGCAGCAGAAAGCTTCAATAAAAAGCTTCACGTGTGTTTGTGGGTGACAACTCAGTACTAAAGAGGCCAACTTAAATAGTTATTTATACACTGAATTTCCTTTGATTGCTGCTATTACCAACATCAAAAGGCCTCAAACCCAGTTCAGGCACAGCACGGAGATAGGAACAGAGTTGTGCTTTGGCAACAGCAGCGAACACAAACCAGTCTGAAAGCAACTTTCCTCTTGAATGAACAAGCACAACCAAGGATGTTACACTACTACTGTCTCCTCCCCGAACGCTATGAGGCTCGGGCCACTGAATCAACCTGCTAGAAGCTTTAAACAAAAGGTACACGTTTCTAAAACATCCTTAAAAAAGAGCTGCTCTATAAAGGGCAGCCGAACAACCCCACTTGTTATTTCATCAGCTAACATGTATGCTTCTGTAGGGCACCCACCGAGTGACAAATTCACGCTTCTCTTTCACCGTAAGTTACTGGTTAAATCACAACTCTGAGCTAAAAAGCTCGTAGCATTTTACTATTTTCTGCTTCCTTAGCAGGACTTTAATTTATATCAGATCAGTGCAGTCAGGCATTAGACTTAGAAACCAGGAAAAAAAAAAAATCAAGAAGAGAGTTTTTACACTCTTCTTTATAAGCCAGTTTCAGAAACATACACACAAAGCAGTCTGACAGATAAAAATGCAATTGTTAGAAAACAAAACCCAAACAACCCCCAAGCAGACAGAAAACACGTATCAACACACGCATAACAATCTCTGGAGGTGTCACCCCCCCACCTGGAAACTATTTAATATCATCCAAGCATTCACAAAAGCACCGTCAGCTATGCAGCCGTTCCTCTGCTCGATCCAGAACCTCCAAGGACAACTACAACAAGCACAAGCACACTTCAGCCCCTCTCCTTCCCCCGCCCTCCCCGGGGACGGCATCGGCACCAACCTGCAGTTGGGAGGTGGATCTAAGGTGATGTCAGCCAATTCCTTCTGAATCCTGTGGCAATAAAAGCGAGAAGGAACAAAGGTAAGTCGCTGTGCGGGGCAGCAGTTAACACATACGCCTTACAGACATACCGCCGCAGTACGTTTGCAACACCACGTACGAGAGAGGTGCTCGGTTATAGCCTCCCACTGGCCCACTCACACCAAGCAGGACAGACAGCCTGGTGCAGGGACAGGAAAGCAGGCAGGCATCGTGTGCTGAGCCCAGACAGGAGCACTGCTGCACACTCGCACGGAGATGCCAGCCACACAGGGCTTTTCCACAAAGACTCTCCCCTTTACTCTGCTGGCCAGCTTGAAAGTGAAGGGGACCCTCTGCAAATGTGGCGCACCAAGTGCTATGAGGAAACCGTAGTCTGAGAAGGAAATTTGTCTTGCTGGATTGCAAGCAGCAGTCATCGCCAAGTTGGCTTCCCCCGGCTCCCCGCCACCCCCGAGAACAAACAGCAGCCCCACGGGAGTGAGTAGCTGCGCCATTCCCAAGGACGCCTAAAGGAAAGGGAACATCCACTTCCAAGGCTCCTGCACATTCCTGCCACCTTCAGTTCTCCCTCTTCCACACCACATCCCCGAGTCCCTCCCCTCAGGACTCCAGGCGCTCCCTCTCATCGCCAGGCTCAGACAACACCCTGCCCTCCCTGCCCAGACTATTCCGGGCTCACACAGCAGCACGCTGCTTTTGCCACAAGATGCCCAACCAGCTATCATCCCTTTCCCTGGGGTCCCATTACTGTCACTCAAGCTTCCCCTCCAGATCTCCCCACCCTCTCCCCTCCTTTAAACTCAGCCAGCATCTTCGGCCTCTCTTCCACTTGTCATACACGCGAACCACAACCTTTTCATACCAGGCAGTTTACAGTCAGCAGGCTTGTAAAACTCTCTTATTTTTTTAAAATAGTTAAGGGCACGACACGTAAACACCGCTTGCTACTATCTCTGAGCTTGCCATGGAAACATGCTGAGCGGGGATCTGGAATAACCGCACTGCCTTAACTCCACAAAGCCACAGAGAACTTAGCTGTGACGACAGGGCATTTGCATAAAACCCCAGCCACTTTTGACACCTAGAGACATAACCTCTCTGTGCTGCTTGGCAAGGCATTTCAGAGAGCTGGTTTATTATTCTTACTGAAGTGCTCTAAGTTAGCTCGCAAACTTCCATTTGTTGGCTGAGCTCTCTGGTGCAGGACAGTGCTGAATTCAGGTGAAAGAGAGAATAAATAAGAAAGGGCAACAGCTTTTTTTTTTTTTTTTTTTTTTTCTTTTTTTAAACCAAATGGCTCCAAGAGTCTGTCCAGATGAAGAAAATTGACTGACGTAGCTGTTCTGGAATTACTACTCTATGCAGGCATCTCTCTCCCATATAGATATTATTCTGGAATAAAAACGATTTCATTCTCAAAGAAAAAAACAACAACCGACCAAAGAAAAAACCCACTCTGTCCTGTAAGCAAAAACTATTTTAGAGTAGAACATCCACAAGTGGATCCACGGTGGATTATTTCTTTTAGTCAATGTCGAGCCATACACAGAAAATTCAATATAAGTGATGAAGAAACAGAAAAGCAGTAATATGTATGGTGGGAAAGGTTTGAGTTATATTACACCACTCACACCTCGGTGTGAGTGGTGTAATACGGCCCCAAATCTTCCTTTCATCAGGCAAACTCAAAACTCCTCACAAACATTAATTAATCCTCAAAGCAGCGCTGGAAAGAAAAAAGCCATTATACATCCATCCCAATACACAGAGAGGGAAATTGACGTTGAAATTTAATGCTTTACCCAGGACCACATAGTTTCCAGTGGCAGAGAAGGAATGAAGGCCCTACATACCAATCCCACATCCCTATAGCTGATGCTAATAAGGAGAAGGGAAGAGACAGCAGAAATAATTGAGGGGCAGAAAAACAGCCCGGAGGAAGAAGAGACAGGAAAATATGTGGGATAGAATGGAGGGAGAAGCAGGAAGAGAGACCAGAGAGCAGTGAAGTTGGGCACACACCACTGCACAGAGGCACTGGAAAAGTGAGACAATGGCAGCTTCGCACGGGAAGGCTGTGAGTAAGCGAGAGAGGAGGAATGGGAGCAACAAGAGATCAGCAAGGGAATAGAGCAAAATGAAACGAGGAAGGAGAGAGGATGCAGTGAATTGGTCAGAAAACCGACTGCAGCCTCACCTCTTGGCACTGGTAGATAGCAGCTTAGAGTTTTTACTCATGCTGACTTTGCTTTCCTTCTTCTTAGGTGTGCTTGTCTCTTTCTCTGTCTGTTGGTTGGAGGATGAAGATGAGGAGGAGCTGGTGCTGGCCCTCGAATCGTCATCCGACATAGCGACCCCCCCACCACACACCCCAACCTGGAGAGGAGACACCACGGGGCACGGGGAACAAACAGTGAACACAAACACACACAGAGAAAGGCAGCTGACAATCTCGCTCTGTGTTTGGGTCATGCTCCCTTTAAAGGGTCCCCGTGTCTCCCTCTCCTCCTCTTAGGCCCTACAGCCAGGCGGGAGGAGCAGCAGCCCCCCCTGCGCTACTAATGCCATGGGGAAGGGAGAAAGGGACTTTTAAAGCTTCCTCTCGGAAAGCAAGTGCGAAATGAGAGAAGGGACTGGAACAAGGACGACTGCAAGGATCAGGGAAGCTCTCGCAGCAGTTTCTTGTAATCTCCCCCAAACCGCACGAGCGAGAGGAGCCATCGCCACCCAGCCTAGGGGTGCAGGGGATAAAAATGGCACCGCTTGGGCTCCCTGGAGGCCGGTGGGGAGGGACGGGCCGGGGGGTGACCATTGCCAGCGCCCTAATGGAAGTGGGGCATCACTGGCAACAGGGGGAGACCCCGACGGGGGGTCCCTGAGCTGCGGCGGGGGGAAACCCGCACCCACTGGGTGGAAAGGTATGGGGAGGGGGGCAAAGGGGGCAGCACACGGGAGGGTTTGGGGACCCCGGGGGGCCCCATGAGGCCCACCACGCTGTGGGGCAATGGGCAGGAGGGGAGAAAAAGGGCCATGGCCTAGCAGGGTGCGAAACAAGGGCTCGGGGAGCAGCGGGGTGCCGGGGGGGGGGGCACCCCGGCTCCGTGCGGGCACCGGGGGGGCGCGGGGCTGGAGGCAGCGCCCGGCCCCGGGGGGCGAGAAGCGGACACGGGGGACACGGGGGGGACACGGGGGGGGCACGGGACACGGGGGGGCACAGCCCGGCGGGGCTGGGGGGCTGCGGAGGGGGCGCGGGGAGGATCGGGGGCCGGCGCAGGGCCGCCCCCCTCCCGCTGCCCCCGGCGCCCCGGGGAGCCCCCGGGGAGCCCCCCCGGGGTATGGGTAGCGGGGGGGGCTCGTCCGTGCTCCCCCTGCAGCGGGGGGCCGGGGGGGCAGCGGTACCTGCCAGCCCCCGGCGCGCCCCCCCTGCCCCGCCGCCTGCCGCCCCATCGGCGGTCCGCGGCCGGCCCTGCCCCTCGCCCCTGCCCCCGGGGCCGGCGGGGAGGGCGGCGGGGGGCGCCCCGTCCCCGTACCTCTGCCTTTGTGTCTGGCTGCTCCTCCTCGGTGCGGCTGGGCCTGGCCACTCGTGTCTCTCTCGCTGGGAGAGAAGCGGAAGTGCTGCAACAGCAACTATTAAACAGGCAATGGCTTCCCTGCCTGCCTCCCCCACCGCCGAGCCGGGCCGGGGGGGCGGCGGGCACGGGGCGACAGCCTGCGGGGCCTCCAGCCCAAGGGGGTCCCGGGGGGAGGTCGGGGGGAGCCCCGGCTGCGGGGCTGCGGGGGGAGCCCGGCGGACACGGCACCCCCCTGCCTCCGGGGGGGCTGGGGGAGGAAGGGAGGCGATCGGAGGGGGCTGAGCTGTTAATGGGGACCCCCTCTGGAAAGTCATCTGCGAAGGTGTCAAGTCCTGGGGGGGGGTGGGGGATAATCGCCCTCCCCCGCTCCGGTTTGCGCTTCCATGCTGAGTGCCCCAAAGGGACGAGGTCGAGGCAGGTGGCTGGGAGTGGGGAAGCCTCCCAGGGCTGCTTTTTTTTTTTTAAGGCGGAGAGGGGGCTGTTAGGCTCGTGGGGGGGCTTTGGGCTTTCCCCCCTGTCCTCAGAACTGTTTCAGCCCCGAGGCTTCTCCCCTGCCTCACCTGCTTTGTCCCTCCAGCAGCACCAGTAACTTCTCACCTGTCTCAGTTGGAAAGCAATAAGAAAAGAAAAAAAACAACAAAAACCACCAAACCCCAACCAACCAACCAAAAAAAAAAAAGACAGCCCAGCCCAAACCCCACCACCACCACCGCCACCAGCCAGCCAAAAGGATCCCCCGGCGGCTCTCCCGTCTCTCACCTGTTCCAGCCCCAAAGCAGCAGCTGTGTCTCCCCTTCCCTCCCCGGCTCGGCCCCCCCGGTAGCAGCAGCAGCAGCAGCAGCAGCAGCAGCAGCAGCAGCAGTTCCCTCTCGCCCTCGCCCGGAGTTCAGGATTCCATTGTCCCCCACGCTGCGCCCGCTGACATCACTGACACACAAAGAAGGGGCACTTCGTGATGTCATCAACGCATGCTGGGAGAGGAAGCAAAATCCTGGGCTCGGGGCTTGGCAGCGACAGCGAGAAAAAGCCCCCTCACTTTGCCAAAAGGTAAAAGTATTAGGGATATATATATATATATATATATTTATATATATATTTTTCCCCGAGTCCCCTAGTGGGGAGCCTGTCTGTGCGGAAGGCGCAGCGGCGTTCAGCCGGCTGGGGTGCTGTTGTATTGTATTTCCGAGGCTTTTTACTCTTCTCCCCCAAAATGTTGGCCGTCCATCCCCCGCTCTCTGCCCCTGGGATGGCGGTGCCGGCCCAGTGGGCTACCACAGCTCGTCCCGGGGTTGCCCGAGCTGCTGCTGAGCGGGCCAGGGGAGCTGGCCGCCCACCGGCTGCCCCCGGGGTGAGCTTGGCTTGGTGCCGCCGCTTTCCACCGCCTGTCGAGGGATCCCGTATCGAATTGCCCGGCAAGGTTCAGCAGCCAAAAATACAATGGCTGTCACTGCCAAGCATCATAATAATTAAAAGGACTGTGTGTTTCCGTCGTTCCTCCTGCTGGAGGACCCCGGAGCGGGCTGCAGGAGCCGAGCAGGGCCAAAGGACTACATGACAAAATGGGGGGGCAAAGGGGTGCCTGGCCTCATGGCATCGTGGCGGGTGGGACAGGGATGGTGGTGGTGCTGGTGGTGCTGGTGGTGCTGGTGGTGGTGCTGAGGTGTGAAGCCCAGGCTGTCAGCCCACGGGTGACACCATGGGGCCCGTCACCTGGAGCTGCTGGTGGCCCCACACACCACGATGTCCATGGGGTGCCATGAAGGCCCAGCAAGGCCTGAGGCAAAGGCTTTGAGTGGGGAGAAAAGCCTAAAGTCTGGGTTGGGTGATGAATGCCTGTTACTTCTTTGGGGGACACTTGGGACCTAAAGGAAAGGGGTGTTTGGGCCAGCTCAAGGGGATGCTGAACCTTTCCTCCAAGAGGCTGTAGCTTCACGTTTTTGTGACTAACCACAGGGGTCTGGTTGTGGCACTGGGCTTTTACCATTTCCACCCAGTAATCCTCGAGCCAGAGATGCTGGAGGGACTGCCCAAGTGGGCACAGCCTTTCCTTTGGCCACCCTTCCCTACATTTCTAGTAGTTAATCCCAAAACTATTGATACTCCCCACAAACTTGCTGCCCAGTCTCTCATGTGGTTGAACAGTGCAGGGCACACACCCCAATGACATTGTAAGAGTCATGCTGATAAAAGAAGTAATTCCACTGCAGTTTCACACTTACTGTTGTGGTTATTTTGTTTGTTTGTTTGTCTGTTTCCTAACTGTCTTCAGTCTTTCTTACCTCTGGTATCACATATTAGGACATGGTGAATTGTCCTCCAAAAGCAGCTTGCTAGCAGAGCCAACCTATCTAGTTTCACGTATGGGAATGACACTTGTGAAGCCATGGTCATCCTTTCCTCCACTAAATGTAGAGCTTTGACATGTCTGCCCTCAACCAAGGCCTCAAAAGAATTAAAAAAAAAAAAAAGAAAACTGGCACTGTGATAAATGAGGATGATCTGGATCACTTAGTGCCCCTTGTTGACGAAGGGGGGCCAAATTCAGCTCCTATATACTTAACAACACTTCAAGGTGTCAGCATCCTCCTAACTAGTCTGGGGTCTTTGGAGGATGCTGCTGGTGGTATGGTGGTACACACTGGGTGACAAGTGTGGGAGACGAGAGGACACAAATCAGTTGACCAGGCTTCACAAATATCACTGCTTATGGAACAGCTTTTTAAAAACAAAAACTTTTCACTTTCACTAAAACCTCCAGCCCTTTCCTGTCATCACAGGAAACCTGCACCAAAGTCAAGTGAGACAACTGATATTAATAATGAAAGCCCTCCACTTCTCGAATAGGGTGTAAGGAAAATGGAAAGGTTGTTACAAAATCTCACACACAGCAGACCAACCTTTTCTGCACCAGATGATCCTTGGTAACCCTGTTCAAAGTAGCATGATAACCAGCACTAGTGGTTATTTACTTTGAAGTCTAACCAAAAACACATTCTCTGAAAGCACTTACTAATGTCCTCACTTGTGCGGCTGTTACAGTGGCAACTCCCATGTTATGACTCACCTCTCCTGTGCTAGCCATGCCATACCCAGAGCCATGGAGAGAAAGGGAGTCAAGGAGCCAACTTTTGTGCCCAGAGATATTTTTGCAGCTTGTCTTGCTCCCACACATGATTATTCTCTCAGTCTCCTGCATAGACACTGAAGACCTGGGAAAGAGGGCAGAATATGATCCCTTTTCCAGCAAATAGGTGAACCAGCTCCTCTAATCACATCTCTTTCCACCTTGGGAATTTTGAAACAGCCTCACTCGTCTGTTTCTGTTTCTTTCCTGTGAAGTGTACACACTTTATCAGGCAAGCGTTCCTTCTTATCAGTGCTTCCTCCCACTGTCTCCTTACTTTTTTTTTTTTTTTTTTTTTTTTTTTTTTTTTTAACCAAGTTGTGTGAAGGACTTGCAGAGAAAAACTGACCCAGATTATTCGCTTTCCCTGTGCCCCAAGCTTTTTTAATCTATGGCGTTAGCTCACTGTAGAAACTGAATAGGATTAGTCACTTTTCCCTCTGGATTGAGTTTGGAGGAGGCTGCAAGGCTAGATGACTAGAATCAAGTTGCCTTTGGGGCTTTGAGCTTAATTCACAGCAGAAGCTAGCCAATTCAAATCAAACCGAGCCTGCTGCTGGAGGAAGGTGACTAAGATTAGTCCCTTTGTACCGTCTCAGCTCCAGATACATTTTCAGCATTATTCCTGGCTGGTCTTTCTGGGCCTGAGCCAAAGCCCCTTATATTTCCACCAATTCCGTTGAGTTTTGCATCAGGCCTTTTGTGGGGAGCAGAAAATAAATGATCATCTGTTTGGCTCTCCTGATGCCAGCTCAGTGCTAATGTCATGCCTGCAAGTGGCAGCAGGAAAGCCAGAAACATGCTGTTATCTCACACAGTGGTGACAAACTCTGTCCTTTCTGTGTGACCCTGTGATACAAGGTCAGGTAGCAAGGAAAATCTATGACGACGCCAGAACTCATGACACAGCTATTTGAATAAAACTAGCCAGAAACTCCGAATTACGCTGAAAGAGGAAGGAACTGTATTCAAATGAGAGAAAAGGTAACAGAGAAAACGCAAATGCACATTTCTGTGACATAAGGGTAGTGAATACACAGGCTCACCCTATGGTTTCCTGCTCACAACTATCTTGCCGTAACTTCGTGATGCAGCCCAACTTCCCTTGCTGTACTTTTCTCAAACGATGTGGCTTTCAGTCCTTAGAGTTACACCTTCTTCAGGTCCTTACAGAAGAATGGAAGGGTTCACAAGCAGAAAAATGCTTGTTTCCTCTACTTTTATTCCAGTGCCAAAGGAGACTTAGTTGTGGAGGGAAAAGCTTCAGGTCTCCTTGTCAGACTCCTGCTATTTGCCACTTGCTTGGTGTTTTGTTTGAGGCTAGTCCTGGGAGCTCTCTGAAGCCTTGCTGAGAGACTGTTGTGTGAGCAGAAAGACTTCAGACCCATTACATGTTTTGGCCTTATAAAAATCCTGGCCAAGCTCCCATAGACTGAAGAGTGACTGGCAATTCATTCCAAAAGCTTACACAGAGCTGCATATAACCAACCATACACATGTTCTACTGCTCCATTGCTTCTTTCATGCCTCTCCTGGAATGTGGTCTGGTTCATTTTGGTAACTGAAAAACTAAAGATGCTGAGATCAATTCAGTTTCACAGCATCATAAGAAGTTTCATGAGATTTATTTCCCAGGGTTTCTGCCTTGCT
Source organism: Netta rufina (assembly GCF_964035555.1). Lineage (NCBI taxonomy): Eukaryota > Metazoa > Chordata > Aves > Anseriformes > Anatidae > Netta > Netta rufina. The sequence goes on along the minus strand of NC_140124.1, from coordinate 40,228,493 downwards.
TCCAGGTGATGAGATTGAGCCTTAAAATTGCTTTACCTTGAAGATACAATGATTCACTGCTGTCTCCGTTTGCCAGATCTATAGCTAGTACTTAGGAGTTGGGACCAAGAGCTACACAATGCTTTTTCTGTTGATGTCTCTAGCAGTCACTCCATATTTCTGATACTCATTTTCCTTCCTCTAAAGAAAGAGAATGATGTTAATCGAGAGTTAGACTGAAAATGTCGAGGTGCCCGTACAAACTTCACCCATAGCCACTCATTAGACTTTTCTGTCACTTCCTTTTTGAGCCTGCTGGATCTGCTTTTCTGCAGAATGCTGCTTCCCCAGTGGTCTCTCTGCTTCCTTTGGGCTTTGCAGTGGCTGGCTCTGCTTTCCTTCTCTGTGTCTGCAGTGCACAAGCTCCCCAGACTGCTGTATTCCAGACTCCTTGGCTTTTTCTCTTCTGGCACCGTGTGCTCCCCTAGTTCAGATGTTTTTCCTGTTTCTGCCTCTTTTTCAGTTTACAGAAAGTACTGCTTTATGGACCGTCATCAGCTCTCCATTTCTACATACCACTTTTCCTTGGCAGCGGTGCTCAGAACCTGAAGAAACTCAAAAAGGGGAGTTATTATAGTAAAATAAGAAGTAGATGGATTATCATCAATCAGTCCTGCCCCAGGAAGTCTCCCAGAGCATGGCATTGCTGTTGGCAACAGTCCTGGAAGAGGTGAAAGGTGTTGGCCAACATGACCCAGACAAAAGGACTCCTGGAGACAGTGGGTCAAACAGCAGCAAATGCACTATTTTTGCCACTTTTCTCTTGCTAACTCACAGAAAATTCCAGCTTGCTATTTAAACTTGTGTTTGCTTTTTATTTGTCACTACTGAACAGCCAATGGTAATGGCCACTGCTGGACCAAGTCTCCACTTGACACTTTCCAGTAACAAATAGTTAGGCTGGGACATTCCTGGTGTGATGCCAGGTGTAGCCTGGGAAAAGCCAGTCCAGAACACTGTTTTGACAGCGTGAAGTGCAACTCCTGATGTTGTGCTTTGCCCGTACGACTGTCTTGCCTCCACAACCGTGCCAAAGATCTTTTTTTTTTTTTTTTTTTTTTTCTCGTGTAAGCTTAACGCAGTGTCTCTGTCTTGTAACAGAACAGTCAAAGAGGAGAGCTGCTGGGGATGGCTTATTAAGAGCGTGTGCTCATGGTTTGCGTCTCTATCTTTGTAGGGTGCTTTGTGAAATTTAGATGAAAAGGACAGTATTTTTCACACCATTGGCAGCATGTTACAGGTTAACCATAGACTCTGGAGATGTACTCTGGAACATCCCTTGTTCATTGTGGAGATACACACCCACAGGAAGATATACAAAAAGTTGGTCAATTGTGCTACTTAAGAATTCAGCAATAAATGGACAAAATAATTTTCCTAGTATCTGAGACAAAGGAGTTTCTCACTATATAGGTAATATTTCTCACCTACAGTCCTGTCTTTCTTCTCTTTCAAATATTTCTCAGTGTCACAGTATGTGTCACTCTGGCTCAGAGAGGTTAGCACGAGAAAATCTGCTTTGCTTGCTCGTACACTGAATTGGTAATATTCTTATTCTAGTTTATTCATTCTACTAAAAAATGAGTGATTCCCCATCTGCTTCAATTCTGTGGATTTGTAAATCCATGCGGGGAAAAAATCCACATGTCCTAACTTCTCAGAAAATGTATTTAGTGAGGATTTCAATTGACTCTTTCAACCTCTGCCTCCTCATCTAACAAAGGTTCTTCTCAACAGAGAAGGATCAGGAGAGGTGTTCAGGGCTCAGTAATTTCACTCTGTGGCTTGACTACAGTTCAAGACTTCAATGGTCTTCAACTGCAATTTTTCTCCCTAGGCCTCCTTATTATTACAGAGCCCTTCAAAAGGCAGCGATAGAATCACTCAGACTTTTACAGATCCCTGATGCTGCATTCTTGAGAAACCAGTGTATGGCGCTTCTTTTCTTCTTCTCCTTCTTTTTATTTATTTATTTATTTATTTATTTATTTATTTATTTTGTCTGACCAGCACATGGAAACAAAGAATAGAACATGCATCTGGCTGTTAACCATTACTTAAGTGCAACGCTTAAACATTATTACATTATTTTCTCATATTTTTGAGGGAGAATGTATTTTTCGTTTCTCACATAAAGTCCATAGTTAAAACAAAAAGGTATATGCTATTAAAAGCTCCAGCGTTTGAGAGCCCTTCATTTTGAGACCTTTTAAAAGCCATTGTCTATTTTTTTCATCCTGATATAGGCCATGGTGACTCTCAGATGCCAAAGGTTATAGAGGTGTTCACAGCGTGGACTAAAATTTCACACATACTGTTTTCTTATTATCCCTTCACGATATTACCCCTAATCACGATCTCAAAAATCCCACATAGCATCTTCAAAAATTGCTTACATGGAAGTATAAGCTTAGGAAATCTAAACATTTCTGAATACCTGTAAAAGATGTTTCTTTGTTAAATAGCGTTGTGTTGCTCTGCTCTGTTCCCGTACAATTATAAAAGGTGGCTTTGATATGTGGCTTCTTGCTAAGCTAAAGAATGTCATGTCTGTGGCCTGAAGGACAGCTAGATATTTCAGGCTTTGTCCACCCAGGCACATTTCACCCTTCACATCAATACAGCTATATGAGTATGGTTAAATAAGCATAACCCTACCTGTGAACTCCTGTCCCAACATAAAAATATTTTCTCCAGTTCACCTGAAAGCCTTTCCAAAGCAACATAAGTCAAAGTTGGAAAAAGGCTCACTTCTAGGGTGTTCACACAAGGAACTATCAATATAATTATATAACATTACATAACGTAATAACCTCTTTTGTTGTACAGAAATGCTTTGGGAAACCTTATCCATGGTGTAATGCTTCTTCATTCTTTTCATTCAACATTTCTATTGAGTTAGAACGGAAACTGCAGGTCCTGGCTTTCATGCTATGTTTGTGATCCTTTCTCAATTCTTTGCACCTTTTCCTCTTTGACTTTTTCTTTTCTTTCTGTCTTCTCACAGCCTTACCTACTGTCTTCCTCCATATTTTATAGAATCATAGAATCACAGAATCACAGTATGGTTTGGGCTGGAAGGGACCTTGAAGATGACCTCATTCCAACCCCCTGCCATGGGCAGGGACACCTCCAACCAGACCAGGTTGCCCAAAGCCCCATCCAGCCTGGCCTTGAGCACCTCCAGGGATGGGGCATCCACAGCTTCTCTGGGCAACCTGTGCCAGTGCCTCACCGCCCTCTGGGTGAATAATTTCTTCCTTATATCTAACCTAAATCTACCCTCTGTTAGAGGTAAAACCATTACCCCTTGTCCTATCCTTACACCCCCTGACAAAGAGTCCCTCCCCAGCTTTTCCTGTAGGCTCCTTAAGGCACTGGAAGGCCGCTATAAGGTCTCCCCAGAGCCTTCTCTTCTCCAGGCTGAACAGCCCCAACTCCCTCAGCCTGCCTTCACGGGAGAGGTGCTCCAGCCCCTTGTGTGACCTTGTTTCTGGCTGTTCTTAACTCCCTGTGAGTGACTCCCTGAATTTTGGCTGGCATGTCCAGACAGCCAGACTTCTTTTTAACCCTGTCTTATCTGAGTGTACAAAATGAACACTTAATCCTTCTCCCCACTTCCTTCCAGGTGGCTACTTCTCTAGCAAATGCCACTATGTTAGTTCCTTCTCATTGCTTCCTTCTTCTTTCAGGCTTGCAAATGCCCATAGAAGCAGCTTTCTCCCCGTGGACCAGTAATATGACCAATGCTCTATGGCCTCACCGGTCCCCAGCCTGTAGTTTGAGAGCCGTTACCTACTGCATCAGTTAACATGATAAAAACAGGAGCTCTCTGGAGCTGTTTTCTTCTTATAGCTTAGCAGGGCTTTAGGCATTACCACAATATGGACAGGACACAATAACGTAATTGCAGAAGCTTAATTCCTGTTTCAAGGTTTTAAAATTATTTTATGAGCAATAACCCAAGGCAAAAAAATATTTTTATAGAACCTGATTTAGCAAGATGTCTACCAGCCTAGAGACACATGGCTGGTAAGAATCCAGTCCTTTGTAGATGCTTAAAGCAAATCCAAAGAGCAAGCCTCCTATCTCAGAACAAAATGTTGAAGGTGTCAGTAAAACTGCACAGCTCAGTTGCAGTTTGGGTGGCAATCATACCACACCCTGGAAGACTTTGTTTGCAAAACTGAGGTTTAAAAAAAAAAAAAGGACACTGAACAACAGATGTCAAAAGCACTTCCTCTGCCAGCTATAGTCAGAGGGACAGAGAAAAATTGTTTCACTTGTTCATTGAAGATTTTCACACAAATTGCCATGCCCTCGAAAATGAGATTTGCATTTCAAATCTGAGAACTTATGTGTTCAAGCTACAAACTACAGGCAGTCTTTACAGGGTGGGCTGATACGAGAGGCATGTTCATATGATTTTTTTTAAAACAGCTAATAATGAAATGGAATATTGCCATTTTTTTCCTAAGAATTTGTTGGCAAGGAAAGCAGAGATTTTACAAAGAGCAGAGAAAGGACTAACACCTCTCCAGTACCACTCCTAAATTCTGCCACTATTTTTGTTTTAAACATTTGCTAACCTCAAAAGATGCCCATTTATTTTTTGTTGGTGTCATAGAAAGGTGACACCACCCTTTCAAATATACAGTGTCACACAGGACAAACAAAGTAATGCAATCATCTACAGTCTGGAAAACGGTGGGTTCATTCATCATGACAGTATTTCACTAGTTTACCTTTTATTTAAACTCATCAGGCTTCATTCACCAACTAATGAAGTCAATAAGGTTCTTGCTATTAGTTTAATCTCTTTCAAACCAATTTCAAACCAAACCAATGGATAGGAACAGATTTTTTGAAGGAACTCATTAAAGGAGTTGCTGCTGCTGCTTTCTGCAACTCCAAGATTGCCATCGGGAGAATCCTTTAGTTGCCTTAATGTCTCCACTGCATCCATGTGTTGTGTTGTGGCCGTGTTACCCAGGTATTATGGGTTTCTTTAATTTAGCTGCCTTGATCTCTTTTCCACTATGTTTCTTCCCCTGCTGTGAAATATTATTTTCCCGTCTTGTAGTTTCTGTGCTATTGGCAGCCCTTCCTCTCTGCTTATCAGAAAAGCAAGAGAGAGGACAGAGTCACACTTGAATGACTTTTTATAAGGCTGGGATATACTGTAGGCTTCACAATAAGATAGCCTGGCCAATGGAGTTTGTATATAGAGATTTTTCAGTTTCTTTGCAGCTATGGGATTTGCTTGCACAGTAAAAGAAATAAATTAAAAAAAAAAAAAAAAAAAAAAAAAAAAAAAGGAAAGAGACAGATTCTGATTTTGCATTTGCATAATTCCAGTGACTTCAGCAGGTTTGCTCCAGATTTACGCTGGAATAAAGGGAGTTCATAGTCAAGCCCAATGGATCAGTTCGCAGTGCTTTTGGAGGCATCAATTTACTCAGTCATTTGGAAAATCTTACTTCCCTACTGCCAAAGATCTAGGACAATTCTCGTTTCTAATATGTCTGGGGGTCTGCTCTGCAGTGTGTAGCCCTGTTTGCTTAATAGAATTAGGAATCTGTAAGGTAAACTTTATACACCAAGCTCTGCCCTCTCTTGTGCTTGAGGGCAAAGTGGAGAATAAGACGCACAGGGAATTTCCTCCCTTGTACAAAGACAAAAAGCTCACAAGTGCTAGCCTCTAGCAAACCTGGAAATAGTCTTCCAGCCAGCGATCACTTACGCAGCCCTCAGAAGCAAACTTTAGCTAGACACAAACCCCTGTGCTCTCCTTCCTGGGAAAAGGGATGCCAGCAGCCTGCTGCGTGCAGTCCTATCCCAATGGATAGGATTTCCCATAGCAGAGCCCACACTGGACAGCACCTTTGCTCCCATCATCACAAGGAGAGCATCCTGGTCCTTCTGTTCAATGGCTTAGTGAACTACCCTGGGTCTGTAACGAGACAGACTTAAGCGAGCTTGTGGGTCTGGATGTAAGGTTTGTTTTCCTCTTGTATCAGGGGTGATTACATGGAGTATGCTTTTCAACTCTGACCACACACTACTACTGTTTCTTTTTTAAGAAAAAGGACTCGGCAGTAAGTAAAAATATGGAAACACTGCTGTTTGGAGCTCTGTTGACAGATTTTTTTGTGTTCCCCAAAGTGTGAAATCACACTTGGCAAAAAAGCATCTGAGCGCTCGGATGTGTCATTTAGTGCCCTAAGTGTTTACGTCCAAACCCCTGCCACTGATGACACAACATGCTGCAAGAACAAAAGTCTATTGGCTGGGATCTGAGTTGGTTTCCTAATTTGCACCTGTGCATTGGCAGGCAAGCATCCATCAGTCACAGGCTCCCATCCATCCTAGGCACAGTGGTACAGGCAGGGCTGAAAACATTTCTCAGAGTGCTGATGGGAGGGATAGGGTCGAAAAAGAGAAGATTAAGAAACAAAAGGTAATAGAATTACAGGAAACAGGTCTGGAAGGGATGTCAGGAGGCTGGATTGACTGTACTTGTGTAATTCTTGACAGATGTGATTTAAAAAATCTCTTTGAAACGCATTATGGCCACAGAGCCACAGATCGAATTTGTTAGAAATAAATCACTCCCTGCATCTGCTAAATCTTAAAACATCATTCCAGAGTGGGAGAAGCAGTTCGAGTCACTGTACCAAAGTTCCTGTATCTTGTTTTATTTGAGTGTGTATAAAGTATCTGTATAAAATATTTATCTACAGAATGGAAGAATATAAATAAGCATGATTTTTGTAACGCTTTGCCAAGAAATGGAATTTTACTAGAGCAAGACTTGTGTAACACACTTGAAATTGGGCTCGTAACCAGCTTGTACAGCTTGTGGTTTTATGGGTGGATTCTGCATTTAAGAAGTATAAGTAAATAAAAGAAGAGAAGAAAAAAAAAGAAAATTAACTCCTGTACAGCTACATCATCTTTGAAAAGGTATCGAGGTCAGGTCTCCTCATTAGTTCCCTTCTTCATTAGCATGGGAAGAACAAAGAACAGCATTTATTTTATATTCTAAAGATTAATTGAAGTGGGGGATGAAACACTGAAATTGAATTAGTAAATTATTAACCAATTTCTATGTAATAAGAAATAATCTATTACACATCCCATCCCTCCATCTAGAGATTTGTCTTAAACATTTGTCTTTAGGAAAGAAGGTGGAAGGAATGAGGAGACACAGACTTGAGACCATCCATCAAGTCAGCTCCTGGAACATTAATAATGAAGACCTTTGAACCTGGCAAATCTTCTGTATTTCTCCCCTTAACTGTGACTTACAAATTGTCCCAGGGCTGCTGCCTGATCTGATGGCCTCTTTTTAATTTTTGCCCCCACGTTATTAAAAATGCCCCCGTCACAATCTCAGTGGCTGACAGCGAAAGCAACAGTTAAGGAAGCCTGAAGCTGGCAGCCTGTCAGCTCAGGAACTCCCTGCAGCCTGCAAACACAACTCCACCCACTCGCATTTTCGGGAGAGGAGCCTGGTGCCAAGGCAGCGCTGGCAAAGGTGGTGGCTGGGGAAGTGGGGATTCTGCCTGCTTTGGCTTCCGAGGCTGTCTGTGAACAACCGGGTGCTTTTTTTCCCCTTTGAGTCAAGCCTCCTTTTGACAGCTGGAAGGTTTCCCCATCACTTGTTTCTCTCTGATTCGTTTTTAGAAGCTAACTAACCCATCGGACCGAAGCCAACAGCCTCACCTCGGGCAGAGCTCTGACTCAGAGGCAGGGTCTGGCTCCTCCATGAGTGCTCCTCGGTGGCCTTGCAGCACAGAGGTGCTCTGAAGCAGCTCACAGCCAGCAGCGAGATTTTCAGCTGTCCCTCCCTGGCCCCTGGTGTAGTGCTTTCAACAAGTATGGGAAGCCTGGGAGGAGGAGATGAGGAGGCACACGGGGAACCCACCACAGCAGCCTGATGGAGATTATGGCTACCCTAAACCATGCCACCTGGTCCCCTGATTCAGGAAGAGTTAAAGGCTTTGCACCAGGTGTAAAGCATCGTTCCTCACTGCCTACACGGTGGTCTCCTTCTGCCTGGCCTCACTGATGCAGCTCCCAGCTCCAGCCCACATTACCCTGTGTCTGGGCACACACAGACACTCTGCTCAGGAGAACAAATGTGTTTTGTCCCATGGTCTAACCGTGCTCCACAGTCTATAGGGCCCCATGAATGGCCTATGGATTTTACGGATAGGAAGGGGGAGGACTGAGGTAGGATTTTTTGGAAAACTTCTACCCTGTGGTACCTGAGCCGTGCCAGAATTCCCTGGCTGGACTGCAGGCAGTGCAAACACACATTGCTCTCTCTCAGACTTTTGCTTAGGTTTTGGTGAAAGCCCACAAGTAATGCACGAAATTCTTCACTCCCACCTCCGGTCTGAAATGAATAGCTTCTTGACTCATTGTATCCCGTGCTCAGCTTCAGTGACTGACTGCAGCTCCAGGGGTGAGCCTCTCTCCCCAGCCTCCTTCCCTGTGTCTCGACATCCCCATCTCCTCCCAGTCCTAGCCCCACTGCAGGCACTTCCAGGGCTGGTCAAGAGTAGGAATTGGCAGCAGGACACTGGTGAGGTGGTTCCCTGCCTGGCTTCTCTATCACCCAAAGCAATGCTCCTCACTTTGGCCACAGCTCCCAGCCCACATTCAAGAAGGGCCCAAATCTGCTTCCCCGCTTTCCCCCCTCTCTCCAAATGAGCTTTGGCTGTGGTTTGCAGCCAAGGAACAGCGACACACCTCGAGCAGCTGCTCAGCGGCTGCTCCAGAGCACACCCTGCCTCTGAGGAAGAAGGAGAGGAGGCTCCTGGACTTGTTCTGCTCGGCTTCACCCTGTGATTTGGGCTCTAAAACACGTCCAGCCCGAGGGTAGTCCTACAGTGATCGCATGTTGTCTGGGGATGATTTCTCAGCACAGCTTTCACTTGGAAAACCTCAGTCCTTCTTAAAGGGCTCTGAAAGCACCGTGCATGAAGGTGAGGCTCGGTAGCACCCACAGCACGCAGGCTCTGGGGTTCATCTTGCTCAGCCCTTGTGCCTGGAGTGCACCGCAGGTGCCAGCCCATCCTCCTGTGGTATAAATACACACTGATGGGGGCTCCTGACCAAAACCGTGCTGCCCACCCCACATGCAGTGCCCTCTTGCAGCACGGCTCTGTGCCCGCTTTTCCTCCGTGCCTCGGGGCAGGCTCATGGTATCTGAAAAATGCAGTTTCCTCCCTCCCAGACCCCAAACCCTTGGAGCTAAACCATTACAAGGGAAGATGCAGCGATAGCAAAGGAACAAGGGATTTTCTTGTAATTTTCGAGTTTATTCCCCTTCTTAAAGACGCGATTGTTTTAAAACGAGCGACGTCCTGGCAAAAGCGACTAACCTACCGTGCCAGCCACTTTTATCATCGCCGACCACGAAGGCTCTAGCGTACAGCATAAAGCTGCTCTGCTCTCCGACGTGCCAGGGGCCTGTCAGCTTGTTCCTTTCCTTCTGGGGACGGATAACTCCGGCTCGGCTCAGCACGGCTCGGCACCGCCTCGGCGACAGGAGGGGGAGCTCGCAGCGCGCCGCCTTCAATCTGGTTTTTAATTCAGCAGCGCTGCTCACCCAGCCTCCCCCTTCCCAGGCAGCGGCCACATGGAGAAGACAAGGGGCAGAGGGGGCGAGCTGCACCGGCACAGCTTTCGCTTTGCTAAAATAAAAGATTTTATTATTATTATTATTATTATTTATTGCAAGGAGAACCACTGACCCCAGGAAGAGCCGCCCAAGGGATGCGGTGCAGCCCCCGTCGCTTTCAAGATGCGGTCGGACAGGGTGCTGCAGCATCTCGTCTAGGCTCCCTTTCCCACCAAAGGTTGGACCTGGTCATCTTTCGAGGTCCCTCTCAACATGGGCTGTTGTATGATTTTACTGCTCTTACATTTTGGAGAGGGCCAGCCAAGTCTGTACTGTTGCACATGGCAGGAGGGGTAGAACTTAGGCACCTGCATAAACCTGCTGCCACACCTTTGGGCAAGATAACATCAAGATTTGTTAAGTTAGGACACTTCTCTGAGAAAAAAAAATCCTCTTTGACTTATGGGCACCACTGAGTGAAATGCATTTGCTTTTTTTACTCTTTTCTCTGAGAAATCAACTGAGGGCAGATTCTGGGAAAAATTCCCAGCCCGTCAAAGCACCTTCCTGAAGTCATGTCTCCCTAAGGATGCAGAGGAAATCACAGCTTTCAGATTGCATTTGTCAAGACAAACCTAACATCGGCTTTGAGGGAGCTAAGCCGCGAGAAAAACTTCTATTGCTTTCACAGCAGTAGTGAGAGCAGGTTTTCACGACAGAGGAGTATTACCAAGTCCTGCCTACCCTTGTGCACTGCCTACTGGTGCAATAGTGCAGCTGAGCCAGTCTTAAAATGGACATTATTTTTCCTAGTGCAGACAGATAGTCCTGCAGAAGCTAATCTTCTAATAATACAGTGATACATTCATGAGGGATTTGTTTTATAGCCCCCTAAGTGCTTGCATAATTCTCCCATATAAATTCCACAAAAATTCCCATATTTTGCAATCCAGCACTCTCACATGAGATAGACATCTAAGGTGAAATATCCTTCTCCTTATGCATAAGCTCATAAGCCTCATTATCGCTGCACATTGGGCCTATGGTTAGAAAAGGAGAGCCTACCACTTGAGCTGGAGGGGAAAGAATCTGGACTGGATTTAAGATAGTTACAGCCAAATTAAAGACTTTCCTGAGGGGCAATCCCAGGCAGAGGGTTGTGTCTTCCCTTGCTGTGGAATCTGAGCGGAGTTCTCTGTATGCACAGAAAACCTTACACAGATACAGATCCGTGATACATTTAAACCAGAATGAACCTGCTTCTTAAACCTATCTACAAATGTTAGCGGAATCATCGACACTGACCTTCAAGAGAAAAATGATTTGCAACCTTTCCAGCGGTGTCTTCATCATAGTGCCATAATTTAAAGCATTTTAGCCACTCAGCTACACAACCTTACCATTCATTTGCAGTTGTCATTTTACCTACAAAAGAGCTCACCTAATATCCCCCAAAGCAAGAGAAGCCTATTGAGTATTACAGGGGGGGAATTATTCCCAGTGTATTATAGAGAGGAGCTGTAAAGTTCAAACAGGAGCCGTTGTGTGTGCACACCACGTTTCATGCAAATGACACTTAATAGTTTAACGCCGCATTGTGTTTTGCCTCCTGAATGAAAATGCTTCTTTAGTTATTTTTCTAATAATCTGTGTAACTTTGGGGACCTAATTAAGGCAAACCTTTCAAAATGTGCCTGTTTAGCTGCCTAAATCAAGTGACTTGGTTTTCCAAAGCACTGAAGCTATAGTAGATGCTGAGCACATCTTACACCTGGTAATTTTTAAGTGGTCATTAGAGATTTCAGAGCCTTATGTGAGGTGCCTATCTGATATTTTTAGTTTAATTGTTTTAAATATGAGCCTGTAGCTCACAGCAAGAAAATGAAATCTATGAAACGTTTCTCGTAAGCTTATTTCTCCCCTCTCTTCTCCCCAGCTTTCCAACTCAACTGTAGGAGAAGAAGCTGGCAGACAAGACTGTACCAACATAAAGGTGTTTCTGCAGGAAAATACTGATATTACTGCTTGATTGCAGAAGGAGCACGTGTCACATAATTAGTCCACATATGGACAGGAGCATCTTCCAAGACTGGGAATGGAAAACTGATCAAGAGTACATATGACAGGCTGGGTCTTATACATGTGCTTAAATAAGACTTGTTGCCTGCCTCACATCTGGCCGGTGTGGAGCACAGGCGGAGCAGCACATGATTGTCTGCCCTCGCCCATGGAAGTGTGTGCTGAACTGGAGCCTGGCCGGCTCCAATTTCACCAGCTTAGCGAGTGCTGAAGTATGGTTTATCTTGCCTGGAGTAGACTTTTGAATATATTAATCTATTTCCAGGAGAGTAATACTAACAATAGGAGTATGTTAAATCCTAAATCTTTAGCCTGTTCTATATACAGGTATATATATATATATATATATTTTTTTTTTTTTAAACTGATGCAATCAGCTAAGTGCTAGTGTGATTTTTTATGCAGGGACATCTCCCACAGAAGCAAATCCCTCTTGGCAGCTGACTTGAAACCTGCATACCGATACTGTATTTCGAAGAGCCAAACTGGCTGCTGATACAGATGCCAAATTCTCATTGACTTTAGCAGGTGATCTGCCTCTGAAAGGATGGAGGCATCATGTTTCATATCAGTGTGTCGACTGCTGGAAGCGGCCGTGATTCCAAGGCACGTGGAGAGTTGCTGAGGTCTCTGACAAGGTGCTGGTGGCTGAGCACCACCAGAAAAATTTGGACTTGGTTCACCAGGGTCCTCTTTCTTTCCTCAAAGTCTAGATGCACATGATGACACATTAATTGTTCGCTACTGGATGTTATACCTTATAGAAAGATTTACAGAGCTGTTTGTAGCAGGTGCTTTGGCTGTGCTGTTTATTACTTCAATGAGACCAGGCAAAATTTTTACATTCCTCTCCCATAATGTTTAATGAGCAATATTTATGCTTGTGTCAGAGGTAGGCTTTGAGCTGTGATTATTGGCTGCAATTTTGCAGTTTAATGTGATGTCCAACTTCAATACTCACTGTTATGAGGTAGTGTTAAGTGGCAGTGGGCCTTGTAGTCTGATGTTACAAAATACAGAGAGCAGTTATGGTTTGGGAGGCTGGAAAGGTCTGTGAATATTAACAGTGAATTATGAATCTGTTGACTTTTGTGTTCTGAATCTGAAGAGCAACCAACCAAAGCAGGAGTGTCCATACTATATATATATGTATATATATACACACAGACAGTATATATATATTTGTATATACACACAAACAATAAAGGTATGGAGACAAAATGCTACTCCATAAGTCTTCCTTGAATCAAATACAGAAAAAAATAAAATAAAATAAAAAAGTCTCAGTGGTATTCTCCCAAAGAGGCCCCACAAATAGAGAAATGCTCAGACACTCTTGGTCTCACTGGAAAGGTACCATGCACCTGCTGCCCTCTAATACATCACTCGACGTATCTGACTCTTCAGTCATGTTGCCTTCCTTTTAAAATGGGCCAAGGGAAGGGTACAATCTCTCATCTCATGGGTGACTATTTGTTGTGCTCCATAATGCAGGTAGCACTCTGAGCTCTGTTTCTGAGGGAAATAGCTCAGGTGGGTAATTCAAAGCAAATTTAAAAGATGAGTCCCTAACGGGGCTGAATCACTCTAAGTAAAAGCTGGTGGAAGTACACTGATTTGCATCTGTATGTATATTGGGGTGTATATTGGGAACCCAGAGCCTTAGGGAAACACAAGGTCTTTTCTCTTTAAATAATCTCTGATTTACTACAGGTCAGATTCAATAAGCATGTTGAAACACAACTGAGGGAAAATGCCAAGGCTTTCCCTGAATTCTCATCCTAGTAGGAAAGTGTTTGAGGTAGACAACTTCCAGAGAGACCTTTGCACAGAGAATATTAACCCTCCCCATGAAGGTAGAGGGTGACTGTGGGTTTGTGAGAGGAGGCAAGGGTCTTACATTGAGGGAGTTGTCAAATAAAAAGATGTCAAAAAGGACTTTCACAGTATCTTACTTTGGAAGAGTTTTTCTTCAAAGTCTCTTGGGCCTGTATCAGACAATTCATTACAGGGAACTGGTGGGTAAAGTAGTGGCAATGATCTTTGAAAAAAAGTCTGATTTCCACTTCCCATTTTGTCACAAACTGTCAGGAAGTGTTACACAGTGCTATTAAACAGCTTTCTGTTGCCTTTCTTCTTAAAGATGGATGAAGTAGTAGACGGATGAAGTTGTAGACAGCTTTGCTGTGATGGGAATGGCCTCCTGCCCCATGTTGGGAAAACTTAGTTGCTCTGGATCCTTTTTGTTTTCCAAATTCAGGTAGTTCCAGCTTTGTTCCCTAGACTGGATTTTAATGTTTTTCTCCTAGATGTGGGTGCTGCCGCTAACAAGTCACTGTAGATAGTCCCAGGTCTAGGCGAGGTGGGAGTGGAGAAAGAGGAGGGGGGGTGGAGGAGGCAGCCCTTGGACTACTGACAGGCAACTGTTGTGTAGGGGCATCTACACTCAGATAGGAGACTTGGAAAGGAATGAAGGTTGTATTTTAAACAAGCTCTTACTGGCTCTTCTTGAGATCCTCCTGACTGACACCAGCATAGATGAGAAGAGAATCTGACCTTGGAGTTTATAAAAAGCCCCCACATTTCCAGGCAAATTTTTCGTGTAATTAAAGCCGGCAGAGCGCTGGTGCTACCTCAGAGAGAGCTGAATTGCAGCACAGTCACTTGGCTCCATGTTCCTGTTTCTCCCGAGACTACCACACGGCAGGGAGAGGGAGGGAGGAGCTGCAATGATGTGCTGCAAAAGCAGCAGAGTGCAAGGAGAGGCGAACAATTTCCTGCTTCAGAGCACTACCCAGGGAAGACTTCTAGCTCACACGAAGTATTGTGGCTGAGGCTGCCATCCCACATCTGAAGGAGAGGGTTTGGACACGGAGCTGCTGCATGCTCACCCCATGACACTGGCCCAGCTGAAGCCAAGAGGCTTGAGCACGTGATGTGGCAATGGTGCTGTCACGCACTGACAAGTGGTACCAAGAATTTATCTTTCAATGTCTCACTGGTTCATCGGGCCTACAAATTCTTTGTTTTGGGTGCCCTCTCCACCATGTGGCCGCAGAGGAGCACCCAGCAGGCCACCTCTGCTGCTGGGGCATAGCAAGGATGGACCCACACAACAGCAGGCTGTGCAGGCTGAGACCATCAAAGGCAAAGAGCCAGGTGCTACTGAAGCTGCTCATTTATGCTGCTATTAAAGGCAAACTCTATTTGCGCGGTCTGAGGGACCAAATGCCAGTGGGAAGAATCAACCATTTTCAGGCTTCTTAGAGGAATATTATAAACACAGCAGAATAAAAGGAAAGGTGTATAAAATGTCTTGACAGAGCCTTTTAAGTGAGTTGCCATGTGTTATTTTAGCCAAGTCTTCATTCATTTCTACTTAATGCTGTGTGCTAAAGGTCTCAAAGCTGCTGGCAATACTCTGTGGAATAATTTTAGAGCAACCTTAATAGAATGAGCAGAATAAAGGACTGTTCAAATACATTGTAGCAAGATAGCTTTTTAATAGAACAAGTTATCCAAAACACTGATGGCTGGGGCTCGTGAATGGAAAAAGAATCTCCCCTGTGTTTAATTACCCCAGACTGTCTTTATTTCCTTACGATTCTGAACACAGTCCGCTTGCGCTGGCCAGAGTCCAGTTGGAAAGTTGGTGTTTGATCAACGATGTGTCCAATTCACAGGCTGGAGGTCTGATGAGGGCGCCTGCAGCCAAGCATCCCGTCCGAGCTCCTGCACAATGTGGGTTATGGCATTCCACCCCGTACGGCCCGCAGTGGAAGGAATTACTCTTTGCTGCTATTCCGGATTCAGGAAAGCATTTCTATTTAGAGCAGTACTTAAGCGCACACTTAACTTTAAATAATGTGCTTAATTCCCATTTAAACGTGCAGCTAAGTGCGACTCTGAATTGGAGCATTTGTGAGCAGACGCTGTGGGGCCCAGTAACTTGCTCATACTGGAAAGTGGACTTCATGACTCCTGGTGCAATATGAAATCTTAAGAGTTTATACCAAAGAGTCAGATGGCTTGCTAATGCTCCAGAAAACAGGTGACCTCCAGAGAGGTCTGATTTTCTTGGAGATGTTCAGGCCTATGAGGGTTCAATGCTATCGCCAGTTGCCATATGAAACTGCTGCAGGAAGTGTAAATACTCCCCTTCCATTTCACTTATTGGACAGGATATATGAATCAATAGTATTTCATTAATTCAGTAACAACCTCTGCTAAACCTCTCCAAAGACAAGAAAGAAGAGAAGCTGATTTTGTCTTCATTTCCAAGGTTTTTTTTTACTTGCTTGGGGAATGGAGGAAATCTCTGCTGCACCATAATACCTTAGCTAATTGAGCTCTTAGATTAATGTTTAAACTTCATTTGCAAGTCCATTACTAAATCTAATCAGTTACAAAGGTACCATTAAGGTTGAGATTCTAATTTTTTTTTTTCAAATCCACTCTTAATTCACATCCCCACATCCTCACCCCCCCAACTTGTCCAAGGCCCTGGCTGCAAGTACTGCATTATAGATATTGTACTTACACCAGCAGGGAAAAAGAAACCACAGAATATCTTCAGTGGAGATAATAATATACAAAATGACATGGAGTTCATATGCTGCTATGAGCCATAAAGGGGTAGGTTAAATCTTGTATCTACTCAAACTTTCAATTATCAAAGGGAAACAATACTAATGTTCATCCTCTTTAAAAGTGATGATACCACCTTTGAGAAAGTGCTGGATTGATTGCACTGAAGACATTTTCCCTGGGTCCATTACCTGCAAAAGGTATGCGTCATGGTCAGCATTATCCACAGCATCTCCCAGTGCACTCAAATCCTGTTGCTGAACAAAAGTTTCAGGTCTGCTTAATTTTCCATTGTATGGAATTTCTCTTGTATGTCTCAGCCTTGTAGCTAATAAATACTCATCACATTGTAAGTAGAATGTCCCTTTTGAGCTAGACATCAGAATAAGACCACCAACTTCTCAGTGCATGGGATAGTGGACAATATAAATGCTAACACACGTCTGACCTAACCACAATTGAATGGGTGACTTCAAGCCAAAGACTCTCTCTCTCCCATTACCTAATCCCTGAGACATCCAGACTCCCATCCTCATCAGCACGTAAAAAAAAAAAATAAATAAAAAAAAATCTGGATTTTATTTTTATAACTGTTCTCAGAAGATAAACAAAGCTGAAATTGAGGTATAAAAATCAGCAGGGTGATGTTATGCAGACACCAGTACTTTCAGGGAAATCAAAAATTTTGCTGCTGTGTCTGTGCAATCAGGGAAAGCTCTGCCTACCCAGGGTGGTCAGACCCCAGCGCCGGGAGGCAGGGCTGTTTGGTAGGACTTGATTACAGTCAGGGGGTTCATCACCTCCTCTAAATCTCCTGATGCACATATCCATTTCCTGATCTCTGTGCACCCTTGGCAGACTGCTTACCCAGCCAACCTAGCAATACTGCTTACCCTAGCAACCTAGCTACCAGAGAGCACAGCTATTTAAAGAGATGCCTTCTGGTCATCACAATGTCTATGATTAGGGACAGGAGAGGTCTTTCCACCTGGCTACCTGGATTAAGAAGTACATGGTATAACAACTAACACGCTGACTGTATGGAGGCTGCAAGGTCTCTCCCACCATGTATCACTTGCCTGATGCGTGCCTTTGGGCTTATCTCTTAGCCTCACTTCTCTGATATAACAAACAGGGATGGTAATTGTAATATTAGCACTTACCTAGTATAGCACTTGGAGATCTGTGGATAAAAGAATGCTGTGTAAGGACTTCTGCTATGATATGCTACTACATTTCTGCCTCCCCACACCAAACAGAATGAGAGCCAAGAACAAAAAGAGAAGCAGGTAGGAAGGATTAATAAATATGCAGCCTGTGATGGCCTCTCTCCCAAGATAAATGTAATAGCAACAATGAATGCAGAGGAGGAGAGGGGCCGGCACAGGGCAGAAATGAACATGTAGACAATGCTGGCATTATATCTGCAGATCCTTGTCTCCCCAGACTTCAGACTCTGCTGTGTGCTTGGAGCCGGTCACCAGAATCCCCAGCAGAAGTGTCTGCCTGCACACCCTCGGCGCTGGATCACTCTGCCTGCCCTCAACACTAAGAAAAAGGACAGAGGGAGAGCTCGAGGGTTCAACGTCAGCAAGATCTAAACTGTTTGACATTCTAGTTCTGAAATGCCAGCTCTTAAATTATCAAGGCTTTTTTTTTTTTTTTTTTTTTTTTTTTTTTTTCCGGGTGCTCAGCATTTCCCCATGTAACAGTGTGCAAACATTTTATCAGCAAACACCATGGGGGAAAAATCAGCTATCTAAAACTGATAAAGCAATTTGGCATGGAGGCAGCAGCTATCACTTCTAAATGGATACGAGCTTTCTGAGGTTTAGCAAGTTCCAGGGATAACATTCTGGGGATTGACTGCTCGGAGGGCGGATGAGAAGCTGTGCTCACTCGCACCGTGACATTTTTACCTGCTCTGCTGCCCATGTTACTGGGACCATGCCCTAATGAAAGGAGTTATGCTGCTCGGCTGTACTGCACCAGTCCGTGACACGGTGCTAACAGTATGTTTGGGGCCATTACTTAAGTGATAATCTCACTGCTCCTTTGTTTTATGAGGCAATAATTTGATTCCCATGTGCATAAAGTAAGGCCAAAGGGTAAATAGTTTGTTATAATGAGGGAACAACATTAAGACTGATGAAAACTAGAGGTCAGTGTTATTATTTCTGTTATGACACCCATTCATTTAATAATCCTTGTGTTCATATCCTAGCGGCAGGGATCCTGGCTTTTTGAGGCAGTATCTGTACCCTAATAAAGGCAGATATTATCCTGCTGTCTCTCATATCTAACTCAGCTCTCTCTCTCTATGGTTCCTCATTACAATGCAATCTAAGGGGCTCACCACATGTCTGTGTGGTGAAGAGCTACTGGAGGGGGACCACTAAAGAGAAATTCTCTGCGTGGCCTCGAGGCACAGAGGTACCAGTGGCAGGACAGGGAACTCGATCACATGTTTTCTAATTCATGATGAGCTTCCCACTTTGTGGAATCCCTTTCTTTTCTGCTGTGTGTTTTTTTTTTTTTTTTTTTCTTTTTCCTTTTCCCAGAGTATCTCTTCTCTACTGACAGCTAGTCATTCTGAGCTGAAAAAATGTATATCCTCGTTAGAAATGCATCAGTGATACATTTCTACAGGTCTTTCTCTTTTTAGGGAAGAAGAAAAGCATAGCTGGTATACTTGGAGTACATGTGAACACAGTAACATTGCAGGTTTTTCTTAACTGCAGAATAAAATAAGTAGTGTCATGCTTTCTGAATGGGCAAAGTTTCCTTGTATATTAAATATATATAGATGTATGTATAGCTTCATAAACCAGTTAATAAATAAAACATTTTAATCTAGAGACCTTATTATATTATACTGTTTCCACATGCCCTGGATCTACCCATTCCCATCCTATTCTCTTCTCTTTTCACTCAGCCTCCTGTTAGGTAAATGTCTTCTTCATCCTAATAGATATATCATGGTTACGTAGTCTTCTGCCTGTGGAACATATCAAGTGTTATCATCAATGTGATATTATCATTACTATTGTCATTATTATTATTATGCTGGCTAGGAGAGATGAGTATGGAAGAATACTATGTTGGAATAATGTATGTGCAATGCTAGGTATTGCTTTATACACATCAGCTATAGGCAAGAATAATATAATAAAAGCAGCCAGGTAAAAGAACAATTACTGAAGAATAGTGGCCTTGTTATATGGTTTCTGACTTACCTACTTTACAGTATTCAGTATTGCTACTACTTACATTAAAAAAAAAAAAACAAACACCACCACCAACAACAAAACCCACCTTATTAATAGTGAGAAAAATTCACTTGCAGTTCCTGGTGAAATCAGCAGAAGTAGAGCTGACTCCTAAGAGTGCACATCCATGATCTTTGCATAAACACGTTTTTTTTCAAGTGCACCTACAAGCCAAGCTTTCAAGAGGCTTGATGTAATAGGTGGTAACAAGCTAAATTTGATGAAGCAGGTATGACAGACAAAAATGAACTTTACAGAAAAGGGTGTTTTAATTTTTTGGACCTAAATCAAAACTACTGGGGTGAATTCCCTCCAGGTCTTCTAGAATGTTGTCCCTTCTTTTGGGGAGAACAAGAAAAGTTAAAAATAAAATAAAAAACATATATTTGGTACTGATATTGTGAAACGGAACCTAATGATGGAAGACAATACTCTCCTAGTTATGGTGTATCTACAGAATAACCTGAAGCTTGGCAAAATATAATTTGCTCCAGAAAGGGGGAACAGACTCTTAAATGTCATTTTAAAAAGCTTCTGGCTGGTTTATGAAAAAATGCCTGCAGAGTGTAGGGGCTGAACCAGTGCAGATGGGCTTCCCAGGTGTGCATGCAGATCTACGCCAATGTAGCTGCAGTCTATTCTAATCACTGGGTGTAGTTACCAGAAAACTGCATAATGGCTGTCCAAATGTCATTAAGCCCGATACCACTTCCACTGGAAAAACTCTGTGGACACTCCCTTTAATTTCAATGGATTTTAGTTTGGGCTTAGTATTGACTATTTATCACAGATAATAATAGGAACCTCCAGATGATTTGCTTCATTTGCTTAGCAAATGAAGGCATTCATTTGCTTAAATGAATGTCTTGAAAACATAGATTTAGAGAGGAAATAAAGAAATTTTGTTTTTCAAGGCTGCTGGTAGGAAAGAATTTAACAATGGGAATTCCCACAAAAGTAAATCAATTTCTTGTCCTTTAATGTTATTACTAAACAGTCTGAACAAGCTTCTGGTTGTTAGAAACATCCTCCACTCCTTTCTGGATGTCAAAAGCACCAGTTCATCCTTTCCTCATTGGCAATCTCTCTCTGCAGTACTAGTATTCATTCCTTTTATTCACTGATGCACAGAGGTTAAGGTGAAAAGCGATCATTAGATCATCTGGTATAGCCTCCTGTGCATCACAGACCATTAAATTCTGTGCAGTTGCGTCTGTAATGAGGCCAGTAATTTGCATTGTGCTAAGGCACAGCCTGATTTGGAGATGTCATGAGATGCAGAATGACCTCTTCCTTTGGTCGTGTGTTCCAGTGGTTGATCACATTCACTACCCAAAAAAAGCCCACCAACAACAAATCCCAACAACAACAACAAAACAAACAAAAAAACAACAAAAAACACTCCCCCCATCAAAAATAAAACAAACGAACGAACAAAAAAACCCCAACCCTTAATCTTTTAATTTGAATTTGCCTAGTTTCCAGCCATTAGTCTGTATTACAGTTTTCTCCACTAGACTGCAGAACCTTTCTATTTTTTGCCTACAACAAAGGTACTTCTGTGCTATAGTCCAGTCCACTCAATATTCTTTTTGATAAGCTAAAGCTCTAAGCTCTTGCATCACTCTCCACAAAGATTTCCCTCCTTTTGGAGGCTTTTTCCTGTTTCAAATATCCTTTAAACATGTGGACATCAAAAAGCAGATGTTGTATTCCAATATGACTTGCCACAGTGTTGTATCCAGCAAAATCACTTCTTTAGCCCTACTCACTAATCATCAGTTTAAAAGTCCCAGGGTAAGACTGGTCATGCTTTATCACAAAATCACCTTCAGAGTCCCCATTGAATTGCTATACTGACATAATCTTTTTCAGACCCGTTCTTTAACAGGATGAAGTCTGTAACTTTGGCCTGGTTCCATGTTGCTAAATGAATTACTTTACATTTCACTGCATAAAACCACATTTTGTCTGAATGATCCAGGATCGCTAAGATCATGGTCAGTTTGTACGAGTGCTCTGTCCTCATCATTATCTTTATGTCATCGACAAATTTTATTAGCAGCAATTTTGTATTCATTTCCAGAGCTTTCATTTGAAATGTTGAATGCTCTTGATCCTAATGCTGATGCTTGCAGAGTCCCATAGGAAGCCCCCCAGTACCACGTCATATGGCTACTAGTACTTTCTGGAAGCTTAGTAGTGTATTTCCCAGCCCATTGTAGGCATATTCTGTGGAAATTGTGTAGTGTTGACTTTTTAAAAAATGGTTTGAATTGTTGTGTCAAAGATATCAACTGGTAAAAATAACTGCATACATGCAATAAATTCAGTTTGTCTGACCTCTTTTCCACAAAATCTGTTGACTGGTAATTGTTATATTGCAGTCCTTAAATTCATTATTAATTAAACCTTGTGTCTTCATCTGCCTTTTCTCTTTTCTTTTTTTTTTTTTTTCTCCTGGGACTGAAATCAGTCCAACCTGTCTGTACATCACACAGTGTCCCTGGATCTTTGGACATGCATCTGCTAATGACCAGCACAGCAGCCATGAAATTTATTCTCTGATACATGTGCAAACATCATACAAGGCAAATCTCATTTTTAAAAACTATTAATCAAACCTGCAATATTCAGCTCAGTAGTGACTGAACTTAGAGGTGTTCCTGAAGTTCAGGTGCAGCTTCCTGTGAAATACCTGAGGACACAAGAAATCAGTACAAACCTTTGGGGAATCAGCCATGACCATGTCTTGTGTGATCCTGAGATGCTTGCAATAGCTTGCACTGGCCCATGCTGCAACTGTGTTATTCTAGGATTCCCTCTCCAGAATCTGAACCAGATAGGACCAGGAGAACATCTGGACAGTTCTCCCTCCATAGGCAAGAAGTCTTGTGCAGCTCCTCTCAGTACACCTTGGGTGGGTGTTTCTGTTCTGCTTGACACAGAGATTTATCAAGTACTTGTTTTCAAGGCTGTCAGTATGAGACTTTTCACCAGGACTAATACAATTTCTTCTCTCTCCCTTAACCCAAAAATAAGTGATGCAGTAAGTTAGCATTAAAAATGACAAGGTGACCAAAGACAATAATGCCTTCATATAACTTTATATACATTCTAACATATATAAACAATGCTCAATATTCTTTGCCCTGTCCTATCTATAAGGGACTGCAACTTTCTGAATTTCCATTTTCCCACTTTCTACATTCCCAATAAACATCCATTAGCATCTGGGATATTTTATTCTGTGCTTGAGAACAAAAATGTAGTGATAAAAATAGAAAATCTACACTAGTAAATAAACACTGATGCTATTTAGTATATTGAATAAAACCAGAATTCCCTGGAGCCCTGTACAATGTGGGTAGCTAATGTACCAAGAATACATTGTAGGCCTCCCTAAGCTCAGCCTAGGTTTTCCTGGTTTAGCTGGAAAGAGTAAAGCTTCATTTTTTCTTATTAATTATCTTTATTATCATGTATCAAATTAAAATTCCTTGGATCAGGGCTCTGCTTTGTTTGCGGTGTCACTGATGGAAAAGCTCTAACTTGCAATTAGGCCTGAAGCCTGGTGGTAGGGAACCACCAAAAAGGTGGGCATCATGCACCTCCCTAGAGCCTGTGTAGTAGCAGGAGTGCTGCAAAGTACTACGTGTAGCTCCACAGGTGAAGAAAAAGAAAGGCCCATGCTACAGGCTGAGGGATTAGAAAGCCGTGCAGCTAATGATGAAGAACTATACCTGACAGTCAAATGACAAAGACATCATGTGACTCAGATGATGAGGAAGGCAACAGGAAGGCAAGAAGAGAGCAGTGGCCAAAATATTCTAGTCACTGGCCCTGCCACCAGCAGTGCCGTCAGTTTGTTTCTCCAAAACCAGTCTCAATTCCATTTGGCATCACAGTTTCTTGAACTTTTAAAGAAAACAAAAGTAGTGATATGGTATCACAAGGTCAGCTGCAATCCTGTATGTTATCAGTGGTTATCTGGAAACCACATGAAACAACCATCTCTTTCCTCACACCAGCTCTGCACCGCGCTCTTGAGCAGCGACAGCTTGCAGATGAGGAGCGGAAAGTGGTTTTATTTTTCCTCCCTGCTGTGCAACTCTTTCATGACTTGCACAGCCTTTTGTCTTGCAAAGTAGCTGCAAAGTCGGTGCTCTCCCATGAACATTTCCGAAGGCAATGGGAGTGGAGGTGCCCTGCTGTCCCTGCACCTTCTGTTGGTTCAGTAGTTGCACAGGGACAGAGGAAGGACTTTCACAGCTCTTTCATGAATACATGAAGACCCACAGTGAGGGTGAGCATGAGCACCTGCTAGACAAAATGTGGACCACATCTACCTAGCGTCAGGTCAAGGTGGTCTGGAAACAGCAGAAACACCCTCATGCCTCAGTTTCCCTGCTTCAGTCAAATCAGTTCCTTGCCAGACACATGGAGAAGGTGCAGTGCATTCCCGATGACCAACTCAGTGGGCAGGAAGCAGAACCCAGCACGTGTAAGAGCTGCAGCCGCTGCAGGCCGGCGGTGCGGCAGTGGGCACGCTGACGGTGTGTGCTGGCGGTGTCTGTAGGTGTGCGGCCTGCACCGGGACGGTGCAGCACGTCCTCTTCATGGGAGGGGCAGGAAACGGCGTTTCTCTAGCACAGTGGAAAGCAAACCATTCACTGCTGTCGGGGTTTCGTCTTCTCACAAACGAGACCTTTGTTTATAAATGTGGCTTTGTCGTTCTGTGAGAACCAGCAGAGTGCCACTTTCAGGAAAACATTAATGACTAACCATGAATAAGTACAGGAGGATGAGACCTTCATGGTGTCTGCCGAGAGGCAGCAGCATTTTGCCATAGCTTACACAAAACTGAGCCCATGGCCTGTGGGTGCTGAACTCCAGGCCTCCACTTACCCACACATCACATAGTTTCTCTCCAAACTTACCCAGAAAATTGCCGTCCACCCAAAATACAAAACCCTGTGGATCCTTATACTGAGCCTTCCCTGTCCTGATTCCCCCCAGCAGACCAAGGGGTAAGGACTCAGAGACTTGCTCAGTTTCAGTGAAACTGTGCAGGAAACTTCCTTAATCTTTCCAGCCTTGGAATTAGTACCCGTTTGCCGTCATCCTTCCTCCTCTGTTAGCACCAGCTGCCACGATGCACAGTGGTAATACTATAAAATACCTTCCATTCAATTCTGGTGCCCTCAGGTGCCCTTCTCCTCCCCCTTGCTTCCAGATGAACACCTGTGAGAGGCAGATGGTACAGATAATCCAGAATATATTTCTTGAGTCCATGTAGAGAAGCTGCCAAGCTGCTGATTTTTTGGCACCGTGCCTTGTGGCATCCGTGGCTGGTGAGAGACGCAGATGCTGCCTGAAAATAGCTGAAGAGGAAATTCTCCCGGTGTCTCCGGAGGTCCGTGGAAGGCAGCTGCTGCTGTGGGGTTTTACTTCTCATGTCTTCATCAGCACATCTTCCAGCTCCTCTTCCACGGGGTCCATGGGCACATGCTCCAGCTGTGTGTTCCCAGTGCAGCTCCATGCCTCCTTGCACAGAGCCAGCACCAGCGACTCAGGGAGCAACTATGATGGGGTCCCCAGGACCAGCCACCACCCTTAGCCACTCATTTTCCTTTACCTCTGCTTTCCCAGCCTGTGGCTGTGCCCAAAAGCAGCCTGGTTCAGACATGAAGGCATTACCTGGGCACAGTCATGACATCTTCCCTGCAATTCAGATGCTCGTCAGCACCCATCACAACTGAAGCTGGATCATCCCAGAGTGGTCCTCATGAAAAGAAGCTGGGATGGGCTTAGTGGCATATCAGACCAAGAATAACAAATAACAAAGAGCCAACACACTGCACTCTTCCCATTGTGTGTGGCTTCTGGGCAGTGAAAATCCTTGCACTGCCTGGCTGGTTTTGAAAGGCTTGCTCTTACTGCCCAGGGTCTGCCAAACACTTTCTGGACACAAAGGAGAGCACAGTCCTTGCCTGAAGGGGATGATAGTGGCAGATGAGCAATGAGGAAAAGAAACAAATGAGAGAGAAGAATAAGGCATCTCAGTGCTGGAAAGTGTGGTTTGCCCCAGTGTATTTTGAGAAGGTGCAAGAAATGTGGGTTCTTTTAAAGTTAAACAGATATAATTTATCTCCATTCCTTTTCCTTCCTTCCTTCCTTCCTTCCTTCCTTCCTTCCTTCCTTCCTTCCTTCCTTCCTTCCTTCCTTCCTTCCTTCCTTCCTTCCTTCCTTCCTTCCTTCCTTCCTTCCTTCCTTCCTTCCTTCCTTCCTTCCTTCCTTCCTTCCTTCCTTCCTTCCTTCCTTCCTTCTTTCCTTCTGCAACCTCCAGATTCAAGGTCTAACACCCTTCAATTTCAGCTTTCCAACACTTTGCAGAAAAATGCCTCTTGCTCCTTGTCCCCTCCTCCCCCAAATCCAGGACACTAAGCAGAGGGGTACCTAACCCCACTGAGATCGAATAGGCTTAACCAGATTTAGGTGCCTAAATACCTTTGAGGATCTAGGTTTTAATCAGCTCATTTAATCATCTCCTATAGTCAAAATGCACAAACAAGATCTTAAAGCCAGTGGCTTTGACATCCAGTGCAGAACAGGCCCTCCACATACAGGCTCTGAGGCAAAAGGTCAGGAAAGTCCCAAAGAGCAGAGCTGAGGTGGAGGTGGGTATTGCTCGCCAGTCAGCAGCACTGTGCCTGTCAGATGGTGGAGTACTCATCAAAGGAGACATGCAGGATTGGCAGCAGAGCTGTTTTCTGCTTCTCCTGCTCCATTTTCTTAAGAAACCTGATTTCTCCATGAAGGCTGGGTTATCCAGAAACAAGAAGGTGCCATGGAGAATTTCAGCCAGGCTGACACAGTTTTGGGGAGAATACTTCTTCCCATTAAAGAGCACAGACAACAAGTCAACTAACTTCAGTCACAAGCAATATAACAGAGAGATACCTAGGAACTCATAACTGTGGCCGCTCCTGTTGCCTTACCACAAAATGAAAAAGTAGCCTCCTAATTTTATTAAAAACTAATAATGATATTTCTGTTACCACAGAGCTCACACGTCAGTCCCACTCTACTACAGAATACAGCCCTGCTATGTAATGTATGAACAGAAAAAAAAGTAAAACAACAAAAAAAAAAGGTTCCCTTTTGACTAAAGAAGTTTAAAAGAATAGACAGTGTCAGAGGCAGTGTCAGCACCGTAGCAGCTAAACCATAAACAAGTTTGGGCTGCAGTTTTGGGGAGAGCACCATATGAAGAGATCTTTCAGGGAGAAATTTAAAGGAAAATAACCAGGCTGTTTTTTTTGTTTTGTTTTGTTTTGTTTTGTTTTTTTTCCCCAGTGATTTATGGGCAGCCTGCTGATAAGAAGATGCAGATGATGAGGGCTAAGCAGTGCTATGCTACAAACTGTGGCAGTGCCAGATGATCCAGGGCTCAGTGAGGGCTCTGCTGTTCGGAGCAGATGGCAGCTGGGCACGAGACACAGACACACATGGGAGCACTGAGCCCCAGCAGTAAGGCATTTCTCTGCTACCTTGCTCAGGAGGTCTGACACAGCTGTACACACAAGACTTCTTCCTGAGTTGCTGTGTATGGAGATGCAAACAGGTGTTATAAAAATAAGAATGTCAAGTATGCCTTTCACAGAGGATGTGGGTTTTGAGCACATTAAAATAGAAATTTTCATGGAGTCCTGAACTGGGAGGGACCCACAAGGGTCACTGAGCCCAACTCCTGGCTCCACACTGAGCAACCTAATCATTTAACCAGTTATCTAAAAGAATTGCCCAAATACTTCTTGAATAGCAACAGGCTTGGGGCATTTCAATAGGCTTTGATATTTTAGCAGTGCCTTTAGCATGGATTAGAAAGGGGCAGAAGGTTGGGGTAGCAACTGATTTATTAGTGGTAGCTCTTGGAGGAATGGCCATTGTTGTTTTCTTCAAGGAGCAGTCCCCAAACCTAGGACTGTACTGGGTTTTGGCTGCAGGCCCCCTTCAAGACAGCTGTTTCAGAAACCCTTGCAGGTTTCTTGGATTGTTCACCTTTCATATCATCTCTCCAGTACCCAGTTCAGCTCTTCTCTTGCTCTGAATGGTGCTAAGAAGAGCTCAAACTGACAGAGATGGAGGATAGTAATGGGTAGTGAGCATCTTCTGCTGCACTCCTGTGGAAGCACCACTACGCCCAATGGTACTCCAGGCTACTGCTCTCCATCAAGGACCTGCTCATTTCCATCCTGCTCGCTCAGTTCTCAACCCTCACACAGCAGCTTTGACTAGAGCCTTGCTCAGGATGCAGCTAAGTTCTGCTGTGTGGCCCCAGTCCCCTGCTCGCTGGGAAGGTAGGATTTCCCAGTTTATGAAGGTACCGCAAGACTAGTTACTCCAAAAATCCTGCTAAATATCAGTGCAGGAGCAATGCTTAACTCTTGGTGAAATCAAGGAGAGCCAAGGACTTGACCTGATGAGATGTTTTTAGAAAGAAGAAGTCTTAAAAATATGGCCCCTCCGCATTTTCAGGGAAATAACCACCCTTGAAGGTCTGACTGCATTATTTCCTTATTGTTCCAGAAGTGCACAATGAGTTAGATAAACATTGCAACATTTCCAGTGAAAAGAGGCATCATTGCAAATTGTAATCAGGCCTGAGGATTCAAATCCTCCTTCCAGGTACATCTGCGTGACCTTGGATCCAGCGGGGCAGAGCTCCATGCATAAAATGGGGAGCTCTCTGACCTGTCGGTATCAAGACGGATTAGAAATTCAACTCAAGCCCTGCACAGCTGCACAGTAACCTACAGGGGAATCCCTGAATATGCTTCCAGCTTTCAGGTTAGCTTTCACTGTTATTAATTTCCTTTTATAATCTCCATTTCATGTTTACCAGCCCAGGAACAGATTCTCAGCTGGTGTAAATCAGCAGTAATCCACTGCTGTCAAGTGAGAGGCACTATGTTACAGCAGTGGTGGGAACAGCCCCTAGCTATTAATTGTTTTGCAACTCTCTCTTGACAGGAGCAATCTCTTTCGGAATTTGAGACTAAATAAAAAAAAATAAAAGTCCCCCTTTGAATAGTTCGGTCCTGTAATTCCCTCCTGATCTCTGCTCCTGCTGGTGAAGAGCACCGAGCACCCTGGCAGGATCAGACCCTCAGGCATCTCGATGACTGTGCCAGCCCTCTAATTTTGGGATAATGATAATGATCAGGCTCGCAGTGAGCCTTGACACATATTTATTAATTGCAAGGTGCGGCTGGCTTTGCACTTTGCTAAGACAAACACTTGCAGAACATGTGCACAGAGGAGCTGGAAGCTGCCCAGCCGCGTGTCGGCAGCGGCTGGAAGGGAAGGAAATGGCCGACTGCCCTGCTCTGCAAGGCCAGGCGCTGAAAACCCTGCCGGAGGAGGAAGGACCTCCTTTTGGGTGTTTGGATTTCCTTTTGGAAAAGAAACCTTTCCTGTTCCACCAGACACCATGACACTGGGTCGAGGTGACAGGAGCGGTGCAGAGCCAGGGCTGGCCATGATGTAGTGATGTTCCTGGAGAGCAGGGCAGGCAGGCCCTGCCCATGAGATGGAGGCGATGTGTGTGGATCCATGTGTTTAGGGCAGTGACATGGCACATCCCGGGGGGCAGGATGGGGGTGTGCACCCATGGGGTGCTGGTCCTGCAGCCGTGAGGTGGCCCCGGTCCTGCGGGGCCAGGATGCTGGGTGCCTGAGGGAGAGGAACTGGAACGGGACTGGGGCTGGACAGGGAGGAGCTCTTGTTCTGCTGGTGATACTAAAAAAAATAAATGAAAAGTGACTACACAGCATTTATTTACTGTGCTGCAGTGCCCAATGACTCACTGCTGGTAGTGCTTTCCTATATCAGCGATTAAATTACCCTTTCACGCGAGCAACTTCTTCCTTTCCTCAGGCCTGTGGATTTACCTGTGGCAATACCTGCTAAGCAGAGGCAGCATGAGGTGCCTCACTGGGTCCATACCTCGACTGCGGTGCAGTTACACCTGCCAAAACTGCATCGTGGTGGCCTTCCTGTACCACTGAGTATTAACTCACATTGTCTGGAGCAGCTTCCAGAGCCCATGGATCCACCAGCCCTCAGCTGATCTATCCAGCCTCAGCCGTGCCAGCCTGGTGCTCATTGGGATGTTCCAGGAATTCCTGCTGGATACATGCAGCCCCCCAACTCAGCGCAAAGGAGAAACTTCCTCCCTCGTTTCAAGCACTTTCTATATGCCTAGAGACGTCTTACGGAAACAAACTGTACCTGATAAAGTGCCAGCATTAATCCATGTGATGTATTTAAGTGTGGCTGTTTAACAGCAACATATCAAGTTAATGCAATACTGATGGAATAAGAAATGGCATCAGAGGGTTTCAAAAGACTTCTTATCACAGGGGAAAAAAAAGGATTTTGACTTCCCATTTCATTTCTCTGTGAATGAGAACACCTTTGCTATTTACATTATTTACTGTTTACCGTAGTAGAGTCACTACTAAAAATCAAAGTGATTTGCAGAGCCCTGCCAGTTCTTTTTATATCTCCTTTGCTGACTCAATAAACATCTGACACTCTGGTATTGTAACTAGGCACTGTACTGATTCTAGCCTCGTTGAAAACATCTTTCTAAGAGAGAAGAATTGTTCTGCTTCTGCTAAAATGTGATTTGTCTGGCGAAGCATTTGTAAAAGCTTTTTTTTTTTTTTTTTCTCCAAAATGTTACTGTGGCAATTGGAAGCATTTAGGCATGTACGGTAACTTGAGAAGCTATGTGAAATCTTCTGATATGCAAATACACTGCTGTACACATGGCGAAGAAAAGCTTTGGGCACGCTCATATGAAAAAGAGTGGCGTTAACAAGCAATTCCCTTCTTTGCTATTTAGAAAGAAAACTTCATACTGAAAAATAATATGCAGTGAATATTCCAGATCAGCCTGTACTGGGAGGTGACCTGTTCTGAATCCAGAACAGTCCTGCCCCAGGCTAGTTCTGCTCACCCCAGTGCAGTCACCTCTAAATACCAGAAAGCGGAATTGAGGCCGAGGAGCTGACCCAGGGTGCAGGGACAGCAGCAGGTAGTGACAGGGCATTGCATCTCCCCGCCTTCACCAGGTAGAACTGATCTTGGTAGATGTCCCGCAGGAAAATGTTGCCTTCCTGTCTGAAGAGGACACAATGCCTCTGGCTCATATCTGCTCCTGGATCAAAATTCAGGCAGAGAACAGGCAATGGGAAGCCAAAAAGGATGGCTGAACAAAACTCCACCAGGGTGCTCTTGGATCCCAGCCACAGGCAAGCTTTCCAGGTCAGTACAGAGGAATTTATGAGCACATAAATCACAGAAGTGAAAGATGGGAAAGACCACTGGAGGACTTGTCAATGCAGGCCTGTTTTCTACAGGGACTTTCCCATTGTGTTGACAGTTTTAGGAACTTCAAACAATAGGGCTTTAGCTTTCCTCTGGACACCACTCAAGGTGCTTAGACACCTATCTGAACCTTTCAGCGTCTTGATGCATTTCACGAGACCTGTGCAGCTTCCTTGCAGCTCTTACTGAAGGTCATTACACTCGGATTTCTTTTTGCTATTCATTTCATGCTGATTCTACAATGCAGCAAAATCAGAGGTGGAGGTGGTCACTTCAGGCTTGCCCACACTGTGGATTTCCAAAATTTCCTTCCAAGAAAACTCAGTCAACAGGAAGAACAGTTGTGAAAAGGCCCCCCCCCCCCATGCAGACAATCTGGGTTTGGATTTTAGTGAAGTGCAAAATGCATTATAATAATGGAACAAAGGCGCTGCATGCAGAGTTACTGTAGAATAGCTGCAGCGCATTGCAGATACACTCTGCCCTACAGCAGAAAGTCCTCTGAGCAGTCAGGTCCCTAAGATTTGAGCCACTTCCACAAATTGCTTCTAGAAACTAGGCTGAGTTTCAGCAGCACAGATCACATCTTCAAATGGCTCTGCAGGTCTGTACCAGGGCAGGCTGTGCATCAGCAGCTACTCAACAACAAATTCCCAAAGAAGATGTAAGAAAGAAAGGGCACGCAGAGAGATCGAGGAAACCGCCTCTGCCCCTAACATCTGAGAGTAAGGCTGCTAGAGCAAGAACAGAGTCCTGTTTGTGCTTAAATTCCACTTTATATTCTCTGTAGAGAAGAACAGAGTCTGCTGGCATTTTGCAATGATTGCAAGAAATTCAGTGGTTAATTATATCCTCTGTTTTTTGCCTCGCTGTCTCAGTGCACATTCACATGAGTCCTAAAAAGAGTTTACTGTTCACATGCCTAGGCTCTGGGCCAGGAGAAGTGCCTAGATAGAATACTGTGAAACATCTCCTCACGTGCTGTGATAAAATGCTCAGGGACATGCTACACAGAGCTCTGAGCGCGCCTGCAAAGCCATGAAATATTATGTCATCAGCACTGCAAGTTCTGCAAGGTTGTAAGCTCAGAGCAGTCTGTTGACCAAAGTAGGACACTAACAAATAGCAGCCAGCATTCAAGGGCTGAGGGGACTTTCCAACCCCATCTGCCACGGGCAGTAAGGATGCCACTGACTGAACTGTGCATCTGAGAGCAGGGGGAGAAGCGGGGGATTAACATGCTGGGCAAAAAGGAAGAAAATGGCAAAAAGCAGGCAGAGAGCAGGAGTGGCAGGGCTGTGGGAGGCTTGGGAGGACTCTCCAAGCAGTGATGTGCTTAACCATTTCCTCTCACCCTGGGCTGGTCGCTCGCTGTCAGCGTGTGAAAGGGGAAGGCAGCGGTGTGCCGCTGTGGCATGCCAGGTGAGAACCAGGAAGGAGGGGAGCCGAGGGGGCAGCGGGTGGCCCAGAGCTCAGCCACAGCTGGAGGAAGGTGGTTTGTGCCAGCAGATGGCTCGTGTTTGGAACCCATCACCACCCGTCACAGGCTCTTTCACAGCAGTCTCATCACTATTTAAACACTGATGAAATATAAGGAAGGATGGATACCTGAGGTCCCTTACCCTGTCTGTCTGTGTGCCTGTGAGCAGCCTGCCTTCTCCATGCGTCTTTCTCTCTTGTGTGAGAACGGAGTCCTTGCTTACAAGTTGAGCAGCTCTTGGGGCCCAGCCACCACAGCAGCTCCCTGGTGCGGGGATTTGCTCAATGTGCTCAGCTAAGACAGAAAGCACATCCATTGCTGAAATGGAAAAAACGGGCTTACCTCCTAGCTTCCCACCGACTTACTGGAAGCCTACAGTTAGCTCTGCTTACCATCAAGGTGTTCCTTCCCAGATGCCCTGTCAGCAGTTTTGATAACCTGAGAGAATCATCATAAAGCACACTTTAATGAGCGAGACCCATGACAAAACCCTCTCTTGCCCACCAGAATTTGGCAGGTAGCACAAACCCTGCCAGAGTCTGTCTTCTTCCTTTACAAAGCACTTCAGCTCCAAGCTCTTGACTGAGACCTACCAGTTGCCCTGACTTGTTCCTCCTCCAACAATTCCTCACCTGTGGCTTTTTGCAATGAATGCCATACTGCAATATTTCCTCAGGGCTTCCTGGTTCTCACCAGGAGGCAAGGAGAAGCAGGATCAGCAGCAGGGTGGTGCATGAGGCTCAGGTCAGCGCTGCAATGCAGTCATATCTGTGGTGATCCCAGTAGTTTGTAGCTGCGAGCAAGCTGTTCTTGACTGCCCACCTGCCCTGAAAGGCAGACTTGGCCATCTGGCCTGCATGATTGCAAATGGGGGGAGGATGTGCAGGTACTGATCGTTTTTGGCATGGCACAGAGCAGAGTGGGAGGGTGACTGGAGGCCGACTGAACAAGCAGAGAAATGTTAGTCCTTGCAGTGTGCCTGCTAGTGGTGAACAGAGCACAGATTGTCTCCAGTGGAAATGCCCAGGGGAAACTGCACCATGTGGGCACAGGGTGTTTCAGCTGGGCCTGCTGAGGGTCTTGCGTTAGCAGGCTCCAAGAGGAACAGCAGGTGAGGACATCAGGAGATACAGGTTTGATTTCTGTGGGGCTGCTGGGGAAAGGTCCTTCCTTTTGGCCTTCTGCTCTCTGCCCTGTGCTGCTCTGCAGTGAGACCTTTGGAGCTGGGGCTGTGCTTTCAGGTGGGTGTATCCGCAGCATCTGAGTGCCTTCACCTGTAGACAAGTTCAGCTAATCACAGCGAGGTCCTCCCTTGTTTGATTTTCTACCTTTGCTCAACCCTCTGCCTCTGTATCTTTGTCAGAGTGGCAGAGAAAAGCGTGGCAGGAAAGGGTTAATTCGTTGGCGGGGAGGGGGAGGTTTGCAGGCAGAAGGGAGGAGCAGGAGAGCATTTCTGTATTAACATGCAGCTGGTTAATGCAGCTGAATAGCCCTGGCTCAGCTGTTACCTTTCTCAAAGCCAATGGCAAATGATGAAAAACCGTGGTAATATCTATTAAAAGTTTGTGGAAGGGGCCTGCTCAGTGGGAGCTTTTCCATCTCACATACAAGTGATGATTTAGAACAGAGAAAGATCCCCTCGAGGGGATTTTGTGAACCATGCAATGCTAATTAACTCCATTGTTGTATTTTGTTTTGAACATAAGAGTCCCTCTGGGATTGCAGCACTCTTTCCTCCTGCAAGAGATTTCCATTTTGCACCACTGTATAAAATCTCCTCCACATCGCATCAGCAAAAGGGATTAACAATAGGGAGAAGCATATGTGCATAGTTTTATGGGGTTCTAGGGAGGAATGTCTCTCCCCTCACCTCCCAGATGCGTTCTCAATAGGGGCTATTCTGTACATCCTTGCTTTCACTGTTTCTTTAACCTTGAATTAAAAACAAGTGTACATCAAACACTAGGCAGCACCTCCCTTTGATCTTCAGCATATTCAAACCACTTCCGAACATGCTGTGCTGGAGTTTGTTTTAGTGGTTAGCTTGTTTGGGCACAAATGCGAGAGAAGGAAAAAAAAAAAAAAAAAAGACAAAAAAGATCCAGCACCCAAAAAAATCAACAAAACCCATCAACACCAGGAGTGGAAGCACTGGTCAGATGCTGATTTGCTCATCTAGAGTTCCTCCTGAAAGAAAAGTAAGAAAATAAAGCTCCCATCTGTCTGAACTCCTTACTGGCTTGAGCCAACAACACTATGAAGAAACTCGACTCGCTTTGTGCTGGGTCTGCTCTTCATTTTCTGGACTTGTCCCACTTCAGCTTTCCCAAACACTCTCTTCTCTGTTCACTCATTTTATGTTGAGCAAAGTGGATCCTGACTCACCCTCGTGCTCTGGCTACTGTAATGTAGAATCAGGAGCATCGAGACTTTCTTGTGAATCTAATGGCTTCTTTCCCCATTCTCCATCTTCAGCCTCTGGCTTCCACCGCCTCTGAGAAAGCCCCGCTGTACATGTGGTGTCTTGGATCCTCCCTTTTCTACCCTGCCTTAAGTTTCAGCCCTGCACAGACCAGTATTGACAGAGGGTTGATGCCCTTCTTCCTGCCTCAGGCAATTCGGTGATTTCATGGTGAGCTGTGCAAGGGAGCGGCCAGTGCACGGCTGTCAGGTTGACTTCTGCTGGATGGAGCTGGGACTGCACTGGGAGCTACCAGGAACTCCCCACCACCAGCTGCTGGGGGGATCTGTGCACTCCTCCAACAGGGATTTTGCAAATCAGAGACTTTCTCCTGATCCATATAAATTCATATAATCCATATAATCCAATAAATTAGGTCATGATTCTTAATTCATGATGAAATCTATTTTATTATAACCTGGGCAATTTTTGAAATTTCTAAATGAACAACAGGAAAGATATTTAGCAGCAGTTGCAAGAGTGATTTTTCCCTTGCAGTAGCACATTCAGTGATCCCAGGAGAACGTGATCCTGAGACCACCTCTTGTTCAAATACTGTGACATTTTTTTTTTATACCGTAGAGTCTTGAGGGCTCTTATTACAACATTGGGGTTGTCTATTGCAGCAGAGGCCAGAGCATGCTAGCATATATAAAACAACATGCTGAAAGGATGTTCAGAGTCATTCTGTCTGAAAAGTCCACTAAACCTTTTCTGTTTGAGAGTTACAGCTCCACATAAATACAGACTCTCTGTTTCTCTGTTTCTTTTCTTTCTCTTCTTTTCTTTCTTTCTTTCTTAGTAACAAATGTCAGAATTTAAAAGGAAAAACCTCAGTGGGACAGGCTTCCCATTCCAAAATCCTCAGTTTACCACAGACACACACAGTGATGTGGTGACCTCTATGTCTTCTCACATCTATATGAAATAGTCAGGGCAGCTCCATAGGTTTGCCTCATCAACATCCAGAGAGGGAAGGGTAAGAGCCACCCCATTTTTGAGAAACATTTCCAGTGCAGTGTTCTCAACTTGAGTGCATTTGCCAAAGCCTGCTGCTTTTTTCACCTTTTAATATATATAGCTACAAGGGAAGATTTCTGTGAACTGAGCAAGCCTGCAAGTCATTTTTCCAGTCCTCTTTGCAAGCTTATCTTCCCTTAGCGCCTGCTGACCATCGCCTTGTTAACGTGTGGGTATCAGTTTGACCATCAACACAGCAGCCACAATCACCTTCTTGCAACACGTTAGCTCTTCACCCATTGCCCTGAGCCGCCCAGTCTGGTGTACAGCTTGTGTCCAAAAGCGAACGAAGAGTTTCCAGTAAGTGTGCGATGGGGACACCAAATGACACGTGAGAAAACAAGCTCTTTTATGACTGCTGAGATCACAGTAAGACAAAGTACAGTGAAGGCTTTCTGTAGTTTCTGTAAGCAGACTTTGCATGAAGCCCTGCTGCTCCTGGCACCACAGAAACATCATTCTCTCCCAGGCTAGGTATAGAAGACACCTGAACTCCCAGAAGTTTTATTCCCACTGAGTTTTGCTGCATCTTCCCACCTGTGTGCTCAGCCCAAAGAGGTCCAGGCTGACTCCTCTGGGTTCCCAGGTGCACCCTGCAGCCTGACTTGCTCACCTCTGGTTTCTTTACTTCAGCAGCAGCTTGAAGATATTCTGTAGCTGCCATGATATAGATGTTTAATTTCAGCATTCCCTTCCTCCCTGTGACCCATGGCTTTCCACTGCTTGCTAGAACGAGCGAGGAGCAGCTCTTCTGCTACTTTAGCAGCTTTCACCTAACGTTAGGAACAGGCTGGATATGGGGAAGGGAGGCACGAGGAAGGATGGGAGCTGCTTTCACAGCTGCTGAGTTTTCACCCAGCCACTTCCTGAGCCTTGCATCATGGTGAGAGCGTTTCCCCATGTCAGATGGAAATGAGAGGAAGGGCAGTTAGCCCTGCTCATCACAGACAGCACACATTACTTGCAAATATTATTTTAGCGTGTCCCTGTTCTTCCCTGTCTTGGCCTAATATTTGCAGTGGATAATTTCTAAAGCCTAAATAATATAAGCTTGTGATTGAACATGCTTTTCCTGAGCTAGACCCCACCCTGTTCCAAAGTAATTGCCTCCTCTCAGCGCCCTGCATTAAATAATAGGTCAGAGATTCAACCTCCAAGCCTTGCAGCCAAACTACAAAGCTTAACCCACCTGATTGAGTCTCCTGGGGCTCCTGGGTGGCACCCTAATCCATCCCTCTTCCTTCCTCTGTCCCTATGGGCTCTACCATTGGGCAGAGGCAGGTGTCACACTGGGATGCATTTCAAAGCCTCAGAAGCCTTGCTTTAAGCCAGTTGCAACCTTTGTGCAATAAACTTTCTCCCAGAAGAGAGGTGATAAAGCTTTTAAAATTAATTTGCATAATTGGATCTTTTAATTCTTTTTAAATGGAAACCAAAATGGCAGTGCTCTCAACAAAAAAAAGACATTCATGAAAGCCAATGGGGTGGTTGCAAGGTGGAGATGTGTCACTGGGCTGAAACTAAGCTGAGACAAAAGACATTCAGATACACTGAGCAGGATTCTGATTGCAGATAAAGTGGTGAAAGTCTCTGGGAACAGCACTGGCTTCAGTAAAATTACTTCACACTCATGTCAGTGTAACTGAGAATGGGTCTGCAGTAACAGTTTTAACTTTTCAGCTCTGTGGTTAATTAGCAACCCTTTTAGTTTATGGCTTTTTTTTTTTTTTTTTACTCAAAAATTTAATAGATTAATAAACACTGCAGATATTTTTACAGCAGCAGGGCAAGAGATCCATTTGCATAAAAAACCAAGACACCGTTTGAGTTCATCTAACTGTTATTATTTAATCCAGCAGACATTTTGGCCCACTGAGATATGATTAGGAGAGCTGTGTGAAGAAAACTGGAGACAGTTCAGGTAGTGGAAAACCATTCTCATGTGCCTGTAAATGAAAAGCAACACTCCTGATGAAGTGCAATGTATTTTACTTCCTGAATTACATGTGTGGCTTTATATGGTATTTTCACCTTAAAACAATATAATAAAAAAAAAAAAAAAGCAATTTTAATAGGTACAATCCACCACAGTCATTTCTAAAGAACTGTTTTTATTGTTAAAAATACCCACATGGCAAAGTGCAAACCTGTTCTACAAGAAAGCTCAGTTTTCTCTCTCTGCTCGCAACAATTCACTCTTTAATCAAATATAAAGGAACTCTGTCTGTACCCTCTGCTCACCAGCACTGTCAGTTAGCCAAAGCAGCCCGAACACCAGCTAGAGGCTTGTGGCCACAAACCTTGTTAGCCTTTGCTTCCAACCAGTAGTGCAATCGGCATGCCAAAGCTCAGGGGAGGTGGCAGCACACAAGCAGATCTCCACCACTTGTCAGTCCTCCTGGGTGCTCCATCACCACGTGTGCCATGGAAATGTAGCACAAGTAGCAAGAGAGGGCAGGAAGCCCATGGATAAATTCTGCTTATGGCTACCTCAGTGTAAACACACAACAACTGGAGCCAGCTTGCTTAATTGGGATTCTCACCTGGACACCCAAAATGCCTGAAGAAATAAGGTATATTTGGGCTGTTGCAGACAGTTCCAGGAATAAAGCTGAGTAGTCGAGGTTAGTTGCAAGCACTGCTGCTCAGAGCAGTTTTAGGTAGTTCACAGCTCTCTGAGGCAGCAGTATTTGCCCATATATATATATGGACAAATATATATATATATATATATATATATATATATATATATATATGGTACTTTTTCAAGAATCCTTGTAAGAATAAAAACTGTGTTGCTGTAAATTTAAAAAAAAAAAAAAGAAATACAGTGAGAGCAACACATACCACACCGTGGCACCAGGGATGTGATCTGCAGTAGGAAACACATGGCTTTATGTTTAATGAAGGGAGCCTGTTGAAGGATTGCAGACCAGGAGGGCACACTAGATTTGTTGTTTTATTAGGTTCTGGGTTATGTACTTCTCCTTTTGCTGGGTATCTGACAACATGTGCCATTCCACTTGCAACCGAATGAGCTGGGGGGAGGAGGGCAGAAACAAAGCATTTATGAAGGACTGGAGCACTTTATTTTCTACCTTTTGAGAAAAGTGTTAAGCGTAAAAAAGAATAATATATAGATATATATAAAGGGTACTATATATATAAATCATTGTCCAAACTAGAAACAGACAGAAAGAGAAATGAAATGTAAGTAGACAGAAGAGCATAATTGTTCTCCAAGAGTACACAGACAGAATTGTTGGAAATACATAAAATATACTCACCAACATCCAGTTCTTTGAATTTCTGCACTTAAGATGCAGCAAAAAACCCTCCAGTTTATCAGGGCCAGATTTTGAAAATAATTTACTGCCTACAAGATGAATTGAAGGCACTTTCCCTCGCACATGGGATAATTTGCACTTTATGGGGTCAGGAACTACAAGCCTGTGATTGGCTGGTGCTTCTAGGTACAGCTTTCTACTCTCGACCTTTGGAGTTGACTGAAGCTGGGGGGTAAATGGTACTGTTGGGGCTGGGGCTTGCTGCCTTTCCTAATCCAGTACACCTGTAGGCCACTGCCAGAAGGGTCCATCCCAAACTCCTCTCTGACCCTGTTTGCCTGCTGAGACACATCCCTAGCACTTCAGTATGGATTTTGTGATCCTGCAGCCAGCACTGCTCAGTTTCAAGTCTGCCCAGTTTCTCAGAAAACTGCCCTTTCCACACGTGCCTCCGAAACCCCTTGATATCAGGTTAGCAAGCAGTGCTGGTTTGCCTATAGTTGTACAAGAGCTAGATTTGAGGCAAAAAGAGGTAAACTGCAATCCATGGCTGAGGCAGAGAGAAGAGCTGGTTTACCTCTTCCAGTAATATCCTACACAGGTACAACACAAGGCCAGGTTGCTAAAATGTGATCCAAAACACCCCCCAGGATACCCAAGCCTCCCGGCAGTACAGTATGGAGCTGCCGAAGTGATCCCGTAGAAAATATGAACAACAGAGGTGATCACCAAACTCCTTCCCATGCCCCAACTTCAGCTGTGGAAGAGGGCTGCAGGAAGGCTCACATCTGCTTGTCTGAACTCTGACAGCTCCGAGCTACCTCCTAAAGAGCACAGAAACACTCTTGCAGCCTTTCAAGTGGTGGCCTTCCATTTCAGGCACTTGTTCAAGAGACGGAGATGGGCTCAACTCTTCCCTAACTCAGAAAAAAATGAAACACATGCCTCCTTGGAATGCGCAGACTGAGGAAATTCTTGGGAGTGAGGATAGGGAATCCTCCTCTTGATGGTCTGTTGGTCTGTGGCAAAGGATGTAAAGTTCACAGGGCTGGAACTAAGCAGAAAGCATTAATCCCACTCTCCCCTCCTAAATCACTGGTCAGGGTAGTCAGTATGGGGCAGATGGGAGGAAGAACAAAAAAGGATTTACATCTTTGACTCCTGGACTGAAATGCCTGTGAGCTCTAGTTGCTGTTTCCAAACCTTCTGTCTTCAGTCATCATCTCTCATCACAGGAAGATCAGGCTTGCTTTTCCTCCCAAAAAACTTGTTTCCTTGGTTCAGCAGAACTTCTGACATATCTGGAGCTTTCAGGTCAAAAAGCAGAGGTGCTGATTGTGTTTAAAGGCAGATGAATGGCCTTTATTTCTCTAGCTGTTATTCTTAAGCGTTTTAAATCTGCAAGAGATCTTGTGGTGCTTGACCC
Organism: Netta rufina; assembly: GCF_964035555.1. Taxonomy (NCBI): domain Eukaryota; kingdom Metazoa; phylum Chordata; class Aves; order Anseriformes; family Anatidae; genus Netta; species Netta rufina. The sequence goes on along the minus strand of NC_140124.1, from coordinate 40,187,811 downwards.
CCTCCTTTTGTTTTGAGTACAGGGCCCTGTAAGCATGGAAACCAAACAGCAACCTCAGGTCTGTTTTAACACTGTACATCCTCATTCCTCACTTCACACCTCAGTTACAGACTAAACTCCTGGGTAACCTTCAGAGTCCCTGTCATTATATGCTTACCTCCAAAACAGTTATGCAGAGGAGTCTCCCATATTACTCTACAAGCAGGTTCCAGTATAACTTTGTTCTTTAGCTCTTCCCCACCTCCAAGATCAGTGCCTGGATCTGCTCATGTCTTCATGGTATCATGGATCTCATGCACTTGGCTAGCAGAGCACTTACACTAGCACAATTTCACCTACTAACAGCCCAAGCCTGTTGCACAATGAAATCATCCCTACGGTCCTCTGGTTCCAGGATTTCACCCCTCAGGTGGCAACTCTGTACCCTTTCCACTCTCTCCCCAAGCCCCTTGGAGACCACCTTATGAACAACATGGTGTAAGTGTGTTTGCACTGGGAAAACAGGCTGCAGGATATTAATAGCTGGAATTTCTCACTCCCACACAACGCAAATACCCATTTATTAGATGCTAGAGCTACTAGATAGTCTGGTGACAGTGTCTAACAAAGCTAGTTATCCGGTGCTAGTTCAGTTAACAGACCCCATATTTACAGTCTGTCTTCATTTTTGGATGTATAGATAGGCTCAGGCTCTTGGAATAGATTTTCCCCTCCCTGGTGCCTTCCAGACAGAAATCAGTGCCGAAGTTGGTCAGCCAGAGGAGCTGGGTGTGACGAAACCCTCTGCAGTGCCCCAGGCACAGTCCCACGAGATTACCCTGGGGGAACTCCCTTTGCTTTTCATGGTAGAGAGAAATTTCTGTTTTAATTCCCCGGCCACTTTTTCCTCATGAGTTCAGAATAACAAACTGTAACTCCTCAGCGAGAGAACCACTATATTTAGAATTTCTCTAAAAACATCAGGAGAAAGTCCTTAACCCATGGAGGTTTTTTTTATGATTGCTGCCAGGCTGATAAGTCCAGGAGACAGAAGAGTCTATATAAACAAAAAGATTTCCGGTAGCACAGGAAAGCTGTGCAATACCAAGCTACCATCACCTTATGACAGACAAAACATTTATAGTTTATTGTCAGGAGGACTCTGGCAGAAAAGCATTTGCCTGAGCCAGAACCCGCTGACCTTTTGCAGTAGGCACAATAAGGCAGTGAGCACCGCTGAGCTGTCAGAACTTCTGCAATAAACCCAAATCCCTTTTGATAAAGGGAATCAAAAGCACACAGCTACCCACCACCTCCTAATAGCACCTGTGACCTCAGCAGTGCCTTACAAATGTGCTACATAGTTTGAGAGATAGATGCAACACCTGCTTCCTGGCAGCATCCTTTTGGTTTCCTCTGGATAGGTGCTGAGCAATTTAAAAATCACATTCCCCAAGCACTGACTTCACAGCCATAAGAAAGTTTTCATTTCCTATCGTGCTGTCCTAACGTGACCTGCCCAAGGAGCCTCATCAATATTACAGCAGCAAATGGCTTGACAACTTCCTCATAAATAACACGCTCCCCTTCTGCTTTGTGCTCTGTGTTTAATACATACTGGTTATTTTAGAAATACTGGGAATGTCACCGAAAGCATGTGGTGATAAGATAAATGTTTTGCCCATCAGGAGTCACAACGCACATGTTGCACCTTGTGACTCACTGCTTAATACAGAAACAACTCAGGGAAGACTCCAAACAAACCTGAAACAGGTATAGTCGCTCTTCTCTTTGTATTTTGTATTATACATATAAAAAAAGCCCACAGCATTGTATCACATTATGGAGTTCACTAACTGGTCCTTGCACACACCTAGCCTACTACAGCATGAAAAGCAGCAATCCATTCCAGTCTCTCACTTGATTTGCATAAAGAGGAAGCAATTATTTTAATTTCAGAAAAGTTCTTTAAAAGGGGGAGGGGGAAAAAGAAGAGAGAGAGCTCAAGCAAAAAAAAATGAAACAAGACAAAATAATACCAGTCCAGTGGGAAATCTCCATCCTTGGGTGGTGGGCTTGAAATGCAAGCCCATACTCAAAGCCACAGTCTCAGTACCTAAGCCACAGCACACCTGCTCAGCCATCAGCTCTAGGGGTGTTGAAAAACAAAAGGAGCTTTAATCTTTTCATGTTTAACTGTTATTTCAACCAGTTTAAACAGTTATTTAAGCATTAGGTTTCCACAGCCCCCCGCCAAAGCCCCTCGGTGCTTGCGATTCCAAGCTGCTCAGTGGCTTTCTCATACCCACAGCCTGTTCTGTGCTTCAGTTGTTCCTCCACCTGTGCAACCTGTGAGGTTCTTTGCAAGGTCACTGGGAGCCCAAACCATCTAGCTGAATAACTGGATGTGATTCCTATCAGTATGAAATTAAGCACAAATCCTGGATCCAAAGAAGATGGGAGTTCTTCCACATGTCTTTGATTCAGTCCATGAAATGCGAAGTAGAAGGCAGGCCTCTCTGTTTCATTTTTTTTTTTTTTTTTTCTGGCAAAGTAGAAAATTCTCCACTCAGCACGCAGATTTGCTGCAGTTTGCTTAGACTCAAAGCTTCCATCTGCTCTGGCAAGATCATAAACCTCTCGCCTTGGGCCTGGGTTCTGCTAGTCCTGTGCCTTTCTTGCCTTCTCTCCTTTACCAAGGATAAGAAATGAAGTGAGGATAATAGCATTTTATTGCTGAACAGTGAGGATGTGGACGTAAAGGGAGAAGTATATATTCCCCAGCTAAACACATTTATTTGCATTTAAACATGGAAACCCCAAAGATGACTGAAACATTGCATGTTTCCCACCCCACCCCAAACAACTGAATCCATTTACCATTTACCAGCAGTTTGGTCAAGTTTCAGCACAGCAAGTCCCGTTCAAAAGCAGGACCCTCCTCTCTCCTCTTTTACTCCCGTCTTAACGTTTTGCAAAGCAGAACTCCTGTCAGTTTGTGAGTCACAGAGCACTACCAAATAAGCAGCAGTCTTTGAATGGTGCCTCATAAAGGAGGCAGGAAACAGGAAAAGCTCAAAATAAAGCTGTTTGTAAATTAAAGAACTAAGGGGAAGAATGGATAGGAAATGAGCCGCCCCCCCCCCCCTTTTTTTTTTCTGTCTTCAAAATTATTCCGATTAATGAGAAGAAAGATCAATAGCCTATCTGCAGCTGCCATAGGGAAAACGGGGTGAAGAGAGAATCCAGACCTGAGTATCCCCGTGGTGCCGACACAGCACACTCTGCACAACCTCGATATAATGAGCTGTAGGGTGAGATCCCATGCAACTGCACGGGTTGCTTTGCTGTCCCCACAGCCCCTCATTACAGCTTGATGTGATCAGCTACAGTGTACCAAGAGGAGACATGTATGGCATATATTTGTGAATGATCAGGGGAAGGATTGCTTTCATTCCTGCAATGCTGCTTTCCGCCAGCTGTAGTTAGAGACCCAAATACTCCAGGTTTCCCTGTGCATTGCTGCTGCATGCAGCTCTGAAACCATGCACAGACTTTGCACAACACATGGCAACACCTGGGCCCCCGTGGGCTGATGCAAAGCATGCTAAAAGCAACAAAGCATTCCCACCGACATTTTTGGATTTTGTTTTTCAATGAGCCCCTAAATGAAGTGCCTCAGAGACTGACAGTTCCTTTATTAATGTTTGGTTTGGGGACACCGTAATTATGTTTAGCAGCTTTTGTGGGCCAAAAGATTCCTAGACGAAATGACCTGACAGGCTGCTGAGGCCATTTCCACTGTTTTTGGACCACTGTGTAAGAACAGAACAGCTGCCATTTGGATGGAGACCCTGGCTGAAACGGCATAAGGCATCACGCTCCCATCCTCTTTGGCTTGCTCCATCAACAAGGAAAAAGTACCCGGCACTGCTTCATTAAGGCCTTGGCATGCTCCTTAATGGCACTTCTGGTAGTGACAGGCACAAAGGAAGCCTGTGTCCCTACCCACTTTTCCCATCTGTGGCCATTCATGTGCAGATCCGTCCAGAGATCAACTCAAACTGGCAAGAGAGATAAGAGGGGACCCTGATGCTGGGCTTCAGAGATTACAGCAGCCAGGCAGGCTCCAAGGGCCAAGGCAGAGCTGCAGAAGGGTGCTGTGTTTTGAGCATCAGCTGGTGCACGCAGCCCAGGGCCGCTATCACAGGCGACCTGCCCCAGGCTCTGCAGAGGGCTGGTGGTACGGTTAGGGAGCAAATCCTCCTTTCTAGGGCAAGGGGGAACGTACTAAGCAACAAACAGAGAAAGGCTAGTGCCAAAAAATATTGCTGATACACTTTTGTCAGAGAAAATTCTGCTTCTGTTCTCCAGAAGACTCCATTCTGGCAATGTCCTGCTCCAAACAGGAGGCAACAGGACGTCTTCAGCAGAAACCTCTCTTGACAAGAGCCACTGCTCCCACAGCCATTGCAGTGATCAGCAGATATGGGGATGCAGTTCTTAAGGAGCTGCCTCCTTGGCTATAAATACATGCAACATTAAAAAATTCTCCATGTGAGTATTTGTAAAATCAAGAAAAACAACCACACAATGCTCCTATTTAGACTTGCCGAGGAAAATGCTTTCATTTGGGAGAGCTCTTAACTGTATCCTTACACTTGTGCTTAAGCCTCCCCTAAAATTGGCTCAGGCTGCCACAAAACAACAGCTTAAACCAATTTAATTGCTGTCTGCTGCAATCCCACCCGCCTTCCCAGCCCTGGATGCACATTCCCCGTCTCCCTCTTTGCGCCAGCTCTCGTGCTTGTCTCGCCCTGCTCTGAGCCATTTGGGAATGCAAGCCAGACGCACACCCTTGACACCCAAAAAAATCAGTCCCTCCTCTACGAATTTAGCACACTGATGTGACTCGTCATGAGGTCAGATGCACGCCCGAGCTGGTGTGAAGGCAGGAGTGGAACGGCACGGTTACGGCAGGGTGGGACGGTGAGGACATGCTCTTCAGAGCTGCGTTCAGAAAGCTGGCAGCTTGTTGCTGTGGTCTCACTGCCTCTACCTCCAGCTAAGCCACTTAATCCCAGCCCTTGCTGAATTATCCAAAGCCTAGCCTGACCCTCCTCCCTCCACACGCACACACAGAGGCTTGGTTTCTGCAAGGTCAGGAAACTGAAGCAGCTCAGCAAGAGCCTTTACCAGCACGGCAATGCATGGCTGGCGGTGAGGACTGCTCCCTTTCAACACCAGGGAGCCATTAGATCAGCTAAGTGCTGTTGTCAAGCACTACCCTCAGGCTTCTGTATGCATTTGAGTCCCTGTTACCCCCAGGCTGGGGCTACAGAACTGGAGACAAAGCTTTGCACTGAAGAGAGCAAGCCACCCGCTGCAGCAAGGGCTGAGCAGCCGCGCTCCTCTACACAGGATCCAGCAGCCCTGGTTACACAGCGGCGTCCTACGGGGCAGTTCTGCTAGCCCTGCTGTAGGATGAGGAGGCCAAGGATTAAGTCAGATCTTTCAAGAAGATCTTCAGTTTAAAGGAATTTCAAAGTAGCCAGAACCTAATACAAAAAAAGTAAAAAAAGAAAAGAAAGAAAAAGAAGAAAAAAAAGAAAAAAAAACAAGAAAAAAAAATAAAAACCACAGAGCATGAAGATAACTGACATTTCCGACAGGATACTCTTCACTCAGGGTTGACGTGCCAGTGCTTGATGACATAGAAAGACTTTTAAATATGAGGATAAGTGTTCATCTGTAAAGAATTTTTCTGCATACATTATGTAGCACTGTACCTTCCACACCTCACATGTAGCTGTCTGTACCTATAAATAGCAATGATGCCTCATGTGCATTATCATATATTACAACCTGTGACAATGTGGTAAAAGGAGAGGAAATGAGCAAAGGAAGTGGTGTGCTCCGCCAGAACAAGCAAACTTAGCAGGGCCCTGGTAAGTCATCTTCAGGCAAATCAATTATGTGAAATATTCCAGAAATGTGTGGAAAAGCAAATTGCTTATCAAGGAGACACTAAACCAATGGGTTTGTTGCATGACACAGAACAAAAGACAAGTAATCTTGTGGAACAGCTAAAAGACCAAAAAGAGTTCTTGCATGCCCCAAACCAGAGTATTGCACAAAGTGGCATGGAAAAAGGAGAGAGAACCAGAATAAACAGGCCAGAGCAGGGCTGCTCAGCAGTGCTGGAGCAAGATGAGAGAGAGAGGAGAGAGATGAGAAAGGATTCCTGCAAGGCTGATCCCAAGCCAGAGTCGAGCTCCCTTCTGCAAGAGATTGGAGGCTGGGGCAAGAATTGCTGATCTTTTCCTTTTTCAGGTTGTATTATCTTTGCATTATTATTATTTTTTCTCTTCATTCTCATGCACTTTATAAACTGATGAAACATCTTCAAGACTTGTTCTCATCAGTTTTTTTCTTGTTTAGAAATTCAGCCTGGCCACTGTGCCTACAGGGCTAATGAGCTGTGACTGGCAATACAATTAAGGTAGGTTCATTGGCATCCTAGCAGACAAAAGTGTTTTAATTAAACTGGAAGAAAATTGTTGCTTATCATTGAGTAAGCTAGGAGCCCATATTGAATAGACAGAAGTAAGCCTTTTGATAGGAAAATCAATGTCATGTGTAAGGGACTGGAAACTGAAGTTTAATTCTTGGCTGTAATAGATCTCCCACTGAGCCAGTTGTTCTGGGCCAAGGGTGTGTTTTGGAAGACATGGACAGCTGATAGCCTCAGCCTCCCAGGAACTTCATCTTGATTTTCACTAAGAACCTATCACTGAATAGCCCAGAGGATGACGAGGCTTACTGCTTAGCATCAGGGCCACTTTCCAGTTCTCCCCACCAATTCATTTAGTAGTAAAACTCAGCGGTCAGCCACTGAAAGGCCAAGTGAGATCTGAACTAGCTGGGGTTATGCTGAAAACCATTAGATTTTTAAAGATCAGCTCTCTCTCTCCCCATCTTATGTCTCAAACAAATAGCAAAACTAGCTTGGACTTTATCATGAGTAAAGTTAAACTCTCCAAGCTTGCTCTTTTAATCAACTTCAGCTAATTCTCAGCAGATCATAATGCAGTATAGTTTTGAGCAATACCTGATTCATTGTGGAAACAGCATTTGGAGAGAGAAAGAATGGTAATGAATCAGTTCCTCCAAGGTAGAGCTATCACATACAGGCATTTCAGTGTTGTAAACAGGCTGGGTAGGTACACATCACCTATTCAAGCTGTGTGACATGCTTTGTTTTAATACTACAATGTTATTTGCTTTGCTTCCTTGAGTTTTGCTGCTTGGCCTGGAAGCTCTCACTGGATGCCACAAGTTCATGGAGAAAACACCTTCTGGTTTTATCTAAAGCATTTCACCTTTTTTCACTCTTGTAAAAAAATAATATATATATATATATATGTATATTTAACATTAAGAATGTATATTCCTCCACAGCTGGGATGGATGCCATGGCTGTGTAAGCAACTTTCTTTATTTTTTGGAACCCAGAAAGAGACTTAAGTATTAACTATAGGGAAGAGAGCAGAAATACACGGTTGTTATAGAAAGATCCCTGCATTGAGTCTATTAAGGTGGTCACCCTAATGGGGGTCCTTTACACCAGAACAGAAGCTGATTCAAGGCCATCATTGTCTCAAGATGGCAATCTCCCTTCTAATTCGCATTTAAGAGCCCCGGTGCTTTAGAGGTCTCTCACACTTTCTGTCCTTTTAGCTGCACATAAATCCCTCCCATTTACTGTCAGCTTTCACCTGAAACAGAAAATACATCCTACAGCTTTATCAACTGTCATCTGAGCACTGGGGCACCTCCCAAGGCTTTGGTTGCTGGAACAAAACGGCTTTTCACTTTGCAAAAAGTTTCGTACACTGAAGGATTTATAACCCTTTCTCTTTTATATTTTTTCCCTCCACCACGTGAGGGGCAGATGAGGCCAAGAGGGAGCAGTAAACCCAACTGCTGGCAGAGCTGTGTGGGGAAGTTCAGAGGCAGAGGGAGCAGGGATGTGGGGAAGGCTGGTGGGCTTGAGCCTGGCAGAGGCTGTCCCTCTAACGTGGCTTGATGTTTGCAGGTGACACCGGCACCTAAATACGGGCCTAGAATACGCTGGGTTTATTGGAGCCAAATCACGAAGAAGCAGCATGCATCAAGTTCAGAGAGCGAGTCTAAAAATATAAAAAGAGCTGCCTACAGCCAAACTCCAATAAACAGAAAGGCACCGTGCTATTAGGCAGCCTTCCACAACCTAACGTAAGAGGCCTGCTCGCCCTGGCTCCAACTGCAGCTCCAGCACCCGGCCTCCTTGGCTCCCGGTCAGCGGCCAGCACAGGGGGCATCACCCCACACTAAAGGCTGTGGTGGCATCGCCACAGGACATGTGTCACCTCAGTGGCCAGATGGAACTTGCCATGGCCCAACCGAACACAGCACGTGGTGAACAGCAGCCTTTCATTCCTTGTGCTGCTAATGGCACCTCAGCTTATTGGCACTTCATTCAATTTACTTTTCTGTGTGCTTTTGGCTTCTTTCTTTTTTTTTTTTTTTCTTTTCTTTTTCTGTCAGCTGAGACAATAAACATCAATTCCTGTAAGGCAATTACATTCAGGTTTACGCTGCGTTTTATATTTAGATTTTTCAGTGCTGCGGCATTTGAGTGGCAAATCCGTGGAGGACTGTTTGTAAGTACTTCTGTGAAATTAAAGCAGACCCCTACTGAGGGCAGGCACTTTAACAAGTAAAGTACTTTAAAAACAAATAAGTATGAAGGAAAAACAATATCCTAGAGGAAAGTTATTTGACCAACTGTAGCAGATACATTAGAGAGATCTCATATACAGAAATGAAATACATTTCCATGCATAAATATTGGGAGGACTAGTGACACAGATAAACAGACATTTAACTTTTTTTTTTTTTTTTTTTTTTAATAAAATCTGTGAATTTTACATTAGATTTGATAGCAAATAATGCTGATTTCTTCCTCCCAGACAAAGCTACCTACCATATAAAAGGTCTTGATTGTGAAGAGATGTCTCCGTGCACTCAGCTTGGTGGATGGTGAGTGGTTGCACTGATCTGTGAGATATGTGTAAGTTCATGGTGCACAACTGTAACCACAGGGCAGGTCGACTGAGACCTCTGCCTGGATCCTGTGGTCTGTCCCTCCTGCTCAGGTGGTGGAGCAGCATGGGAGCTGCCCTAGGGCATAGGAGAAGACATCTCAACCAAGCGCTATCACCTTACTACTTCCCCGGAGAATTATCGGAGAATTATTGAATTTAATATATTTTACATTCTCAAAATGATTTAATAAAGATCTGGATATTATTATTTTTCCCCTTCTCTACATAAGGGTGAAAATGCCAGTCTCACCCAATGGTCAGACTGTTACAAAAGCAACAGGAGCCAGGAGGAGAGCAATCCTCTGAACACAAACCTGCTTTGGTCCACAGCCTCATGGTAGGCTTTGCTGCTTTCTGGGAGGGAGGAATGCTCATTTGGATGAACAGGCCTTTAAAAGACAAGTAATAGTGTTAAGTAGTTCAACATGGGGAATGATTTTGCTTTAGCAGATTTTTAATATTTGTAAAAATTGTAATAATTCTAATTAGGTTGAGTATCTCTCTCCATGGAGCGAGGTGAATCCATAAATTTCAGGGCAATGTACCTTGTGTCCCGTGAAAGTGGGTTGTTACTTTTGCCTGGACAGGGCTGCTGTACTTTGGGACATTTCTTTACTACTGTTGGGAGACATTTTGATCCTAATTCCTCCCCCCTTCCCCCCCCTTTCCTTTTAAAAGTTCTATTACTGTATACCTCTTCATCAGTTCCTGTTAATGTTATTTTCTTTGTTTTACTTCCTGCAGTGCTGGCCCCCTCCTTGTACCTGCCATCACACTGTTGGGTGCTCTTGGGGCTGAACCCCTGGTTAGTCCTAGAGGCACCAGTGTGTGTTCTAAGTGAGCACACGTATGTATGTATACAACACGCATCAATACACATGTATCACATATATAGACATATTTATTTATGCTCTCAGGACGACTGAGGAAGCACCAGGCTGTCTGAGAACAGAATTTTAAGTCGCGTCTCACAGCTGCAGTGGTTACACATTTTTGGCAGGATCTGGAGAGAAGAAACTTCCTCATTCTCCAAGAAGTCACATCTAGATCCAGGTGCATGTAGCACGGATGCCCAGGCTCATCCCAATGGTCCTTTCTTTGCCAGTGTGGGGGGAGGTGGAGCAGGTGGGAAGAGAAAAGTAAAGGATGCATGCACAAAGGTAGTGTATGCTATTTTTTTAATGAAAAAGACAAAAACAAAACAAAACAAAACAAAAAAACACCAACCTTGACACCCAAACCAACCAGCAGCAGTTTCTTAACAGTGTGTTACATGGTGCTGCTGGGACAGAGTGGGGTTTGACTTGTCCTTATGTGAAGAAATATCTTATGGGAGAGCATTACGTACTGGCAATTTTGTCTTTATGCGTGGTCTCAAAATTCTGGAAAAATCCTTTTGATTCTGTTATGTTGAATTTGAACATGCCAGAGACTTCAGTAATTTTCCAGACACTCAGCCAAAGTGACTGCGTATAAAAACGTCAAGACCAGGACAATTTATTCCTGGCCAGGCGTTTTATATTTGCCAGGGTAGGAAAATCTTCATTAGCCATCAGCATGTAGTGGACTACTCCAGGTTTCTTTCTGGTCACAGGGCCACCTGGTAGCTCTGAAACCCAGGGTCCCAGCTGCAGTGCTGTTTGGCAGGAGGAAGGTGAGCAGGGCTGATCCCTGCAGCCCCAGGAGCTGAGGTTTCTGCAGAGGCACAGGAGGTGCCCTGCCAGGGGACACCGCTGGCACTGGTGGGATTGGGGTGACATGTTTCTGGTCCCAGCCATGGGTGTGGTAGACAAGCAAGAGCCATGTGAAGCTATCAGACCTGGAAGAAGCAAATTGTGATACGTTTTGCTAAAACAGTTCAGTATCCTGCAGCTAGAAGGGTTTGTCTTGCCTTAAGGGGGGGGGGGATGCTGCAGGATGTACAGATGACTGGAGGATATGGGTAGCACATGAGCACAGTGTGTATTTCTGTAATTATTTTACTTTTAATTTCCTCTTGGGCTTTGAGTGCATCCCATGTTCTCTGCCTCTAGAGACTCACTGCCACTATCTGAAAAATAAAATGTAGTTATTACACCTAGCAGCAATAGCCAGGACGTTAGCAGGACTCAAGTGCCAGCTGTCATTTTTTGCTTGCAGACTGTCCCAATCTTTTATACAAATTGAGAGGAAAACATTAGAAATAGAATTATATTTTTTAAGACAAATAAGTCCACATAGCACTACACTGCACAAGTAGCAATGTCTTCTTCCACTACAAAACTTTTGATTGAAGTTATTCAGATCTGTATTTATTTTAAATAGATAAAACAGCAAGTTTACACAGTAATGAAATATAGCATTTCGTGATGTATATTCTGAAATAGAAGAAAATGAGATTATTTCTTTAAGCGTATCAATTATTGAATTATCATAAGAATGTATGTATATAAATAATTCCATGAGCTTCTCTGATTAGATTACTTTGATATGACAGAGCGTGTTTTGATTATTCTTTGCTGCTTTGCAATAAGGATTTAAATTCTAAGTAGATTTCAGGAAGATTTTCTTCTATCACTGCAACAAGAGGTAGTAGATGGACAATAAATAATAAAGCAGAACAGGAAGCAGTAGAGACTTTTTAATTCACACAATTATATTCCTGCATAAAAGATGATGAAGTTCCCACTGCACACAGATCTATTTTTTATTTTTTTGAAAGTTTCATTGTATTTATTAGATAAGCAACATGTAAGACATTTAATACAATCCATTTTGCTACTACTTACAAAATTCCTCTGACAAGTGCAATGGACATAGCTGCTGTGAGCTCGGAAGACAGGATATCTGGAGGCAGCATTTGTGCCTCTGTGCAACCACTGAGCAGCAAGAGCACTGCCTGCTATTTCACACCATTGAGCTTAAAGTAGGTTTTCTTTCCTCTTTTTGTATGGATGACAGCAAACTTGTGCTGGCTTCAGCTTTCCCTTCCTCAGTGAGATGTCTGCACGCCGTAGTGAGACAGCAATGGGATGTGAGGAGCCTGAAGCAGAGGGGACTTCAGTGTTTGGTGTATTGGTGGCCTTAGCAAGGGGTTTGTGTTGCTGAAGCTCAAGTGAAGAAGATTTAGGAGCTTGGGAACAGCAGAAGAGAAGCAGGGATGACTGATGTAGAGTGCGAGCAGCTTGCGTATGGTCCAGAGGAAGAAGGAAGGGATATTTTTGTAGGTCATTGGTGCTGAGGAGTGCATGCTAGAGAAAGGCTCTTATAATTGGGATGTGTCTATGAAATGCAAATGGGAACAGTTTGGAGATGCGTAAGAGCACAGTTATGGCTTGCTACAGGCAAGGTGTTTCCAAAGTGCAGTGGGCCAAGGCACTTTCTGTGCCCATTTATGACAAGCAGAGAAAGGAGGGGGCTGTATTGAAATCTGTGTGGTAGGAGCTCCATTCAAGCTAAGAGACTCCATTCAAGGGCTTACAAAGGGTATGAGTCAACTGCAAAGAAAAGAGGCATTTCACAGAAGCTGAAGTGTGACCCTTTGTTTTTCTTGACCCCAAGGTCCTGGGCGACACAAAAGGGGACCCTAGCACTGATTCTGCAGCAACAAATGCCTGTTGTGAGAGAGTGTATTTGAGGAGTGGTGACAATAAGGAGTGACCTGAGGTGCGTGTTTCCAGCCCTTGTTTCCCAAGGGACTGCTGAGGGGGGGACCCTGTGTGCAGCTGGACAGAGGCAAAGGAGATGGAGCTGTGGGGAAGCTCTTCCTGGTGGAAGCACATCCATGGAAAGCCTATCCAGAAATGCATGATCTTGCTGACCTTGCTGACTACTGGGACAACTGTGTCAGTGGTTCAGTAGTGTTTCTTTCTTTTTTTTTTTTTTTTTTTTTTTTTTTGGTTTAATTTGGTTCTCTAAAACCTGTAGAACAAAATAGAGCTTTTACTAAACCATTTTTTTCCTAATTTAGGACTGGCAAGGGATTAGGATGGCTTAGTAGCCTTGTCTTTATTTCAGCCTTCTATTAGCCCATGATCACCTTCTTTGACAATCAAAGTAGACATGAAAGGGATGCTTTGCTTTGCCCTTTTCATCATCCTGAAGTGCTGCAGCTCCCTATTAAAGTTCATGATGGAATTAGGGAGCAGAATGATGGATTTAAAGGTGTCATAAAACTCTTACTGGTAACTGGTAGTCCCCAAATATATACCAGTTGTGACCTGAGAGAGGCTTGTGAAGGCATCCCAGGCAGCCTTGCACTGGCTCTGCAGATCATTTGAGCTGAGGAAATGCATTTGCATTTGGATGTCATGCTAAGAAGGCAGGGCAGCACGGATTTCATTACTGCTAATGACATGTGTGGGAGAAGTGATTTAGTTTATAGCCAGTGCCAGGCGTGGCACAATGAGGAAGCACTTAATTCATACAAAGCTTTTTCTTGCTTCTGAGACTCAAAAATCTGGGGATTTCAAGCAGCTCTGGGAGGCCCAGTGTTACGTGACATGGTCTCGTTAGCACTGGGGCAGGAACAGAGCCGTGACGGAGGGGAGAGAAGGATGCTTCAAGATTTAGTACAGTTGTGGACAAAAGGATAGGAGTAGAGATGAAAGGAAATGAGAAGGAGGTAAGGAGAAAGAGCAACCCGGGATAGAAAACCAGCAGGTAGAGCTGGCCCTGCAGGAATCACGGCTGCCAAGGCCGGCCAATTGGATTTGGGAGGTGCCAGAATTTTTACTCCGAGTCCTTGTTTTAATGCACCCAACTCAAAACACAGGAAAGTACATTGGACCTGGGGGAAGGTGTCCAACTTCAGGGAGAAATTTCTGAGAACTGGGAAGGAGAAAGGGGACCCCAGTACAATGCTGGGGCTAGAGGAGCTGGAAGCTGCTGCACAGTCTGAACCATCACAAGGCATCTCCATCCTCCAGTGGAGCTGTGTTTGCTTTTACTGCTGCAGGAGGCACTGCCTCAGGCAAGGGGGAGCAGAGGGGGCCTGGGGCACATCCTGGGCACAGTCTTTGGGGGAGAAGGAAATCTTAGTGCTCAGGCAACTTCAGAAAGAACTGTTGAACTGGGATCAGTATCTTGGGTGGCCTTTCAGCTGAGCGTAATGAATCAGTCAAGCAGAAGAAAGCAGCCAGAGAGGAGAGGGTGCATGAGAAAGAGGAGCGAGTCAGAGGGATTAATGACAGAGATAAGACAGCCAGTGAGAGGCTTGCATGCTGTAACAGCAGGCTGAAATAGCAACTGGGAGCACGCACTGCACCCAGAGCACACGCTGGGCCTGCGGCACTCCCTGTTCTGGGAGGAGCATTGGTAGGAAGCCTACCTGCAGCTCACAGCATGAAAACCTGAAGCAAGATCTTTGAACAGGAATTATTCCTGCTTTATGCAAGGCTCAGCAACTGTTTTTAGTGGATTGTAACCATTTGGATGCAATCACCCACAATGCATGCAATCAAAATGTTATGAGCTGCTAAAACTCACTCCTGGAGCAGCCTCGGCAAATGCTGTCTCGGTAAATACGGGATGTTTTGGGGTACCTTAATTTAAACTATGTTATTCTGTCATGTTCTGGAAAGGGAAATCAGCCGGTCAGTTGGACACAGGGATGTGAAAGCCACCTCAGTAATTAGTGAATGAGGACTTACAGTTTGGAGAGGTCCCTGGCTTCTGCTTCATCTGAGTTGAACTCAAAGGGTGTGGGACAGTGACATTTAGCAGGGCTTACAGGAAAATCAATGCTGCTTTACCGGACATTGCAGCCAAAGTCAGAAAAGCTGTAAGATGCCTTTAAAGGACAGTTTTAGACAACTGTATGCTATTGACTATGTTTTACTTTGTATGAGTCATCTGAATGATCTTCATACCCAGTTACAAGAGGGCAGCATGTGGACTTCATCTAAAGAAGTTAGAAAGAAGATGATATGGCATAAAAGAGGAAGCAGGAATCAGCTAAATTTGCAGAGCATCTGAAAACAAAGGCAGGACAGAATAACATGCAATATTTTATAGAGGTAAAAAGAAAATAGATGAAAAAGACTCTATGCCAATCTATTTTTTTTTTCATTGAGGCTCTGGTGGCAGACTGAATTCTGCTGGGGATGGCTCATTTCTCCTCAATGACAACAGCAGGTTTCAAATAATGCTGCATATTCCCCAGGTTTAGCAGATGAAGAAAAAGAATTACTTGGGAGGCAAATAGAGCAGATTTGCAAATAGAGGAGAATGTTTTATGGCCAGACTTGCAAACATTTGGCTCCTGCAGACGCCAGAAGACTCTGCATCTGCTTTAATCAACGTGGGTTGATCCTTTCTGATTATTTCTTTGAGATCCCCACAGTTCTTAAGGCAGTAGTTTTATGTTATTTATGACAAAGACACTGTTCAGCTTCACACAGAGGGCAACTTACCTGCAAACTTGAATTGTGCAGCTTTTGATCAGCAAGGAAGGTGAGCTGGAGCTGACAGACTGAGAAAAGACATTTATTAAGCATTCTGTGATTCCCCTTCCAAAGTACCTCAGCAGTCTTTCAGTTACATCTTCATTAAAGGTACAATAGGCTCTTCTGTTTATAATGTCTTCTTTACCTTTTGGCAAAAAAAAAATAGATGATAGTAGGAACGTTTCTTTGCGAAACGTGTTTAAAATGTACCTTGGAAATTACTGCATTCTATTCAGCTGGGTGTAAATAAAGCCCGCAGAGCAGCAGACGCTTAAAGTAATTCATAAGAAACCTGAAATTGGCCATTAATTGCTGTCTCAGGGGATACAGGTCTTTCATGGCACGAATATCTTTAGCAGATGGGATAACAGGAGAAGTAATGCTGTTACTCTACTGAGAAAGATGCAGTTGTCCTTTTAATCTTTTGGCTCCTTTGTTGTATTTTTACAGCAGGAAGGTTCCCTTCAGACCTGGAGGCACTTCGTGGTAAGTTGGATGGTGAAAGCAACTTCCAAGGAAAGCACATACAGCAATTGTCCTGAGAAGGTGTTCTAGATCAGAGAAGTCTGTCTTCTGGCTTTTGTTTTGTTTTTAAATTGTTATTACTCTTTCACGTCTGCATCTGGGATCTGTTGGCCTGGCTGGACTTGTGAGCAGTTGCCTTCTGCAGACACCAGAAGACTCTCCGTTTGCTTTGATCAAAACAGACTGATTATTTCTTCAAGATCCCTGTTGTTCTTGGGGCAGCAGTTATAATACACTACCTACAATAAAATTCAGCTTCTATTCATACAGAGGATAACTCACCCGCAGATTCAAGATGTACAGCTGTTCAACTAGTAGCAAATGAATGAGGGTAAAGCAGAACAGCCTGGCTGTGCTGAGCCGCATGGTGGTTGGTGTAGGGGAACTGTGCTGTCACCTTGACTTCTTTAGTTTTCAGGACAGTCAAAGTTGGGTTGGCATGCAATGGGACTGGGTTTCCATGTACGCTTATGGTGTTCCTACTGAAACGTATCGTCCTTAAGGTAAGTTCTTCCTTAAATGTATGAGGAAGAGAGAGAGGGAGAGGGCAGCAAAGCACTTAATATGGCATCTGTAACATTTAATTATATGAGACAGGGATTTTCCAGGATGCCATTGCAACACAAAGAACATTTAGATATCAGCATCACAGTATATATTTTCTAAATCACAACACCCACACATTTCCTTAGCCAAGAAGAAGTTTTCCTTCTATGGCTGCATATCTAAAATTAGCTTGAAGGTCAAATCTGAATAGAAATACCCTTGCCATTGAATGTGCTGGGAA
The DNA here is from genome assembly GCF_964035555.1 of Netta rufina. Taxonomy (NCBI): domain Eukaryota; kingdom Metazoa; phylum Chordata; class Aves; order Anseriformes; family Anatidae; genus Netta; species Netta rufina. The sequence continues at coordinate 40,170,946 of NC_140124.1, read as the reverse complement.
TGATTGGTGCAATGGGCTCAATTTTCCCATCGAAAACCTTCATTTATTTTTTTTAAATAACAGTTGCTTTTACAATTAAACAGCCTGGAGAAAGGCAAAATGAGGCCCGCTGTATAAAATCGTCATCAATATTCTGCTTTCATTGCAAGGCTATTTTTATAGCCAACCATTTTAAAAGTAACAAGATGGATATAGTGAAGCTATAGTACAAAAGATTCAGCAAGAGGCTTCAGAATAGCTGAGCTGAGCACCAGCACGTGAAAGAATGGCCTTAAAATTTGGAAGATGTTTGTATATGAAAGATCTACACAACGAAGAATTCTAAGTTAAGACGAGTATTGTTAAGAACAAATGAATAATCTAGGCCTAAAAATAGCTGCTTAACCTGTAGTTGTATTATGTGAGGACTAGGCAGCCTATACGGCACAAACGCAAAAGCACCGTCTTGCAAAAAGTGCATTTATCAGCCACAGTGTTTTATTGAGTGCTTTAATAATACAAGTGTACATCAACTGATCCACAGTCAAAAGTGGCAGGTCCCTAAGAAATTTACAAGCACTTTTCTTTTAAGTAAATCAAAATACATATTAATTTGTTCAACGCAATAGCCTTTTGTGTGGGAAACGGAAGGCTAGTGATAAACACAGTCTTAGTAATGCACAGTGATTCTTGATTTTAAGCTTTTATACAAAACTTGTTCCCAGTAGCATGCACCCACCATTAAAGACTTCAGTACAAAAAAATAACCCTAAACACTACATTTAAGTAGAAACGAGATATAATTCTGAATTTGTTTGTTTTCCCAAAAACCACATGAAAGAAAAAAAAAACACACAATACAAAGCTTTGTGACAAAGCTCTATACTATTACAGATCCAACATTCTTTGCACTGATAACCAAAATTCCCTGTCTACATTTGAGGGAAACAACTTTCAAGTTAACAGAACAAAAAACCCCCAAACAAATAAAAATAAAAATAAAAAACAAAAAGAAAGTAAGGACAACCTTTTGTCACAAAATGGTTCAAAATTTAATAAAAAATAAGAATGAAGGGAAGGGCTATTGATGCACTTAGTGAATGTGCTTGCACAGGTCCAGCAAATCCTAGAGGAGGTTCCTATGTGGCATATCGCTTGGTCCACTGTCTGGCCATTCTGTCATGCTCTGCTCTGTTAGTCATATACTGAGTGGCAATACTTCCAACCAGGGGGTCAGCTGAAAAGGAAACACAAACCATTAAATGCTTGTCAGCCTGGGAAGGATGAAAAAGCTATTCTCAGGTTCAGATTTATTCTGTTCTCTTGGCTTTAACTCTAAGAACAATGTGCCTATATATATTATTCTCATTTTGAAAACGCACGCATACAGGAGGAAAAGAACAAGAGGAAGGGGAAGAGCTGGCTGGGCAATTATTTATTAATTTTTGGTAGACATATGACTAGAACCATTCTCTAAAATTCTGCCTCATGAACAAATGTTCCAATAATTTCAGTTTGAGCTAAAAGTGGCAAGAAGAATTTCAGGTGATATGAATAAACATACTAAAAGTTCTTTAGTTATTGTATTAAACTTCCATGGGCAATGCATGAGGCAATGAGTACTATCTTCAAAGCAGGAAAAATTAATTCCAAACTTTGGGAACTGGCACTTAATTTGTGAGATCATTCTGAGTGCTCATATGGCCAGCATGCTGTATGATTCAGTCTTCTTTCGCTAATTCAGTATTTCGAAAAACAAGAAATAAACAGAAAAAGTCATTTTACATTAATCTAGATCTACAAATTACTTCCCAAACAATTAAATAAAACCAGCTAGCTCTCTAAGAAAAACAAACCAAGAAAAGACTTTCCCAGAAGAGACACCGTGCAATCAACATTTTTCTCAGGCAATATTTTTTTTTCTTCTCAGTTTAATGTAGATGAAATGCATGGAGATTTTTCTTTTTTGGGGGACCCATACTCTTGAGAGTTCTCCTGCAACAGTACGTTTCCTGAGACAGTATCACCACACCATGCAAGTTCAATAGCACTGATACCATTTTTTCCCTGACTTAGGCAAGATGCATATGATTTCTTATTAGAGGTAGTTAATAATCAGCTCTATAGTTGACTGAAGATGGTGCCATTGAACAATATGAATATCAGCTTCCCTGGTACAGTCATAATCTGAGTGTTGTGTTTGCGCAGCATTATTAACCACCGAGATTCCCGGAGCGAGATGTCAGGCTGTCTGCAAAGCAGAGTAAATCTGGGCTATTTTGTTTGTTTGATGGTAAGCGTTTATGATAGGATAAATACATTGCTTTAGCCAAAAATCAATTGATTGGCTTACTGCCAACAGTACTGAATATTAGTGGATAATATCTGATGAAAAAAAAAAATCTTTTGCTTTGAATATGTACCCTGCACTTTCAGGAAGAGCCTGTGGTTTGAATCCTAAATTTGCACCTTCTAAATTAGTAAGGCAAGTTACCACTGCAGCTATGGCATGCTAAGTCCCCGTAGTCTCAGTCCTGCAAGCACTTACTGCATATGCTTAACTTCAATATCTTAATATATCCAGAGGAGGTCATCGAGGCCTGGACTTTGCTATTTTTACACATATGAGTGTCAAAGAGGTATAGCTGAGCTAAGATCCATTTAAAAAGTTTCAGAATAGAAAGTATATAACCTTTAGCTCCTCAGACAAGGAGAAGAACTATATGGGGGGTTACTGGAAGGATTTTGGCCTGTGCAGATGGGAGGCTGACACTCTACTGGTGTTTAAGGAGTGCAAAGTTTTCACGGCTAGAAATAAGTTTGAGAAGAACTGTAAATGAGCAACTTGGGTAATGGGAAAGGGCAAAACTTCTATTGGCAAAAAATTAGGGAATAGCCTGAGGGAAACCTTATCACAGTGGCTGTAAAGCTCAGGGATGAGTCTGACAGCACTGCACCAACCTCCCACACCCTCCTGCATGAAGAAACACTTCCTCACAACTAGAGAAAGAAGGAGACTAAGGGTGGAACTCAAAAGGAATCCTTGGAGCAAAATTTAATGACTTTGTTGCTTTTGATGCTGTTGGGAAAGGTGAGGTGTGTTTTGGCCTCTGGAGCAGCTGATGTTGACTGCCTGCAAGGATGTCATGGCGTAGTCATCTGGAACACAGCAAGTACTATCTCAATAACATATATCTTCAGAAGGATTTGGGAAGTACAGGTTCCTGCTCTTACCTCCTCCTGGCATGGGAGGGTGGCTACTTTCTGTTGTGGTGGCTGAATCAGCAAGAGCTGTTCTTGTCATGGAAGTGGGGAAATCAGTTGAAACCCAGTAATGTGAGACACAATGGGTTGTGTCTCCTGTGGAAAGAATTCCCAGATCCGTGTGTTGATGATGTCCTCCATATCGCTGAAGTGAAGATGGTGGTTCCCTACCACATGTGTGTGAGGGGAAGAAGGAAGGGAATGAAGCAGCCTGAGGAAAGATGATTTTTTTTTGCTAAAGCAGTAACTGTGTGCAGTACTTTAAAATACTGTCTAAATTCATGTTTTGGTGATGATGCTGGCTGTGAAGACAAAGAAATATTTAGCTGTAAGCCTTTGTCTTTTTGTGTTTTGTTTTGTATTTGGGGAAGGAGTGGAGGTGACAGGTGACTACCTGCAAGATGTTTGAGGTCTATCTAGCTTTTGCTGGAGGTGTGTAAATTCCCACCAAGAGAGTGGTCTGTGAATCAACTATCATCTTGGGGTGTATGCCTTGAGTCAGGGCCTCCTCCACTAGCACCTGCCTGTGTGAAGCAGGAGTGCTGATGTAAGGAGCAGTACTTGCCTGCCCTACCATGGGCAGGACCAGCAGCACCCACAGCCAGCTGTGGACTGGACGCTGCTAGAAGTTGCTCTCAGTAATAGCAGAAATAACATTGTTCTTTGCAATTTGGCAGCTTGTCTATACATTTTATTGCTTACAACAACGTTGAATAAAAGAACAAAACCACAGTCTGGCAAATTCACTTGCTAGTTTGAGATCCCAAGCTGAAAGAACAGACAAATACTTCTTGCCAGAGAGGCTCCTAAGTCACATCTCTGCCAGAGGGTCTTGAGTTGTGTTGTCATTACTTGTGAGGACTTTAATAAGGACTCTTTAACAGGTGTTGGAAGAGCCAGCTTATTTTAGCAGTTCCTATGAAGCCATAAAACCATCAGGAGGCACAACGGCTTTGTTTGGGAAGTCAAGACAACTGGTGAGGAGGAAACTTTTCACTTTAGATCAGTCACCCAACTAGTGTCACACTGACCAAGTTGATACAGACTGCATTTGTGCTGGTGGACATATGGATGGTGTGTGAACTCCAGACATGCAAATGGTCTTGTTTTGCACCTGCATGAAGATGGGCATCTTTAGGCCCAAGCCACATTGTCCCTGCTGGAGGAGGCAGCTGGGCAGCAGACCCAAAGAGACATCTCTCACCACTTAGTGAGTCATGAGTTACCATCTCTATGTAGTTCATGGCAACAGGCCATAAAATGAAATTTATCAGATAAACAAAAGCAGCTTAATTAAAATAATATTGAAGATTTCATCCTCAACACGCTCAGCCTATGCCCATAGTGTTCAAGTCCTACAAAAGACCGAAGAAGAGGAAGAAAGGATAGTACCCATTTGCCGTCTCTACAAACTGGCTAATGGCTGGTTCTCAGCTGGGCTACATAGCACAAGGAGCATTATGAAATCATCATTAGTAGGGCCAAAGACGTAGTTATAAAACAACTGCTGCATAAACTATCCAACTGAAAGATGAAAAGGAATACTGGATCTCAAAACTCAGAATTACTTTTCCCATGTTTCCATTTCTCATTACTGTAAACCTGTTTCTTATTTTCCATTTGTATATATCTGTGGTTTTATTCTCAATGTTAGAAATTTGTTTGCATAACTAGTAAACCACTTTTTTTTTTTTTTTTTTTTTTAAGAAGTAGTGTGATTCATCAGTGAATCAGGGTTCATTTCAGAAATCTACTCCCAGTGGGGCTTTGTCCAAATGTCAGTGAAAACCAGGGGTTCAGAATATAAAGAAATGTGTTGTCAGAAGGACCTAGTGAAATAAATGACAATAAAGCCACAATAAATTACTAATAAGAACAGCACAATTAAGCCATATTCCAAATGCTATAAGTTAAGGAAAAAACAGAACAAAAATTGTTATGGAGAACACTGTCACACATACAGTCTCAGGCAATGCCACTCTTGGAAACATGGGCAATGAACCCATTCAAACCATGGGCAACTGTTGGGACCTCTCAGATCACCATGCCTGGCTTGAGAGCTGGTGTGGCCATGGTGTGACACCTTCCACACACAGCTTCCCCTCTGTCCTGTGGCCAAACAGGGACACACCAGCAGAGTGCTGGATATTTGGGAACCTGGGACAACAAAGAGCAATCGTGTGCTGCACGTGATGGGGAGAAGAGCTGGGGTAGATGAATTCCTGTCTCGCTTCCGTGGTTGGATGTGCTGCCCTGCAATGACTTGTCATCTTCTTTTGCAGCCACTTAATATGACTGTATAAGGAAGAACATTTGTATCTCATATCTGTTGTATGGCTAATCAAATTTACAGCCCAATTCTGGGGAGTTAATGCTATTGGGGATTTGGATGAGCTGAGGTTTGGTCATTACAAAATTTCAGCTGTGCTTAATGCTAGTTACACTGCTTTATCATTTGGAAGACAGACTATAATTCTTCTTTAAAACTACTTTTCCCCCAAATAAATGAAAATATATTGCTACACTGTATTTTTCTCTGCTTGTATTTTTACAGCTATTTCTATGTCAGCAAATAGCAATTTCAGACCAGAATTCATCTCCTGGGCTTTCCAATGCTCTTTTAAAAATACAGCAAACATACTCTAGTGAAATAAAAAACGGAGATAGTGTATTTAACAGCTTGATTTCAATGTGCCTTCTCCATCAGCCACATGATATGCAATGAAATTCAATTGGTAGTGCCAACACAGTTAACGAGACACACATTTAGACTTAAAATGCATATTATGGGTGTTTGTATGCATTATATATATTTATTATATAAATATATTATATATATATTTATGAGCATTTATAAAATAGAATAATATTTCTATTGCAGCATTTTACAGTTTTAATAGAGAACAGCTGATGGAGCCAGTTATTACACCATCAGAAATGAGTTCTCAGAAAGATTTCTGGATCACCTTAAAAACTAAAAACCACAGTCCTATAAAAATCTTGTAATTTCTTTAGCCAAATATTTGAAATATATATATATATATATATTATTTATTTTTTTTGGTTTGGTTTAGATTCAGCTCTGTATCAGGGGGAATTTTGAAGAGTTGGCCTCCAGCTGATGAAGCAGAATTAAACTGGAAGAATTTCCAAAGGTTAGCTGCAACTTGAAAGGTCTTACTCTGTCTCTTGAGCCATATACTACTCCTTTCTCATAGCTATGAGAGGCATCCCATTGAGAGGCTCTATGGAACTACTTGTACGTACTGAAACATCAGTCACCAAAAGTTAAATCTGCTTTCCTTTCTTTGAACCAGTTGTGTGAAAAAAAAATAAAAAAAAGCTTTTTTAAAAATTTTTTATTATTATTTTTTTTTATCTCTTTGGACTTCAGTTACATGTTTAGAAGAGATTTTGATTTTTGGAATACTTTGATTGATTTTTTAGGGCTCTTTCCATGTATTCTGCTGTGCTGCTATTTGAATTAAAAAAATTGGGAGTGCTTGCTTTTTCAAACTCTTCTAAGGAAAAGTGCAGGTGCTCCGTATGTCACCTCCTGTATAGCTGCCTTGGAATCATCTTTATATAGCAGCATAGGCAGGATTGGTTACCCAGAAATGAACCCCCACCAAATTAAATTTAATATTTTTAATAACTACATTTTGTTTGGTGATTTCAGTGCAAATAGCAGTGCAGGACAGTATATATTCCCACATTGGCTTGCAGTGAAAACCAAGTTTTCTGAATCCAATTGTTGTGGTTTTTAATATTGTACCAACGTTTAAGAAATAGGTCCCAAAAGCCAAACTAAAAAAGAAAAAAAAAAGATTGGGGAAAAAAGCAGAAACTAATAATTCCCTATAACACCAGTTTTCTTAACAGCAAATGCTGGCAGCTGTATACACACCAAAAATATCTTTGAACTTAATTTTAAAAATTAAATTTTGTATCTATTTATATTCTCATGTTATTTTCAGTGACATCCTGGCTAGTCTTATAGGAAGACCAGCCAGTGAAAACTGAAGTCAAAAGCAATGCGAGACATGCTGCACCAAATATGTCATCGAACAATTTAATACTCCAAGAGGAAGGGATTAAGAAAAGATGAATTGTTTGTGAGTAATTTTATTTATAGTGTCACTTTGCCTTAGGAAGTTTCCACAGTTTGCCACATGTCACCTATTTTAAACTTAATGAACTCCTAGAAGACCATGTCAAGGATACTGTGTGTCTTGATGTGGAAAATGAGGTATGTGAAATGCATCATAGGATCCTTCAGTGATCTTATAGTGGCAGTGCTGCTCTTTCTCTTGCTATCATTAATAATAATGCACAGACTAAGTAATTCTTTGGAGGCAAAGGCAGGTGAAGTGGCACACTGAATTACTCCACTAACCTTTCACCTTCGAAAACAGTGCTCAAAAATCAGGGCACGAGTGAAAACGAGTACAGCGTGGCACTAATCCCTGTTTGTGCAGCAATAAAACTAGCCTCGCAGTTGGAAGTCTGATCAACACGCGCTTATGAACTGGAACAACAGAATGATTCAAGCCAGAACAAAGAGCAGTAGCGGGGCTCTGGATTGCTTTACACACCCTAAAAGCAGAAACACAATTTATTCCTGGCCTTCATAAAATCACAGTTCCAACTATCCAAAGATAATGTATTTATCCATCTATGAGGCTCTTTGAAAATTGTACTGAAGAAAGATGAAGTGATCAATAAACACTATAAAAAGCAAAACAAATAAAATGGATTGTTTCAGTAAAGAAAAAAAAAGTGGTCCTTAGAGGAGAAAGGAACAAATTCTAGAAAGTCAGTGAAGTTATTATCCATTTTAGCAATTACAGCTTAGAGCAGAAATCATATGATATGGAGTGTAACAAACTCTGCTTCTTGTTTCGGGAACTAGTTGTGCAGATTTGGCTGGCCACAGCTCAACACTCAACAGAATACTTCTGATATATATAGGCTACGTCAGTGTGCTAAAACATCAAAATATGCCTGCTGGAATTGCTTTAGAGCTCATGTACCTCATTAGTCTCTCTATTATGGCTGACATGGCTTTGGTGAAGTGGACAACCATATGACCTTGTGCTTACACAGAGCCAAGGACTTTTCTGCTGGGGATGCCCAAGGAGCTGGGAGAAGACAGGACAGGACAGCTGACCCAAACTGGCCAAAGGGGTGTCCCACACCATGTGGCATTGTGCTGAACAGTAGAAGTGGGGGGGAATTGGCTGGGGGGCAGGGGAGAAGCTGCTGCTCAGGGTCTGGCTGCTGCTCAGGGTCTGTCTGGGCATCAGTCATCATGTGGTGAACAACTGCATTGCACATCACTTGCTTTGTATATTATAATTACAATTATAATTATAATCATAATTATTATTGTTATTATCATCATCATAATCTCTTCCTTTATTGTCCTATTAAACTGTCTTTACCTCAACCCATGAGTTTTTACCTTTTCTTAATTTCATTTTTCTGATTCTCTCCCCCATCCCACTTTGGGGTGGGGGGAGTGATTGAACGGCTATGTGGTGCCTGCCAGGTTAAACCATAACAGTCCTTCAAGGGTTCTTCCCACAAAAGAAAAATAATGAGAGATTCAGTAAGATATCCTTTGACATATTCTTCTTAGATACAAGGTGATCTAACGTATTGGTGTCAGAAGAAACAAAGACTGACTTTGTTATGTCACTTCTCAGTTTCAGATGAAACCCAGGACTGTCTTTCCAGGAATAACATGGGAAAAAAGGAAATACAGGGCAGATGTTGAAGAACCTGAGACACGGTCTCAGCAGATCTGAACATTTACACTCATCACCTCCGCAGTTAGGGAACTAAGTGAAAACCGTGCTATATAAAATAGCTTGGAGACTGTATAACTTTAAAGCCTAAGTTTTCAAAAATGGCTTTTTCCCTAGATAGGAAAGCTAGCCTAGTGGTCACTGTGCTAACACAGGGATAAAGGAGACTTATGATCTTTCATAAGGCTTCCTATAAAGTTGTATTCACCAGTACATCCCATAGGCATGGTCACCCAATCATCCAGTTCTTGGCTACCCCTGTAGCTATACACATAAAACCTTTTTTCCTGCGGGAGACCAGGGTAGGTGCAGGAGGAGAAAGGGAATATGATACAGAATGGAGGATCCTGAGGTCTCTTTCTGTTGTACAGCCAGGGTACGTGTCTGGGCAGGTAAGCAGGGGAGCAGTCATGTCACACTGCTTGCAAGGAGTGAAATTCTGGAGTGCCTCAAGGTCTTCATGGTTTGCAAGTAGTCATGATGACCCTAAGAAAGTTAAGTGGTCATACAGTGGTGACTTAATTTCCCATCTGTAAAAGTGAGCTAATGCTTCTCCATCACACAGGATATTCTGAGAATATATACACTATATAAATATATATATATATATGTATATATGTGTATATATATATATATACACACACACACACTTGCAAGCTATCTGGCTACTGTGGTAAATGTGTCTGTATAGATGTGTCATAGACTGTACACCATGACTTGATTCTAAATTTTGAGCTCTGTGGAATTGTCAGAAACACATCTGACTTCTGTTAGTTCATATAGCGACTGGAGGAGTTGTTACACAAATATTAAGGCATATATGAGTTGTTTCCAATGTCCAAACTGATGTCTGGAGGAAAATGTTACCTATCTTCAAAAATAAAATAGTTCTGCAAATCCGGTTTAGAAAACATCCATTTACTAAAACATTTTGGATATATGGAAGGAGAAATTCATCCCTCTCTCTAGACTTGCATTTGATTGCTGTCAGGCTACCTACCACAGATCTGTGTGAAATATGAGGCTGCCTCACAAAAAGATGTTTCAGAAATAAGGAGTATTATCTGGCCCAATTTTATTAACATGGCTCTTAAAGGAAAGCTCTGGCAGTGATTCATTTCTGTATCTTGCCAAGGGAAATCATTCTTGTCATTTTTTTTTTTCTGTCTGCAGTTTTTAGCAGGGTTTCTATAAACTTCAGGGACTGGCTGGGAGTTAGCTGAGGCAATCATGGATCAACGAGGCACAGTGTACCGATCTTGAAGAGTTGTCTTTAATTAAGGAAGAACATGCACCTATTAGAAGTGCTATCATGCTGGAACAATTAAAGTTCTGAAATAACACCCTTTACTTTGATGCTTGGATGCATTTCAAAATTAAAAGCATGGATACACTAGTGAAGTATCTGTTCACAACAACGAATTTGATTGAGAAACAGTCATTGTCATTAGGAAAAAAAAATTACTAAAAAAGTTCTAGCAACTAAGAAGCTGATATGGAAGACATTACATGGCACATGGCTTGATAAAAATTCAGCAAATACATTATAACAATATGCATTCACTTCATGGAAGATCACTGAGTAGATAATAAGGAAATTACTCAAAATGTTGTCAAACAACCAAAATGCTAAGATCCATACTGTAACTGGCACTTATCCATAGGCTGATGACTATATTTTCAGAAACAAAACAAAACAAAACAAAACAAAACAAAACCAACCTGTGGATGTTTATTTTTGTCTCAAGATTTACTGAAGGAGAGAGAGGTATTCCATACGAATACCAGTGTGTTTAAAATTTATTTCTTTTAAAGAAAAAATAACATATTTTTTTTTTCTGGATTTATCTCTTCTCACTTCCCACTAATTACCCTCTCAGAGGAAAGGGGTGACCTGCTTTGTATACTGTCAGACATCCCATAACTACAGGCATCAAATGTAGATTTGAAACTGCAAGAAACCAGTTGGTCCAACAGGATCCATCTACTGTGTGGATTTTCAGGGGACAGGGAGGGGTGCAAATATTACTGTATAGGTACTGCATTGTCTGGTCTTTTGGTTGAATTTTGGTGCTGAGAGGAAAATGACTCCCAAAGGTATCTTCACTTTTAAGAGAAGGGTTTGAATGTGAGCAATACCAAAATCTTCAACTCTGACACATCAGGGTCATTTGAGGTCAGACACAGAAGTCATCTGAATCCTACTCTTGAATCTATCCCTTTGTTCCTTTACTGCAATTAATCCAGGGAGTAACTAGAAAAGCCTGCACACATTATGAATGCTGCTTATTTTGGTTTAATCTGATTTTCTCTTTCTCGTCCTTATAAATCTTGTTATTAATTCAACTCATTTAAATCCAAAACTGTTATTAGGAATCCCATACAGAATGTCAAAGGAATACAAGAGGCTTTTACTTACAAAGAGGAGGGTTGGTGAAGAATTTTAGTCCTATTAATACCAATAGGACTCTCTTTTCATAGTCCACGGCCTGAAATCCCTTGGGAAGTTGAACATCCCTTGGAACACGAATAGGAACTTTGGTGTGCCTTGCATTAGCGCACCTCTTACTGTTTTCCAGTAATTCAAAAATAGTCTGGCCTCTTATTTTAACTATTTACACTGAACTATTTAAGCTGCCTATTTTTCCCTTCTTCCCAGGGAACATGTGGAAGGAGGTTGCACCACGAGGCAGTGGCAGGAAAATGCCTGGAAATGACCATGTGGTGCTTAGGGACATGGTTTAGTGGTAGACTTGGCTGTGTTGGGTTAATGGTTGGACTTATAGGTCTTCTCCAACCTAAATGATTCTATGTTCAGAGGTTTTGTAGCCATGGCCCAGATGGGTTTTTAATGGAGCAGACTTCTTAGGGCTTTTAAGGACTGCAGGCACAGGTCATTTGAGCCAGGTTGCTTGATGGCATGTTGAGACTGTACCTCATGCTTGCCATCTGTATCTGTGGCTCACGCTATCCTAGAGGAGGCATTCCAAAATGTTATTGTGCTGTGAATATAAAAAATGCAGGTGCCTTTTCAGCAGAGTATGAGACAGGGGTCTGTGGAGTCAGTGACATGTGACACTTGACAGGTTTCTGACAGTCCAGAGTGGTGAACTTTGATCCCTTGGGTGCTGCAGAATATAGAGCAACAATGTCCTACCAAAAGATGCATCCAAGGAAGATGCTTGTATTAGTGCATAGTGGCTCAATAAAGCATGAAAAGTGGGGTACCATCCCGAATACTTACACAGGCTAGTTATAGCAGTACTTCTGGAGATACTGAGTACTCAGGTGACATGGAGTACTGCAGAACAGGAGCAGGGTGGTGCCAGCTCTGGCAATGAGGAATCAGCAGGTGAGTGTGAAAATAACCTCATTTTAGTAACCAAATGGACTATCCAATTCTAAATTAACTTCTGAACATGAATATAATTAAGCTTAATTAAGAACAAGTTCTAATAGGACTAGAAGGAAAAACAGGTTAAACAAAATAATTAGCATTCATCATGCAGGCAGATTTGACTCCTGGATTAGTTGCAATGAAGTTACATGGCAACCCTGAATGAAGATGGAATTTATGACATTTACAGTGATAATTTTATATTTAGTAACAGGTAAAATAACTTTCACTGGATATCCTATCTTTCCAGTGTGAGGGATCATACTGACTCCATTGTCATGACTGGCTAAATGATAGTCAATTTGTCAAGGGATTTCAGGCATTGGCCTATAAAGTGCTAAGACTGATCTGTAGGAAAAAATGTACAAGGTAGAGATAAAAAGGACATGGAAGGTCATGAGGGCATTCCTTCTGCTAGTTTAATATTGTGTTTTAAAGTTATTTCTAGTTCTATGCCACTTTATCTAATCCGCATTATAAAAACCATGTGATGAGGATTTCAGCCCTCGAGAATTCTCCAAAATCTAATTCATCTTAAAGTTGCAAAATGCTCCGATCCACAGAAGGGCCTCTTTTTTTTTTTTTCTACACCTTGTGCTGATGGAACATTCTACAATTTATTAATCAAAGTTCTATTTCTGTGTCCCATATGAACACAAAATCTTACATTACAGCCCATCTTTAGGTTTGCTATTTAAGTAACTGTCGCCTACTCCGATTAATGCACCTGAACTTAATTTGCTATGAAAATAGGGATTCCGAAACACACACTGCATATAATTTGACTTATTTCTTGCCTTTGATGGATCTGCAAAACTGTGAAAAAAAAAACCACAAAAAACTGTTTTCTCCTCCCCTGATGAATAATGTAGAAAATTAGCCATGCAAAATACAAAAAGACATATCTTGCAGTAGTGTAAATCATCTTTAAAGGTAGAATCTGAACAACTCAAGAATGCTAATTTCTGAAATCCTACTCAAGGAAGTGAGAGACTAAATGATTTAATAGCTAGCTTATTTACACCCAGGATTATAAATATTGTTTTAGTTTAGTCAGGACTGACTCTACATTCTTGTGAATCTGCTAAAGAGCCAAATTTAGCAAGCTTCTTTTCAGTAACTTAGAAAATATGCAATGGTGTGATTTCTACGGTGAAACAAGAATAACTGTATTTTAAGAACAGGATGAAGTAGCCTTAAAATAGTTGTGCTAATTAGTGTCCTGAAGGTGGCTCATAGGCAGTTAGAAATATACAGTAATACATTTAAAATTCTGCCCTTGCCTTCATGTAAGAAAAGGTACATCGGGAAAACAAACAAGAAAACAAACAAAACACAAACAAAAAACAACACAATAAAATTGAATGAAGTCTACTTGAAATATCTGGGGTAAGATATCGAGCAGGAGTGATGCCAATTTGTTCCAGCTGAGATTTCATCTATTTGTACTAACTGAAATAATGAACATTAGATAAAATTATTATGAGATTAGAGAATTAAGTGTAGGGATACAGATAAAATATGATGTCTCACATTACTTACTTTCTAGTCTTAATTATTTTTCCCTTATATATATACAGTTCTATTAGTGAGAAAATATATCCATTAAGGAAACAAGAATAATTTTCATGAGTGGAAATAGAATTGTCTAAGCCAGTGTAATTGGGAATATGTCTGCATTGGCTAGACAAAATCTGCATGAAACAAAGAAAATACACATGATGAGGACTTTATATTTTATATATATGAAATAACTGCTTTATCTAAACCCTTTACCTGGTAAAACATTTAACATTGATGACTTCTCTTGGTCTTGGTTTGCACAAAGATTTACTATGGGTATGCATTAAATGACCTGTCTTCTCTCTAAGGTAATACCATAAGAAATCTCCATTGGCATTATTTTAAGTTACATATGTTTATTGGCAAGAAAACATATTGTAAACTTTTGTATTTTTAACATTTACCACTCATACATTTTTACAAGTACTTTTAATTTAATGATGGCTAAAGTCCATTTACATTTATTTATTGATACAGATGTACAAGCCTCTTTATTTATTCTGGATTTTATTCAATCTCTGATTTAATCAAATGCCATTGATGGCTGGGTATTATTATATCTGAAGTTCAATTTTTCTCACATTGCCTTAAGTAGAAAAAAAAAACAAAACACAATAGGAGTAGGAAATTTATTGAAAAGGACAAGAAATAATTAGCAGCATTGTCAGACCTTTCACATTTAAGGAATGATTAAATCTAAGCTTATTTGGCTTAGAAAAAAAAAAAAAAGACTAAAGAAAAAATGTGACAGGTACTTTTATAAAGAGATTATTAAAAAGAAATGGTCTTGCTGATCTTTTCCATAGTGAGAAAAGAACACAAACAAAAACAAATCAACACATTTAAATAAAGTTAAAAGGAAGTAGATGTTTCATACATGAAATAGTTGAACACATACAAGAGTACAGTGTAGGAATACTAGGAGGTAATTTAGAAAAATTAAGAAAGGATTAGGAAGCATACTAGTCATGGCACCACCTAAGTTACCACTGCTAAGGCTTTTACTGCTCATGCTACATTACATAATCTGATCATTAGCTGAGGTTAGGAGGGAATTTCCTCTCAAATATTATGCATGAGTGAAGTGCTTTGAGGGAATTTTACACTTTTCACTGAACCACTGAGCAATGAGCAGTTGCAGGCAACATACCTACTGAATGGCACATGACTTTTTTTGCTCGAGAATGGCTATACTCTTCCTTTTAACCATCATTCTTTGAAGAGTTACAGATACTCCAGATTAAAAAAAAGATAGGCTAAGAGCATGTGTGACAGGTATCTGGAGCTATAGCTAATGACTTTAGACATCACAAAATCCAGATTGCACATTTTATTTTTAAAAACTAAGCTCTGCCATTTACATTCTATAGTACATAAAATCACCAATATTCTTATGCAGTTAACTCCAGTCACATTGCAGAGAAAAATACACTTAAACAGATTGCAGACTTCTGAAAGTGCATGTTTAAACTAAATATTTCTAAACAACCTTATTTCTGTAGTAGTGCTAATCTTTTTAACGATGTCTTGTGAGTTTTGAACAGTATAATTCTCAACACATGAAATGCCTCTATGCCCCTGAACAACGCTCTTCTACCCATAAGGTGTTGTCAGTATGTAACTGAAAAGAGCAAAGATTTAGGCCAACATAAACAGCAATCCTGATCCAAGCCTCCTCCCTCTGCATGCATAATTAGGAGATATTCCAAGACATATTTTCCTGAGAAATACTAAAAGGATGACAGTTCACAAATGTTTTTCCTGCTGTTATAATAATCCCTACAGTCATGGGTTCATGTTGTGGGGACTTGGTCCATTGATAGGAACAAAATCTCATAACATTTTTATCACCTCTTTATGGCCAAGCAAATTAATTCTCTTTTAATGCTTATCTATGCATAATTTTCATAATGTGCTGCTGCATTGCTTGCATTTATGTATGATTAATTTCACTTTCATATGTTATGTCCACAGAGTTTAAAACATACAGGTGTGCATGTCTGCAAATACATAAAGACCAGATGTGCAACAAGTCTGTAGTTTCCTGACTGTACAGAGTCCCTAGAGGCACTTGAGATACCAATATCTCCCCTGGGAGTACTGAAAAAACTGCTGCTTGTGTGCCTGCATCTTTAGGTGCATAAATTTCTTCAACATATTGGTGCTGTGTGTCCAGCTCATAAGGTGAGAAACTGTATGTGAATAAAACCACAGAATAGCAATTAGTGCAGTATACATACATGTAGTATATATACTATAGTATGGTAGAGACAGCACAGCACAATATCTTTTAAAAGGTATGGAAAGAGAAAGCAATGATAGACTAGAATTTGTAAATACCAGCTCCAGGACATACGATACAATCAGTCCACACATGGACAAATTACTTCAATAGATATTCATCAGGTTCAATGGAAATGGCATGGGAATTTGAAGTATTTGAAGACAAATAGGTACTTACTGGCAAAAAGAGCCAGAAAGAGCCATGAGCTTTGCTCATATGAATGAAATAGATGTTGATGCGTTTTTCCCAAGGCAATCCTGACTTGGATGTTGTCATTCTGCAGTCACAGAGAGCAGAACTAAAATGATCACTTTTGTGTTTCATTTTCTTTTCATGCTATGTTAGGACAACTTACTAGGATGGCCTTTACGTGAAAGTCAGCCACGTGTACCCATCCACTCTGCTTATAATCCAGTAGTGCCAATATAGCAGAGACCACACTTGACCTTTGTGTTTGTTAAGGAAAAGCCTCAGGAGTGAGCTAAATCCATTTGGAGACATCCCAAGGTAGAGATTTTAAAAAGGACAGAAAGGTTACATCGCAACTTAGAATCACATAATAACATTACTCCATGAGGTGATTCCTAACTGTTCTAACTTTTGTTTGCCATCTCTTATTTGTTGCCATGTTTGAGTGACAAGGCATAGATTTTGTGCTGCTCAAGATACAAAAAGATCATTTTCCATTGTGCTGAAACAGCCGAGAAACCATCCCATTTCCTGACAGTATACAAACTCTGAAGAAAAGGGAAAAATAGCTCCAAGCTGAAGAATATAAATAATCTCAGACAACAGAGCAATTTCATTGTTTACACAACCCTCTGCTGCTTACAAACGGGATATATGGAAAAACGAGGTTATTTTGTTGTAAATCTGATAGTACTGTACTATGACAGCGCAACTGGTAGCCTGTGGGTGCCAGAGAAGAATCAAAGCACCAGTGGTTAGCCAGCCTAATAAAATTGACCAAATTAAATATTATTTTGCCAATTTCTAAGAATTTCATTCATTATTCAGAATATTCATCACACTTGACTGATGTACTCAAACATGTTTTGGATTATTGCACAAGGAGTATTTATGATTTTCCTGTTTTCTGTATGTCTTGACAAAAATATTCTAAAAGAAAATGACTTTCCATTACAAAGAAGTGGAAAATATATTTGGGTACAGGGAAGACTAGAAATCCTTTTAATTACCTGAACAAAGCTGTTAAGCTGCTAAATGGGAAGGAGGAAAAAATCAGATTTGATTCTGAAGTAAAGATTTTTGATAGTAGCAAAATGTGCAGATTATGCCTTTAAGGGAAAATATTACAGGAATGAGGAAAATGAGAAGTGGCTCATCCCTTAAACTTGCTGTCATCCAGAGTTTCTAAACTCACTTCACAACTTGGGGTGAGGGGAAAAGAAGGAATGATAATTGGAAAGCCTAAAAAATTGTAGAAGGAACATCTGACATGAACCGGCACTGACAGAAAGCAGCCTCTGCTATGGAGAAGCACCAGATGAGGACAAATATCATGCGTGCTTCCTCTTAGGTCTAGATGTATAGAAGAAGAGAAGAAAGAACAGAGAACTCTGGCCTGCCGAGGGGCATGGACCTGTTCCTCATTACCCAGGGCTGGGTAGCTATTTTAGAGTTAGGACATGGAAGCCAAACAGCAGAGTTGTGACCACAAGTCAGCCAAATCCTCACTTGGAGCCAAACACTCCAGCATGGAACAGATTTTGTTTTTACAGCTATGTTTCATTTTCCTTTATTAAGCTGCCTTAGATTTATTTTTAAACTTTTTTTTTTTCTTCCTTTTTTGGACAGGCTAGTGCTTTCAGGTCTCTCAGTAATTCTGGAAATAGATCTTTTTATTGATACAGTGGATACCTATTAGCCTGTTAAAATGCATGGTGGTACGGCTGGAGCTTATCAGCTGAGAAAACAGCTGTTCCTGTGTTCTTGTGGAATCTAAAGCACTGACAGATGCTCACTTTATAAGTGGCCACAGTGGTTTTGGATGTTACTGCCCCTGTACCAGGGGTGATCACCCTAAAGCAGCATCAGAAGGGAACATGTCCAGGGGCATCAAGTCGAAGGCTGGCAGCCAAGCCCAACATCTCAGCGGATGGGTTTTCCTGAGAGGGTTCACATGAACCCACTTCTCCATGCTGGAGATGGGACAAGGCCCAGTTCACGGGTGCTGCGGGTGGCAGTGAGGGACCTCCTCAACCAGCTGATCCACATGGGCCAGTGCCAACATACCCCCATATACTACGAGGTAGTGAGGAAGGAACTGTTACAATCACTTAGGTGAGGCTTGGTTTTCCCAAACCCTACCACAAATTCAGAACGTAGGCTCCCAGAACTACCTAGAAGCAAGTTTGTCTGCAGGCACCGGGCCCAGTGCTAGGCACGCAGCCATGTATCATGGCTAGAGCCCTCCCAGCAGTGAGCTCCAGGGCGGCTGCTGATGGTAAGCCTGCCGAGGGATGGTGCCGTGGCACCGCAGCACGATGCCAGGCTCCTTCTCAAAGAGCACGCTGCTGGCTGAGAGGGAGGAATGGCTGGGAAATCAGGACAGTACGCTAAAACGAGTCTTCCCTTTACACCTCGTCTGACTTAACTCTCCCCACCTACTAGGGTTTTGCAAAGCTCCTGGAGACAGCAGCAATTCCAGCAGCTTTGTAGCAGGGCAAATACCACTCAGGCTTTTAGGGCTTTTATTGCTTATGTTGAAAAGTCACTTTCCAAAGTGCTGTTTCTGATCCCATTGAGGATCAAAGATATACATTAAATTACACTATTGAATCCTTTTCTGCAAAGGATGACAGAGCTGGGATTTTATACTCCCAGCAGTAAGAGCATAGAGACTTGCAAACCTTTAAGAAAGCAACAATGAATAAAAAATATGAAGAAAAAATATTGTAATAACTGTATCCCATCTCTTAATTCCAGCACCCTCATGCAGGTGGAGGTAAGGGTACCAGTATTTTTTTCGGCAGAAAACACTTAGGCAAACCTAAATCACGCCAAACCATGCGAATAACTTGTAATAGCAACAGAAGAGCAATGATAATATGTTATCAGTAACTGCCAACTATATCAACTCTGTGGTGAAAAAAATGAAGTTTCTGGGAAAGATAAAGGCAAACCATGAGGATGACTAATATAAAGAAAGCTTGAAAGCATGTCTCATGTCCCTTAGTGAGATGACTAAAATCCCTATAACCTTAGGATATCATTTGACTTTGTTTATCTGTACCTAGATAAATGCAAGTCATTAAAATGCATAGCCATGTTACTTAGTGTGGGTTAACAAAGTATGAAACCGTCTAGTAAAGTCATGATTCATGGCAGTACTTGTAAAAAAACAGCATGCATACTTCTAACTGAGGTATTATATTTGAGTGCCACACATGCATCACAAAGTTTTTTAACATAAACAGTCTACTTTTCAGACATGCTGAGCAACTGAACTCCTATAAAAATTGATGGGACTCACATCAAAGTAATGCAGCGATATCCATCCAGCTCATTTACTTTTATGCATGCTCTCACTGCTAAGGACACGCACATGCTTCCATCTGAAACTATGTTCACAGCAAACTTTAAATATATGACTGAACAAACTGCTTCACACTTTCTGTGGTGCTTAAAGGATAACAAGAGATAAGCAGCTTTACACTGCTAATATAATATGCCACTGCAGGATCTAAAAGCAGAGTCACAACAACTAACCTGGCTAGTGTTGATCCAGGTTAAGCAGTTACTGCTGTCACTTGTTTGCTCATTTTCTTTGCCAGAGGTCAATGCAGTATTCTTATAAAAGCTTTATTTTCCTTCCTTCCTTCCTTCCTTCCTTCCTTCCTTCCTTCCTTCCTTCCTTCCTTCCTTCCTTCCTTCCTTCCTTCCTTCCTTCCTTCCTTCCTTCCTTCCTTCCTTCCTTCCTTCCTTCCTTCCTTCCTTCCTTCCTTCCTTCCTTCCTTCCTCCCTCCCTCCCTCCCTCCCTCCCTTCCTCCCTCCCTCCCTCCCTCCCTCCCTCCCTCCCTCCCTCCCTCCCTCTCCCCTTTCCCCCTTCCCCTTCCCCTTCCCCTTCCCCTTCCCCTTCCCCTTCCCCTTCCCCTTCCCCTTCCCCTTCCCCTTCCCCTTCCCCTTCCCCTTCCCCTTCCCCTTCCCCTTCCCCTTCCCCTTCCCCTTCCCCTTCCCCTTCCCCTTCCCCTTCCCCTTCCCCTTTCTGAATCACTTAATTGAATTGGGTTAGAAAGCAGACAAATGGTGTAAATGACAGGGCTAAGAAAGAATCAGCCTTTGGCAGGGCTGTGAGTGAGACAGGAACATCCAACTGGGATCAGTAAATTTTTCAGTCCGGATGGTGGTGACCACCAGCAGGTTAGCCTGTCTAGCCGTGCCTCATGCACTGATGAACTCCCCACAAATCAGCCATGTTCAGGAAGGATGACTTCAGCCTGATGCAGGGGCAGAAGAGGGCAACAAAGGTGATAAGGGGAATGGAAAGGTTGTCTTATGGGTGGAAATGAATATACACAGGCCTGGTTAGTGTGCAGCAAATAAAGACAAGAGGAAAGAGGGTGGATCTTCATTAATACACCATGAATAAAAAACAGCAAGAGCAAATAGTCATTTAAGCTATAGGATAAAAGTTGCTGAAAAACAAGTTAGTATAAAATTCCCATGCATCGGTTTAGGCTAGAAATTTGGCACAGGTTTCTGAAGAGTGAAGAAAGTGAAGCTCATACAGCCTCTCAGTAGTTAGTTGTGTTTCAGTAGCCAGCCAAGTGTTCAGTGGAACCAGACACACTTTGGGGAAAAAAAAACGCCATGGCTGCGTATAGCCTCAGGCCGTCCCTTCCCACCCTCTGTCCTGCAGCACCGCACAAATCCCCATCTGGAAGGTGGTGCCCATCAGTGCCCAAATGAGATCATGGGGCACAGTCTGTCCCTCAGGGACCAGGGCAGCAGCAAGACCAAGGCATCAGGTCCAGTTTTCCTGGTAGGGAATGCCAGTGGAGCAATCAAGGGATAGAGATCTTACTGGCTGTAGAACTGTTGTGTGGAAAAAATGGTACTTAACTACAGGTAAACAATGATAAAAAAAAGTGAGGGAGATTTAGCAGGTTTTGCTTTAATGTCCTAATCAAGGCTTAGCTATGTGTTATTAAGCAGACATGGCTTGACGTTAGACTGTTCAGACATCAGGGACAACCAGGAAAGCAAAGTTCAGATTTTGCATGTGTGAAAAAGGAGGCCATGTGAAGGAAAAAGTTCCAGGGCAGTCTCGTCAGTGTTTCAGTTCATTTCTTCTGAAGCAAATGAGAATTTTCCATAAGACTTGAGAACCTTTGGCAGGGCTGAGATGGGAATGACCAACAGAGAGCAGTAAACATTTTAACCCAGCTCATCATCATCAGCTGTCTAAATATAAAAATAATTAATTTCTTTCAATCTCTGTAAAAATACAAAACCTCAGGGGCCATCCACACTTGAAAGCTATTTTGGATTAAGGTAGTATGGGAATTTATACTCCCAGGGCTACATTTCCCATACTTAATGTACAGTTGACTTTTACCCCATGTAAGACAGTTTTTCCTCACAATATATTTTCAAAAGAGGGAGTGTCCACACATGGAGTTACTTTGCAATAACTAACATGTAGGCAAGCCCTAGCAGCTAACACTGGAAGTAAATACATTCATCACTCGAGCACACAGCCTACGAGCACTTACTCACACACACAGTTTTATGTAGATGAATGCATCTACCAGGTTTTGTAGGGTTGCTCGTGCACATGCCAAAATGTTTACAGGACTGGGGACCTGCTTTGAAGAAGAGATATGTGCTGTGTCCCAGAGTACCACCTTAAAGAGAAGCAGTAATCCCCAGACTGAATGCTAGTGCATCCCATCATTTCTCCCATCTCTCTGATACCATTCCAGTTGGCTCTCCTGCGCTGACAGATAATTCACACATGTTCACTTACACACAAATACTACGGCACCCTTTCCCCCTGCAAAAAAAGTCAGCCAGCTGTTACAAAATTCAGACATTTCATTAACACAGTTTACCGTCTGATGCTGCCAAGCAAAATAGAGACAATTAATAACAATCAGGACTGAAGGGTCTGAGACAGCTTATGAGTAAAGGATTGTATGAGTTGTTTAAAATGGACAAACTAGCTCCTGCTTTGAGTGATATGGAACAAAAGGTGGTGATGTATAACCAGGGAGGAAAGAGACTCTCTCCGTGTCTTTTGTAGATGGCTGTGTGAATGACAGAAGCGGCAGGAGCAAATACCTCTTTTCATTTGCTCAGCCTGCTGGAGAAGAATAGCAGTGCTTGCCAACGAAGCTGCAGCTGTGCTCTGGCTCAGTTTAATCACTGTGTATGACTGAGGGTTAATTAGCTGCCATTCTTACTGCTATTTGTTGTTCTAATGAAGATTTGCATAAATGTAAGGCTGGGGGTAACTGATACTTGATTCTTCCCTTCAGAGGGGCTGGGGGTGGAAAACTCACCCATCCCAAGTGTTTATGTTTGTGGGAGATTCAGTGTTGCCTTTCCATTTGACCTGATCTACTTCTGTCTGATGAATAGTGAACAAAGAGTTCAAAGTTGCTTATCAAATCGAGATCCCTGTTCGGTTGCTGCCTTTAAAAAGGAGCCAACTAGTTTGATGAAGAGAGGACTCGGGGATTAGAAAATTACTTCCAGCTGACAGAGAGCAAAATGCATACATACACACACACACACACACACACATATATATAAAATAATACACATAAGTATACGGTATATATCTCAGTGATATATATAGATACATATCCCTATCTTTCTCTCTATCTCTCTATCTCTCTATCTCTCTATCTCTCTATCTCTCTATCTATCAATCATATTCAATCTGGATGGCAAGGAACATCTATTCCAATGATTTGTTAATGATAAAATTTCATCTGAAATGAGCGGGACAAGCAGAACAGGCTGTAGCATGTTAGGCAATACACTGAAAAGTAAGAAGCCTTGTGTTGTAGATCGCTAAAATTCAAAGTTCACTTTTTAATAAAAACAACATCTAACACAGGGCAAGTCATCTCAAAGGAAGGCAAATATGACTCAGCAGTTCACAGCTACCGCCATCATCTCCTCATACGAAGGGAACTCACAATACAAGTAAAGAAATTACAGTCATTCCTCAAAAAACATAGCAAATTTTTAACAGGGCACAGTAACAAAATCCACAACCACTTTGTATTTAAAGAGAATGTTTAAATTGAAAATGAAATGTCATCAAATTGTTTGACTTACTACAGTCATGACTGCTCACAGCTACTAACTGAAAGAAACTGAAGAGTAACTTCCCATTTTTAGTACATGTTGCATATGATAGTATCATATGGGTAACAGTTTTCAGTGTTCCTCTGACCTACTTGCTCACTGTTGTGCCAACAACATCTGTAAACTAGTCTAAGGAGAGGAAAAACACTGAGAGGGCAGAGATAGTAAATTTCCCAACTTCAAATCATTGCTTGAAACGGTATGTATGCTGCCTGTATGCCTGCCTATAAAGAAAGGCAAGCACAACTGAGTGCACATCTACTTCCAGTTCCTCACTCCCCAACACAGGTCTGCTGTTAAGTCCTGAAATGGACGTATTTGCTGATAGACAGCTACTGATTTTACAGCGGTGTCTTTGAAGCTCTTTACCTGGACCCTAACACAGCTGAGCAAACATCCATTTGCTTTTCTTTAAGCTTATGTCAGCAATCCACCTGCTTTTGTACAGGCACCTCTGCATCGGTTGGAGTGGCACTGCAAGAAGTCAATCTTCCCGAGAGGTAAACAGAGAGCACCCAGCACTCCTGAAATAAACGTGCCTGGAATGAGACTGCAGGGATCCTCTACAGCTCCAGCTCTTAGCTGGGGGAACGCAGCAGTTTCTAATGCTACATGCAGTAACAAACCCACATGAAAAAAAAGTGCAGCCAATTGCAACTGAAAGTCCACTTTCACCTTATCTGGAGCTTTGAAATAACTCAGTCTCCTGTTACAGCCTTTGACTTGGCACCTGACTGCACAGGAATCTCACATTCTGGCCTTTGAAAAGCATTTTTGTTTTTTAGACTTTTGGCTGGGGAGAAAAGTTTAGAAACAGGAAACCTAAAGTTTTAAAACCTAGATGGCAAATTAATAATAATAAAACAAAACTAAGTCTACAATAAAAACCAAACCAAACCAAAACCACAAGAACACTCAAGATATGCAAACAGATTGCTTAGTTTTTCTTCAAATGATTCTTTAGTAATTTCTATATATTACAATTTTCCATGGCTACAGTCAGAACCATTCATTGGCAAACAGGGTAAGAGAAAGTGCAAATTACAGATCTACTGGTCAACTGCAGAAAACAAATCTAAAAGAGCTGAGGGAAGAGGTTAAGTACTATGCTACTTAATATGAATGACAGCTTGCTTTGAATACTCATACTGGCTGTCCAGGATATTGAATAAACTTCATTTAAATTAATTTTCATTATTTGTAGAGTCTGTGTTAGACATCTATCATCGTCAGTACTATTAATATTCTTTTCAGAGAACATGTTATCAGCATATTTAAACGAAAGCTTTCCTTTTCAATATTTATTAACACATTAATATTTCTTGGTACTAATATCCTGCTTGTAATATCCAAATTAGTGCCTACTATAAGGTATTTTCCACTGATTAAACTTCAGCATTAACAGATTTTTATTTTCAACTACTAAAAATGCACGAGATCCTAAAACTGTGTTTTCTTTCTTTACTATGCCTCAATTTAAATGAATTTAAAACTTATTTTTTTGTCTCTTTTTTTTTAGTACATAGCAATAGAACAGCGCACCAACCATATCCCAGTAGTTGACAGAATACGAATCATGACTGAACACAAATGTGAAAGTTAATTTGTCTTACCTGGGTTGCAGTCTGTGAGGAGGGAGCAGATGGAGAGGAGAACTTTAGAAATGGTTAATGCTGGACTCCAGTTGTCTTTTAAAATGTCCAGGCAGATGACGCCTTGGCTGTTAATGTTACAGTGATAGATCCTTGTCCGAAATGTTACCTAGAAAAGATAGTGTGTCTAAGTGTACAAGCCAATAATTACATGATTATTAAGCAATAAAAAAAAAAATAAAAAATTACACAAAAGACCATTTTGCTTTCCTGGTTGAACTTACACTATTCTGCCAGTTAAAGATTGAGCAAAATAGGGATATTCATTACAAAATAAAAGTCTGTCTCTTCCAGTTGTGGCCAGCAATGGAACCGCTTTCTGAAATGTAAGAACGGGACAAGTTTCCAAGTTTCACTAGCTTCCTCTTGCCTTGGTCCCACTTATCTCATTATTCTTGCAAGGGAACAAAAAGCCTATTCTTCATTTCCAAACTTAAGTCACAGTTGAATTGGTATAATTGCTTACAAATACCTTTGTGTTTGTGTGTGTGTTTTATTTTTAGCAGGGGGGCTGCAGGGGTAGCCTCTGTGAGCAGAGTCCAGTGGCTGCCCCATGTCAGATCAGAGCTCCAGCCAGCTCCAAAAGGGACCCGCTGCTGGCCAGAGCCAAGCCATGAGCAATGCTCGCTGGGCATCACTCATGGGAGAGCAGACTGAAGGAAGTAAGAGAAGGCTCCCCTCAAGCAGTCCCCACTCCCTGTTCCCCTGTGCTGCTTGGGGGGAAGACGTAGAAGAGGGTGGATGGGGGGAAGGAAGGTGTTTTTATCTTGCTTTTAGTTTCTCACTGATCTAGTCTGTTAGAAATAGGCAATCAATTATATTAATCTTCCTATGCTGAGTCTGTTTTGCCTGTGCCTATAGCAGGTGAGTG
The DNA here is from genome assembly GCF_964035555.1 of Netta rufina. Lineage (NCBI taxonomy): Eukaryota > Metazoa > Chordata > Aves > Anseriformes > Anatidae > Netta > Netta rufina. The sequence goes on along the minus strand of NC_140124.1, from coordinate 40,144,782 downwards.
GTCTCCTTGTCTTTATCTCAACCCTTGAGCCCTTTCCATCATATTTTCTCCCCCTCTTCCTTTGAGGAGGAGTGGTTGTGGTGGAGTTAATTGCCCATCAGGGTGAAAACAACACAGTACCTATTTTGTATTCCCTCCCAGGTGATCCTGTATCTATCACACTGAGGAGGAGATAATTTCTTTTAGTCTAGAATGATGTGCTTCTGCATACAGACTTTTTATTTTAAAACAATTTCAGCTATTAAAGTCCTCTGTGTAGTTCAGAATAAGTACTGAGGCTACTTGATAGGAAGGGACAATACAACCACTCCCTTGGGATCTCCATCAAAGATTAATTTCTCCACCATTTCTACACAAATGACAAGTTAAACTAGATAGGTTTAATGACATGTTCATAACATCTAAAATTAAGATGTATCATTTTGGTGGTCTACCTCATCAGCCTCATCATCAGAGGGAGAATGAGACAACTGCAGGAAAAGCACACCTCTAATCTCAGAAACCTGTATTCTTCACCAGAATTCACTAGTGCTATTAACTGGGAGTACTTATGAACCTATCACTACTCTACCATGCAGACAAACCTGCGTCTGAATAGAACTGGAAGCTGATGGCAGGCCTGTCCCTGTTCTGGCTTAATTCAATACCAGAATTCCCAGTGATTTCAGGACTAAGATTGGGGCACTCACCAAGAGGCAGAACAGAGGACACAAGTGAAATAACATGGTGCCTATTCTACCTCTATTAAGAAAAAAAATCACTATCTAACATGGAGCAATTCTGCCCCTTTTGATTAAGTCAAGATGCTTTGACAAAATAATGGAAAGAAAAGGTCGTAGATTTCTGATATTACAGTGTTACATTCAAGAAGAAATACTTATTCTCGTAAGTACTTTTCCACATAAATCTGGGAAAGCATTCCTGGAGTGCAGTGTCATGGACCAGCGAGTTATGTGACAAAGATCCCAACAAAGAAAGCTTACCAGTTTTTACATGCAGCTATGTCTAAAGGTATTGCCAACTGATAGGCCACTTGAATAGTTTGCCGCTCTGTACTCTACATATTCATAACTTCTTTCTTTTTTTCCCCTAATGTCATGGTTTCACTTATTCTTTTCCAGCCTAAGTGCTTCACTTCCAATACCTTTATGAGAATTTTAAATATTTCTGGCACAATGAGCTCAATTCATCCAAACACTATAGCCAGACAATCTTTATTATTTTTTTTTTTTCTCCCATAAGAACTCCAAGCACATCCAGCATTTGGAGTGAAAAGTCTTCTGTCAGATCAAGAAAGCAGTGTTCAGTGATAAAATTAAATGTTCATCTACAAAGAGAAGTAACTGTGAATAAAGAAGGTTACAAATACACAGAAGTGGCAAACTGCCTTACACTAAGTGTGTTAAAAGTGTTCACAAAAGGAGCTGGTGTGGAGGAGCATCCTGTAAATAGTAGGTCAGTGTTCATTAGGTCCCCAGACAGATTAAGGCACTATTAATACCTGATATAACACTGAATCAGGGAATATTTCACAGCAGGCTGTCCCAAGACTCAGGCAAACACTTCAGCATTGGCTTAATTGTAAGTATTATGTTCTTACTTCTTAGTCTCTAGTTGGAATAAAATTTTTGCTTAATTATTTTTCCTAAAAAAACATGCTTTCCTAAGCTTCCATGAATAAAAATTTAAGGACTTTATTCAGCAATATCTGAGTAAAGTTTGCATGGATTAAATTATACCTTCCAACTTATTTTAAGACAGGGGTCAGTCTAAGCTTGTAGCCTACTTAACGACATCAACTTGAGCCTGTATCTTAATGTGTAACTTTTGTTGTCAGCTTAGAGGACAGACACATTGCCACATATTCCCTTTGAAGCATCCAAGAAGGGACACTGGGAATTTGGCAGGACTTGGAGAGCCACTGGAATGAATGGAGGTAGTTCACGTCTTACATAAACTGTTCAACGCTCCATTGTCATCTTAGGCTATTAGTGGATAAATGTAGGTGGGATTACATCTGTTTGTAGTTGCAAGGCTATTTTTTGCAAATACTTAGAACTGAACTGTAGGTTTTTTCACTATGAGTATATCTTAAACCATGACTTTGAGGAGGGCACCCAGTCACAAGATAAGGATCACTTCTTATCATTGACAGGTATGTCACCCACTTGCCAAACATGCCAGCACATTTGACAATGTCTGTACAAATACTCTGAGACATTTTAACCACAAAAAAAAAATTGAAGTTTTCAGAATTTCAGAACAAGCTGCATGAATGACACACCGGGAACTGTGGATGGGTAGTGGGAGGTGACGTTGCCCCTAGATGCTGCAGAGCTTGCAATGGCTGGCAGTGGCACACGCCACCCAGGCCTCCTCAGTCAGTGTGAAGAGACAAACACAGAAAAGATAAACACAAGTGGTAGAGCTAGGACTGGCCCACTGATATCCTGAGGCAAACTGGGAAATGCCTGCCCTCTCCCCGTTTTGTGGAGAGTTGGTGGCTTTGATGGAGTTGGCATGTCAGGAAGCAGGTGGCTCCCCACTCTGACTCCTCAGCAACTGGGGCAGCTCAGAGGAAAACAAAACCTTCATTTACCTTGCAACCTCTGGCCTGGGGATAATTACACAACCCCTAGATCTGTTCAATTTCATAATGAAATTGTAATGAACTTAGGAGCTATCGTTAAAAGGGACAAGGTGAGAAGCCCCATCCCATTTTCATATGCCAGAGAAATGTAAATAACATGCAAGAGAGCTGGGATGACATATTGCTTTCCTCATCCTGTTATTGCCTCAAATTGCATCTAATGTGTGAAACGCTGACATGGATGCTGTGTTTGCCATATGCACATTTTAAAGTTATGCAGGGTCATCTCTGTTATGTATGTAGAGAGAAGTCAAGTGATAACACTGTTCCAGGCAAACTCTGTTTTCTTTAATATGGTCATATTTTAACCTTTGATGCCACTTAAATGGTTCCTATAAATGTTGCACTTTAATTCCATTTATCCCCTAATGAAAACACCTAAACAATCCCATTCAGAAGCTCAAGGGAGTGTGTGGGTGTATAGTAGGAGTTATCCTCAGACAATTGAATGGTAGAGGAGTAATTTATCTATTTTTTTTTTCTTGAAAGATAAGTGCCCTCTATGGATTTACTCTCTTTGATTCTGCAGTTTTCAGAGAATATCTCATTTTTGTTGAATAAAAGTGCAGGTCAGAGAAATGTGAATTGCAGGAAAAATATGGAAAAATAGGACTATTTTCTGAAAACTGTAGAAGTATTATAAAGAAGCTTTTGAAAGGTAATGATAAAGAATTTATATTCATATTTGTAAATAAATAATAACAAACTCATCTATTTACCTACTGCTGAATGCTAAACCCTTCTGAGTATTGTAAAACAGAATTAAACAAATTAAAAAAACAACAACTTTATATAGTCTCTAAGAAGAAAATGAGGTTATGTATTTAAAAGGGGGAGAGAAAATGATTACAGAGAAAAGAAGTACATTTAAAGCTTTTCATTGAGTAAGTTTTAGGGCAGAAAAAAAGACCATTTACAGAACTCAGGAAGGGCAAAGTAAAATGATTTCAGTTGAGAGACTGGAGGCAACTGATTGGAGACAAGACAAATCACTCCTGTATGTCAGGGTGATTTTGAACACCAGTTTTGCAGCAAGGTTTAGTCTTAAAATCACTCACTATCTCTGTTTTGCATGTAACAGTCGTATGTTAGGTGTAAACCCAAGAAGCCACTGTGTCATTGGCAGTCGTGTGGGTGAGTGGCTTAAACTTCAGAGAGAGACAAGCATGTAAAGGCACTGCTTTAGATCTGAAAGGGCTGGTCCTACAAACACAACCCATGCACTTTCAGACTCCACTGAATTCAGTCATAATTCTTAAAAAATATGTCTAGAAGAAGAAATGACTCTCTGGTTTTGCACACTAACATGCAAGAGGGTAATAGCATGTACTGAAGAACTGCATTCTTCATCTTGTTTGGGTTCCAGCCCCCATCCCCTTTTCTTCATTGCTCCTACTGAAGCTGGGCAGCTGTGCAGGGAGAGATGAAAGATTCAGAGTCTACAGGAGAATAAACAAAAACAAACCCCTTTTGCTCAGCCAACACTGGAAGCAGGATTGAGATCCCAGGGCTCTCATTCCTGCAGTTTTGCAAAATTTCCTTTCAAGCTCTTTCATTTCTTACAAGGGCGCAATCCTGCAGTCATTCCTGAGATGAAACTTCTGTCTTTCTCTAATATTCCCCAGGAGTTCTGTTTTAATAAAACTACAGTGGCACTACCTGAAGTGGAAGAAGTTGTACTGCATACATAAAAGGTTATATATATATTAAAAAATATGATGCCCTTTATGATGATGTTCATGGAGCTCAGGAGGGAGAAAGTAGTTCCCTTCTCAGTTTTTCAGACTTTATGAGCAATAGATTTGTCTCCTCAAATAGAAAGAATAATAAAAACAAGACCAGGCCTTCACTCTTTAGTAATATTAGAGCAATACTGTAAAACAATCTAAGTGAATATTATCTATACCTGTGAGTGACACAATGTCCATGTTAACCTTTATGTTAATTATCATCCCTAAATTTCTTATGGAGTGCACTTCATTTTAGCTATATCCAGTGCTGAGGCTGCCTTTCTACAACAAGATGATCCATCTTGGTTTTGCAACTACAGATTTGTAGCATGTACATGAGCAATTGTTGAGATACTTAATGGATTATCACATAAAGTGCATAATAAATGACAGACCACATGATGATCACTGTTAAAGAGCACGGTTTAAATATATGCCAATATATGCCACTTCAGGCAGTTCCTACAAACCTTCAGTTGGTAATAGCTACAGTTTCTTGCTTCAAAGGAAAATATATGTCATCTACATTAGCAGGAAATAATAACTTACAGTTACTTTTGTTTGACCTACAGAAGAGTCTGATATGCAAACTACTCTGTGGTTTCTGTAACAAAATGCACCACGTGAGACATAACTAGCCAGAAGTGATCATGATTTAAAAGGCATGTAATAGCATTCATATGAGTTAACCTTTAACACTGCTGAAAATGAAACGGTATGAAATGTGAGTAATTATTCATTATATCCATGGTAATTATGAAGCTGAGTAACTACTCACACTGTCTCACTGAATTGACTGTTGTAGGAAAAAATATACATTTGAATAAACACAGCAACACTAAATATGTACTTTTTACTGAAATGTAGCCAGTTTGCACACAGATCTAACAGCAGAAAAAGAGAAATTTAACTAATCTTTGATGTATCTGAGAGGGCAAGTGAAAAATTAACTTAAATTGTACAGTTTTCTGAAAATAAAACAGTAGCAGGAGAGAATGAAAGAAATGGAAAACCGTCCAGGTAAGGGAGGTTCAGAATAGAAACTATTTTATGATGCAAATATGTCAAAAGCTTTGCCTAACAATGTCAGTATGTGTTTTTTTTTAATGGTTTTTAATTATAGCCAGCATAATCTTTATTATGTTTAGTAACTGTATATGGAAAGTCAGTAATGAAGTCCATTTATAGAGAAAGCAAAATTTTATGGAATTACAGCCCATTTAACTTTTACAAAACAAATCCTCCCTTTCACAGAATAAACCATGTGGGCTGAATCATCCCACATCCACTTCCTCTGAGTCCCCAAAGTGCTCTTTCCCCTCAAAACGGTAGCTGACTTGGTTTTGAACATTTACTAGTTTCTTCTTATTCTATAGTGATATCATAATAATAAAATTCTGTCTCTTACATCTGTACATGTATATATCTGTGTGCATAAAAGAAGATGAGAACGAACATTGATGTATGATGCATTTTTAGATTATGAGTAGATTTTTATGCAGGAGTGAACATGCATGTGATATAAGAGAAATATCTAGTTTCCCAAGCATCCGATAGCCATCATGTCCCCTTTTGAAAGTGAACCTGACAGGCAGTATGCAAACCATCACTGTAAGGTAGAAGAGAGCCCCCACAAGATGACTCTACAGGTCCTCATGGGGAACTTAATGTGCTGGGTATTTATAGGAAACAGGAAGAAATTATGAACCTTCTAAGCTTTTTTTTGGGGCGGAGGGGAGAAGCAGGAAGAGTTTAGCTGGATAGAGCCATTTTCATCAAGACTAAAAAAATAAAAACTATTGATACAAATTAGTATATTAAAACAGAGTGAAAAAGAGGGCTATTCATTAGAAGAAATAGCAATTCAACTTGGCATTTAGTAGAAGAACTCTCAGGTAACTAAATGCAAAAGAAATCTCAGAGGTTTACAGGATATTGTTCTATCAAATGTGACCTTTGCATTTATTGGCAATAAAATATAGTTATGGATCCTTTCCTCTGCCTTATGCATTCCTGCCTGCATTTCCATTCTCCACGTCTCTGTGCTGCTGTCATTTTGAGAGGCTCTGAAGTTTCTGAGGGAGCCACCTGGGTCTGACGCACCCCGGGCCCAGTGGTGTGCGCTGCCCCATAGGTACAGCACTGGCTGCAGACACACAGCCTGTGGAATGCAGAGCTTCCAGAAGGGTGGTGATGAGGCAGATGGATGACAGGGATAGCAATGACAGGATGACAGGAGACCATCGTGTCTGAAGGCCGGTCATGTCATGGCAACAGCCACAGGGAGGACAAGAGAAGGTGGACTGAAGCTCTGCCTACAAAGATTGTACCAAAGGAAAAGGATTCCACGTAATGATATTTAGTGCATAGAGCTTAGTGTTATGACAATTACAAAGAAAAAAACCTGAAGAGATGTTCAATATTGCCATTAAGTCCAGATTCTATAGACTCTGCACGTTATATTTACAAAAGAAAAAGACTCTCCTTACAGTCTCACAGTTGATTTAAGACAGCTAAGCTTTCAAATGCCGAGAACAATTTTTCAGTCACTTGATAGACATACGCGATGTACAGGGAGGAAATGGAGTATTCTGTTATTTTAATTTTGATTTAGATGTGATTTAGCATATTGCAGCTTTCAAGTCCTGTGGACCATTTTTCAGCAAGCTGAGATTAAAGTCCCTAGCAAGATTAATTGTAGAGTTGGGATTAAGAGATTTTATAAATCACTCAAATTAAAAAATAAAGCTAGCAGAGTACTAGGATAATGATAGATATATCCATATTGTATCAGCTACAGCTAAATTGAATTGACACTGTAATAGACTGAACACAGTCAAGTATCTGAGTAGAAGTTATTAATAAAGATTATTCTTGATGAAAATGCAGACACCACTGTAGTGACAACTCCTGGAGGGAGTGTGCTCTTGAAGAGCACTCAGTTTTCTGCAAACACCTGTATGAAAGACTGCACCAAGACTTCCTGGTCTGGTGGGACAGTGTACAGGATAATGAAATTACTGCTGTTCCTTCAACAATTATAGCCGGTATAACATTGTGGTGTCAATTTGTCACAATGGCTAAAATTTAGAGGACCTCAGGTCAAAAAATTTGTATACTTCGGGAATTCACTGATTTTGTATATGGACCAAGGAGAGAAATTAAGCTGAGATTCTCCAGGCTGACTGAAGGATGTGACACCTCCTACTCATATATATGTATACATACACATACAGATATATGTATGTGTGTATGTATATATATACATATACACCTAAACATAGACACCCACCTTTCTGTGCATAGCTATATATCCCGTCCAATACCCCACAGAAAGCAGCAGAACAAGAGAGAGCTTTCCCCTGTAAAAGCCAAAGGGAGGAACAGTCTGAATTCATTACAGATGAAAGGGAGGTAGTTAGCAGGAAAAAGAAACCTCAAAGGTATTTCTACAAAGGGCTGGGGGGTCATTAAGGCATTGGAGAAATGCAAGGTTATTTCCTTGGCAGGCCATCTAAGTATTTGTATTCATTTCTGTAAGTGGCTGCTCTGAACAGGCCACAACTTTCTTTATTCTAAGCCTGTTTCACTACAAGACAGATGCTGTGTTTTGTGGCTGAAGCGAAGCCTTGAAGTGACCAAGAATGAAGTCTCACCGGCACCTGGCCTTTAGCAGAAGGTGAGATCAGGTGCCTATCTATGGCTTGCTTTGCCTGTTCCACACCTTCCTCTTGCCTCATTTCATAAACTAGTGTGAGGCTTGGGGGACCGCTGCAAAGGAAGGGGTGATTTTGCAGCCTGCCCGTTTTCCTGCTGACTCAGCTGAGGGGGTGCTCAGCTCATTTGCACAGCGTTACAGCAGCTTCCTCACAGTGGAGGCCAGCAAGGATTTTTAATTGAGTAGAGCCTCCCAGAAAGCCAAAGCTAATTTGTCGTTTCTCAGATGAGCTGTTCTAAAAATCTTGTTCTCTGGTTACGCAGAGCAACTGGAGTTGGGCTGGGACAGCCTCCGTTACCCCTGGTCAAGCTGCATCTGGCCCACACAGAGAAGCTCCTTTTGGAAAAAGGACTCTCTCCTCCGCACCAGAGTTCTGCTCTTGTGAGTGAAGCAAAACGCCATGGGTCTTAAAGGCAAGCAGAGCTGAAAGGGTCACTGCACTTTGGCTCAGAAAGCTTGGAGTCTGGTTTCAAGGCATGAGACCAAGCTGAAAGACTGAAATAGACTGACTTCAAAGGGGAAAAAGGGAATGTTTTGAGAGCAAATTATAATCTGACCTATCACATGGTATCTCCTACTTTGTTGAAAAATAACTTACTTTGATATTATGCGTATGGCTCAGCTTTAGAGAGACACTGACAGGTGTCAGTACAAAGACTGACAAAAACAAAACTGATGACCTGTAGGGGAAAGGCTGAAGGGAAGCCTGATTGCCTGATGTTTAGGTATACAAATACATAAAATGAGGCACAGAGTGCAATCAGAGGACATGAAGAATAGAGATAAAGGTGTAAAAATTGAAGAAAGCAGGTTAACTATCTAGAAGAACAAATGAAAATTACTTTATACATTTACTAATCACCCCCACGATCAACAAATAGGTTCAAACATCTTTTCTTCATGTGCAAATGTGCTCTCAGTTTTTTAATTTTAATTCATGTTTTCCAATACACAGCAGGGTGCCCAATGATTAGAATAAGCATCAACAGGGTTTATAGAAAGAATTTGGATCTTTTAGAAAATATTTAAATCTTTGTATAATATGAAACAAAAAATGGCTACACCACATTTTTTTAAAATTATAATAATAAAAAACAAGAGATATGTATCCAGAATTTAATTTCAATATATTTTTCCTAATTTAAAATTTATTTTTTGCTTCCCATTGCAACATACACATGCATGATAAAAGATTGTGCAATGCCTCAGAATAGATAAGGAAAAGGGATTGTGGAAATCTTTCTGAAGATTTTAATACACTTTGTATTAGGTCCTTTAACAGTAACTATGTTATGTGACATGGGCATTTGCCTTTGGAACCTCAAGCTGGGTCAAGTAATCGCATCTGGGAAATACAGTTTCTGTTTCTTCCCAGGTCTTTTGTGGTCACATTTTTAGAAGACCAATTTTGACAGTACTCATTTAAATGCTTCCTTTCTTCATAGTAAAAAAGGGATGAATGTGGCCCACAGAAATCTCAGGAGGAATGTATGAATTCAATCATAGCAAGAAACGTGAATTAGATCCTTTCTGCTGTGTACTGACATGGAGGTAACCTTGCTAAGTCCGGGATATACTTTATGACTTTCCCAGTACATTCCACAGTTTTGTATTTTATCTCTCTATCTCTCTCTCTCTCTTTTTTTTTTTTTTTTTAAGTTGATAGAGCCATGAGGAGTAGATATACTTAGAAAAAAAATAAATCTGTGATTATCCACTCCCATAACTCTAAGAACCATGATTTTAAGAATAGCCCCAAATATCACAAATCTCATGGTAAAGTAGAAGAGTTGCCAGCACCTGGTGACACAACTAGCACTGTACCGTGATGCCATATGTTATGTTCTACAAACTCAATACCTTTCTTTTGCCAGAAATAAGTGTTTGGAGTAAATATTTAAGTACTGTTTCCCAACAATATTGACTAGCAGCAGCTACCGTATGGCCAGCACTTGTCTTCCCACACTGCTTTATTCAAGGGACTTCCCAGACTATTTAACCTGTGAATCAATTTCACAGAATCTGGGAAAGATGTGTAATGAAGTAGCAACAGCTTAAGAGCTCCTAAAGCAGGGCTGAAAACAGGGGTTATTTATGACAGTGGCTCAAGTGAAAAGAATAAGAATCTATGTGTACAAAATATGCTAGTGAAATATTAGTTTTATCTGACACTAGTCCCCTGTGCACATGTACTCATTACTTTCTTATAGATAACAATTTCCCTCATCATAAATACTGCCCTTTTAGTAATACAATATGGTATCATCAGCTCTCTCGTCCTTTATCAAGCAGTACATTTTCATATGATTTATATGCACACATTTCTTAGAATGACAATTGGCATCAAGATAAAGGCAGACAAAAATGTTTTACAAAGCAGGATAAGAACCACCTCTTTGCTTGGTATTTCATTAATAAGCAATGCACAGCTGCATTACTCATGTCTCAAAATAATACAGTTGCCAAACACAACTGAGGGTGGACTGAAAAAGTCTTTATCTACTGATGAAACAGCAAACTGGACTGTCACCTTCTATTTTAAAAGGATGTTGTTGAATAAATTGACTAAAATTCAACAGACTCAACAAAGGGAAGGAGAAATACCCCCACGCGCTCTATTTTATACTCAAGAAATCCATCCAGTGAATATACCAATACCCACTAAATAATTCTCCTTTTAATTGGCTAGGGGACTGAATGTAACTCTTGCATTACAGCTACTGCACACAGGCTAAGCAGCAATGAAGCAAACAGAGAAGCCTATCAAGGTAGACCTCATATAGCAAAGGTCAGAACGGCCTGGGCGGGGAAAGCAAGAACAGAGCATTGCCCGACCTTTGTGCCAGTGCTTTAACTGACTGAATGAGAAGCTTGGATTTATAAAGTTTCAATTCTTTCTTCACTGAATATCATAATTATCTAAGTCAGAAAATTTGTGGTCAGCAGGGTATAAAACCCCTGCAATATTCATCCGTGACCTCAAAGCTTCCCTAAACTGGAATGCTAGAAGGAAACAAATTTGGCCATCCACATCTGCTACCTAAAATGTGGTTTTGTCCCGTCTTTATGTCACTGGTTGGGAAAGTGCAGTTTACAGAATGACAAGTACATTGAACTCACCTCTCTCATTCTTTTTTAAAACTTTCCCCTTATAATAATATTAACTACTATAAACATTACTATTGCAGCATCAAAATTCTGTTTATAAATGCTCCTCTCTCAATAGTGTACTCACAATAATCAAGTAAGAATCAACTACTCTATTATAGGCAAACACGGTGCAGCAACCTTTACACAAACATGTCAAAAAAAAAGGGAAATATTTCTGCTCCCCTAAGTCCTCTTGAGGACCTATTCCAAAACTTCCCTCTTCTAACTTGGAAGGTGAAAAATTAACCTCTCTTCACTTTGTTTCATAATAGACAGGCCCATCAATTTATTTGATTCTATTAATAGCCCTGCTGGGTAAATTTTCCAGTTTCTATTCATGTTAGTGTGCATGGGTATCAAGAATTGCACTCAGTCTATCAGATAAAGTCTTACAAATGTCTTGTGTATGACGCCAGCAATTCCTTATCTCTGCAGGAAATGCCAGATGGTACATCTTACAAGTGTATTTGCCTTTTTCACAGATGTATTAGACTGGTGGTTTGTAATAATCCTGTGATCAACCAATAAAACCCCATTTTGACACCATCTCTCAGCAATTATTCCTACTGGTTATCAATGACATTTTGCACAAGCGCATTTCATCCCACTTCTGTTTCTCTGGTCTTCAAAACCACTGGGTATTTCCTGTATGACATTCTGAGCCTACTCTATCATGGTAATGATCTGCCAGCTTCATGTTATTGGAACAGTTCTACATTTGCGGCTAGTGTCATCACTGACGGCATTAGAAAACAAATCTGCAAGGAATTCTGTAAGTCATTGTCTTTCTTTCCAATTTCTTGTCTTTGTTGCCATATTTCTACAGTCTTCTAAAAAAACGATGGAAAGCAATTAATTATAGCTTCATGAAGAGTAGTGTAGTTTGCATCTGGAGAAGTAATTTATATGGAGTAGCATGAAAGGTGCATATTTTGTCAGACTGCCATAGACCCCTGGTGAATGATATGGGTCAACCGGAAAGATTAAGTGCCTTGAGCTGCTTACAAAGGGTGCAACTCAAATATAAATGCTTTCATATTAGAAACAAATCCAAATCAAACAAATAACTGCTGGAAATTATGCAACCATTTGCTAAATAAATCCATATTTATCCAGCTATACTGGAGACATGCAAGCAAATTTTAAGCAGTTGTTTAAATTTGTTCCATCAAAATACCCAGTTTAAATATTCATTATTGCCTTGAAAATTTTGTGTTCATCCTACAATGTTATACCAACATACACATTCAAAAATATCACAAGGAAAGGACTCATACTAGACTTTTAATATCCTCCTACTAACCTTAGGTGGTTTAAAAGGATAGTCCGGTGAAAACGTAATGTCAAGGAAGAAAACGCCACCTTCATATACTGACCCTGGAGGCCCCAGTATAGTTGACCTCCATTCATAAATGTTGTCTCCTTTGGGTCCAGCACTAAAATAGAAAACAAACAAAAAAAAACATGATGACCACATACAGTTAAGAAAATGCTGCATCAGTAATACTCTACTAGCAGTACCACTGGTTTTGCAACAATGCTGTAAGTTAAAATTGTGTATCACATTTATTAAGTTAGTCCTGCATAACATGTCACTGGCCTCCTAAGCTCTGTCAGTGAAATGATATATTCAGCTAGGAAGAAGTATTAAAATCACATTATAAATTATTCAAATAAGCACAGAAAATTCCTGACCATCTTATCTCAAATATTTTAGTGGGCAAATGTGAAGTATTTACAGTACAAGGATACAGAGACTTTGCTGAGATGTCTTGTCACTGTCTTGCCTCACAAGCCATCCTATTTTCACCTACCTCCACATCCACCTACCTCATCAGTCAGTAGCAGTGTAATTACACACATTATTATACAGCACACACTGTACTAAAGACAGCATGGTACAAATGACCTTGCAGCTTCACTTTCTAAGTTACTATCCTAAGGACTCCTCCAGTCACTAGTACAGAAGGCTGCTTTAGTCTGCAACTGTTATGCTATCTTAAAAATCATAACAGGAAGCAGGTTAAAGTGTTGGATTATGTCAATTCAAAGTCCTCGTTTAAAAACACAGTACTGAAACAATATTTAAAATGTACAGAACATAACCTTATACACAGAACAAGTCTCTTACCTACACACTCAATGCCTGGAAAAAACAAATTAAAAACTACTAAAATTTTTGGGCATTACTATTCCAAAAGCCAGTGTAGCCTCCTTTCATACAGCATAATGCTTGTCCACAGAAAGACATATTTTACGCAGGGTGGCTTTGGCCTCTTAAGAAATACGAAGACTTCTTTTTGGTTCACAGCCTGCTTGTACAAGTCACTGATACAGGACCTGAATTTTAATTAGGACCAATTGGGATAGTGACTTCTGGATATCTGATTAATATTTTCCACAGGAATGCAGTGTTGGTAGATTTTTCAAATAAATGACGTGGTATTGTCTTAGGGCATTTCTTGTGAAACTATTCTCGTTATGTCTGCAATAAAAATTTCCACAGTATGTAGGGGTTTGTGAAATAACTCTATGTGTAGAACAGATGAAAGCTCTTGGCTATGCTCCATGCCTCACAATGTACCCAAGGCATACAATTATTATACGACATCATGTCATGTTCACTGCTCAACTATTCATTTTGTTCACTGAAAGTTAATAAAACCCTCTTTCACCTGAAATTCCTTGGGCTCCCTTCATTAAAACTTCTGACTGCATGATTCCCTGCATACAACGCAGTGACTTAGTACTGTGTGGCGTAGTTCATTAGTCATGGTACCTACATCAATTTTCTATAATAGCTGTTAATGCTTCTTGGCTTTCTAAACTACATGCTTTCTTAACAAAAATGGGTTATAGAGAATATAATATTATGGAACACCCATTATCGACCAGCCATAGAAACAAAACTAGCAATTGTTTTTAAAGACAGAATCTGGCTTTTCAAGTGTCACAATAGCAAAAGTCTTGCCTGCCATCCATCCATCCATCCATCCATCCATCCATCCATCCATCCATCCATCCATCCATCCATCCATCCATCCATCTTTCACAGTGTCTGTAATACATCAGGTTGTTAGCTGCCAAACAAATTTAATTTACCCAGTTCTCAGTTTGCATTAACCTTTGAATAATAAAGCACAGCTGAGACTGCTGTAAGAAACAAACCAGAGAATGAATAATTAAAAACACCTCCACTGCCTTTAGAAAGACCAATCCCAAGTCAACAGGGAAGGTTTAATTGTGACTGAACTAGGCATTAAGGGGCTAATTGAACTCTTTATAAGCCCGAACAAATGTGGGACTACATCAGTGCTATGGTATACAAGGTTCACAGAAAGTAAAGCCCTTAAAAAAAAATAAAAATAAGGCAATTAGTTCAAATACAAAAGGCAAGAAGCAGAGGCAGTCTAAATCTTACACGAAAAAAAGCCTACATCATGTGAAGGAAATCCTTTCCCATTTTCTGCAGAAAAATGTTCTAATACTCGGAGAAGCAATGACTCAGTTGATGCCAGCAGGTTAAAATGGAAGTGATATAAATGTCAATCCCAGACAAATGGTTGGAAAAAGCAAGTAACAAAAGCAAGTCCTGTCTTTATTAGAGCTTATTTAGCCAGCAGGGTATGCTTGGGTCCTTCTTGGGTTTGAGCAAAGCTCACTTTTTTGATCAAAACTACCTCTGGTAGTAGCATTTTCATAATGTACATTATTTTTATTTGTTTTGCCTATTTATTTAATTGCATTAACATTTGAAATGAGCAGTCATTAATTAAAATAGTTGGAAAATGCTCCATCTGCCAGTTGAACTGTTTCGGCACGTCCAGCTACAAGCCCAGCCTGATCACATTCTGAGGATGCTGATTAACATTAATTGAAGGTTTTCTTTGCAAATGAGAGATGAAGCTTTATTAAGTATTATTATTAATTTGAAGAATAGCTGGAATTGTATGGAGTGTGGGTAGACTGCTGTTATCGATGTTGCCTGTTGGAGAGCTTGCTGGCAGCGGGGCTGTTCAGCCCATATAAAATACTGATTCATGTGCACAGTCAACAGCTGGTATTGAGGGCAACAGCATGCACAAGCATAACGTTTTTTTCACTTGCACATTAATAATAGAAAAAGTTTGACAGGTGTATTATCTCTGTTTCCTTTCTCTCCTAATTGTTAAGCCTTTTATTTATCCACATTATTGGCAACAAGAACGACAACTCATCAGGCTTCACAAGAGAAAATTCCCATATGTGCAAGACCTCAGCCAGAGCCTGATTCTGTAAGGTTTATAATGCAAGAGGATTTAATTGCCCTTCTCTCTGCATGGATATCTGCCCGGCATGCTGCAGCCCAAATGGTTTACATTCACTGTGATTTATATTCCAGCTCTATTAATGTTACTGGCAACCAAACCACGGAGCTCAAAGAAAGCAAACTAAACGTCTCATTGCCTGAAGTCCTGTCATCTTTGGAAGGACTGATTCAGATGTGCACCTGCTCGGAAAAGGGCAGGCTAACTCTATTTGAACTGAACTGACCCGAGCCAGAGCACATACATGCTCCGTGCTGGTAATCTGGTGCTAAATTGGTCAGCATCGGGGACAAATAGTGGTGGCTGTGGCAGCTCCAGGTGGAGGTGGCTGAGTTGTAAGGATTAAGTTAGGGTAAGGACAGAGCTGCTGTCCGATCAGCAGTTCAGCCTCCCAGTTCAAGCTCTGTTTCTGAAGCCCTGGTGACTGCAGAGCAAAGCAAGCAATGAGTCTGGCAATACAGATACTGTGGCATGCTGGATGGCACTCCCAGCACTGCTCGTGCCACCTCCCAGGTGGGATCAGAGGGGGTGCAGCAGGGCAGGAAGGCCCTGGAGACTTCCAGTTATCAATGGCTCATCAAGAGACAGCTCTTTGCTGCCTTTACTCCCCCATAGCTGATGAAACATCCCACAGAACAATGCCTCTTCCACCTGCTGGGGAGACCTCTGCTTGCTGGAGGAGCTGGGGGAGGCTGGATGTGGAGCCTCTTTCAGAAGGACAGCAGTACTGGTGTGTGAAATTTAGGCGAATTAAGTCAATACATGTAAAATGGTCTGCTCTGTACTTCGCCCTCTGCCTCTCCTGGTATACTTCAGTTCTGCCTCTGCTTCCTACATACATACTTGCAAGTGAAATGTATGCACATCAGTTGCACTTAGCTGCAAAATACTTTAAATGCTACTATAACTGAATTCATTTTGCTTTAAATACGCCTAATGCACTATTTTCCATTCCTTCAACATGTTTTAGGCAGGCAGTCACTTGAAAGTAGTGCTGCTAAAAACTGCTTGTCCAGCACAATGCATAAAAAAAAAAAAGAAAAAAAAAAAAAAAAAAGAAAAAGAAAGAAGGCTTTCACTGCATTTAGAACATACTAAAATATTCAATTTAAAATTATGCTGGTGAGCTGTATGTAAACAACAGCATCTATGAGACATACCAGATGAAAACCTATCTGGAGAAGTTATGAAAGTACAGTTGATTTTTAGTTTTATCAGAGTTGATTTGTATATAAATTTACTCCATTTCCAGAGTATAAATCAAAACAGTGAAAATACAGAAGGTCAAAGAAATAATGGTACCCCACATGTTTATCAAGTAATCATGTGGAATAAGTTAGTCAAAATAATGTTATTATTTCCTAATCTAACTTATGTTTCTTGATGAGGGATTGCATGCTTTCCCGGCATCTATAACTGAGGTAGCATAACCTCAATGCTGTGTTTCTGGTGACATGGAAAATAAGGACCATAAGGAAAATAAGTTTGATGTCTTCCTTTCTACTCTTGGTCTCTAATCTAGCTGGAATGCACTTCTTTTACAGTGTAAACGTATCCTTTAGCACAAGAGAAAGGCAAGCCTGTAGCACAAAACAAAGAAGGAAGAAAAGAAATTCTAACTTCAGTTACCTTCTAGTTCCAACACACGAATGGTGTGTGGAGGGAGGCAATACAGCCAAATAAAACAGGAAAGCAGGATGGTCGGGAAGCCTTCCCATTCCTCGGGACTCAGAAAGAACTGGAAAGGTTCTTCTGGACTGAGTTAAATTAATTTTTATCCTCATCCTTCATAATAGGGTGGAATAAAGCAGGACCAGGCTGCTATACTAACTTTGTCCATGGTAACTCACTTTCTGTGACATTCCTTATGGCAATTCACTTTTAGTATGGCATTATCTAGTCTGAACTGCACCAGCACACAAAAACACACCTCAGAACTGGGGTTCCCATGCACGAGGTGTAGTCCATGGCAGACACAGACCCTCTCAATTCTCTTTGGTAAAATACAATAGCAGAAAGAAGAGGGTCACACCCTGGACACTTTTATTGCTTTCCTATTACTACATGGAGCCTTGACTTTACTGTTTAAGAGATTTCCCTCTGAGAAGGGAAGCTCATCACAGAATAACCTTCACTTATAAAACATACAACATAATTTTTTGCAATCCTGTTTCTTGCACATCTAAAGTTATGCTGGAGCTGATCCTGCCTCTAGCTGCCCTCAGTGAATGCTTCTGAGCCCTGAGGGCAAAGTGGATACAAAACGATGGGGAGATTGGCAAAATAATTTAAGAGTGCAGCTGGTGAGAGAAGAGGATGGATGTGACAAAACAGAAGACTGCAGATTCAGCTTTCAGCGAGATACATCTCTTGAGAAACTCAGATGAAGGCTCATTAAAATAAGCCTGGTATATACCTCTGTTCTCCTTTCTGAATGTGGTGCTAAGCAGAAGTGTTGTTTGGGTCTGCACCACAGCGCAGGGCTGTCCCTGTGCCTGGGGACTGCCAAGCGACCAGCAGTGGGGCTGTGCTGGCCAAGCGGTTGCTGGAAGACCTCTGATGGGAAGAAATAAATCAGTAGGAGGCCAGCTGAAGCTACCATTACCAGGTGACCTGCACAACCAGCCCAACCCTGTTCAACAAAACACAAAAATAGTACCACTGAGAAGCATCAGCATCATGCTCCTATAAGGCAACTGTGGTTCTCAGCCCTGATTTCCCACTGCTGCATCTTCGGCATTGGAACAGATGCAGACATCTGGTCATCTGCCCTCCTCCCATTTCTCTCTTTTTGGTATTTTGGAAGCCACTTGGTCCACTTCCCTGCTTCTCTCTCTGCATGGTAAGAATTCACTGCTCCTTCTTCACGGAGGATGCTTCCTCCTTTCAGGTTCATGCAGATCCACCTCCCCATAAACACCCCCTTTCTTTTTCTCTCATCAACAGCCATCAACACATCCTGCTATTTTCTGTCTTTCTCCAGAAAGGAGGAGGGGGTGGAAAACAGTGCAGGGGGATTTTATTACAGTACAGCAGTTAGTGATTTTGTTTCTTTACTTCTCTGTTGCCCATCTTCTGAGATGTATAAAATGAAGAGCAAGCAGAACGGGTGCTGCAGCAACACTGGGGTAGGGAAGGGAAAGGGAGTCACAGCTGCCTACCCAGATGCTCCAGTGATATCAGTAGGTACTTTTATAAATGTATGTAATAAACAGTTGCCACAGCAGCCAAAGGAATACATTTCTACAAAACAAAAACAAAGAGATAGCAGTGAGCACTGAGACTGCCTGTGGCAATGGGCACAGTTGTATGGTTAATAACATCTCTGCTATGAATAAAATTAGCAGCCTAGTCTCCTAGCAGTAAAATCAAAGAACAATTAAAGAAATAAACCCCTTCAGAATCAGAAAGAAGTGCTGTACTTTGGCTATAATATTGAAGACTTAAACTATCTTCAAGAAACAAACCTTCCCCAGATTTGTACCTTTAAAACATGTAACCTCTTCTCTTTCCTCTGGAAACTCCTAAAACCTTTTTTCTTTCTTTCTTTTTTTTTTTTTTTTTTTTTTTTTTTTAATTTATCTTCATCTTACTTTGTTTATCTCACTTAGTTCATCTATCTAGTGCAAAACCTGCTATTATCAAAATACTGGGAGGTGCTCATGGTTCTTACTAGATTCAATCTAGACCAAAGCTAGAGATTTTTCAGCACTAAATTTGAGGCCTGAATTACTCTAAGAAAAAAATATTTTTAAAGACATGTTCACTTTCCTTTAACTAGACCCTACTGCAGAGAAAAAGCTTGGCTTTCCATCATCTAACACTCAAACTTGGGTCTATGCTAGATCCATCATATTTGGTCATCCTGCTGTACTACCGGGAATTTATGTATGTTGGAATATCAGTATAATTAGATGAGGTAAGCACCATTTTGGGGTATGTATCTTTCATTAGACTTAATTATTTATAATGGAAACTGAGGGTGAAGCAACTGGGCCACCTGTCACTCAGAAAGTCTTTGGCAGGAAGAGAGATTCAGACCAATCCCCTATACCACTTAGCTTCCATTACAGTGGGAGAATTCAGCTGAAGAATTTGGATAAGACTTTCTTCACATTCTTCCAGTTCTGTGATTGAGATCATTTTTCCATAAGAAACTTAAAAAAAAAAAAAAAAAAGTACTTTGAGGCAAGCAGTAATAGAAGAAGGATATTAAGACATTTTTCTAACTCATGCTACAATCCCTTCAAAGTGGTTATATCCTGCTTTTATCAAATGCTTTTTATTGAAGTCAGTTACCATTTTCATCTGCACTTTGGAACCAATGTGTTCGTGGTAAATGTGACTGGAAGAACACTGAGGACTACCGATCCCAATGAGCTGTCAAAGGCACAGCAACGTATTACTGGGTAATGCTAGATATTGTTTTGAATACTTACTGAGAGCAATTGTGTTCCATACAGTATGGCATTGTTTCACTGTTAGTCTCCTCTAGTTTTAGCAATATGTTTCTTAGGGGGTACATTTATCACCAAAAGTGATACACTATTTAACTTCGGGGCTTCCAACCACTTTCTTCCTTGCAACAAACCTGCAGCACACCAGCTCAGCATGCCAAAAGTCTGTATGAGGCAAATTCTTCTTTTTTTTTTTTTTTCTTGTGATTAAAGTTCTCTGCCTGCCTGTCACTGGAGCCATTAAAAATTATTAAGGGAACCCGAAACACAGGTTCCCTCCTGCTGAAGCTGTGTTGTGTTTAAAATTCATGAGTTTTGGCCACAGTAAAAACAACAAATAGATTAAGAACAAAGCGAATGTCACTTAGTTAGTAGATTTTATTATTCTCTTCTAAGTAATAACACTAAAAAGTATTAAAGGTATCCCAGCACTTTAGTAGACTGGTATTATTCAGAGAGTACTTCGATGCTTTTATTCTCTAAAGTCCTGTCTTCAGAGCATTTCTGAGACAGAAACCATCATGAAGAGAACTGCTTCTTAATGCACAAAACAGTTATTTATATTATAGTATCTACAGCAATTTATTCATTGCAAACACCATTACACAGTGTATGATCACAGCATGCTGAGTATTCACAATGAGATTTTAAAAATGGCAATTTTGTTAAGTATTCTCCACTTTGTTCAGCTGAACAAAATTACATAAAACCCTTCACAGAAGGCTTTCCTTGTTCAGCGCCGGAAACAATGATTTGCCTCCTATTACATATCTATAGGCTTGATTCCCTTTTGCCATGTTTTCTTTTTTTTTTTTTTTAAAGTAATACCAGTTTCAACTCCTTTATAAAAGTAGAAATGACCTGCATAGTTTAAATAAAATATTTATCAGGCTGATTTGTCTCTACAGTAAATTCTATCAAGCATAGTTTGTAGCCACATTTTACAAAAAGAGGAAAACACAAGTAACTAGGAATGAAAAACACTACAAATAAATGAATAGATATTCCTGGGACCTTTTAGCATGACCTCCAACCTTGCAACTTGAGAAATGACATTATTTCCTCGTAATTCCCAATTTGCTTTTCCCTGAGATTTCTTTTTTTCTTTCCCGGTACAATAATTTATTTTCCAAAATGTAACTAGTTTTTAATTTCACAACATTTCCCCTTGCTCACACCAGCTGTAATTTAGCATTCTATCTTTTCCGAGTCAAACAGCAAACATGACACAAAACAGTGGGGTGGCACCATCAGGCATTATATTTTGAAATTCTAAGTCTAATTTAAAAGGATGAGGTGACTGAGTGTGGACATATAGCACAGAAACCCCACAGCAGCCAGAAGATTTAAGAGGTGCAGTGGAGAAGAAAGCATTCTTTAAAACAGCACTGCCTTTTTAGTTTCTGTGGAAACCTTAGAGGGAGCACAGCGGAGAGAGAGAGACAGGGCTAAGGCAGCCCAGCTCAAAGAGACAAGAAAGACTTGTAATTCATGCACAGAATATATTGAAGCCTTTGGATATGAAATCAATTTCATAAGTGATCAGTTACATAAAAATAATTCCAAACTCCCGCTCTTCATCAGAAATGATGAAAAATGAAGAAAACAACCACACACAAGGTAGTAGTGATGGACGGATTGGCTGAACTTCAACTAAAGTCTCTTTCACCTTCTGATGAGGAACTGTGGGATTTCCCTGCTGAGCTGATTGGGAGACCTTATGTCAGGAGTAGACTTGGGTTTTCAGCTTCTGAGGTGGGATAATTCAGATCAAGGCAGGTGCATTAACATACAGCAGTGCATACCAGCCCACCCCATGGGTAGAAGGCTCTCTGTTTCCACTACACATAGAGGGGGTCAACAGCAAGTAGATGAGGTGGGGGAAAAAAATGCACCTCCATCACTCATCCTCAGTTGTGCGTTACGTTAAAACTAATAACTATATAATGACTATTACTACGTTTTATAATATTTACAAAATGAACTGCAAAGCAGCAGCACATCCGGCATATTTTTAATGCCTGCCCATAACGTATCTATCTCACCTACTGTTACAGTATCAAATGCCAGTGGAATAAAAACAAAGACTTTCACTCTTTCTCCAATTTTCCGCTTTGAAACTGTAGAAGGTGAACTAACTTTATGAACATCTTGTGTTAAACTTCATCAACTGTTTAACTGTTCCATGTCCAGTATTCTTGATTTTCTTATGATTAGCTTATATTTTAAGTATGAATGGCAAAAGATTTTCAAGCATTTTAAATAGGTTTTTCTGATATTCCTAATACATAAGGAAGATATTTAATTGTAATCCCTTTATTGTGACCAAGCTAATATTCATCCTTCTCTATGCAGGATTCTGGACACAAGATAATAGTGGCTTTCTGAGACTACATTTAGTGATGTCCAGAACTGTACCATATAATGATATAACTTGCAGAAACTTGTGGTAAATAAATTCAAACTAATTAGGTCATTAATTTTGGTTTCCAACATCAGACCAAAGATGATTTTATATTTTTTAATACATAAAATTAACATAATACATAAAATTTAATACATAGAACCAGAGTATAACTATGCTTTTGAGGAATTTTTCTGTTTCTGCTACCTCTGATCTATTTAAACTTGACAACATTTGACTACCCTTAGTTTAGCATATTGAATTTTTCATGTTATTATTGGCCATTAAATTATAAAATTAAGTAAATAAAATAATTATGATGCCATACACTTAACTACTGAAGCAAAACCTCTTTAGACATCATCAAATGCCAGAGAAATTCAACATGGTTATATAAGGATTTTTTTCAGTTGTATCCAAAAAAAGATCTCTACAGTGTCTTATTTTAAGGAATGTCAGAGTAAAGATATTCTGCAATACTCATCCAGTACAGTAACTGAGAAAGATTTATACAGAAAGATTTCTAATATATGCACACACACATTCTGATGATTACGAATACTACAAGCAAAGCAGAAATATTTTTCAATGACTGTATACTCTCCGTTCCTCAGAAAGCTGGTTCTGTATAACCACTAGTCATTGTTTCTTTCCCCTACTTGGAAATAATTGATCAAATTGCCTATAAAGAGGTTTGATTTGCTCAAGCCTGTCATCTTTAATAATCCCATATACAGGCAGTTGTCTAAATAGGAGCCTGGAAATTTTGAAACCTTATGCAACAAAAGTGATTGTGTAGCTTTTTCTGAAGTGGCCTAATTCTGGTATTTCCTTTTTCTATGTTTTAGAGTCTTAGTTTCTATGTTTTAGAGTCTTAGTTTCTACAGATAAGCTTAGTTTCTACAGATAAACTGGCCCAAAATATTAAAAAGGGAAAGCAATGAGAGGAAAAATCAAAGTTCGTTTTCACAGAGAGAGATCTGAAGCATCTGATACAGCCCTGTGACCAGCAGCACAGCTCTTCCGCCCATCCTGTAAACAGAGGAACAGGCTTGAATACAGACTCCCCTAATTTCGGCAAGAGATTCACACATGCTTACATGTGAATTGCTTGCTTACACAAGGAAACAACTCTATATTATGGCATAGATTAACTAACATGATGTTAAACACATTATAAAACAAGTCATTTCCTCCTGAGTAAACAAGCCTATAAAGCCAACAGGCACAGAAAAAGGAAATTTGATTCTGAAATCCATATACTTCAAAAGCAGATTCCTTTTATTTAGTCAATTTAGTTAAGAGGCTGTCTTATTTCTCCAGATCTCTGGTAAACAGAAGAAAATATACTTGGAAATTGTTGGCAAACTGACACGTTTTTGCAACATTTGTTCTTCATTTGAAATTATTCTCTTATTTCAAATATGGAAAGCTGCCACCGGACCAAGGTGAAAAAAAACTTAAAATTTCCCAACTTTTCACTGAGACTGGTCACCCCCATTGCAGACCACATTTTGATTTAGCAGAAAAAAGCCACTATATACAGGCAGTTTTATCTGTGGTTTCCATGAGGACTGAGGAATTTGTACCACTTGACTAACCAGTCCAAATAAATGGGGAGTTTTTCAGGAGTGTTTAAGTAAGACTGGGTGCTGGTCAGGTGGCTTGTTCTGCTTCATTAGAAAATTGCCAGGGCTTTTTAAAGTACCCCTTTTCTGGGGTGGGGGACCTTTCTGGACATGGACATTTATCCATGACAGGGTAAACAGAAAATAAAATAGACAGGAATTTCTAATTTCTCTAACAATCAGGATAATTATCTCCAAGAATCTTTTAGGGGTGTCTCTGAGGCTGATGTTACAAAGGGGCTTACGCTGGACTGAGCTTTGTGTTTTCAGGTGACTGGAAATCCTCTCACAGTCAGAGCTGGGGTAATGGAGTAAACTTGCTAGCACTGTCAGCAGCTCAGAAATGCTGGTTGTGCCACAGCCTCCACCATAAGAAAAGCTTTCTGATTTGTTTTGCAGTAGAGGTGAGTTTATTTAGGACATATGAGGCTACGTTCTTCTCAGTACACCAATCTCCACTGCAATCCCAGGACCTGGACTTCAGATTAGAAAACCCTAATAGCTTAGTTTCATTCCTGGCTTTATTCCACAGCATTAGGATGAAAAGTAGTCCTGGGAGGGATAGTGGCAAAATAGGATCAAGAAAAGAAGAATGTTTGCTTGTCATTTGAGAGCTATCATGGAAGTGTAGGGCTTGTAGGAGCAAGTTCCCAACCACTGGGACTGTCTGGGAACAGGGATGCACCCCGCTGAGGGCAGGTACCTGTTTGTAAAAGTGGTCCTTACCATAGACTTGGAGTCTGTGCGATCAGCCTGCATGATCTACTCTAGAAGCAATACCTTCTCTAATGAAGAGTCAACTTTTCTAATTAGTACAGGAGAGGGGCAACTCTCTAACCTGCAAGTTGTTAACAACCAATCTCGCAGAAGAATTAAACTTCACCAAGATAAACCATTTTGTTTTTGTTTTTGTTTTTTTAATATATATATATGTATATAAATATGGTGTACGTTCCCTACATCAAGATGCAATACCATCAATAGTTGAAATTACCATTATAATTTCCTCGGCAACAACAGTTTGGAATCCTTACTCATGCAGATGTTTTTTGCGTGATAAAAATTACGTTACTGTTATTTTCTTTCCCGTTTTCAGTTCCAGCTCATCTCCCTGGTTCAGCTGCCCGTGATACCTTCTCTCATCATTGTTTATTCACTTGTAATATTATTGGTGGTGTGCATTCACTGCAGTAAGTGACAAACGACCAGTCTGAGTCAGAGCTAGACCACACAACATGATGCTAGTCATTCTGAAATTCACAATAGGAAAAAAAACATGTAGCTTAACCTGTGAACACCAGAGTTATATTACTTGTCTTTATCATACTGCTTATCTTTATTGTCCTAATCATGCTTGTTTAATTCTTGTATATTCAAAGCAAACAGCAGATGATTCCAATTACTGCACTCTGGATTCACAATAACATGGATGCATTTCTATAAATGATTAATAGTGACACATGTAATCATGTTATGAACAATGTCTGTTACACTCAGGCTCCCTCCAACTTATTACTTTCAGAAAGACTTAAGTGAAATTAAAAATATGGATTTAAAAACATGTATGTACATATTTTTATTAATGGTGGGGGATTGAAGAGCATGTGGGATGGATTGGAGCATAATGTGAGGAAATAAAGGAAAAGGATTAATCACTAGCAAAGAGTAGGATTTATACAAAAAGAGAAGTTGTTTTCTCTTCTTTGTGGTATTCACAAGAGGGCAAATATGACTGGAGCAACTGGCTATGAGCTACAGAAACGTTCATCTTGTGGTTTCTGGTTCAGTGCTGGCCTAGATGGCGTTTGTCCAAACTCTGAGTACTTGGAGGCTCTTTGGTGGTCTGTGAATATATAATATATATATATATATATATTTTTTTTTAACAAATCCACCTCTTAGTGGACAAATGTCCCAGGTCATAAGAATATTATTGCTGATTGCAACCTCTTTGGCAACTCTGCCTGGATGGAAGAAGAAACGCTCCTTGGCTGTGCGTACAACCTCGTGGTTGAGGCGCTGAGAAGGCTGTGGGAAAACGTGCCGTGCAGCTGCCTGTCTTCGCCAGTTATTCGCAGGGTATGTGGAAATGTGTCTGTACTAATCCCTGCAATGGTCAGTTGGGTACTCTTCACAAACACTGCTTTGACTGTAATAGTTTAAACAGAAAAAGGTCTTTTTTTTTTTTTTTTTTTTTTTTCTCTAATGCAGAGGGAAGTTGCGGTGGAGACATTTAAAGCCTTTAAATATTTAAAGACTGTTTAAATAACTCAGCTATGATCAAAATCAGCAGTGGTTCACCTGCACTGTTTGTAATAATTTAGCAGAAATCTAGCTGTCTGAGAAAGATTTAAATATACAACTTTATGTATTAAGAGGAAAAAGTGTTTCTCTGTCAGATTGTATTGAATCACAGCAGTGTGCATATGTATTCTCGTCACTGTTTCTGCACTTTTTCTGCTTTTGATGCCTTCAAAATAATCTTTTTTAAAATTAATATACTTTCCAATTGTATATTCTGGAAGGGAGAGCAGCTGTTTCTTCACAACTGTATGCATAGCCTTTTGAAGAAAATTTTGTTTATTAATAGTAATCTGTTTTTCCTAGCTTTGCAATTTCTTAGATAATAGGGTAAAACACAATTTTCCTTTCATGTTCTCTGCATAGTGAAGAGACAGATGTGGCTGCAAGAGACTACTTATGCTGAGGGCAAAACTTGGTACTGTATAATGTGACTTAATGACTTAAAAATGTGTATCATTTATAGATAGCATGTATTACCCAGCTAATATATCATTATGGTCAACGAGTACAATTCCCTGCCAGTCAGTAAAAGGATTTGGAATTAAATCTGCTTTTATTTTACTTGTTCAAGTAGACACACTGAAAGCAACCAAACTAACCACATGAGTAACACAAATGGGACTTAGTTCTTGCTCTTGATCTTCTTCTAGACAGAAGCTCACATACAACAATATATAAATCAACTTAGAACATAGAACTGAGAGAAAGGAGGGAAAATCAAGAGGACTGCAGACAGGCTATTTTACAGCTGCATAGACATGTAAACACCTCCAGGAACTTCACTTAATAAGGCCAGCTACTTTCAGCTATCACTCCAAAGCCCATGACAATCTTTGCCTGAAAGCATTTCTTTCTCCCCCAGGCAGCACTATCAAGTCAGCGCAGTTCCCTTGAAACACATACATGCTGTATTTAAGGCCAAATGTATAGCATATGCAAGGCTGGAGATGTGCTCTGAGGACAGCCACCCACCACTCAGCCACGCTAACAAATGTTCTCACGAAATGTAGCAAAAATGACCAGGAAAATGTCAGAACAGAGAAATTCCCTGTAGACTTTAACTGGTGTCAAGTGACACTGCTGCGTAACAGAGATGCCACAAGCTCCACATGCAGCTGATCTTGAATTACCTCAAGATAACGATGTACACAAAGAAACAGTCAACTCAGCAGTCTTTAATACCCGAAGCACCATTTCCCTCATGGGATACTTCAGACTTATTTTCTTCCTCCTTTTTCCTAAAAAGACCAATGTGATTTATATGTTCCTTTAAAGCACTGCTGTTGGCCAAACTAGGTGTATTCAACCACAAGGCAGAGAAGATGTGAAAGTCAACTTCCCTGGAAAGCAAAGGCTCACCAGCACAAGATCAAGAGTTGACTCTCTCAGTGATGGCAGTAGCAAAACTCCCACTGACTTCACTATGTTGAGATGCACAGACAAGAGCACTGGTGAGCCACCTGTAAGCACGCACGATGTGCATGCAGTTGTGCTTTCAATTTTAAAATCTCCCATTTTAGTGTGTCTCATAAAAGAATCTTGCATGTGCAATTGTATATTCAAATTTGTGGTGACCTACTTTAATTTTTTTTCAGTTTACCACAGTAAAGTATATTCTAAAGTATATTCTAAAACTGTATTCTCAGATCATAAAACAAAAACCACAAAGCTTCAGAGGCAAAAAACCTCCTACCAAAGACAACTGGAACTAATGTAGCTGTGGAAAATCCAATGTACTAATAAGCAGGGGCAGAAGGAAACCTGCACAGACTTTGCAGCATCTCACTTCTGTTACACTGTGTGTCATCCTTTCATTAAAGGCACTCAGATGCTCTGCATCCCTCCACTACAACAATGGTAAAATAGGCTTAAAACCAGCACGGGATTCTGGGCCTGTTAAATGTTGCAGTGATTTCTACAGGGTCTGCTAGGAGCACAAAGGGCAGCTGTTGCTTTAAACTTCTTCATTGCTTTATTTAATATTCAAATATGAAGTTCATAAGCACAATTAAAATGTATGTTTTAAGAGGGCTGTTGATGGTGAAGCTAAGGTAGAGAAACACAGCTGTGAAGCTGCTGGATGAACAGCTTCCTTTCCACATGTTCCTAGGAACACTTCAGAGAGCCGATTCTCAGAATATCTGGGGCCAGATCAGTCCCAATGCAATAAAGGTGGGAGTGGATAACTATGATGTGAAAAATGCAGTGCATTCATCAAACACTTTCTCACATTGTGTTTTCCAAGAAAGCTTTGGCCATTGTTAAGTATTAATTCTAGTATTTCCATGATCTCAAGAGGTGAAGGAAGAGGCACAGGAAGAGTGCCAGGGCATGGAGGAGCTCCCACACTTGCTCCACAGTGGTGCCAAAGCCCACCAAACCACCAGAGCCCCACCTGCAGCTGCCTGGGGCCCTCTCCAAGAGGGGCATCCACCAGGGACAGGCACTACTGAAAGTGAGTTTTCTCTATTTAAAGAGTATCCCTATTTTCATTTGGATTTTTACACTTCTTTTCAGTTCATCAATCACAGTCATTGTTGTGGATGCAAATCTTTACAATTTCAAAAAATCGCAATGCTTGAATATTTTCTCCAGAGAGGTAAAAAGTGCTAAATAGCACTAGAAATGAGAAAAAGAAACTAAAAGGAAGGTAAGAAGACTGGCCTCAAGGTCAACTTTCTTTTATTTATTTTGGTGTGCACTTTTTTAAACTTGCCAATTTATCTATGCCAATCCAGTGCTCTGGCTTGCTGCACTACCAGTGAATAAACTACTCAAATAGAAACAATGCCAAAAAATCCCATACCCTTCAGAAACTCACCCTACTTCTCAGCCACTTCTTCCTCAAGAGTCCTGAGCAAAGAAATACCGTTTCTGTTGAAAATCAGAAAACTGAGATCCTGTCAAACTGACGGGTGAACTAAATTTATGTTCCTTAAAAACATGATTGTGTAATTGAATGGGGCTCACAAATGTGAGTGGCCAGCCACCTCTTTGGATGTGACCGCAAATACTTCATTTAAATACAGGATGATAATATTTACAAATAGAAATTAGACACAGCATGTATTTCAAAATCTGTCTGCCATTGTCCAGGGGTTTTTGTGGTAAACAAAACAGTATAAACAGTGGGAAGTAGCAGTGGCTTAATTTTATTTTATTTTACTTTTTTTTTTTTTTGCAAATGAGCTAGTATTAGCAACATCAACAGCTACTACTGTTGGAGAATTTATCTAAAACTTTGTAGCACTCAGAAGCCCATATATCGTATTGTGTAAATAATTTTATTCCTGAAATTTCATGTACTTCCAAAAAATAACAGGGCAGATTTAGTGCAAGATAGATAACACTACCATAAATACAATTTCAATTTGTGATTACCAATTTAGACAAATTAGGATTTCCCAACAATGCTAATCAAAAGTTTTGTATTGGCACATCTCTTGTCTAAGAAATTGGTGACTTTTTTTCATCCTTTTTCATCTGTTTCCCTGTAATAGCCACAAGTATTTTTCATTTGTGGGCTATAAAACATTATAGTTATTCATTACATATGGCATTGGCATACTTGTTATAGCTATCTAGTGTACATTTCAATACCAAAATACATTTCTCAGTTTAATATACTACTAATGAATCAAATAAAATTCAAGTGGTTTGGGGCTTCAGCTGACACTTTAACTTATTACCCCCATAATCACATCAGGAGTAGAAGTGGCCTTGTAACTCTTACTGCATGCTCAGGCAACTGTAGTGAAACTCACTATAATATTCTCTAGTAATTTATCACTCTGGGGTTTAAAACTACTTCCAAATTTTAGAAAATGTATTTACATGCCTAATAATATCATTTTTCCAGGGAGTTTCTGTTACACTAGCCAACATCAATGCCCAAGAATAAACATCCAAAAAATAGACATGCAAATATAAATCCAAAATTACTTCATCATTTTAATGAAAAGACTTCGTTTCTTTAAAACATTTCTTGTCAGTTCACCTCATCAGAAACTGAACCAGAAGCCCCTGACCAGAGAACGGTGACATGCAGCCTTTTTCTTCCTTGCTGAATAGATTTTCAAACACTTCAACAACCCATGGTCAGAGAGCAGCTCCTCATTCATTCAATAGCATTACGTATAGAGAGACATGCTAAAGAGAAAGAAGCATGGTTCTGAGCACCCCCTAGTCCCTTCCCATGGGCTTCCAACTACTGCTGAGGAGAAGGCCTGGGCTCCAAGGGTTACAGAATAATGCTGTAAAGCTGCCTCCCCACAATCACATGTCTTGCAGTCATTGCTCTTCAGTATGTAAGACCTAATAGCATGTTGCTGCAAATATTTTATTGTGGGTGATGCCAATGAAAATATTCACAATACTCTAAAGACAAGTCATTAATTATCTTCAGACCTTACAAAATGTTAGGACCTAGAACCAAAAATATATATGGATGTGAATGTTTTTTTTTGCCCAGAAAGCTACTTAAGGATGAGAGCTTTGTAGGATGTACGCTTCCAAGCTGCAGTTTGCAGTTTTTGACAGCTAAGTGAAAAGTCTGATTTCAGCAACTGAAATACATTATTTTAGCGCATTATTTTTTCAGCCAGTACACTACCAATACTAATAAGAAAGGTCTATCCCATTCTGTTGGGCAGTGAATAAACTCAATTACCCAAGGGTAGAATATTTCAGAACAAGTCCTAAGAGATTCATGTTGGATTTTCAGGGGGTTTTGTTGTTGGTTTTTGTGGGTATGGAACATGAGATTAGTACCCACAGCAGGCAGAGAGCACAAGGCTTGTTATCAGTTCAGCAAGAATGCTATGATCAGGTTTTCATCTGTTCAGCAGAAGTTCACAAACAGGACATCCCGTGTCGAACATCTGCATCTGCTGTACTGCGTGGGAAACACGTTCGAGGGAACGGGGTGACGGGACCTAACAGCTTTGCTACAATACTTTGGCGTGCTAGTGGCTGCCTGTTGTAATTGACTTTTTGCTATAGAAACAGGCTCAGCCTCATTGCAATACATCCTGCAGGGAGAGGAAAATGAGAAAACAGACTGTGGTACCTCTAATGAGCAGAATACTTCTGCCCATTTTCACTGGTTATAAGGAATCTATTTATTCAAAGATGGGTGAGCAAAATCTCTGTCAACGGGTAGAATAAACACTACTTAGAGTGGAACCATTTGTAATATGCTTTAATTGGCAATTTTCCCTTAATGAATAATATAACATCTCTCATATGAGGATTCTGCAGCTCTGTGATTTTTTGTCCCTGGGTTAGAGATATGAAAACTGATGCACAGAATACATTTGCTTAATAACAGAGCTTAGAATAATACTACTTTTATATCAGGGGGATCACACTTGTCTATAGCAATGCAATCAGAGCAAGAAAGTAAATGTAAGACCCCCATATAGTTAAAATCAACATCTTTTCTTCAGAACAGATGACAATATAAAATATAAATTAAAATTAAGTCTACAAAAATTTACGGAAAAAAAAATCTTTTGAAGAGTAGAAGATACATGACTGTTTAGAAACAGTGTTTACACTTAATTAATTAATTTATTTATTTTTCCTCTGCATGAAGGTATGGTAAGAGGTTCAGTCAAAAAAAGAGGTGTTACTTAGGATTTTTGTGGTCTACACTGTAGCTTGTAAGACAATGGCCAGACAGACGATGCCAAAATGTCAAAAAGGCTGTCTTTCAAGGGGACACCTAAAGGAGTTCTGCACAAATTTAATCTGCTCCAGAGAAAACACAACCTGAAGTGATGAAGTCCACTCCCACAGAAAACTGCCGGGTGTTGATAAGGAGAGTTTCATTGCTAGCTCTAGTGCGCAGTTTATAGTAACAGGAAGGTCTCGAATGAAGAAAGTTTTAACTCTGAAGTTATCTTTAAAAAGGGCTTTTATATACTCTGTTCTTCCCATTTAAATTGAACAGTACCTATCATATATGCTGTCACTCTATATTCAAAAATAACAGGACAATCACAGTACATGAGGTTCAATGGGCATACACACATTTCCAAGATTTCATTTTCACTAGAATGAACACCTACTCCTCTGCATGTTCCCCAGCGTGTTCTTATCAGAATATATACACTTTCAAGAGTTTATGTGTACCAACTAGAGCTGCTTGCAGCAGAATGAAAAAAAAAGAAAAAAAGGTTCTAATACATATGTATGTAAAAACCCTCTCATAAATCAAAGTAATGGGCCCAACATTGTCATGATGCAATTCACTGACTCCACTGGAGTGGTACTAGCTTACTTAAGAATTAAATTTAGCTCACTAAGATTATTAGAAAAACAAAAGACTGTGGAAATAATCTTTGGAAATCATGAAAGTGAATTGCATAAAATCACAGAGGTGTAAAAGTCTAAATACAAGTGAAAAATAGTTACTCAAAACTCTGTATGGGCAACAAGACCACCATTATCAGTATATCACACGATGAAACGTAGCACACATACACTACCACAAAATCAAGAATAAAATAATTCCTTGAAATTCAATGCAGAAGACATTTTCCCCTTAGAGAAAACTTTATGAGAGGCTTGCTCTCTTCAGACAAGACAACAGAAAGAAAGGGAATGAAAAAGTAAAAAATGGAATGAAGTAGGTAAAATTTCTGCATCTCTAAACGTTATTGACATTTAGAAAATGAAAATGTTGCATTACAAGATGAGGAAAAAGACACAGCTGCTCAAAGTCGGTCAACTCACTTATCTATGTCTCAGAAAATACGTTGGGTCTGCACGTTGTCAATCTGCAGAAAGTAAAGGAGTCTCTTCTGACCTCATAAATGTGCGAGAAATGGATTGTGCACTGATGTATTCAGCTCATGATATACTTGGCACCATCTAATCTGTTTCTCACAGACCCAGACACATCTACCCTACAGAATCACGTACATCTACCCTACAGAATCACGTACATCTACCCTGAGAGTAATTTCTATGGAATTTCTCAAAGTCAAGAAGAAAAAGCATTAATTAAGCAATAGGTGTGTCACAGTGGTGTGACGTTGATTCTGGGCTAATTGCCCGACACAGCTGAATATAGTGACCACTGAACATTACTATCATGGCTCTTCTGTGGCTCTGGACACAGAAGAGATAAATTACAATGAGGCAGGACTTCTCAAAACATGTTGGCAAAGTCACATTAAAAAGCTATGAAGAAATGATCTCTTCAAAACTTGTTTATGGCCTAGAGGTTTCAGTCAGTTTCCCAAATGGTTTGCTATCCAGATAACCACTAAAATTTGTAATAGGAGCATCTAAAGAGACTGTTATGTCTAAACATAGAAGGAATGAATTTGTCCTGGCATTATATTTTGACAGTCATCAAAATTAACTTCTGACAGAAGGTATGCGGATTAGAAATAAGGTGTTTATTCACTAGGCTAAACAAGATTTTGCAGTATCACGTTCATTCATTCTTACCTAAGTTTGTGTGTTTGCAAGATTGATGTATGGATTGTGTGACTGGACTAGACAGTAGAAAGAATTTACTGTTCTTCATATTACGTTAATGTTATTAAAAACATGTATGTGGAAGAAAACCCTCTTATTTTTTTCAGTCTGAAGTTTTTAACACTGAAACCTCTCTTAATTTACCTGGCCATTTGAGAAATACAATCATGTTGTTCTGTATCAGATCAACATCTGCATCCAGTGACATTGAGGCAAATATATCAAACCTGTTGCTATGGAGTGGTAGTTTCTTGCATGAATTGTTTCTAGAATCAGTACAACAATTTTGTACTTTTTGTATACGTGACATCTTCAGAAGTGATGTAACCTCAGAATCATTTTGAGATCAGCTGCCTTCCTTGTATCCTGATGACTTTCTTTAAATAAGTATCAGTATGACCAATTGGCTCTACTACATTAGTGCAACCTCTAGAGTAAGCAGGGCTGGCCACCAAGCAGATGCTTTGACAGCTACCCATTTAAGCAAAAAGAGAAGGCTGTAAGAGAAGAGGCACCTGTTTCTTATTTAACATTTCTCATTACCTCTTCAGTGGTTTCTGCTTGCTGACAAGCACACAACCTATGCATCAGCAGCTAGAATTACCTATTTGTTGCAAGTGTGTATTTGCTGACTTAATGTGTTCAGCATTTGTCACATACACAGAGGACTTGACAAATACAATCTTCTTGTCCTTACTTAATAATTTTCTGGAGCAAGAAATGACTCAGGTCATGATTCTTTCTTACTGAACTTGTTCCTTACTAAGGTTTTGTGCCAAAAAAACAGCTCACAGCTATTTCCCTTTTCTAACATACAAAGTCAAAGTAAATTTCCAGCTGGCAAATGAAATGCAATGTTGATGAGGAATGCAATATATTTAACATTTAACCTTTTAACATTTGACCTTTAAAGCACAAAAAATATTGCATTTGAAATATAGTAAGTTTGTCACTTATCCACATAGCCATATCAAATCAGGGAATGCAGTTGTTAGAGCTGATTAATGTTGACTTTGCAGTTTCATGATTTTTCTATGTGTTTCTCATAGTCTTAACTCTGTGAAAGAACATTGACAAATACTTGACTTCTCAGATATGTTCTCCTTTTAGACCACTATCCTCTTGTGGAATTATCTTACATATATTCCAATCATATTGTGTTTAACTAAGATTTCTGATTTTACCTTCAAACCGACAATGTGTATAAAAGCAAACATCTGAGAACTTGACATTGAAATACTCTCTAAATCCTACCAGTTTCATACTATTGATAATTGCTGTGCCAAAAGTCATCATACTCTGAACTTCCTTCATTCTGTTTGGAAACTCATCCTCTAAAATACAAGCTCTAGAAACAGATTTTTTTTTATTGTGCTGATACTAACTGATTAACATGCTCATACACTGTCTATTGGGTGTCTAATAACAGAAGCACAAACAAATGAAACACTGAATATGAGTACCATTCAATCACTTAAAATGGGTTCATTTCCTCATTCTATGAAAGTATGAACTCAAATTCAAACTCACAGTGAGGAAGACATGTTCAGACCTTATGCTTCAGAGATTACAGCACCAGTGAGCAATTCCTAGGGCTTTCTGCCTAGATCTAAGGGAAGAATAAAGGCATGCAAGAGGGGAAAAGGGGAAGAGTTCTGGTGTGCAGAAGTTCTCCAGCTCTTCCTCTTGTGTTACAGGCTCACATTTGAAACATAGGGATTACGGTGATACAAAACGGTTGCAAAATTTCTCTTGCAAGGACTGATTAGCAATAGGTAGAAGATTATTACTGCTGAATACATGCAAGTTGGTGGCACAGGCTCCTGATACAGTGTTTCAAGCTTGGAACATTCTCTGGGATTAAGAATTTCCCTCTAGAGATTAAAAACATTCACCATTTGTCACAGTCCTGCTTTCAACAAAACTGGAAGTAACTTTGTATTCATTTCTAAATTCTTTACAAATATAATTTTGCATTTTCCATAATTGAATGCACAAATGTGGTTACCAGTAGAGGGGGTATAGCTCAACCATTTCTCTTCCTAGAACAGGCTGTCACAACTGATGACAATGTGAAGAACAAGAGGCAAACAGGAAAGCTGTGCAAATTTATATGCCTTTAGAGAGAGGACCTGAAAGCGGATAAGTGCTTCTGGAACGCAAAAGGAAAAAAACAGCAGTAGGAAAGTTATTTTCAAGTTTCTGACCTAAATGGACAGAAAAATAAGACAAAAAAAAAAAAAAAAAAAAAAAAGGCAGACCAAATCACAAGCATCTTCAATTGATTTCAGACTGAAACCTCCTTGTGTTAAGTATTTTATCTCAACAGTCAACATATCCTACTGCTTTTGAAAAAAATAAATTTCACGTTAAAAATTCCAGGAATAAACCCAAGCATCATGTAATTCAAAGAGTTTCTGCATTAGAACAAAATAAGATGTTGATGTATTTTCCTTGCAAAATATGTGAGTCCAATCTAGTTGAACTGTAACAGTTGCTCAACACTGCTGTATCCCCATTGGTAGAATCAAATTCTGATGAGGAAAACGTCCTCCTAGAAAATGGAGTCCACCACAATGACAGACTAAAGACACTGCTTTAGATTACAGAATTCCTGGCTGCTATCAAAAAAACAGTAACCAGCAAAAGGAAAAATTTCAGATTTCCAAAACATGTTCCAAGAATGTTGACAAATATACACGCTGTAGTTAAGAAGTAAGTTCAGTCTCAAAATATCAAACTGATCTTCCATTTGAGAAGCCTCTGTTTTGGAGTAACTACGTTAGACATTTTTATGTGAAAACCTCACAAATACCTTTGAGGCCAAGGTGTGGTTGACTAGCAGTTCCAAAATTAGTCTGTTAGGTCATGATTCAAGAAAGCTTTTTAATAACTGCTTAATTACTAACCCAAACGCATATGTTTTACTCTGATCTTCAAAGTCAGACTCCGGAAACAGTGGCGTCCAACACAGGAAATACTTTTTGAGTTCACTCCAGTCCAGTGGGTGAAGTATGTATTACAAAGCCTGCCCAGAAGGCCACCTGATCAATTTTGAGTTCTGCAGGAGCTTTGTAACGCTTAACAGAAATACCCATATTTTCTTATCCTCCGACTGTGGGTAGTTTAAGATAAAAAACCCTGCTACAACATTTTAGAAAGTTAAAATTCTTTGGTATAGACCAGAGCAATTTATGTTTAAAAGGCATAATACCCTGATGCTATATGTCAAACCATTCCTATACTGTAAAGGTGAAATGAATTCTAGTGTTGAGTCTCACAGCCCATGGACTCAAATGGAATGACAAGGGGGTAATTGAGGAGAATTGGAGCTTAGTTGTGGCCAGTCAAGTGGTATGAAGGAAAACAGTATTACTAGGTAATTATGGACATTTGTTCTACCCACCCAAATGTGGGGGCTTTATATATATCAATTTCACTTTTATCTGTTAAAGAAACAATTCTAGGTATACCTGTACTAACTCATTTCCTGTATCTTCACTAATGACATACAAGGCAAGACCAAGAGATAGGTTTTCCAACAGGCCACCCGCGCACAGGACAACTTTCAACCAGAGTGACCCAACTTACTTAGACACCATTTTATCCATACGAGGAAGTCATTGCCCAGTGGATGCTGCACATCCATGACATAGCTGAAGGCTTATAAAACTCAAGTCTACCTTATCCTCAGGGAAGCCAGAGGAAAAAAAGAAAAAGGAAAGAAAGAAACAAACAGGAGGCAACTCTACAGTAAAGAAAAGAATTCTTTATTATCTCCCGCTAGGCTGAACAGACATAAGCCCTGACTGAGTGACTCTCTTAATCCCCACAGTTGTTGCATTTTCCTTTTAATCTTTTGTAATTGCAATACTCTCAGACAGTCCTTCTTGCCTCTAGTAGACTGTGCCTTGCAGCTCACATCCTAACCAGAAGAAGATCAAATTCAAAGGCCGAAGGCCACATGACAGCCAGCAAAAGGTCACAGAGTTTTCTGGACCTTAAATGTATACCCATATTAAATTATTTTCAAGTGCCAGGAGGCTAATTCTGTAATTAATGGAAGGCCTGACATTAAATGAGTTAATTTTGCTCTCCTCACTGTGGGTAACATCTAAATTTGAAATTTCCTCTCAAATTGTTAATTGATTTTTCTAATACAGACCATAATTCTCCCAAGTGAGGGAAGCTGAACAGAAGTGTGTTCGTTGCCCAGGAACGCTGCTGCCTAACAAATTCTGGTGGTCACCTCCAAACGGAGGAACATCCACATCTGCTGGAACTAAAGCGAGAGAGAACTGTGGGAGGCTTGCTGCAAAAGGCTTGCATGACAATTTTGGGAAAAAGATGGACTTTTTCTGAAGTTTCACTCATAATACTTTTGTTGGGGGTAACCCATTCAAAGGACATGTTCTGGCTTTGCAGTCCCTGGCTGTATTTATACTGGTCTGGAGTGAAATTCAATAGATCTGGGTTCAGTTCCTGACTGCCACAAGTTCCTGGGCAATCACACAGAGCAGCAGAGTCAATTCATTTCACTTGTTCTCATTTTTCCAGTTGTAAAATGAGGATATGAAGCTCCTTTTTCCTTTTTTTTTTTTTTCTTTTTTTTTTTTCCTCCTAAGGAGAAAAAATATCCTGAGAAAATATTTTACAATGAGAAACTGAAATGCCAAGTTAATACAATTTCAGAAGAAAAAAATCCTCTTAATTCATTGTGGGAAATAAAATAAATCAATATGTATGTATTTTCCAGTGAAACTACTTGGTTTATAGAAAAAATATTTTCAGTCAAAAAAAAGAAAAAATAACAAACAGCAAATCACACCCAATTCTGTTCACTTAGGATTAGCCACAAATTCAAGGATTTGAAAAAATAAATCTGAAATCTTGACTTAGACTTTGTCATATACTCAGTCTGCAGTTTCATGAGTAACTGAACCTTATTTACTGCTACTGAGAGCAGCAGTCCTACCCTTCCCGCTCTCTGTGGCTGTGTGCTCCAGCTCCCTTGTTTGTGCTGGCATCAGTGCTTGGGCGGCTGTGCAGCTGACCTGAAAAGTAATCTGACCAAAAAAAAAAAAAATAAAAGAAATAAAAAAGAAAAACGATTTTCTTCAGCTGAAGCAGCTCCCTGAATTGACAAGCCTGGTGCTGGCATGGAGAGAGGGAGCAATGAACGGCTGAAGGATAAAGCAGAGGGAGGGACAACCTCCTTCAGTGATCCCAGGGATTTAAATAGGCTTAAATCCATCATGAAACCACTTCCTCAGTCTTATAACCACTGGCCATAGGATCTGTTTATATCCTTGGTTGGGGGAGACCATCTTCACATACACAGAACGCTAACAAGTTACTTCCCACAGATGTGCAAACACTGGAAATGCAGAGTTATTCAAGACAATTTGGCCTGGAATAAAGCAGAGGTAAGTGCCATTGCATTTACCATGGGACAGACTGGCATCGGTCAGTCACCACTGCATCGTACCTGCTGAACTTATGGCCATTTTAGTAATACAACTTTCTACTTAGAAGAAAATACATGATAACTCAATATCCCCCACACAATGTGGGAAAAATATCTTCTTGCAGTAATTAATTAAAGTAATGTAGTAATAGGGAAAATGCAACAACAACAAGAACAAAATCCCAACTGAATAAATTAGAAAAAATGAAAATGTTTTGAGTCCACACAAAATATTTTGTCCAGGGAAACATTCTAGGAATTTAGTAGGAATCTAAATGTTCCTATGAAGAATTCCACAGTATTATAATTACAGTATTCCTAGAGGTTTTTCCTTCTACGAGTCTTTGACAGAATACTGATTTCAATACAAATACTAACATTGTCAGGACAGCCCCATCCTTTATTTGAAAAAGACCTTCTTTTCCTAAAATTCAATTTTCATATTACACGTTTGATCCTAGATAAAAGTGTTTATTATTTCTCAGACACTGACGAGAACTTAAAAAAGAGTTTCTAGTGGAATTAACAGCATATTCTTTGCAGATTTAGAAAATATTTTGCAACAGAACTGTTGTAGAAGTGGAATGTCATTTCATTGAAAGTCAAAACATAATTCAGTAATATCCACAACTTTAATTTTTAATGATGTCAATACCACATTGGTACTTCAGTCTTATGTTGATTATATTTCTAATATTCTTTTATGAGCAGCTCAAAAAATAAGAGAGTAAGACAAATGTCTTCATGTGATTTAAAAACACCAACAACTGAAATGAATCTTCAGCATAGTCATGCTTAAATCAATTAAATAGATCCAGATCGTAGGAAAATTCTCTAATTATACTTCAATTATTACCCAAGCTTTAAAAAAAGGCAGAAAGAGAAAGAAAGAAAAAAGCTGAGAGTTATCAGGTGCCTCATCTTCCCTGTTATTACTTAGTACATGGAATGTTAAAAGACATCATATGTTAAAAGACACCAGTAATGAGTTCTTCATTTATGCCAAGTGAGCCCATCATTTTCTGATGATGAAAGCATTTCTCTGAGCAGTAACACTTACTTAAATAGAAATATTCACAATCTTCCTCTCTGCTAATTAAAAGCACTCTGTCTGATTAAACATGAATCTGAACAATGTTTTCCATCCCTATTCCTGCCTATCCCATCATAAATCAGTGCTCTTGAGTGAGTTGGGTCTCTTGTTTCAAGTACTGTCCCCACACTAATTTTATTTTTATTATTTTAAAGAGTTCTTAAAAACATTAGCTCAAGTGAAACATGGTTCGGTGTTCGCACAAAGACTTTTAACATGTTTGCCAGCTCATTGTTTCTAACGCCTCAGTGATGACCACTTCCATGAAGTAGAATGGATAACATTTTTTCTGGTCACATGGGCCATTTTTTCACTGGGACGAAATTAGCTGACTCCCTCCACACCATGTGCGTTCTTCTTCATAGCCTCTTGCCATGCAGCTGTTTTGGTACATCAGGCAGAACTTTCCTGGAATTAGTAGTAATTGGAAGACTACGCTTTAAACATAGAAAATTTAGGATTAGAAAAAAAAAAAAGACCCCGTCCCAACATCACAGTATGTATCAGAATAGGGCTGAGGAAACACAGTTGAATTAACATACTATCTATACCTTTCCCACTTTTATAATATGAATTTATAGTTGGTTAATTTAGCTGTACAGAAAAACCAGCCACACAGCCTCAAATCCCAGTATTGCTATTTAAACTATCAACAAACCAACCTTTAAAAATTATTTTCTCTTGGCTAGAAGCATTTGTAAACACTTCTGAGAATCAGGATACATTCTCCCAACATAAAACCAAAAAAGTTTTTAAAAACGTTGTCTTTTTTTTTCTTCCTAAATATTACTACTGTAATTACTGAAATGGATTACCAAAAATAAATAAATAAATAAATAAATAGCCAGAATAAGTCATTGGTGTACCCTTTGTATTATTATACCAGTTACTGTTACAGTTATAGTAGGATGAAAAATCGATTAATTAATTCACCAAAAAATTAGGCATGCAGTATATTTTCAAAGGAAGCCCTAGTCCATGTGAAGCAGACCATATGGTCAATTTAGCTCTCTGCAAAAGGAGAGCCTGAAGATCATGGCCTGCTAATGAAATCTTTTTTAGTGTTGCCTGTGGAGCTCCCGTCCATATTATGCAGCTTGAGAGATGACTGAGACCCATATCCAAGAAATATGATAATTATTACTTTTCATAAAAGACAGAAAGCAGGGCTATAAGATTACTTTCTAAAATGCCTCCAGCTATCTGAATTAGGAGTTACACCCTTTCAAGGGCAGAAGGTGCCATTTCACAGTACCAAGGCTGGGAGGGAAATACAGGAATTTAAAGCAAAATAGCAGCTTCTCTTTTTTGAATTTGCAGCCTAAAAATTTTCAGGTAATTGTACAACTAACAGACCATGTTTAATCTTTGAAAATACATTTCAGAGATCAAACACAGAAGCTGTAAATTACCAGTAATGACAGCAATCTTTTCATTTGACTATCAGTATATCAAACCACAAACTCACTGAACACAATAATAACCTGAAGATAGGAATCTAAGGAGACTCAGACTGTGTATTTATTTGGTTCTCAGGTACACTGTAAAGCTGGAAGAGAAAAATATGTTTGGTTTTCTCAGCAATAATATAGATATAAAAAGAGGTTTATGAAAGAGCTAAAAGACCGAGTGCCAAAAAAATTACATTTCCCAAAGATTGCAGGTACAGTGCCAAATACAGTCCTGTACTTTTTGTACAGTCCTACAAAAGAGCATTTTGTGCTCTAATGCCCATGCTAAGGGAAGAGCTGAGGGTGGTTTCAGCCTGGCTACCAAGACCAGTGGGAGCAGCCCAAAGGCCAATATCATTTGAGGTCCAACTCACTCTTCCTGACTGATCACAATCCCGAAGAATGGGACCAAGAGAAATGCTAAGGCGAGGAGCTCTGGGCAACCAGCTGTGTCTTCTGTACCACAGGGAGCACATATGGGGCTGTTACTGTTATTTAAAACTTCAGGGATGAGCTGGGTTTCTGGGGAAGTTTTCTGGCATCATTTTTATGCCTGGGAGTCTGGCAGTATCTACCTGAACTTCTTCCTGTACAATGAATTCACTCATTATACGACACTATTTTGGTACAGAGACACTTCTGCTTGGAAGACTCAGTGAGCATAGAGCTGTAGGGCTTTATTGTTACCTGCAGCACTGTAGTTTCTTTGTGAAAGTGAAAAACTACACAAATGTAAGGAACCTCTGTATCAGCCTAAGTGAACTAGATGGCAGTGATGGTTTTAAATACATGTAGGGATTTAATTAAAGTGACAACATTTTATAATGTAAATAAGGCAAAATCAATCAATGATAATCAGGGGTAATTTATATTGTAACAAGAATAATAAAACCAGGCAGTAAAACAAGGTGCTATTTCAATTACAACCACTCCTGTTGTTCCTGACGGTGAAATGCTTTGTACAAATACTGCACTTTCAGTGCTCAGTGTTAGTCCACAAGGGAGAATCAAAACCATACAACAATCAGATTTTATTCTTTCCTCCTTTCCCTCTCCCATGTAGTATTTTTGTGAAAGCGGTATTCTCTAAAATTGTTTCATGCTCACCAGAGTCCACATTTGGAATCTGCACATCACATCTTTTTTTAAGTCATGACTGCTGTCACTTTGTTTGCATCTTTAACACGTTTGCAATGTCTACATTATTATCTGGCTGAACACCATATCCTCTTTTAATGGATAGGCTAACTTCCCTCTTGACTGTTTTTCATGTTATGGTATACACAGTGTCATGTACAGCTTGTGGCTAGTTTGTCACTGAGTGAGTAGGGATGTTTTCTGTAACAGCAGGGGATTAGCATGTGCTTGGCATTAAATGTGCGAAGGGATTTGGGCTCTGCCATACCGAGGGGTACTGCTTCTCATGCTAAATGCTTGGCATCCAGAGTGAGCTGATCCTGACTGGGTTCAGTGCCTGAGGTCCCTGCCCCTGGGAGAGTGAGATGCCTCGGAAAGGAATTCAGAGCAGACAGTAAGGCTGAGCTGGGAGCTGTTGAAACTGGCCAAGAG
This sequence comes from Netta rufina, assembly GCF_964035555.1. NCBI lineage: Eukaryota > Metazoa > Chordata > Aves > Anseriformes > Anatidae > Netta > Netta rufina. The sequence goes on along the minus strand of NC_140124.1, from coordinate 40,101,363 downwards.
AAACACTGAGAGAAGGGTGTGCCTTAAATTCCTCTCCTTTTGCGAGCTTAGGTATCTTTTTATGGCCTGCAAGGCAGAGCCCATGTCAGACAGGGTTTCAAGCCCTAGATCCACCCTAACTTGCTTAGGTGCTTTGCTTCTTCGTTTGAAAACCAAAGGGAAAAAAAATAAAACAAAATAAAAAACGTGCCTCCTCTTCAAACAGAGTTGTACTGTCACTATACATGTGTGAGGACATAGGGAGCCCTGGTTTAATCCATTTCTTAACCTGACTTGGTTCAAACCCACACACTTCACTTCCCAGAACACTGCAGCACTCTTACACTGGGGAAAAACAGGGATGGGAAGGGGTCACTGGCCCCTTTCTTTGTACATTGTGCCAGTGCTGCAATGAAGACATCCTGCATGGGTTATCCAGGAATCTTCCACTCATAAAGTGTTCTTCTCAGTTCCCAGCCCTCTGCCCAGGATTATGTCTGTATCTTACTCAATGACATGTGAAAGTATAAAAGACTGAGTTAAAACAAATGCTAGCTTACAGTAGTATACTGCATTTGACAAAAGTTTTCTTAGAGTATATTACCCATTCCTCTCGTATTATTACTCCCTCACTGTGTGACAGTCTCTTGAGGTTCTTCACACTTCTTTTTAAATTTCAGGGACACGCTGCTTAACAATGGCATTCAATTAGTTCTCCACTTAATAAATAACTGCATATAATTGAATATCTTTGTAAGTATTAAACACAGAACACGCTCATTGTTAAAATTTAAGATCTTTAGCTATATGCTTACAGCCAATGAATGGCATTGTTCATGTTAAAATAAAATCAAGGGATTATAATTCAAAATGCTTATGTTTGGAAAGGATCATTTGCAATTTAAGAAAACAGATAATTTACAAAGTTTTAAATAAAATACATGATTGCATTGTTCTAACCACTGAGGGGCTGAACAAAAGGCTTCTGCTTTCTTATCAGTATCAATTATGGCATGAGTATGAATAATAGGAATTGTGATTGGATCATTACTAACCATTTCTGCATAAATTTCTAGTTTCACTTCTCCAATATAACATTTTCATAAAAGATAAAATTATAATTCTTCTAAATGCCATTAAAACAAACAAACAAACAAACAAACAAACAAAAACCACAGAGCTTGATCTGTGGCAATTATTATGCAGAAGATGTAAATGACCTCTCTACCTCAAATAGTTACAGCTGGTAATATGCTTGGATCACATTTCCTAGCCATTGCCCTCCATGCAGAGGGCCTTCAATCCAGTTTTGATGAAGTCAAAATTGGGATGAAGTCTTTCTTCTGCGGTCTCCTAAGAAAGTCTTCATTATGCTTGCAAGACAGCCAGAAGCCAGGGACTTCGTCTTGTGGGAGGGCAGGAATGGTGGTGGTACACATGTGTAAGACAAAACCAGGCTCGGGCACTGTGGCCTATTAGTGTATGGACTGAGCAATCAATCCTGTGTTAATTACGGAGACTGTTCAGCAGCTAGCATTTCTTTTGTCTGGAAGGTGACTTGAAATGGTGACAGCAAAAGATTATTACAACATAAAGACTACACATTTCCATACCCTTCTAATGTAGGCCTTAGTTTGGACCAGGAAAAAGATGAGACTGAAAGAATCTTGCCTTAAAGCATATGATAATCAATCATGCAGAAAAAAAAAAAATTAAAAAAATGTTTGATTATATGTATTGAGTTACTTAAGTTCTCTTTGAAGGCAGGTAAGATGAAACGTATGTTTAAATACGTCAAACATTCAAGGAACATTTTAAACGCCTACTGTACACAGAGACGTTTTAAGTAATGGGCTCATGGGACTGAAGACTCAGGCCCTAATTTTAAAGTGGGGTACAGAAAAGCTGGACTCCAGCCTTCATAAATAATTCCACACTTGGGTTTATGGGGACCAGGGACTGTGGCACAGACACGTTTCTACATTTTCAAGCAAATTTTTTTTTCTGAAAGTTATTTAACATAAGTAGTAACCTGGCACAGTAAGAGAAGATGCAGCACACAGCAGAAAGCAACGTAAACACCACATTTGATAACGATTTTCCTCCATGCTTGTGCAGTTCTCTTTCTAAGGATCATCTTTTGTGAGTTTTTCATTAGGAGAGTCTGGACTGGTAATAAAACAGGCCTTCAGTTTTTCTGTTCACTGATGTTTATAATTTTTGTCAGATATCAGAGGGACTACTGATGCATTTAACTCATTAAATGAAATTTAATGAAGGACAACTGTAAACAACTGCTGTAAACCTTTCATGGGACCCTGGAAAGTAGGGGGCACAGAGATTTATCAGCATCTTACTTGTGTAGGCATCTTTATTTGAATAAGACTAAGTGAAGCATAAAAGAAAGACTTGCAAGTCAAAACTTTTGTGGTATTATTGCATGAATGAGTTTTTTCTAATATATATAAAAAAGTGACAAATGTAAGCCAGGTTTCCTGCTTTACTCAACTGAAAACAAAAATTTTCATGGTTACTTCATCACCTTCCAAACAGAATTTTATCTGAAAGCTCATATAGGGCAAGGAAAAAAATGATTATGGAGAGATGTTTTACAGTCCTGTTTTACAACACAGTGAGAACACCAGAAAGAATGACTAATGATCACAATAATTGCATAAGCAAACACATAGATAATCAGTCAAGTTTGCAGATAAATCAGTATGGCCTTCCTAGGGAGTTAGCTATTTCAAAAGCTTGAAAGACAGCAGATGGCTTTAGACCTGTCTACCAAATGTACAGTTTAAATATAACCTACTTATTCTACCCTTCGTTTAGGTGTATCTGCTATGGGAGCTGGATGGGATTTCCCTTGAACAACCAGAGGCAGTGACGCAGGGCCTTATTTTCCAGAGTGCTGCCCCATGTGTCTGTGCCGCATGCTGTAACTCCAAATGAAACAACCACTTCTTGAGCTTCCTGAGTTCAGCTGTCCTGTACAATGTTCGACTGATGTTCAGCTTCTGAGCACTGCTTCCCTTTTGTCTTACCATGCTTGTGTGATTTTATGCAGACTTGCTCATTTGTACTGCTGCCTTCTTTTAGAACTACTTTTGCTGAATATTATGAGCTGCTGCTACGCAAATTGGGAGGACACCCTATATGATACTGCTTCCCCCCACTTTCTGTGTACACTTCCGAGATTACAGCCAAGCTGCCAAATGTTGTATTCAGAAGCCTACATGCAGAGCTTTTTCCAACTGTAAACATTCACTCCTTCCAGGAACTTGTAACAGTATTGGCTTCATAAAAAATACATTTTTCAAAACAATTACTTAAAACACTATTTTACAGAATCATGGAATTACAGTATTTTACACATTGCTGTGGCCATTATCATCCTGCTGTATGAAGGTGAAATAAAAGCTCCATGCCACAGTGCATCAGGACCCCGTTGGCACGTAGGGGAACACATGCATGTTGTCATCTGCTTTTTTACCAGTTTTTCCTTAATGGTCAGCTCAGTGCTAACCAGGGGTCACAATAAATTTTTTTGGGTGAATTTGTAGAATTCATTTCTTTGTCAGACCATTCTTTCTTTAATGAACGTAATGCAAAAAAATAAAAAAAAAAAATAAAAAAAAAATCCATGTTTGTTTAAAACTTTTTGTTTTCTTTAATACTTCTTACTCATCTTAAGAACTGAACCTTCTCAACACTTTTTTTTTTTTTTTAAATAGCCATTTTTCCTGTAACTTTTTTACTGAAATACTCAATAAATATTTAAGTGCCAGCATGAAGTGGATTATTGTTAACATGTTGCAGGAAAATTGCACAGTGCTAAAGCTTGCAATAAAAATAAGCAGAACGCCCACTGTTAATACACTGTAGTTAAGTGTATTAGCTGTTTTCAAAAGCATTAACTCCCACACAAATAGCAATGCTATTTTGTCCAATATATTATTATCAGACAGAGAAAATCAGTTGGGGACTATCTAAAGCCTTTATGCCTGTATGTATTGAAACAAAATTGTTTCACAAAATTAGGAAATTGTGTGGGGACAGCACTTAAGATTTTACAAGGTGTAAACAAATAATAATAATAATAGATTATGAAATTACACACTAGTCCTACAAATGACTCTTCCCTGTTCCCTACCCAATATTCAAAATCATTGAAAAAAATCTTATTTTCCCCACACCTCTCACTTTTCATTGTATTTTCTGTCTCATTAGCTGGTGAGTCTTCATAAATTTTGAGCTCTTGCACTTTTCTGTTCACTGAAGCGGGAAAATTAATATTGTATAAAAATCATATATAAAAAGATGCAATTGTTAATGATCTTAATGTGGAAGCTCTTCACAAATTTACTGATTATCCTTTTGTTTCTACTTCCTGTCCATGTGTCTCACCAGTGACATCATGAAAATAATAATAATTTGCACCCAGATTCTCAAAGTGGTTTGCAAATATTAATTAATTGCAAACTTAATTAAGCCTTTGAGACAGATTTTATGGTCCTATTGTACTCTGGAGACCCACGTGCATCTCTCCTTAAAGCACATGTCTTCTCCTGTAGGGGCTATTTAAAACCCTCTGAAGCTACAGAATAAGGAATTAGGAAAAAAAAAATAAAAATTAAGGGGCAGGAGAAATTAAGTGCAAAGAGGAAGCCAGGGAGGGAGAGATGTAGAATGGCAGAGAGAGTGAATGAACGCCTCTAATTTTGCTAGGCACTGTGCTGCTAGGCATTATTTTGCTAGGCTCTAACTACCTCACATAGGAAAAATGCTGTGTGTTCAAAGCATTTACTGTTAGCAACTGTATTAAGGATCACTATGTTTTGTCCGTCGGTACTGCTAAAAAAAAAAGGTACTGCAAAAAAGAAAAAGGAAAAATGTAACTAAAAGGGTAAAAACTGTCAAATGGTGTCTTTTACTTCTACACGTTATCAAATGATGACCATCATTTGGCACGCAGCTACCTCAGCTCCCATGGGGTTTTGGGCTGGGGCTGAGCGGTAGCACCACGACGCATCCCTCTGCCATGGGTTCAAATAGCAACTTTTCAACAACAACAGAAAAATGCATCTTCTAGGGAGGCTACTGAGGATTTTACTTTCTCTTTGGAAAGCCTACTTTGGCAGAATGCCAGAATGTGTGTCCCTTAGAATAAAGGCTGCAAGAAATGCTTTCTTTTTCACCTCTTTTGTTATGGTGCTTTTATTTCTTTTTCAGAAAACCTCTCATCACTCTGAGGGATGAAAATATGAAAAATACTGCTGGTTACTCTTTTCCTCACTTTTCCACAACAGATAGGCAGGTATTTCTACATTGCAAGCACTCTTCTTCTGACTTCAAAAATTAGCAAGGGGGTCTTAAAAAAGCTGCCATTTAATTCTCATCTTGTCACAATAAAAGCATGTACAAGCCAATTAGAGACAGCAAAACAATTAGCTTCAAATCCCTGATCATCACCAAAATGTCTGTTCATCTTAATGGAAATACATACTCTTCCATAACATACGTAGTTTACCAAAGGGAAGAAACTATGCAGTCCTCCAGATGACTTATCAAAATGAAACACTCTTCCTGAAACAACACAGGTCAATGAGGAACAAGACAAGAATCAGAGCTCAAGTGGTGGTTGGGACACTGAAGGAGTGCAGAAAATTCAGGTAAAGCTGGGAGGATTAGTTGAAGACATTTGCTTTACAACTACTATAATTACAAGTGTTTGAAATCCTCCATCCTGACTAACAAAATGCAAAAACATGAATATGCTTTGAAAAACTAATTTTTAAAATTCTTCTCATGAGATTTTTCCTCTTTCTTAACATAATAGCCTTAAGGCAGATTGAGTAGCGGTCAAAAGGATTTGCAAATAATCTGATCAACTAATTCTTCCAAAAGCATGCTGTATAGTGACTATCTGACTTCTAAAATGAAAGCAACTTCTCTGATATTTTGGTCAACTTTAGTAATTTGGTTTACTTGTTTTGTTTCTGAGATGCCTAGTTGAACAGATGACAGTGGTTCTGTTTCTCTCAGCACTTCCTCATTTTGGAATAGAAAACAACAGTTTAGAGGTGAAATCTAGAGAGTAAAAATAATAAAAATGATAAAAACAACACAGTTTGTAACTATCTCATTCAATCATTCCTGAAATCTTTAAACCTGATTAAACCTGGTTTTCCTGAAAAAACAGCATTCAGGCTGGTAAATTAGAACCTAATTCTTTAAGAATCAGATCTGAAATTGTGTTAGTCTTGCAGAAAGGGAGTTGGAATATTCTGGCAATGATCTCTGGAGCAGCAGATGGCAGGAGTAACTCTGTATCTTACCTTTATTCACCATATGCCATTTGAATGATAAGACTGTGTTTATATAGCAAAGAATAACACAAAACAACACACGTAACTACAGCTACTCAGTGCCTATCATCCCACTATTTTTTTTAATGTTCTGGTAGTCCATCTGCAAATCTCATGTATTTTTGTCCAGGTCTCCTCTCCTTGTTTGAACTTGCTCTATGTTTCTGCACCCCTGCAAAACAACACATACTCCAAAATATTAAATCTGTGATCTTCCTATAATGTAAACACAGCTGATACTACAAGAGGAAGGAAGAACTGCCGAAAGGATCAAGGCACTTCAAAAGGTCCTGCTAATTCAACAAGTGAGATCTGAATGAGTAGTGTCATATGGTGCTGGAGGAATACTATCACATCTTGCATTCATGAATGAGATTTTTTCTATTATTTTGACTGATCTGATTCCTGCAGGGATCAGCCAGGTGAGTATCAGAGCAACTCTCCATACACTTACACATCCTTACATGACAGTTTCTCCCTTTATTGTCCAAACACCCAGTGCTATCATTCATTTTCCCTTCCCTTCTTCTCCAAACACCAGCCTGCATCCTTCTCCTCTTCTCCAGTGGCATTCCCACTTGCCTCTCCACAAGAAAAAATAAAAGAAACTGTGAAGGGCCTGTAGCTCTAAGGTGGCTTTTAGTTTGCTTTACTATGATATGATTTTATTATTTCCCTGAATGAGGTGAAGGGTCATCCTTGCTGCTCAAAGCTCCATTGGTGTCAGTCACAGTCCTCAGACAACTGGGCCACACCACAGCACCTTGGTAGCTCAGAATGAAAATAGGAAACTTATGAGAATAACACACCACCAGGACATGTGACGGGAAGACAGTGGGTTGTAAAAAGTGTGGGAGAAAGATATCAGCCAGTTCTGTTCAAGCCAGGCAAAACCTCATTCTTAATAAGAGAGCTAAATTTCTCTGCAAAACCAGTACAATCAGCAAACTGGGAATAACTGGTCACAGCGATTGCTCCAACCCAGTGCTCCTTGGTTTGACTGCAGCAGGGAGTTACCACTTGCATCAGCTGACCGTCATAGTCCCTTGTTAAAAATTACTTCAAGTGGACTCAGGCCATTATTCTTTGTCTTTATATCTTCCCAGACTGTAATTCCTTCCTTCATCTATACTGTTACTAAGTATTTATAAGCCATAATTGGGTCCTCTCTTTCCATCCTACTGAGTTTTCTCTTGCATGAAAGACTATTTTACCATTTGTTCTATTATCCTATCTTTCAATCACATTGTTATCTAAACAAAATTCAGCTTCATAAAGGCAGTCAGAACCACGTACTACTTCTGATGTTGCAGTGTCCAATAATGTAAAATAAGCATTTATGAATTGTTGAAAATAAAATCTAAAAAAAGAAAGTGAAAATATCAGTCCCTCCAGATTCAAAAGATTCTCTGGATGGGGGTCTGTGAATATTCATTACAAAGGTCAGAATTTCTGTTTGTTACAGCTACTAGAATATAAAAACAACAAAATAACAGAAATTTTAATAACAATCAGCAAAAAACTCAGTGAAGATTCTGCTGGCTGTTAAGTTCATAGTGGGATTTTAATAAAATATTCCAAATCACTTAAACACACAATTGAAATGGTGAATCAGAATTGCCAAAATGTCTCCAAATACAGATAAATTGAACTACATACAGATTTTGTGTGTTTTTGTTGTTGTTTTTAATTCCAATATGTTATTAATTCTCCTTCCTCTATGATTATAAGTAAACAAACAAACAGATTTTTATTTTAGCTAGCTCTGGATTTGTATGTGAAGTATTTTCATTGAAAGTTACAATTTTAAAAGATGGTGTAAAGTATTCTGATTAAAAGAAAAAAAAATATTATTTTACATTGTGTAGGGATTTGGAATCAAGTAAAATGTTGATGCCTTACATAAGGCTAATACACATGTGAAAGTGATGTACTAATTTGAAATGGGTATTTAAAACTGGATTAAAATTTTCCTAGATCACACTAACCGTCACAAACTAGCAAAGCTAATTAAACCATCCCTATAAAAAGTTCCTCATTTCTATTTCACACTGCCAATTTTCAGTCTATTCATGAACTATTTTGAACACTCCCAAAGATGGTTTAATGTTGCCAAGGTTTTTTCACCCTCCCTTTTCCAACAAATGAAATTAGACTCCTTTCCATGCTGACTGTCTACCGCTTTATTTAGTGATAGATTATCATTAACTATCTTCAAAAGAAGAAAATGGTGTTTTATTTGCACACATCTGGTAACAATATTCCTGGGTCTAGACAAGTGAAGTAGGAGTTAGACAAGATACATCAGTGAATTCCGTTCTGTATTTCCAAATCAATGCTTATGCTGAAGGTAAAACTTATGAAAAAAATGATTTAGTTCAGCATAGTTAAAAAAAAAAAGCTACTCGAATGCCTTATTCAGGCACTCGGAAATTTATATAAGGACACATTCTTGTTATCTACAATTGTTTTATTGAACTGATTAGCGATTCATATTGAACTGAATCACTATTCAGTTCAGTAAAACAATCCATATCAAAATTAAGAGATGAAGTGAAACAAAGCCCCACTCTAGTTAAGTGAAGAAATAAATACTGACAAACCTGTTTTGTTATAGCAACATATGGGAAAAATCTCATTATCTTTTAGTCATAGATACAGCAAATGAAACACCCTGTATTCAGTTTTCCTTCCCTGTCTCCACATTATGAGGCATGAGATTATTTCAGTAAGATTTACCCCGGACAAATCACAGACAGATGAATTCCCAATCCACTTAAACTATTAACTTCATGGGTTACATGTGTTATGTGAAAAAAAATAAAAACCAAAACACTCCTCCTGAATGTAAATATAGTATTTTTAAAAAAAAGCACCAGACATTTTCATCAAGTGGGAGAATGATTTTTCTAAGACTAGATCAATTTTGGACATAGAGGTCTTTATCTCATATAATGACAAAAATATTAGAGTAAGATGGCATTATTATTTATCATTCTCCTTATTAAAACTTACATCCAGTCTGTATGCCTTCTGTAAAACTACAATAACTATACAGGTATATAACTAAGAACTTCTCATTAGCTGCTACAGTTTGGAATTTTAAATTTTCTGTTAGTTTTAGATGACCTGTACCATATTCAATTGATTTCATTATCTTATATACATATATTATATGCCTTTAGAGTACCCCGTAAGCTTTTTTCTGTATGATTTATTTGTGAATTTAATAATAAGATTCAAAGCGACTATAATAAAAAATGCTGATTTAATAACAACTAAATTTATGTAACATCTGCCCCGAAGATGGGTAAATACTAGTTATTTCCTCCCTTCTGAATGGCTCCAGTAAGGGCTCAACTGGTGTACAGATGCAAGTCCATTCCCACCAACTCCAAGTAGGTCACCTCTATAAAGCCCATTTCTTAGGATTTGCCAAGGCAACAAGGATTTTGTCATAATATTTAGAATTAAACTGATTATCTTTAGAAATCTGCCCAAATCCTTCCTGCTAGTTATGTGAGACTGCCATTAGAGCATCTTTCCTTCATGGAGGACTACAATGTCTTTTTTTTTTTTTTTTTTTCCCACAGTTTAGAAAACCTCCAGTGCTTTAGTTTATTTATTTTGCTCCCATAGTTTAAATGAAACATTGCCTTGGGGTAAAAACTTCTGTTAATGGTAACATAAGGTTATAAAAATTAGTACAAATAGTAGAAAGATTAAGAATGTGTTATCCAGAAACTAGACCCCAGATTTCCACTGTCACACATTTTTTATATGAATCTATCTTAAGGAAAACAAATTACTTTTTTTTTTTTTTTTTTAATCATCTCCATTTTTCCTGGACAACAGATGATATTTAGTGTAATCCACCCAAATTTGTTATTTACACAAATCCTCTGAAAACAGCGATAACCCTGTGATTAAAGGTATAACATAAACAGTATAATGTGTGTGTCATCAACTACATTACAACCACCAGACAAGTACAGGGAATATTCCACGTTCAGCCTTCACAACCAGAAACTGGTTGTGAAGGCTGAACGTGGAAAAACTCTAGCTAGATTTATTGACTGGATTTCTGCAGTCATTGAACTGGGCCATACCCCACAGGTATGGGAATGGGGAGGAAAAATAAGATAAAGCCAATGAGGACATGTCTTTCCCTGAAAGATCTTGCTGGGAACTTCTCCAGCTTGTCTGCAACACAGACCTTCTCTAACCAAACACTGCTGCAAGGGAAGCCTGTGCCTTGCATCTGTGGGAGCCAGCTAACACCCTCATCTACTGAGATGCATACATGCATACATACATCATCACTGCAGCTTTTGGAAAATATATCATGTTTTATGAAAACACACGTGTATTTTTCATCATCTCTTACTGCATGTTATTAAGGACCAAAGTGGCTGTGTCCATTTGGAACACTGCATGCATTCATCATTAACAATCCAGGGGGCTGTTTTCAATGTGGTTACCCCTTCTGGAGTTTTTTTGGCATGATGATATTTTAATAGAGTCCTGTAACATTACATATATCAATGTATGCAAATGGAAATAAGAAGTTAGGCAAAAGTTAGGCCCTAAAAGTGATGTACCCCAAGAAAGCATTGGGAGTGGGGGCTAGAAATAGTTGTTTATGATTTTATAGCTACGGGGCATTACTTCCATAAATATGAACAAAATCATTCTGTTTGGATTATATGAGGCTCAGAAACATCTGGATTCAACAATTAACAGCCAAAAGCATTAAGCTAAAGAAATACTACAAAGATAGCATTTTATTTGCGTGTGAAAACAGAAATTTCAACAGTTAGGCACTAGACTCTTGCAGCTGAACAGCGTGTAAAATTAAATTAACAGTCCTAAATCCAAACCACTGACCTATAACAGTCTCCATTTTATGTAGCTACATAAATAAGCTTTTATGTATTGATTATTTTGCAGGATATTTTGCACAATTATATTCATATAGATTGACAATTCATTACAAAAACTAGGTGATTAAAAACTGTACCTGGAAAGTGTCTTATTTACATCTCATTAGATTTTGTCTTTGCCTCCTTCAGACTATTTGTTTAACAGTTTCTTCTAGCTTATATCCTTTCTTTCTTCCCAAAATAACTTTAAATGGTTGAGGAACAGACAAAAGAAAACTACTTGGCCAAAAAGAAACAGATTTTTTTAAGTTTTTGACTCATCTTCAGCTAAGTTCTGGGGAATTTCAAGCACTCAACAAACAGTATGCAATAAGAGGCCCATTGCTCAAGTCTGGCTGAATGCTGCTCTTTGCCATCAAATACTTGATGTATACCTAATTCTTTTATCATTTCTTATGTGACTAAACAAGCTTTTTAGGAATTCTTTTTTTTTCTTCTTTTTTTCCCACAGAATGAAATTTTACTCAAGATGAAAGTTATAGAGTGGCACTTTCTTGAATGAATCAGCTTTAGTTTCTTTCTTCAATTAGTTTACCATAAAAAAGAACAACAAACATTTTTGCATGAAGATGATGCATGTAGTACCCTGGATATCAGACTAAATGAAATATTTGGCTGCCTGATAATTATTTATTTATATTACTAAAGGATTAAATTGTTTATTTGTACTTTCAATAATATTCTTTTTTTTTTTTTTTTTTTTTTTTTTTTCCCTCCTAAATACTTTGAAGCCGCATACAAAAAGCAGTAATTTAAACATCTTGTGTTCCTTTTAGATGTGGCACATACTTACTGCTCTTTTAAAGGTAGCTATTTAAATTTACTTTGAGGTTATTTTAGTGGTATTATAAAAATAAAAAGCAGCTGACTTGTGTATTATTGTAGTTGTGCTTTTCTTCATTCCTTGTAATGTCAAGTTACCAGTTGTGGTTCATCTGAACTATTGACATGGCTTATTTCTGATGAATCTCTAGAATTTGTTGGGAATATTTCTATTTTTCCTTCTTTTCTAATTCTTAAATTATATAATAATTGAAAAGGTAACAATCATGATTAAATTGATCAGGGTTTTGATATTTTGCATATAGCTATATAACTTGATTATCAAGTAAACTGATATATTTTTGTTTTACTACTTTTCCCAAGGCATTAAAAATGTGTATCAAGTGGGGAAACTGAGTCCCAACATCATTAAAAAAAAAAAAAAGAATTGGCATTTTCATTAATAGAACATATCTCTGTGTTTGGTATGCTAATCTGTTTTACATCCATCCATAAAGCAAGCATGAAGTGAAGTACCTTAATTTCCTTAATGATCATACATGTAAATCATAAAAATGTTTTGTAATCTGCAAATGAAACATGCCACTGAAGGGAAATTTTCTGTATGAGACAATGAAACTCTGTTTTGGAAGTATATGATCTATTAACTCATGCTATCAAAGCCCTAAAAATACAGGTATTGTAAAATGAAGACCTCTGATTAGACAGGTGCTAACTCTTTAACCTCATTTGTATATTGCTAAACATATTTTAAGAATTAAAGTATCATTTTCAAAGTAATACCAAATATTGATTTGAATGTGACCAAATACGGCACTTGGAGACATTAACACCGTCATTATCATACCGCACAACCTCAAGTGTGCTTTAAAAATTCATAGAAACCCTACACGAGCATAAACTTGCTTTTCACTACAGCAGAGACTAAATGATCCAGCATTCAAAAAGTCTTTCTTATTGCATCATTCAGTACCTAAGTGGCCATGATCCTTGGGTAGGTCCTTGACTACATCTCTGTTAGACAGGGTCAAAGAACATTAATAATAGGGCCGAATATTTAACCCACACAATATTATGCTAAACATATTCTGAATGTTTCCTCAAATGGCAGGCATGCTCTTGAAAACATTAAATCAGCATAAAGATCGAAGTATATCAAAATTATGGACTGTTAAAATTAAAGACACATTAACTTGTATCTTGCTGGCACCCAATTGGGCAATAATTTCAAAGATTGGAATTTATTAAATATCTTGGGAAACGGTCTTCGTCTTTCTCTGTAACTATGAGAAATATCAAACATAGTAAATGTTTGATGAAACAAACATTTGAAAAAATTAAAGATATTTGTGTAACACCTGACTGCTAACACTTGACTTCTGGAGGGGGCAAGTAAAAGACCAAGTGCCCAAAGAACAAAATCCAGAGTTTGAGGTACAGGTCTGTTGTGGCATTTAGTGCTTATGGGGACATATATTTCACAAAGCAGATTAGAAATGCAGAGCTCAGTATCAATTCTCTTGTACAATTATTTAGTTCAGACATTCTCTACACATTTCCTGCTTGCTTCTGTAAACACATCATCTTTCCTCTCCTGATACTTAGAAACAACTTTTTCACACAGTGACACTTTATTAAATGCAATTGCTTCCATTTTACCAGCAACTTAAACTGTGTTTTGTGAGATTTAGATAGCCTAAATGCTACTGATGAAGGCAGTAGCTTCCTAAAGCTTTTAATAGTTGCAATTGAAGCAGTGCATGCAGAGTTCAATTTTCAGGCTCTGAATGCAATAGGGCTCATCGGTCTGGATTTTTAAAGATATTCCGGCATTGATGGCCATGATAATTTCAGTAACAAAGTTCTATTTTCAGACATGACACGTACAGAAATGAAAAAGACGTAAAAAAAATGACACAAGCCTAACTTCATGGAATGTTACAAACCTTCAAAGCTAAAATACTATACAGAATGTTAGCGAGGTTAAAAAAAAGCAGAACTAAATACTTGTAAAACCTGATGACATACTTCAGAAAAGGGAATGCAATATCTGAACAACACAGTTAAGGGTGTATTGCTGGAGAAATTTTCTGTCCACAACAAGGAACACAAACAAACAGCTGCACAAAAGAAAATCCATGCACACAAAGAAATAAAATAAGTGTGTTTAAGCTGTCTGGATTTAGTGCCCATGCTTCTCTGTTCCTGTGCCATATATATATATATGTACATGTATATATGTATATATGTATATATAAACTTATATATATATATATATATTAATTTTTTTATTTTTGATACTTCTTAATAACTGCAGCTGTTATGGAAGTGGTAATCGCTGCTCAGTTATGTATTTCACTTGCTTGCTGTGGACACGCACACCAAACTACAGAGATGGGCAACATTTTTCTCATCATTCTCTACAGTGAAGCTTCATCCCCCTCAGCTTCCAGAATACATGCTACTGAGAATGAATTTTTTCTCAAGTGTACTGCTAAGCAGACCTTTCTGACATCTTTGCAATTTTATCTCTAAATATTTATATGACATGTATCCTTTTGCTAACATTGACTTATCACTTGGTAGTCAACTCGGTTTAGTACCTCATCTGTTCAGTAACTAGAGCTAAACACACTGATCTCACCAAACCCATGAGAGCTGCTTATTATTTTTGATATAGCAATAACAAGAGGTCAAACCACATGTCGACCAAATCAAAGGTTGAGGTGCCTTTCGGTAATACAGCCATTGCATTTAATGAAAGCATGGTCCCAGTTCAAGAAGATAAACAGTATTTTTCGCAGCAGAGGAGCTGTGAATCATACTAATTCAAAGAATCCAGTGTACACATAGGCAAATGAAATTTCAAGGAAGGAAGAATTTCTTTCATTAGATCAGCCAACACAGGTGGAGAGAAGACCTGTGGGTTTGGGTATACGCTCTTCTTTCATCTACCCATGGGCACCCACTGTGGGCCAGGTGGCTGAAATGTAGTTGGGGGTCCCCACTACAGACCTGCACAAACAGAGAAGGGCACCCCGGGAAGTCAGCTGGGGGGGGTAAAGGCAGCGACCAGGAGAACTTGAAGCCTTCTTTCTAGATAGGGCTGACATTCACCTGCTGATGGCTGAGCCCGTTTCAGGCAAATTAGGTATTTTTTTGATTACAGGAACTACCAGCAAACACTATTTTACATGTGCCCAGTAAACTTACATAGTTAACAATGAGGTGTTGCTCTGGCAATCTTTAGAAATACTTATCCTCTAGAGATGACATCCTGAGGGAAACACAACAATACACAAATCAAAGCAATTGTTTTTTCCTGACCATATTGTATTCCTCATAAACCGTATCTGCTTTGTTGCCTCTAAGGTTGTCATTATGGTAATTTATTTCCTTTGGTAAAGAGGCAATACATCTTGGCAAATGGCTGAAACATCAGACTGTTCATCTGCTACTTTAGTTGAGACTATCACATATGATATAATTATGACTTCCTTTTCCCGATATACCTTAAATTCAGAATCATAGGCATGGACTTTTTTCTTCCCCAAATATTAAGAAATGGGACTTTCTGTGCTTCCCCTTGGCCACATCCGTAGAATTTGATTAGATACAAACATGTAAGTCATATTTTTATAAGCTTAGGAAGGTATGAAAATATGAAAGTATTTTCATACTCATTTAATGAAACAACTCAGAAAAAAAAAAAAAAAAAAAAGAGCTGTTACAATACAACTGTGGTTGGAAAAATGACTAAGTAAAAACAACAATATTATATTTTTTCTCAACAGTTTTACTCTCTGGATGAATTCACAATCTGTTGAGTTTTGCAGAAAAGCCACAATCTTATTACTGCACTTTATTCATTGGTAATGCAGAATCAGCACAGGCATGAAAGACAGAAGAGGAACTATTATTACCTCAAATTTTAACAAGTAGGTGGCAACCATCCCCAAAGATGTCTTTGAACTAGGAAACGTAAAGGTGTGGAGAGTGCTTTTAAGTATTATCTTTTCTGCTACATCCCACAGAAACACTCACAATGAAATGAGAATCTCCATAAGAAGGGTGCTGTAAATTTAAGAATAGCCTTTTTGTTTATCAGTTGAGCATGTTATTTCCTAAATAAATAAAAGCTGGCCATTCTAAATTTTTAGAATACTTTTTTTTTTTTTTTTTTTTTTTTAACATTACACCACTGCAAAATTGACATGCTCATAAAATGTCACTTTTTTTTGTGGTGTTCTCATGGTATTAATAAATGCTTTGTGGAAAGAGACTGCTCAGCTTTTTTTGGCAGTACCTTTCAAAATATACCACTTTTATTAAATTGCCCATGAGTAACTCACAGAAGACTGAACAGTGCTAAACTACTTCAAATCATGTTTATTAGTTTCCCAAAGGCATTTCAAATTTTATTTGCTCAAAGTGTAGCATTTTTTTTGCCAGTTTTTCTTCTTCTTGGTCAGACTCCCACTCCAATTTGCTGACAGGTTGGTGATCTGCTTTTAAATGCTAACTCAAATGACAATACACATACACCCCCCCTTTCCTGCCTTTTCAAACTTTATTTTGTTAGGCTACCTTTAGATGTTTTCCTGTCTTTTTTGGCAGTCACCAAGACAGACTGATAGTGTAATTCTGGCAAATGTTCAGGCTGCATGGGTAAGCTTTCAAAGCTGAAGTTCTATAAATAACATGGGAACATTCACTTTAATAAGAAATGACAACATTAAAAGTGATAGATAAATGACACATTTATTTTTACACAAGAATTAACTTAGGGATCTTATTTTTTCAGATATTAGGGAAGTCCAGTGCTTTACCAGCTTAGGAAAGTAGATGCACAGAGATGTGGGGGAAATTTGATTTATCTTTTGCTGGCCTTGTATTACTTTTTGTGGTGTATCTTTCAGTGTGAAGTGCTGGCCTCCCAGCATCGCTGCTGGTGAGTTTTCTAAATATGTTGTAGGATTAGATAGCCAGAAGATTTTAAACACTAGTTAGTGAGGGGCTCACAAAGTTCATGAATCTGCATTATTTTCACCCATTTTTTACTACATGATACATATTTATTTGGAAATCCACTGTGGAAGGAATTGTGCACAGAGACACTGGCAGTTGTTTCCTGTTCCAGGGAGTTTATGGTTGCAATTTGAAATTAATGGATAATCTTTCCATTCCTTATGAAAAAAGTATCTGCTCAAATGAAATAGGCATTAAAATTTTAACAGCTATGAGAATAAAAACATTCCTCCATAAAATCTACTGTCATTGCTGTATTATTTAAATATTCTGTTTATTATTTGATTGGACTTCCAAAGCTTTGTATGTTTTTTTCTCCTTAGGGTTAAGAACTACACATATTTCTCACAAGTTTGGGCATGAAGCATTATGGTCTGCTAGTCCATATGAATTATGTATCCACATGTGATTTCCTTTCCTTCACTTACATTTCCTTCTGTCCCTTATCACAGATAAACAAATTTGGACAGAAAGCTAGGAATGCATTATATCACTTTTGTTGAGTAGAGTAAGACTTCCTCAAGAAGAAGAGAAAAGGCAAACAAACAAAAACAACAATATTTTGTTCCTGTTGCTGTTCAGTTGTTCAGTGCAACAAGGTCACCCTGGGTTTTCTCTCTCTGTAAGGTGACAGAAACAGGAATAAGGAAAATGTCAGTAAAGTAACCGGCCAGCTATATGATTTTTAGTTGACCTGCCTACTCTGGCAGGGTAGATCTTTTTTTTTTTTTTTTTTTTTTTTTTGTTTTGTTTTGTTTTGTTTTGTTTGTTTGTTTGTTTGTTTGTTTTGTTTTCAGCATTGCTCACATGCAAGTGAGGAGCTTAACATTATTGCCTGTATATGAACAAGAAAAGAGCTATTTAGGCATATAGTCAAAAAGCAAAAGTTAGCCAAATAGCTATGAAAGCATTAACTGAACTTAATGTACTTAAAGATGCTGTAATATCTGCACTTTACAACCTCCTATATTCCAGTTCCTAATCTATGAGCTATTTAGTCTACTAATAAGATCTCCAGTCCATAGCTATCTATTAATTTTTTTTTAATATCTTGATTTGTGAGATAAGGCAAAAAACATTGCTTCCTTATGTCATGAGATACCACAAACTTAATTAAAGCTCTTTTAAAAAAAATCTAGTGGATGCCATAAAAGTGCAAGTCAGGGTGTACAAGTCATTATCTCAGGAGAGAAAACGACACATATTACTTGCCATAAAAACTAAATTTCTCTAATACCAGCACCAATAAACCTTTCAGTGAATCTGAAAATGCACAGTGCTTGTTAAGGGTGAGCACAATGAAAGTATTATCTAGGACAATTTTTCTTCTAATGAACAAAAGCGTAAAATTAACTGCAAATGTGCTCACAGTATTGACTGAACATAAACAACTGGAGACTGCAGCTACTGTATAAGTACACACATTAAGTATTACAGAACAGTAGGCTTGAAAAACCCACCAGTTTCAGTTCTTCTGGAGCAATCTTAAATCCTTAACAAGTATTAACAAAAAAAAGAGGTATCCTAGACCTTTTACTAAAAGGCAGCTTGGGATATCCAGTGAAGAATGATGGTAAGAACTCAAAGTCTGTTAGTATAGGTAATAAGTCTAAAGCAATTACTACCTGCTACGGAAACACTCTATTGATTTGGCCACTTAAGTTTGATAAATGGGTGTCATATAGCAGAAACCATAAGAAGGAAGAAACTCAAAATCCTGGCACTGAATCTTAATTTATTGCAAGAATGTCAAAGTCAATATTTAAAAAAAAATAATAAAAAATTGGTATTTGTGTTAATGCAGACTGCTTTCAAAGGACAGCCTCTTCCCATAGCATGGCAAAATGTCAGAAGCATTAATATTTTATTGTAAACTGCTTCTTCCACCAGAGAAGTTGCAAAGTACACCACACAATTCTGTGCAACACAGAACACAGAAATACTACTTGACAAACTTTGTTCTACTTATTCATCAACACCGTTTTACATGTTTTTCCTATCATACATGTATGCTGATAACAGCCATGTCATCGCTATTTTAACACCTTCACTTTACTTCTCCCTCTGTGATTTACTACATACAATTTACATGCCCAAAGCACAGTGTCACAGAACTAATAGCAAAAACGCTCTTCATGTAGTAGAAACTTGTTTCCACACTTTAACAGCCTTTTGAAATACTATGCCTTGTTATTGGTCTAAATGGTTAATATCTGTAAGTGCCATTTTGAAATGTATATACTCAAATTACTACTGGATACAGTTGTATGCTTTAAGATTTGCTATAAATCCTGTGGAGAACTTCCAGGGCGGCAGTTTGCACATTTGGAGTAAGTAATGAATTCAAAAGCCTTTATGAGAAAAGGAGACTTGCTTCCTCAGAAGGCATTAGACACTTTCTAGATCATCAGTAGACAAGCTTAAGATGGGAATGATGGGAAAGTGCATTGAAATGTGAATAACTGAGGTAAGAGTGGAGTTCCAGATCTGAGTAAACTTAGCTGTTAATTTAGCTGCATCCAAGAAAATCTAACAAAGGCTTTGCATTCACATAATGACCACGAATAAGGAGAAGCTCATGATTAAATGCATGTTTCTAACACTGTTTTGAGGGAGCCGTATTAGAACCGCCACTATTCAATCATTTTCATCAGCGCTCTGAATTTTCTGATAAACCCCAAGAATGCCACAAAGACAGGTGACAAATAAAATGATGTCAGGATGCTGCAGAAGCCCAGAGCTCACAGAGACCCAGAGGGGATCAGTAAGCATTCCCAGCACATTGCAGTGCGGTGAGGACGCCGCAGCCCAGCTCCCGGCGCGGCGCAGCGCACAGGTGCTGACTCAGCAGTGCTACTTTTAGATTGCGGCTGCCTCGCGTGCCTCCAGCCAACATTGCCTCATGCAGATATAGCTGGGGAGTATCTGGATCTGGGGGGTAGAAAGGACTGCAGAGTGATCTGGATTGTATCATAAAGGAAAGTTGGTCACGCTCAGCATTTTAACTCACTCAAACATTTAGGAACTCATTGTGCTGGCCAGGTCTTCAAAAAGGGGGACTGTAAAATCACGGTTCTAAAAAATGACACTGCAATGTAGCATCAAAATTCTGCATTACACCATGGCAAAAAGGATATACAGTCAATACAGAAAAAAACAAACAAACAAACAAAAAAAACCCTTATATGGATGGCATTGGAATAGTGTTCCGGAGCTCATATTTTTATAAACTTCTGGAAAAATTGGAAAGCATGAGGAAAAGAATCATAAAAAATGGGCCAAGGTCTGGAAAAAAAATGCTTTATAGTGAAAGATATAAACTGCTGAATGCTGGACTCTAAAGAAAGCGTCATTTAGCAAAAACAGTGTTGTAATGCAAAACTGAAAGCTGAAACCAGATTAATTCAAATTGGAAATAAATTATGACGTTTTAGTAGTAAAAGTGAATTCACTGGAATAAACTGTCCAGGGAAGTGGTGGATTCTTTTGATGTCTTACAACGAAGAGAAGATCTCTTTCTGGAGGATCAAAAATTAGATAAATCTTTAGGTAAAGGTAAGTGGTGGAAATGAGGGTCCGTGATAAACAGGAGATTAGCCTGCCTTGTAGTATCCTCTGACTTAAAGCCTGTGAGTCTAAAAAAGTGAAAAACAGGTAACAACAGTATAAGATTTTCCTGTATCCTTTCATTTAATAGTTATAGTTTAAGGTATTGATCCCATTTTTCCCAGGAGAGAAATGGATCAATAGTGCAGGCTCACAAAAAGAAAATGAAGTTTGGCTCTAAAACTGGTAACTACATCTTCTAAAAGTAACAAGCTGGCATCTGTGTTTTGACTACAAATCATCCTACAAATGATTGTAATGCTTGATAAAATGAGAAGAGATATGAAATGAAAGGCTGATATTTTTAGGTAACTTGAGGTAAACCCAGGGAATTTTGAGACCTATCTTCAATGAAAGGAAATTATTGAATACAGAATTTATTTGTTATGTCAGGAAAAAGAACATGACTTCAAACTGGTCATCAAGCCAGGGAATTATTTCAGAATGGTACATAACATTGTGAAGGTTGCCTAAGAGCTGGTAAACAAGTACTTAAAATGAGAGAAAGGAAGAATGGGCAGATATAGCAGTGAGATGTTTTTTTCCACTGATAGCCAGAGGTCAGTAATTACATGGAAAATCTGTAAGCAGTGTCACACAGGAGGTGAGAGAGGAAATGAAATATGATTAAGAGTTGTATTTAGCCACACTGTGTGAAAGTCCTTTCCATTTTCCACCTCAGATAAGGTTGTTGAGGATATCATATTGTAAAAAGCTTTTTTTTAGATTAATATTCTTTTGTTTTGTACTTAATGACTATTGTTTCATACAACTGCACTGATTATATGAACATTAGGTAATGTTAATGAGTCTTGTAAATTCATAATCTCAAGCATGTCTTTACCGCCCATCAATTTTACCACTGCTCTTCCACACCAATTAGCAGGAGAGACATCAGTGCACAGCAGTCTTCTGATGCAGAGCACCATTTTGACCAAATCAGGGGAGGCCATTTGGGCTGCCACTGCTCTGTGACACCATGGGCCAGCCCGGGGAGTAGATGTAACTCAAAGCTGTGCCCTACAAACGGTTCCATTGCTTCCACAAGGACACTGTATAAAGCTCTGTACTGGGCTGCTGGAACAGTCATAACTCACAGTGAGATGTACAGTGAATGAACCTCACCCTAGAGGGGTATATTTAAGATAGCACTCTGATTTGAATATCAGATCATGATGTTCAACTAAAATACTTTATCTGAAACCGATGGCAGCAGATTGACATGCTAAAATTTGGCCTTTTTTTTTTTTTCTTTTTTTTCTTTTTTTTTTTTTTTTACTGAAAGAGGAATGGATTTCCATACTCATTTCAGGACTTAAAAAGTCAATTTCACTTTTCAAAAATAAAAAAGACAAAAAAAAACCACACCAAAACATTTATGAACTTTCTGAGGATTCGTTGTCTTCTTACAGAATAAGTTCTTTCATTAAAGCACTTTAGTAAACGAAAAAAATTGGACTGACTTCAACATATTTGGGGCCAAGCCTTTTGTCTAAATAGTACATCCACATTTTCAAGTGGTTTTCCTAACAGGCTGATCTAAAGCTCAGTGAAGTGCATCAGATTCTTTCCTGTTGAGTGCAATGAAGTTTGAATCCAGCTTCTGGAGTAATCACAGTGAGATGCATGTCTGAGAGCTGAGACTGAAATTTCATACCCAAATTACAGGAGTCAACTGCTGCCCATAAGTGTACTTAGAAAGAGAAGCACAACCATTAGACTAAGAAGTGTTTGAAAAAGAACACTGAGAAGCTTGGGCTTCCCCACTGCCCGAACAATTCCTCCTTCACTGCGCCCACATCCATTCTGTTCAGCCTGTGAAGATTTACCAAGCTCTAATTTCCAACAGACATGAAGCAAATCCTGAAAATGGTGTTGCATCAGTTTCTAACCATAAAGTATGCTGGAAACAGTCTAACTTTAATTACCCATACGCATACAAAATTATACATTGATGTTACTGGCTAATTGTTATACATATGAATACGGAGTGGGCACAAGCCCAACACCTTGATGTGTAAATTGATGTGTCTCCACTGATATGACCGAAACTAGGCAATAATTTAATTCAGAGAAGAAAGTTTTCCTCAGTTTATCAAAAAAAATGTAGAAAGAATACATTTACCAGTGACTTCTATGGCCCAGATAGAGCACGTGTCTGTCAGAGTCAGGTACAGTCATATATCTTCAGCTACAACTATATTCTAACTGACAAAGCAAAAGCAGGACCTTAAAGTATTTTTAGGTAAAGGTGCCTTAAACTGTACTTTCAGGTGCTCACCTGGAAGAAACTCCTCTATAGAGGAGCTGAGAGTTTCCAGAAGGAGTCTTCAGCATTAGGTCCCCTTTGGGATGCTTGGATTAAAGAATGCACAACCTCTACCACCCTGAATTAGAAGCAGCCATCTTCTAAACTACATACAAAGTGGGAGAAACTGTTCTAATTACATGCATTAATCAGTCAGAGCACCTCAAATGAAAGGGATTCAATATCCGGGGAATAAGCAGGGTATTAGCAGGAAGAGGGCTGATAAGGTGCTTATCTCTGTAAGAAGAAGAGAGACAGGTAAATTATCAGGCACTAATTTTGTTCTTCACTGCTTGAAGCTTCTGTATTTGACAAATGGACAAGCCCTTAAATAAGCAATACAAAGACTTCTTTTTAATAGCCTTCTTGATGACCATATGTGCACATAGAATGGTTGGAGAGCCACACA
The DNA here is from genome assembly GCF_964035555.1 of Netta rufina. Taxonomy (NCBI): domain Eukaryota; kingdom Metazoa; phylum Chordata; class Aves; order Anseriformes; family Anatidae; genus Netta; species Netta rufina. Next base: position 40,077,936 of record NC_140124.1, on the reverse strand, counting down.
CATATTTCATTTTTTTTTTGGGGGGTAGAGGGAAGGAGGGTGGATATTAAAAAAGGAACATAGTAAGAATTTTTGGATATTGAGAAACTGTGGCTCACTTCCCTGGATAACTTCTCTGGGGCACCACGGTTACTGGAGAAATACCTGTTTCAGACTTAGAAGTCAGTATCTCTCGCTTGAAGCATACCCATCATTTAGCGCCTGCATCCAGGCATTAAAAAGAATCTTTCATCAACAAATATAACTCTGCAATACAGAGGAATAAGAAAGCAGTGCCTTTGTTTTAGTAGAATCAATATCAGGTTAAGATAGGGCCTTTAATGTTCTTATTCACAGTAGGATTAACAGACAACATGAGAACAACTATATAACTTCTGTAAGTTCTGTATCTAGATCTTAAAACTATCATTATCCTAAATTATCCTCAACAGTTTAGTATTTACTTATTCTTTTTTATCATGTTTCTCAATTTTGTTGAGTATTTTTGTCCTAAATTATCCTTTAACAGTGCATGAAGTATTTTTTTTTAATTGTCATTTAGATGATTTTTTTTTAATAACACTCTACCCATTCTATTGTACATATTCTGGTACTTCATGTAATTGATGCACTCATGATATGTAAGGGACAGCTTTTAAAAGTTAACTAGATGATTTCCTAATTTATATATTTTACCTATTATTTTTCTTTTTTTTCAGAGCAAAGTAGATCATATCCTCACAGGAATTCCTTGCTTCCATTCCACAATGCATCAGCAGTGCCTTTTTAAAATTATTTTTCCATGACTGCAGCTTCTATTTTTTTAAACATATGATTTTCACTGTCAAATGGGAAAAGGGACTGAAATAGCGCAGACTTACTTTCCTAGTTGTTATGCTATTTTTTCATGGTTGGAAGTATTGTAACATTCAAGGGAGCAATTAAAATTGTTCTGCTGTGTAGTAATAAAGAATATGATTCTTGAGTCAAGTGCCAGCCAAGAAGGTTTTGTAAACTAAGAGAATGCTGGATTTGTGGATGTCATAATATGCTATGTAGATATTTACTCTGGAAATAGTAAACTACATTACAGTTTCAAATTTTTAAGAAAAAGGCAAAGAAAGAATTTAAGCAGTGCCCATAATATCACAGCAATACAATGGACCACTTAGAAGGCAAAACATTTCAGCAATAAGATTAAAAAGCTATAAATACAAATTATGCCCTTTTATGGTTGACAAACATTTTCTTTCAGGAGTGTTTTAATTTTACATCACATACCATAAAATATATTTGGTTTTAGCAGCTTTACCAGTCTCTTTAGCATTATTTTTTTCTACTTCACAGAGACAGATTTAATCCTATTTCTCCTTCTATTATATATTAATGTTTACAAAAATATTGTACCTATGAGAGTTATATTTCTAGGATTCAATTTCAGTACTTGAAACAGCACTGATTCACAGGCTTTTACAGAAATAATATGTGAAAGCATTTCTGTGAAACATAACTGCTTTAGGATTTCCCTTCAGTCCCTTCATGACACACTTAACAGTATTTCTCACACTTTCAAAGAGAGCTGGTCTCTTAAGGAAAGTGCAGACAAAAGCTGTAAAAATAAAGCATTTTGACAGGTATCAAACTTCAAGCAAAGTGCAGTAACATTAACATATGGCAAACCACACCACTTTGCTATGTACAAATTCTTCTACAAGGTAAACAGTAAGAGCTAAATATAACTTGCAGCCCCCACACCTTTTAATTATTTGTAAGCTCACCATTTTATGTAATTCCTGAGCCACATGCTCTTAAGCTTGGCATTGCACATGCACATGAGACCAGGTATTGCAGAAAACTCCTCTTGGTGGAGCAGGCAGGACAGCTGAAAACCTCGATTCCTAACCACACAACTTTCAAACATTAAAAACAGAAGTTTTTCTCACTGTGTCACTGAAAGATGTCAGTGGATATTGGTAACAGGGTAGCTAAGGATTTACTAAAAGCTCTGGTGCGATTAATTGGTGTAGTGTGTCTGGTGGTGGTGGTGTGGTCTAGCCACATCTGGGCTGCAACCACACGCAAGTTATAGCTTCTTACCCATATAACTAGAAACGGCCTTTTCTACGTGGATTCTTTTGGTTGTTATAATATATGTATATTTATTATGGACATACCAAGTACATTGCTAGAATAAGCCAGATTCCACCTAAGACCTAGACAGGCTGCCCTGGAAGCAGAGAGCCAAGTAACTTACATCACATTGTACAAAAAGGAGATGAAGCAGCACTTTTTGGTGTTACCCCTTTCAATTAAACATTCTGCTAGTCTAGTTTTGTACATCAAATATTATAAAAGTCATAAAAGTCATTCTGATTTTATATGTAACTGCATCTCAGGATGAGCTGATTTGTCACAGATACCCCCTGCCTAGGACTAGCAGTGAGATCTGAATTTCAGGGACCTCCACAAAACCTGTATTCATACAGTGCCCTTGCACTTCAGCAATGGAGAAATGATGGGGACTGCCCTGAAGAACGCAACCAGTTGCTCTGCTCTGCTGTCTCTGTATCTGTGGATCAGGAATTTCCTGCAGTGACTGAGGATGGGTACTGATGGGTGCACAGGGATGGAGAGGTATCATACAGTAAAGAAGAAACTTAAGGAGCTTTTGTTTCTGGCATTTTAGTAATACCATGCTTTGTAATAATGGTACATAAATAAGAGTTTTGGAGAATTATATTTCTCTAGAAATAAAAGGTAGTATTCAGAAGAGATGCACTGCTATTTAAGAATGTAAAGGTAAAGATGAAGGTGTCAACAGAAGGGTCCAAGGACAGCTACAGTATATCCTTACTAAGCAAATATATAAGTGACTACTACAGATTCTGCACACCATAATGGTTTGGGAGGAAGCTCACAATTCCCAAAGCCTGGACCAGAGGATCAAAGGGTGAAGATCTAACATCTGGCTGAGGGTGGGAGAGAAACTAATTTCAGTTTCCATTCTCTTCAAGCTGGCTAATACGTCAAGCTGAGTTTTCAACACAGTAATTGATCTCTTGATTAAAACAAAGTGTTCCAGATTTCCAGATTAAAATTAAAAAAGAAAAAGATAATATTTTTTTGAAAGTTTGGAATTCTCCAAGCAGACAAATAATTTCTTTCTAGCAATGTTCAATTTGAAAAATAAAATAAACGTTCATATTAAATTGACTTTATCATTATTATTATTTTTTTTTAATTTAAACATCTGAGGTAAATTTAACATGTCGTCTTTGCTTCAGGAACATTCAAAAACAACAACATGTTTCTGCATACTAAACTCTCTTTGTTTAGTGTTTGTAAATGGCATAGAGAAAACTCAGTCTGACTGTATGTTAGGGCAATTTCACACCAGCTTTTTATCAATTTTACAGTGGGTCAATTTAACAGCAGGTGAGCAAGTAACACCCACAATGAAAAAATCCACTGGTAATGAAATAACCATCGTCTTTCATCTTTTCCTTTATAATATGCTTGTCTGCATACACAGAAAGTGTTACTCTGTGATTTGAGTAATGACTGCAAGACAGTGGTGTCAAAACAGCCACTGCCTAAAACAAAATAATATCTAATTTTCCTTCGAATAAAACAAACAAGAGTTGCATGAAATGAACTGTCCTACGCTGTAGATAGGAATGTGACGGGACAAAACAAGCATTTAAAAATCTTTAAAGATATCTTAAGAGAACAAAATAGAATCAAGTTGACATACAAATAAAATTAGAGTGCTAGACTAATCGCTAGAAATACAGCTGGAACAGCAAGAACTAAAAAAAATCTGTGTCTCTTCTATTCTTCCTAAAATAATCCTTTGCATGCTTTTTTAACCTAAGCTTTATGACAGGTGCCTTACCACTGCTCTGAGGGAAACCAATGCAATACAAAGTCCTCCAGCTTCTCTAGGGTCACATAACCAACCAGTTTAAGAAAAGAAAAATCCACCCCATGTCTCCTTGCATACTCCTGTACTCTTATATGTGTGTCACTCCACCCCACCAGTTGACATACATTTCAGATGGCTTACGCTAGAGTCAGGGCAACTAGAATGAACCCTCACGACATTACAGAAAGGAAGTTTCATAGCCAAGGACACACCTGACGAATCAAAGACAATGTAAGTAACACAGAAAGCAACAAAATAAATCCTAAATAAGGGGCTAGATCAGGTTCTGCTACTGGAATTTTTGATCCTTATTGGACTCCTTTCTCACTGGTTATTTCAGAGTAAACGGAACGCTATCAAAGTCCACATTAAATTCCCACGCTTACCAAAGTCAGGGAAACAGACAAGAAGAAAATGATCTCTGTTTTCATACTGTAGTATTCAAACAGCATAGCAAATGCATGGGAATTGGCCCTAAATTTCCTAAGCTTGCTCAGGCTGGCAGAATGGAGAGATTCAAACTGGGGATCAAAGGGATGATTTCATCTGAGATGTGACAAAACGCAGAGTGGTGCACCTGCTGAAAGAAATTGTTCTGACTTGTGTGTGTTGCTTGCTTTTTTATTTTGTTTTGTTTTAGAAAGTGAAGCTCTCATTCATAGAGATTTTCTTTATATATATATATATAAAATATATAGGGGATAACTGTGATATATATAATATATTAGGGATATATAATATATTAGGGATAACTGTGATAAGAGAGGTATTTCCACTTTCTAGATGTAACTAAGATCTCTGGGTTTGATTTATCTGGCTCCTTTATTCTAACTTCCAAATGACTCCTGCAGCCTTTTTTACACAGTCTGAATACAAGAAATGGAAAGCTTCCCAAATAAGAATAAACTGTAGTCAGATGAAACTGGAAATTTGGAGCTCAAATTCCTCAGACTGTAAATGGCACGAAAACACAACTCCCTTATCCCTGGAGACTCATTTGTGTAGCTACAAATCATAGGAAAAATCTTTAAAGATGAAATATGAAAAATGGTAACGGAAAATAATTGCTTTACACATGCATACCTGAGCAATAATGCTGTGATTACATTTACAACCAGAGTAAATGCTTGGTTTTGAGGAAAAGAGATCCTCTCAAAAGACATATAAATATAATTACAACTCCTTTGAAATGGATCTTGTGCAAGTCCTTAGAAAACATCACACACAACTAAACAATTTCTGCAGCTTGTATACAGCAGAGTCTGAAAGCCCACTGGTGCATGCTGCTTCAAAATAGCACGTTTGTGTCTTCATGAATTCCTTTTAAACGTCTATTCCTCTTGGAGAATGCTCCTCTCTTTACTTTGTTTTCTTTTCACATGAATAAATTCTAGTAGAGAGAGGAAAAGGTGGATGGATGCCTTTGGAGCATGTGAAGTATATTACCTATCCATAAAGTTGGTAAAGCTTCAATAATAAATGACCATACCTATGTGAAAAAGTCTGCATTGCTTTACACTGGCTGTGCAAATGCATCTTGATGACCCCTCTTTTACTATAAACTGTTGCACTTTTGTTATTTTTAGTTAACACTGAGCAGGACTCCCTGGAGTGCCTGCACCGCCAGTTATAACTGCAGCCAGAAAGTTGAATCTATTTACATATGTGTACAAAGGTGTACACTGATAACAAACACAGTTAGCTCCAAACAGTTTCTCATATACTTCAATGGAGAAGGGTGACCTCATTGTGGGAATTAATGCCATTCCATCCTTATTGTATGCTCTTCTTCTGGGGTTATTTCTTTGCTTAGTGCTGTCTGACTGACTGGAAGACACATGCACTTGTGTAATCCTCCTCCACTTTTTGCCATCTTCTCTGATTTCTATGCAGACAACTGCATAGTTGTTGATTTTGGGCAAAAATGGCAAGAATTTGTTTCTAAGTTACATAAAGGTCTAAAAATATATTTTACTGGTCACTTCAAGTCAGCTGGTGATTCACAGAATAAATGGTGTGAGATGTGCTGTGGAAAGTCTGGCAAAGAAGAGTAGTAGCACCTCAGAAATGCAGAGGATAGCTGCAATATTTAAAATTTTAAAGTACTTTCTGGGATTCTCAGTCTCTTCTTCAATTATGCAACATTTTCATGAAGTTGCAAGTATTTTCTCAGTTCTTAAAGAACAACTACATTGCATATGTGCACCAAAGCATATATTTCTATTGTACAAATACGCAAAAATCTCTGAAATATGAAGCTGGTTTTGTTTTACTAGTGTAAATGATTTTTAAGAAGATCAAAATTACAAAACTACCTGCTCCTAGAGCTGCTTTCCTGAAGTACAAAGAATGGAAACGTGAGTACGAAGCATCATTTTTTAGTGGGAAAATAAAATTGAAGACATAGATTAACAGAGAGCAAAGATTCAAAAATCAGCTTGAAGCATGAGTGAATAGAATAAGTGGCTGGGTCAAAAACATCTTCCAGGAGTTAAGTTCTTTAATGTGACATTTTTAGCCTTTGAAAAGAAGTTGACATAACAGTATGGAAAGTAGCTCTTACATAAAGTAGTAATATTGATACTGATATTCTTCAGAATTAGTAGTATCTTTTAATGCGTATTGCATTCATGACCAAGACCTCTGTAGGGAGAAGCAATCAGTTGCCATCAGCAAAAGTTTAAAACTCACAAATGAGTTGCCACGATTCTAAAAAAATAATAATGAAAAAGAAATGTTTCTTGTCTTTGAAGTTTTGCAGAGCTTTTATCAAAATCTGTTTGCAGGGCTTTAGTTAGGCCAAGGAAAGAGGAAAAACCCAATGAATTACACACTATAAACATTCTTAAAGTGATTGGGTTTGCTGTGAGTAATACATAGGTTAGTAGCAGTGTAACAATGACTTGCAAAGTGAGAAATAAACAGGGATTGAGCTCCTCTTGTACACAGGCCACAAATGGCTGGTCTGGGCAGGATTCAGACTCAAAGATCAAAGGCCGGATAGGCCATTAGCAGTGCTTTGTGGCATCCAGCCTATTACAAAACACTAACCGAGAGAGGAGAATCAGTGAGTTCTGAAAAAACACTGTTCTCTAACTCAGCTGTACTCTTCTGATGCACAGGCAGGATTTACTGCTTTTTCTGCACTTTGACAAAATCTCCCACTTACTTCTTTCAACCTGGCATGTACTCATGAAGAAACCATTCCCATTATGAAATACAGATAATAAAATGAAAAAGTAAAGCAGACTAAGCATTAAATACAAAGCAAGCCATTTAAAGTAAAATATTCCAAAATCTAAAACCAATCCTGCAGTTGTTCCAAGCTCCTCACAGTAACTCCAATTTCCCCCCTTCATTTGACCACCCAAAGTATTTGAATCTGAAATTTCCCATCTAAAACACATACTTTATTCTCTGCAGATCTGGGGAGAAACCAAGCTTTGATTACACGTTCAGAGGCAGTATTTCTTGTCCCTATGTCTGTGGTGTCAGGATCTATGCTGGCATAGCCGCTTGATATAGCTATAGGATGAAGTGACACAGTTATAAAACAAGAAGCAATAATAATGGTAATAATAGCCTGAAAGGCTAACTGAATATACAGAGGCTGGAACTGCTGTTGAAAGAAGACCTGAGCAAGTAGTCTTTGTGAGAGAACGTCTGCAATGGTTACTTGTGCAGCAGCAGATAAAAGACAAGTTCCAGGTGTACACAACTATTTGTAAGACAGTGGCAAACAAAGGTACCTGATGTATTGGCTTGTAAACCTGATGATTCTGTATATGACCCCATTACTAGCTTCTACTACACTGATTTATTATTTACCTTTGCCTACCAAAGCACCCTTGCACTTCTTTTCAGAGGGCATATGAGAAAATGCCCACAAAGCAGGACACAAAATAATGATTTCATCCTAATTTAATTTCACAGAGAAGTGGAATTTGATTGATTTGGGATTACAGTTAAAATCAGAAGGATCTCTGACCTCTTATAAATTACATGGGCGATTTTGCTGAATTTGGACTCAAATCTCCATGAGCTGATACATATGTTATGTGACAAACACATTTTATAACTGACATATTATTTAAAACACACCCAGTATAAATATAGCTAGGTATTTCAGTAAAACTTAAATAACAACCACAGAGCACCAGAAAAATGCTGTAAAATAGCCATAAGGTCCTGATTCAAACAACCAAGAAATTAGGGGTTGAAGCTTGTAACTATTGTAAAATCCCCTGAACACATGTGACTTCCAGGGAATTTCAGGGAATTAAATATGGTTCTAGGCTATGCTTTGAATGTGGGGGCATCTATCACTGTGAAGAAGGTCATTAGCAATATTTAAAATTAATCGTCATGTGAACATGTTGGTGTTTTTAGTCACAGAATATTATATAAGCGAAAACAACCAAGGGCAAATTTGATGTTTTAATTTATGAAACAGCAACTGGAAATCCTGCTTTGCTGCTGCACCTGACCTTGATATGCTCACAGCATCTCATTGCAAAACTGCTGAATATTAATTTTTAAACACATCATCCTTCAAACACTGTTTTAAGCACCCCCTACTACAGGAACAGATGAAGCAAAGTGCCTACAAGCTGGAGCACATGTAGTACACACAATGTGGTTAGCAAACAGGCTTCTGTAAAACCACAAAGGCCAACTAAGTCTCTGATTAAGTCAAGTGAAATCAGTACTGTTACACCAGGATCAAATCTGAATCTAGCCTCCCAAATTTTGGGCTTCTCTACCCACTTAAACACAGATTTCCTAAAAAATTTCTTACCCTCCCTACAAAAATATCAGGCAAAATGAAGCCTGACCTTGGAGAAAAGTTGTAGAAGGGGAACAAAGCGGCAATTAACCCTGAAGAATTGCACTTCCATTTTCTACCCTCCCACTGCTGACTTTGTCATTTCTTTAATAACAGGAATATTTTCGAGATTTCTAGTCCATTAAACAACACCTTGCGGACACCTAGAAGCAGACAGGAGAAGTCATTTTGAAGCTAGGTTTTGTTCAGGAAGGAAAAAATATAAAATGCTGCACATAACTGCCCAGAGAGGAAGACCTTGTCAGACTAAAGGATAAACTGAAGCTTTTAAAAGTATTTTAGGATGCTTCTGTACCTTTAAAAGATTCAGGCTTTGGAGTCCTTTTCTTAACTATGACTACTTTCTGCAGCTTCCACTTTTTTATCATGGGCAGATCAAACACACTTTAAAATATCTGAAAAATACTATCTGATACGTTTAAACTAATAAATGGAGATATACTGAATTTTATAATTAAAATATTACTTTACTGATTCAATGTGTCATGTGAGGTTATCTATAGATGCCAAATTTTACATTCAAATCTACAAGAAGAATTCATTTATAACAATGCTGTCCATTTTCATGGCTTTATTTTACATATTTAAATGAGCTTTCCACATTGTAAATTACATTCTTAAGGGACAACGTTTTACATTTCATCAGATTAGTGCTCTGCCTTTTGAATGTGTTCACTAAAAGTAGTAGTTTTCATAACAATCAACCAGCTCTCTGAATCCTCTTTTGGATGTTAAAAATACATTATTTCAATTCCTAAGATCTTTGCTATTACTCTCTCCAGACATAGCTTTGCTCATAATATTAGCTATCAGAAAATTACTGTAATGTGTTAAATGTCTAGTAAAATGTTTTATATGTTTTGTATTTATTTCAGAATATCTGCTTTCTTTCATTATCGATGTAGTATCATGACAAAGACTCTAAGAGTGCTTCTCTGAATTGTCATGAATTTGTGATGAAAACTTAAGTTAGATCTGTATCCAGGTTATAATTTGACTAACAGTATCTTCTTCCCGAGCTCTCTTTTATGGAGAAGATAATGAATAAATAGAAATTCCTCTGAGAATATACAGTTTCTAGTGAGAGAGAGAAGATCAGGAATTCTTCTCCCCCCTTGAGTAAATTCACACACACACAATAAATAAATAAACAAACAAACAAACAAACAAAAGATAGGCAACCCTGATAAGACCAACTTCCTTTCCCTCCTCCAGTTGATGACTGATTATTTATACAAACACAAACAGCACATGAAGAAACACAAAGAGTACCCCTCCCTAGAATATGCCACAGGACACAGTGTTTCCCCAGACACCTTCATAGGAAATGAAAAGTGTTGATTCAAATCTATTCAGGCCATAAAGGAAACTAAGCAAGGTTTTCCTGCATCTGGATGCATTTCTCCTTCTTAAGGGGTGGAAATAAAACCAATTCTTCTCACTCTTTTGTGCTTGTCTTCTTTTTTTGCTGTTGTTGGTTTTTCTTACACTTTCATTAGGACAATTTTAAAAATACTTGATTATTTATTTATATATATTTTTAAAGAAGAATGGAAGGAAGCCAAAGGAAAACTGAAAGAATCTGAAAACTTCCATTTCAAAGATCCTCTGTCTCTGCCTTCTCAAACTCTCTTCTCCCACTGATATTTTGGTTCAGATGTGAAATTACAGCAAACCAACAGGATTTACCACTGTACTAAATTTCACATTAACAGTACTTGAATGGTTGCATTCCCTAGCATGTCAGAGTACAGCACAAACATTACAAGTCTCATCTGAAGGCTTGTAGTCCTAAAGTTCAAGATTGAAACTCTATTTTTCCTTTAAATAAGCAAATATGCTTTACACTCTCTATTAAAAGAAAACTGTACTTAATACAGTTCCATTTTCATAAATCTATAAAAAGTCCAAGACAGCAGCTTTCTCAGTGTTAATCCAAAACTCTAGGGAATCCCACCAGGGGCAGAAGCAGGGGGGCAAACCCATGCCAAGAGATTAAGTAAAAAAAACAAACAAACAAACACACACACCTTAATACCTATAATTGGAGTTACATTTTAACTACTAAATTATCATTCAAAAGGTTTCTTTTGTAGGTATAACTGCTTCAGGAAATCTGCATTTTCCAAGGAGAGCAGGCTCTATCAGAGGCAAAGACATCGCTTGCTACTGCCCCTGCCTTCTCCATCAAGAATCTCGCAGCAGCTCTTGCATGATTAACAGAGCCATGAAGCAATGAGTAGTCTTAAGACTGCCTTAATTAACCCTGATTCCCCTCACTGCTTCTTTTACCTTTGTGTTCCAGGATCTGAGAAAGCACTTCCAATCCCCTTCCACACCTTCAGAAGCCTCTTCAAAAGGTGGCAGCTGGTAGTGTCACTCTCTTCAAATTAATCTAAGTAGCTTCATAGGGATATCCGTCACTCTAGCTTGTGACATCAATTGTCTCATTACCACAGGACTGAAATTCCCACAGCAAAGAGCAGTTTTAGGAGGAACAACTCTCAGCCTCTGCAGCAACCCTCTCTGCTGCAAGGACACAAAGTTATGGGTGAATTATCTTCCCCCTCCTCAATCTCTGAGAAAGTTGCTCAAATAGGAAAGAGCTCACAGTCATCTTCCCCATCTCTTTATCAAAGCATAAGAGCGTAGGGCACATTTTTTTAATCCTTGTCCACAGTTGAATGGAGAAAAAGCATCAGTTGGATCTACAAAGCTCATACCCACTACACACAGAAGGAACATTGCTGTTTTGCTCAACACCAGACAACCACAAACTGACAGATTAATATTCAGAAAATACTCATCCTGTGAAACTACAGACCAAGGGGCACTTATCTAATATATCATCCCCTGCATCAATAAATATCAGAAGTTAGACAACTCCACAAAATACATTTTTTTGTTGTTGTTGTTTTGTTTTGCTTTGCTTTTTCATGAAAAGATTCATGTTATTCATTCACTCACACATTTCTTCAACTTGTAAAATTCTTTGAGGCACTTACAAAGATGCATACAAATATGCCATGTATATATCAACAAAGGACTAAAACAATTACGGAGTGTTTTAAATGGTATAGCACATATTGTATTATGCAAGTGAGGAGCACTACATCAATCTCATTGTTCTCCTAGTTGAACATAAATGCAATATCCGTAATCCAACCAGTCATATCTCAGGCAGATATTGCAATTACTTCCGTTGTTTATGTTGCTCTTCACTGTCGTATAGCAGAATGGTATCACATACAGCAAATGGCACTGAATAGGCATTTATAAACACCAGCCTTGGAATATGTACATTTAGTACGGTTTGGGGAACCATTCTTAGCATAAACTGCAGGACATGTATGGGAAGATCACCTGCCTGATTATCCCAGGGGAGAAGGAGCTGGCATACTGACAGATCATTAGATGTGACATACTCATCACAATTATGGCTCTGAAGAAAATGAGGGAAGAGGAACTGTCACAGAAGATGCTACAGGAAGAACTCAATAATGCAGTAACATACAAAGGCAAAAAGAAACAAACAAACAAAAAAAAGCCACTAGTGTTCAAAGAATCCTAATTAAGATGAAAAATAAAGTGCTTGGAAGTTCAGGAATGTCAGATTTATGGGTGGTTGTCTGTGCACTTGTATTTTCTACACATCGTGCAGTCATCTTCTATACTACATAAAGATAATCTAGCTGTCTCGCCACTTTATTTACACAAATACACAGACGATCTCTCTGAAGTACTTTTTTGTTCACATTTCCAGTGTACAGTTATCAGTTCCACAGCATTTATTCTGCAGTTGACACAAACTGACTAATTGACACAAACATCTCATATTCACCAATTTAATGATAATCTAAGGACTTTTAGAGATTAAGGACAGGAAAGAAACAAATGTAAAAATACATGCACAATCTGACAAACATTTCTCACTTTCTTTTTCCTTTCCTCTCTCAAGTGGATTGGAACTGAAGTAGAGTAAGGATTTACTAAAGACACTCACTGTTCTGCTAAGATGAATCATTTCACCTCACTCTCAAACCTAATTAGCAATATGTTAGCGGGTGGAGAGAACAGATAACAGGCATCTAATATGCCAAATGCTGCATCCACAGAGGCCCATTTATCTAACCTGCATGGTGTTTGGTGAAAATCTGGACAGATTGCTATGCTCTTAGAGAAGAACGCCTTTTTATCAGACGTGACCTTGCAATTTTTGAAACACCAGGTTTAAGTTTCAAGTACTGAATATTTGGATATAAAATACTGAGCTCAAAAGTAACATGAATTGATTCATAGAGATGCATACTGTATTAAAAAGAAATTACCTCCTGGGTCACTTAGGCGCCATGAGTATCATTACCTGACAAAGGTGACTAATATCTTCTAAAAATACTGTGTTTATAGTTTGGGACTCATTTTATTTGATATTTTAGCTAATGACCTTGGAATGAAAATAGAGATGCACTAATGCAGTTTGTTGAGGATACAAGTCAGGAGGTAGAGGAGGATTTGAATGTCCTGTGGTGGGAATGCATGATCTCAAAGACCCCAGAAACAGAACTGGGTTGAATGTAATAGTCCAAAGGGCACGTGGGATTAATAACAAGAATTTCTGATATATACTGGGAGCTCATTAGTTGGAAATAGCAGCCTATTTTAGTCAGTCACAGGATGACTATGAGCCATTTAATTGAATCTGACCATGAAAAGGGCAAGGCAAGGTATTTTGATAAAGAAGGGGGAGTATTCATACCATTGTGTAGCCTGTAGTGAGACCTCATCTGAAGTACTGTGTATAATTCCAGTTATACAAGTTCAAAAAAAAAAAAAAGATGAATTTAAATCTGAACAGGTGCTGAATAAGATTATTACAGAGATCAAATATAAACGTATCTTATAGGAGGAGACTGAAGGGACTTTTTTTTTCTTCTTTTTTTTTCTTTTTTTTTCTTTTAGTGCTGAAAAATGAAGGCCAAGAAGAAAGATGATTGCTTGCAGCAAATGTACTGGGGACAAAAGCATTGTTAAATCTAAGAGAGAAAGTTGGTGCTAGAACAAACAGGTAGAAACTAGATATGAATAAATCAAGGATGAAAATTTAATGAAGGATTGCAATTTTCATTACAGGAATGAGGTCCTACAACAATCTTCCTAAAGGAGAGATTAGGGAAAGAGAATTTAATAGGTGAACATGATCAGCTTATGGAAAAGACTGTATAATATTGCATGCCATGGCAGAGGAATGGATTTGGTGACCTCTGAAGTTCCTTCAAATCCAGTGTTTATATTGGCTTTGGTGAAAGCCCTCTTGACCCTAAATGGCTGTTTGCAGATACCTACACCACAGCCACCACAGTCTGCACAGTGATTAAACTTATTTTTTTATTTTTTTTTTCATTCTGATCTATATTTATACTTCAAATATCCACTTGTAAAACCTTAATTAGGCACAAGTGCTCAGTCATATTTTTAGTAACCACAGCAGCATTACAGTCATGCAGTTCAAGATCAGATTTGGTGTCACAAACTATCAAAGTCTAAAGGGTGCAAGTTGGAAGTGCTCTGCATCCAGTGGGCATGCTTGGCTTTCAAATCTGACTCCTTGTCAGCAGCCAGTCCACCTCAGGAAAAATTAACATCCTGAAAGATAAGTCATCTTACCTTGTAAAAGTGAGGATGCTAATAGGACAACGACCTCTGGGTATTTATTCTCTGTTTAATTAATTGTGTCTTACTAAACAAAGCCTCTAAATAAATAGGGAAAAAAGAATCTATCCCAACAAGATACATGACAAACAATAATTGCATTTGATATCATTATTATCAACTCTCCTCCTGTTTAACCAGTTACAGCAGGTGCACTTTCGTGCTGTCATAATCCAAGCTATGTTATCTACATAGAAGTAACATTTGATAAATATTAATTTGCAGTACTATTCCTTTTTGTCTCACTCACTACCATGGGTTTCTATGATTTTCTATGTTTTCACTGTGAGAAAGTTCTTCCAGATAAAATAGAATATCTCAAGACAGAAATAATTTCTCATAATTCTTAAATGGAGTTATCGGCTCAGTATGAGTCATAATATGGGAGGGAGAAGAAGCTTCACAACCTCCTATACTATTAAGATTTCTAAATGAGCATTTCCATAATGTTGACTGAATCTTTTAAGTATTTAAAAATGTGAGCAGTTAATATATTAATGTTGAAAAGGCATCAGCTAGTCAATGCTCAAATTCAGAGACCATTAGAGAACTACCTCCCTATGTAGAAGATTCATGGCAGCCTAAGTAATTTCTCAAGACACATGACTCTACTAAAGAGTTGTTCAAACTGTTGTGCTGTCTGTACAACATTTATATAAACACAATGGGGGAAGATAAGCACTCAATAATTTAGTTCAACAACAATATAATTCCTTCTAAAATAGCCCATTGGAAATGCTCTGATTTTAACTCTACATAAAGAGCTTGTCACTCCATTATTAAGGCCAGCCAGAATAAAGTAAACAATGACACAAAAGCTAGAGGTCTTAATATTAATCCAAATGTACATTTTCAGCAAAATTATTCTCTACTCAAAGAGTAATTCCTCTTCATTAGAAGAGACCTCATTTTTTTGTACAGAGCAAAACACTTTGATTCCTGTTCTAAGTATAAAGTAAAGATATTCACTCAAAGTCAGTACCACCAGAATGCAAATTCATTTCCTGCAGCTTCAGAACAAGCCTTGAAGGCATATTTGGAGCTTTATCTAAACCAGAACTGCATATACAGAGCCTGTGACTCTCTTGTTCAGAAGGCTAATGTGTTTTCATTCATCAGAACACATCACAAACACTTTAGAATGCTAAATAACTTAACAATTGTTAAATAAATACCAAAAAAAAGTATAGCTTAATGATACAAAATTTGTTGAGAGACCAAGCCTTCAAACACTATCTGAATCAAGGGCATATGCCTCTTAAAAAAAGAGAGACATATCAAATCAGTTAGTTCTTGTATATAATCCTGTGCCCAATACATATACACGTATGTACATGTATATTTATATAAAAAAATAAAAATCTGTATATATGGTGAAATTTCATAATGCGCAGAGGGATGTGTAGGTGGCTGTGATTCTGAAGAAATGGGTTTACTTTTAAACAACGAGATCAAATTGTTAAACTGGAAAATTTTAAATTAGATTTCTTAGATTTGCTCATCTAAGGAAAGTACAGGATCATGTCAAATACATGTCCATATAGAAATAAACATTGAAGTAACAATAGCAGAGGTTCACCATAAACTCCAACTTGCTTTGCAATTGCAAGGTCAAGTGCTATCCCTATGACCATTACGATTTTGCCAAACTGTCTTGGCAACTTACTAATAGAGACATATAACACAGTCACTTGTCACAGTGATTGATGAAAATATTAATGATACTCTGTTTACTTAAAAAAATACCACGTTGGTTCTTCAGGCAAATTGAGTTTTATGAAACTGAGTTATCACAAAATAATTTTACAGTTTACATTAAAAGATACCTTCAGACTTAAAGAATCCCAAAAAGCCAAGTTATTATATGAACAGTGAATACAAAGAAAACTTTTCCTGTCCTGATATATCTTACAGCTTCCAAAAACTTTGTCACAATAATCTCCTGTCTTGTCAGATGTCCTTCGTGACTTTGCTTCGTTTCAGTGCAATACCATCACCATCTCCCTACTCTTCCTCAACCTGCCCAACATTTACCTAAGCTGATTTACCTAGCAGCTTTTTATCATTTTTTACAAATATTTCTGGCACAGATGTATGGGCACAGATTGGCTAGAAACCGAATGTGGGCCAAATGAACATGAATTTTTCAAGTTAATGCTGTGGACTTTCTCCAAGTGGGTGAGAAGTGGCAAAGAAAAGCTAATCAGCAGATCTGCTCCACTGTTGAAACTTGTACAACAAACTAATGAACAAATGACAGACAGAAAAGCTGTGTACATCTCATTTCAAGAGAAAAGCAGACTCTGTATTTTATAGCTGTGCAGACCAACTCAAAGAGGCAGAAGAATTTCTAAGAATAGTGCGCTGTATTTATTTCTCCATTTGCGGTCAAAATTACTTACCCCTGATAACTTAATTTACATTTATTTCTTATCTGTGTTTGATTTTTTTCTCCTCATGCCTGAACCTTTTTCCCCCTGTTTTAATTTTAAGACTCAGCAGGGTTCCTGTTCTGTTCTTAATAGCTTTCACTGACAAAGGAACACATGCCCATAACACAATAGTGAAAAAATGATAAGCAGAAAGCCAGCAAACCAAAGCAAACCAGCACCCAAACACACACACATCAGCTGGAGAATTCCCTCAGACTTCAGCTGCTGCTACTTTTATCTTTGGCAGCTTTCTCTTCCCCTGCAAAGCTCCAACCTCATTTAAAACCTGGCTGAGGATGCTCAGCAGTAATTCCACTTTCTGTTAGTTTTAAGTGGCTAATAACTGGATGTTTCTATACTGATGCCTGGAATTGCTGAAGAGTCCTGAAGCATGACTTATGATTTGCTTGAGGAACTAGCCCTGTAAAAGTCAATTTCAAGTCCCTGATACCTCACATGAATTAGGGAAGCAAAAGGATACTATACCAAAAGGAAAAAAAAAAAAAAAAAAAAAAAAGAAGCCCCTAAAGGAGGTAAGAGGACAGCTTAGGACAGCTGCACTTCAGAAGAGAGTTTTTTTCTATGGAAGAAGATTTCACTGACTCCTCAAGAAACGTTAAGACCCATCCTTGTGTTTATGCAAGATGGCATAGCTACAGGAGACCAAATAGTCTAATTAATAGTCTATATTCTGCCAGGAGGTTACTACACGGCACAAAAAGACAGGAATTTTATATCACAGTATTACAGACTGAGAAACAAAACACAAATACATGTTTCTACACCAAATGCATATATTCCACTAACAAATCTGCATTGTTTACATCAGCCATTTCTCAGTCATCCATTATAAAAAACACAAATTTAGATTAACTTGAAACACCTGCACTTGAAATTCCCTGTCAGCAGCAAGCTGATAACGTAAGAGAAAAAAAGAGTCTTTTGTGTTAATAAACAACGTAATGAGACTGATACAATGTGTGGCTATTGTCCTTTCAAGTTGCTTTGAGAACATCTACATAAATTAAATGCTCCTTTTTTTCATTATCAGCTGAGGTTATGATGTGCTGTATTTTATTAGTTCACCACTCTCATTCAAATAGTAGCTATCTAACACGATCCTTGTAATTAGTACCTTATGTACATTCTTGAACCAAATTCTTCCTCTGGGATTTAAAGAAAACCCAGGGTCTCATTTGAGTCTCTCTTGTAATTCAGCTACCTACTACACTTTTACAGCTATGCAAATTAGCTTCAAGGAAAACTGTACCATACAGCAAAGGAAGAGATCTGAAAATTAAAATCCCGCAGAAGAGAAAATATTTAAAATTTCCTTTACATTTTTTCTTTTGTTTAGCTAATCCCTAAAGGCATTAGGGCAGCATGTTCCATCTTGAAAGTCCCTGTAGAATCATGTACTATTGAGCATAACTACAAATGTGATGCTTTGAGCAGCCAGATAATGTTTTTAATTGGCTCATCATTGCAGCTTCAGCCCAAAAGCACAAAAATGAATTTAGAACCAATATTAACAGGTGATAATTAAATTATGGGGTCTGCATACTTAATATATTGGAATAAGGCAGATGAGGCAACTAAGACCATTAACTTTAATAATGGAAATCAGTATCTACCTTAAGTAGTATTTTATAGCACATTAGCAATGGTTGATTAGTGTTAAATCATAAAGTAAATTTTGTTTTTGTACTAATGCATTTTTTGCTACTACTCTGTACCTGTATATTTAGTGTGCACACTAAACCAAAGATGCTCATTTAAATCATTGATCAGAACCCACAAATAAAACAGCTAATTAATTCATTGTGATGACTTCAGTACTTTAGTTGTTACTTGAGTAATTTATTTATTATCCCTTAATATTAAAGCATAAATAGATTGAACAATGAATACAATAGAAAACTGTATGTATTGAATTAAATAATACTAGTAAAACTATTCATCATTAAGTCAGCAAGCCCATAACCCACACTGCCCATTCTCATGTGATGAAGCAGAACCACTTGGATGCACTGTTCTTACCACTGTAAGAAATGATGCCATGTACAGATTAACCCTGCACTTCCTCAGAGCTTGAACTTGCTCAGAAGCACAGAACTTGCAGGAAAATTAAGTTTGTCAATTCTATAACAAAAGTCAGATACACATAGATGAGTGTAATACACTCGTGGCTCTAAATTGTTACACTTGTCCTAATGAATTGCATGGCTAAGGTTTTACTAATATATAAACCTTGTGATATTGCCTTATTTTAATGTAGATCATCCCAAGGGAGTGCTCATAATACCTCTATTTTGTGCCACCATTTATCATATTTATAACATATTTTGCAGACAATCTATTTTAGATCTGTGTTAGAGAGTTTTACTTTTTTATTGTTATTTCTTAAATATCTACACATAAAGCCACTTGATTTTATTATCATGAGTTCAACTTTATAGGCCTTAAAGGGAGAATAAAATGATAATGAATATATTTCAATAACCTGTGAAAATTATTAAAATATATTCCCTATAAGTCATGGTACTACAGTTTTAACATCCAATAACTCAGAACCTACCAGGAATTGAAAGGAATGTCTTGCCATACCTGCAAACAGAATTTTCAGCTCTATAGATCAAGCTTTTAATGGTTCACGAAAGATTGGCTCTTAGACCTCTCAGTAAGACAAAGTAAGACAAAAGCCTTTTAGATTTGTTTTGGAAAATGCATATGGTGCAGGAGAAAAGAAATATTTCCCAGAGAGCTATTTTTCTTTATTTTACAGCATGATATTTCCAGATAACACTGAGTCCAAATCAAAATGACTAGTGAGGAGAGTGAAGGTGAGGCAGTCAAACATGCATCATAAATGAAATTTATCTCATGGTTTCAGTCTGTCACAAAAATCGCACTGTCAAACATAGCAATGTGGGCACAAAGCACTGTATATTTCTTGTGCCGAGGACCCTTTAAAAACACTGCAATTGCCCATACTGAGGTGCCATTTTCATCCTGTGTGCACAGAAACACAGCAGAGAAAATTCATTCTAAAATGTATTTATATGTCTTTCAAAAAGAACCAGCAAAAGCTTGGCAACAACGTTCATTAAAGATTCTCCACTACTGCTGAAGAATTTCTTTTGAACTTCCAGCAGCAGGATTAAAAGGTCTTTCAATGAAACTACTCTGTAATCATCGTACCATTCATACGCAGAGCATCTTACATGCTACTGTGGTCTTTTGTGACCCAGTAAGAAATAACAGCATTACAGGGCCAGTAATACTTATGTGAAGTGACAGCAACACAGAATTCACTGAATTCTACTGGAGTTCTCATTGATTTTGACAGCAGTGTCATACATGTATATGCTGCTATAAGAGAGACGTTGTTCCAAGAAAGATATTGTTCCAAGTTGTTCCATGGATTTTAAAATTATCTTATAATCTTACTTTGCAGAAATCTTAAACACATAAACAACACTCAATCCAGCTTTGCCAACTTCAATCACTCAAATAGAAGTAATAAAATTGTAAGATTTGCTCAGGATTCCATTTATTTAACTTCATTATTAACTTTTAAGAGCATACTCTTTTGGCTTTCTCTACAACTATGAGAATTAGATATCTCACCCTTGTTAAGCAAAGGCTAAGTTTTCAATGGGTCTACATATTTTCTAAAACACTGTGCATGTACACACACACTCAGTAAAATACACTCCTAATAAAACTGAAAGTTTTGTCAACCTTGTGTATCCATGTTTTCTCCAGACTGCAAAGGTATAATGAAACTAAATACTAGTACAGCTTAAAAAAAGGAAAGTTTTAAAAAATGTTCAGTTGTTGCAAACAAGACTCAGTCATTCACAAATTAAGTATCAAATAATGTGGACTGAAACCTTGTCACTTCTGAAGTCTAGCAAATTGCTTCCTATCAAACACAGCAGAAACAGAATCTCAGATGTTCACAAATTCGTCTAATTAAGTACATCCATTGGACTTGCTGTTCAGCAAATATGTTTTTAATTCAGAGGCAGCCCTGGTGGAACGCCACACTAAGAATTCAACTCCTCTTTCAGTTATCCATGGAGCTTACAAAAACTGAAGGAGTCCAAGGAGACTCCTGTTTGTTTGCACAGAAGTACTGGTTACTGGAGGCAACATTTGGCCATTCATGAAAGCAGAACCTGGGACCTTTCGTTTGCCTTTTGAGGGTACAAGGAATTATACTAGTCAGTTCCAAAAGCCCTTTACTTTTGAGCAGAGAGATACAAAACACAGCCCTGGGGGCAGTGAACACCAGATCAAACCAAACTTAGGGAAGAGTGAGCAGCTACAAGGAAATGAGAGGAGCAAAGACAGAGGAGTTGAAGAATACATTTAGATAAATTTTCACAGATAAAGTATTACAGAAGACATTCAGTGCTACACGTCTCAGTGGCTTTTGTTGAATCAGTGGAACTTGTACACAGCAAATTATTTTCTATGTGCAGCCTTTTACTTCAGCTCTTAATAATTGGAGACTCGTATTCCTCTTCTATTATTACCTAACATTACTATTATTGATTTATATAGCACTGCCAGAAAGAGAATTTAACAGACGGGGCTTATTTTAATACAGAAAAAAACTTCATTAAAATGACAGTATATAATTATAAAATAAGATTTAAGTTTTAATTTTAAAGAATTAAACAAATGGAAAATGAAGAATTCATATTTATGAAAAATGGAAACTACAGTTAATACAAAAAAAAAAAAAAAAAAAAAAGAAACCTTTACAAATCATTACGCTCATAAGTTTAGAAATGGAGAATCCCTGGCAGCAAAATGTGTGAAGACAGAATGTTTATTTATTAGTGTTATTTTTAAAAGGATGTTCCAAGTCAAACTCGACAGCTTGTTTACAGTGGGGTCCTGCCCAAGGGTGGCTTAAAAGATATTAAACAGGCATACAACCAGAATATCATGTTACTGTACAAGATACAAGTTTGCCTGTGGCTTGATTTTACCGTGACTGCTTTAGCAATTCCTTATTTATTTTTCAGGAAGCACTAATCTGCTCTAGCTTCCCGTCCCTCCAAAAAGAAAAAGAAATGCAAGAAAAACTCTTCATGTTTTCTATATGTATCTATACACAGATAGATTTATATATACCTATGAATGAACTAATATATACTTACATATAAAAAATATGTATTTATACATGAATGAACCAGTGGGCTGACACACAGAATCTATGCCAAGTGTTGCTTTTATTTCCATTTTATTTATTTTTATTTTCCTTACAGAAAATTAGCTGTAATAATTTAAAGGAAAAATAATAAAGATTTTGCAGATATTTCCCAATTTTCAAAATAAATCTTGGAAGGGTGATGAATTATAGAATAGTGACTGTGCTAGTCCTTCCCACCAGACAGGATTGGAAAGGGAACAGCTTTGAGAAGGGATGAATTTTCAGCAGGCAGTACTCTTTGTAACATTATATAGGTGAGAGTTACTACAGAAATACCACAGATCTTTCTAAGGTTAGTAATATCAGGTTGGAAATTGAGTATGCTCATGGCAAATTTCCATTCAAAATTTGACAATGTTACTTTATTTTAGAAAAACTTGTCTTCAAGGAATATTTAAGTCATCATGAAAATGTTTGTCCTACCTGGAAAAAAAAAAAAAGTATTCATAAGGGGTATTAATAAGGTATTCAAAAGGTATTCTAATAGCGTTAAGATTCTCAATAGGAAAAAGAAGTATCTCCCTGGCCTCAGGACTTCCAATCTAAACTGGTCTGAACTTTAAATTCAGTTAATGTAGATTATATTAAATATTTAATGTGTCAAGTAAATTCTGTATGCTCATATGGTGCATAGCACCATGACATTCAAAATGGTGCTGGTCCACAGAAGTGAAGAATTAGAAAAGAAATCATACGTCTGGACTTTTAAACCACCATGCTAAAATTTACTCTTTTACTACTGCATATGCCTACAGAAAAACTGGATGGAAGCACAACAGAAATCCCTATAGGGCATGAAAATAAAATTCATATATGAAGCCATTATTGGAGTAGATGATATTCAGAGATATGCAGTAATGAATGCTTTGTACATAAGAACTAAACTGAAACTTGTCAGACAAAATTTTGCCCTAAATTACTTTTTAATCAGCAACACTGAAGTATATAGGAATACACAGGTATAACTCAGGCATGATCTATCCCGTTGTAGCTATGTTTGGGTTTTCCATTTGAAGCAGAATCTAATCTGGAATATTAAAATAGCATTATCAGTCATTCCTGAAACATAAGAATAAATTTACCCCCCTGAACAATAATAATGTTTACTAAAGAATGTGACAGCCAAGCTTAAAAAACGAGTTCTGCATTCTCGATAGATTTTTTAATGTGGCAATTTCTACTTTGACAATAACAAAGAGCTTTCCTGAATTACCATTTAATGTTGGTATTTAGATGTAGCAATCTTTTACACCGCAGTGGAAGTTTACATTAAAAACATGGCTTGACATGCCTCCATTTCAATGGTATGCTGGCATAAGTTCTCACTTTTCCCTGCCTTTTTGCTGCTGCCTCCAGTTTGCCAGTGCAGGGAACTGATCTAGCTCAAAAATAACCTTATTAAATATATATATATATATATATTGTTTTGTTTTGTTTTGTTTTCTGTAACTTGGCTCGGCTCCCTGATCTGGTTCACTGCATGGCTGCACAAATACTTCTACCAACACAACCAAGGAGCTACAAGGGCTGTATAAGCCTGAACTGCAGCCAAAAGCAATTACATGTCAAACTATGGTCTATGTCTGAGCAGACAATTTTAATGTACTAGATGTGAAGGATGTTGAGATGTCTGTAAATGTTATGATTACATAGCTGGCTGATAGCATTGATTTATGCTGTCTACTATCAGAAGTTTGTAAGGGGTTAATTCAAGTGCATTATTTAAAAGGGTTGGGCACATCAGCTTCACATGGGCTCATTTAAGAAAGCAGATGTCACAGAG
This sequence comes from Netta rufina, assembly GCF_964035555.1. NCBI lineage: Eukaryota > Metazoa > Chordata > Aves > Anseriformes > Anatidae > Netta > Netta rufina. Next base: position 40,054,032 of record NC_140124.1, on the reverse strand, counting down.
TTTTGAAGTTTTACAACTGTAGGTATTTCATATATATGATCTTTTCAAGTCTGGCTGAGTTCTAATGGAGATTGGGTCAGATGAACCCCAGTAGCAAGAAGTTGCATAAAGACCTTGAGAATGACTAAAAGTCAAAAAACCTACAGAGACAATGCTAGGAGTCTGACAATGAACAGGGTAGTGCTGGAGAAGAATGACACCTCTCCTTTTTTTTTTTTTTCCTGATCACAATTCCAAACTGCTCTCTTAAATCATTCGTGAGAGAGGAGCCAAGATAGAACAGTTGTTTCGAACTCAACAAAGGCTCACGAGCAAACTCATGCCTTATAACCAGCTACTAAAAAAAATCCACACAAAGGGATTTGCTTAATGTTGTTACCTAATGTCCGTCTGTCACTCACTTCTCTGACACCAAATCCGTATCTGGAAACAGAACACAAATGGAATTACTTGCCCATCCCAATGCTCATTCCTCACTAATTCTTCTGCTGTGCACCTACTGTTGGGACTAAATTGCATTATGGAGGATAACTTTCATAAACGATAACTTTAGAATACAGAGACGAGTTTCCCATTTCAATTGGTGATTAAGGACCTCAAAAAGGCAATTATGAGGTAGACACCTCTTTGAAATTGCTTTTTGGATGCTTCCCCCTCTCCATTTGTTCTAGAGAAAGACCATAGGATAGCCTACCCAAGGAAGATTATCTATTACGAAGCAAGACTAGTCAGAAGTCCCAACAGCTTTGCAGTTACAGTTAGACCTTACAAGAAAATAATCTTAGAGCCCAAACTAACAGCAAAATTATCTTTTGAATCCTCCCTTCCCTTTGAAATAGAGAACAGTGTCCTCTTTATAGAGAGAACAATGTACGGCTGATCTGTGACTCATTGGATGCAAGTAAGTCTATATAGGTGCTTGTGTAATGAACTAAGGGTGTGAAACTACAGAGCAGTACCATGTAAAGCGTCAGGAAATTTGCAAATTCACAGCTTAAACTACCATGCACCAAGGTGCCCTGGGCAGCAAAGCCCTCTGAACCTAACACAACACAGAGCTGCTGCAGGGCATACTGCCTCTCCAACACCGCCTACTCTGGCAATATAATACAGCACTTTAGCACTATCTACTCGGGTCACAGCTGACGGTTTTAGAGTCTAGATATCGTTAACTACAATTGCTACATTGGCACTGTATGACAGAAATGGATCTGAACATAGTTTTTTTCCTTTTATAAATTCTATCAGTAGTGTGCTTTTGAAAGATGGTATTTCCTTAATCTAAAATGATCACAGGTAGTACATCTCTGTTAGTTTCAAACGTGAGAGCCAAGATTCATGACACCGTGGTTTAATGCTGCTCTTATCAGAAACCTGCAGAGATTAGAAACTGTAAGAAATGCATTGATGGACGTTTTCAGGCTTTCTGGATTAGTTTGGAATTAACCACCAGTGGCTTGCTTTCTTTGACAACTCTTTTATAATTGGGCACAGATGGATGAAAATACACTACAAACACAGTGAGATTTTCTTTAATCATTAATTTTCACTTAATTTGCCAGATGGCTTTGGTTTCTAGTGTAAACTTTATTTGCTGTTGTGTCATTTGCAGGGTAAGTTTTACTTTTTTTTTTTTTTTTGGTTAAAAAATGTTGTACATCTCCTGAAAACCTTACTTTATTATTGTCTTCTGGCCTCTTTCTAAAATCCAGAGGAGATGAATTTGTGCCTTTTATTATCTTGCTGTTACATTCTTATAAGTATTCCAATTTTCCCTCTCAGAAACTGAAGACTTTTATATTGCCAATAAAGTTTTAATATTGAAACTTAACATCTGATATGGCATATTCCTAAGCTCACATACAAAATGTGACTTTAACTGTTGTCTTATTCTTAAAAGTGCATGTGCCATTCCTAACAGTACATGTTTGTTGTCTATGAAAATGGGTTATTTGCATTTACATGGTTACACAGCTGCGTTCGGTACTCTTCTCTGCCCTGCCTAACTATAATTGTTAAATTCACACCCTTTTGTGAAAGTATTTGAATGGAAAAATGGAAATGCTGTGCTCAGGAAAAGGTGTTTCTTAAGCGTGCACTTTGTTCCACAATTAGGAATGACTTAAAAAATCATTTGTCTTAAAGAAAATTCATTTTCTGTCTTTGTTCATTTTTCACATAAGCAAGATACTGCTTTATAAGCTTTTCGTTAAAAGACCTTTTCTTCAACCAGGATGACAAGATGCTGCTGTTCTTCTTTTGGTCAAAAAGGGAGATGACTATTCAAAATAACTGGAAAACTACTAATACCGAACTATGCATACTGGAGTTTCTTAGTCTTAGTCTTGGGCTCAGAATAAAGTTTGGGCTTTCCTCTGAGCTATATGTTGCCATACTTCCCCAGCCGGATGGTGTCTGGTTCTGTGAGAAACGTATCGGACACCAGAGAGGACAGCATGTGGAAGTAACAGCTTTTTGTCATAGGTGAAGCAGCAAAATCTTTTAAGAAATGTTAAGCCTCTGATAAGCAAAAAGACTCCAAGAAATGCTAAATTTGAACTTGAGCATTTTGCTGAAATAAGGTTCTTATTTGTGTTTATACAACCTTGGTTTGTTCTTAGGGACTCTTCCTTCAAAGAGACACTGATGAGATTATGTCTGAAAGGTCTTTGTTATGCTTTCTGCTGATACATTGGATGTAACATTATTCTGAACTGATGAATGAAGGCAGAAAGAAGAATGGAGAAAGTGTTAAATGGATATGAAATGGAATATTCAGAAAACAGCCCCAGGCAATCAGAATAGGGTAGGGATGAGTGAACAAAAGAACAAGGTTATCTACTCTCATATGTTAAAAATTCTCAGGGGGCTCTGTGTCAACCTTTAAAAAATATATCAGAACAACACAGCAACAAAAGGAAGAAAGGAAAAAATTCCCCATTTCTTTTCTGTTTGCAAATGTTACTTTGTCTTCCAGTACAGCGATGGACGCCTTTGCGAAAACAAAAAGAAATGAACAGGAGGTATAATGAGACATTCCACCACTTCAACAGTTGCAAAACCATTTTTTTCTAAAGAAAGATGCTTCAAGTTTCTTAATACATAGTATTACTTGAATAATATAGGGAGCAATGCAGCTACAGCACATGCTAGAAGCCAAGATTCTTTTCACACAAAACTGGCAGGTAAAATCATTCTGTAGAGTAGTCTGCCTGCATAGGAATATACACAGCTCTTAAAATGAAGATGAAATCTGAACGATACCAAAAAGTAGTGTGCATTTCCATTCAGATTCCTGACATTTAAAATAGAAATTCCCCTTTGATATGTCCTCACATTTATAAGAATAAAACAAAGTCCCTTCTTTTAGAATTGCAAAGTCTCTTCTAGTTAGAATTACAACTACCAATGCAAGTTTGTATTTATTTTCACACGTTTTTCCAGTTTCCTTTTGTCAAAAAATAAAATCACACCAAGAAAACAACTCCCCCAATATAACAACAATAACACTAAAATTCCAGTGAAATAATTCAAATTAATGCTTCTATGAAAATGTAACTAATACTTCAGAAGTTTACAACTGCTATAGAGAAAAAAGTGAAAAGTGCTTGCATACAGATTTCAAATGGCACTGGCAGCTCTATCGGTTGCATTAGTCAAAGCATGTCCTGCAGAAAATGTACTGTATGTATTGACATCAATGGAAGCTCCATGTGCAGAATTAAGAAGAGATTTTGACATCAGACTGCAACCGATGGCAAATATTTACATCATTTTAGTCTGATACATCCATGGCAAATATGGATTTCAAGGTATGTATAAATCAAGAATAATGACTGCTGGGTGTGACAGTTCAAAGTAGGGAATAAGTAAGTGTAAGAAATGTACAACTGAATTTAAATAGTTTGGCCTTTTGTTTTAATCAAAAGAGGAAATTTAAGTCTCAGCAAACTAACAGAATTTTTATTTGACTAATATTAGCTCTAAATAGAACGTGTTGTTAGCAATGGCATTTAAGAAAAGGGAAAAAACAGAGTTAGTGAGGCTTAAAAACAGCAAGAGAGTAGAATATGTTCCAGTAAGAAAGCATATGAATCACAGAGAACTGCTTTCTGTTATAGCAACAAGATCAATTAGATCTGCAACAGCTGAAAACCATTAACTGCTGTTGGCTGCTGTTAGCGTAATGTGTTCCCCCCCCCCCCCCCCCCCCCCCCAGTATTCTGGTGTCAGTTTATCACTTTACTACCCAAACAGTTCTGCCTGAAGCCCTAGTAATCTTAAATATAGAATTGTTAGGAACAAAAGAAAATCTCCCAGTATACAAGTTGAAGTATTAAATATTACTAACCTGTTTACAGATTAAACACAGCTTCAGCTGCCAAAATTGTTCACTACAGCGTCAGAGATGTCTTTGTTTTATATTTTCATTCTTTTTTTTTTTTTTTTTGTGAGAGATGGTCACCTCACGTTAGTCATATTAATTGGTTTCTAGCCACATACATATGGGAAAAAAAAAATGGGGCAAGAAAAGCTTCCCATGCATACCCAGCAACAGCACTTCTTTGTTCTTCTTCCACTTTATGGAAAATAAACAAAATTAAGTTCTTGAGAGGCTGTTCTCCTCATTTTCCCTGGATTCTTGCACTGTCCCCAAAGTACCATATTAACATCACTTGGTTCTCTTCTCTTTCAAATTAGCAACACATTGCCTTCCTTAAAAATGTGACATCTTTTTACATAATTTATCTACAGAACAATTTATTAGTTTCTGATTTTCAGATGAGAAAAATGGTATGTCTTTTTTTTTTTTTTTTAATGTTTTCATTTAAATATTCATAACATAACATTCAAAGTGACAGGCAGTCTTCTTCTGGATGAGGTTTGTTTTCTTTTGCTCATTAATGGCTCAACCTCAGGCAGGATTATTTCAGTAACTTTCAGTAACTTGTCAGCTCTATTTTCTCCACTCAGTGCTGCTCCCTTTCTTCGTCATCTTGGTGGCTGCTTTTACAGGCTTTCAAACTGTTGGGTGGGAAATATCAGGAACACCACTGCTTACCCTGGGCTAAATTAATGCCTCCCACATAAGGAACCATGTAAGCAAATATGCTTTTCTTTTTTTTGGTAGCAGGGGGTAGGGGAAATGAAATGCCAACGCTGATTTATGTTAGCAGGGTTCAATTGTGAGATAAGCCTGCCTGCTTCAAAGAAAGAGGTGTGGTGAGGAGATCCACAAGATAGGAGTAAACCAACCAGAAATGTTTGCATGGGACATTCAGGACATCCACGTAGTACAACAGCTCCCAACTTTGATGAAGAGGCAGCAGAGACAGCGAGAGCCTCGTGCCACACTGACGTCAACAGGCTGTGCCTTTAGGACTTCTTAGTTTAGTTACCTACAAGCCCATGCTGTCTCCAGCGTTGGAATAAGTCACCCGCAGTTTGTGCAGAGCTCTGCTGCACAACACAGGTATGCTTGGGTGATGCTCCCTGCAGACAGGAGATGCTTAACGCCCGTATCTCTGTCCCAGACACGATCACACTATAACCCCTTTTGACTAGAGTGACAATGAAAAAGTGTTTTCTTCACCACCTTCATCAAAATTCTGTTCATACCTTTCTTTTACCTCAGACAGAGCTCACTCTGTGGTTAGGATGGAAGAGACAAGTACAAATATCTGAGATACGCCTTCAAGCCTTTAATTCATAAGCATTCTTATCCCATGGCCTTCCCTTTGCTGCATCATTTGGCATCATCAGAATACCTGAGTACCTATAACTCAGCAGAAATTGTAGGAAATCACGTTGCCAAGAGCCACATGTAACACACAGAGGAATTCGGCAGTGAAAGTTTCCACCTTACCCTTTCGTGTATGATTAATGACAAGTAAATAATAAAAACAGAAACATGACAATATTTTGTTAATTCATAGCAGCTAACCCACATTTCTTTGGTTGTCCTAACTTAATTCAGACTTACAGCACTATAACTTCATGCTTCAGTGTCATTTACTATTTGCTTGTGTCTTAGAAAGGAAAACAACTAGGGAAAGTCCTTGTGCAACAAAAGGAATGGGGGGCAGTGGAGACAAGGTGAAGAAAGAGAACAATGCGACCATCTATCTAAGGATCAGTCAAACACAAAACATTCTCAGTCCCTACATGTACAGTTCTGTTAATTAGTAAGGCGTGCATTTACAATAGCCAGCCTGGAGTGCAGACAATATTTTATTTTATTTTTTTGCACAGACATGGATGTTTAAAACAAAAGCAACAAAGGAGGGTACTTTCAAAGCTTTCAAGATTTCTCTCTCTAAACTTGTCCTTACTGCACAAACCAGCACTGCTGAAAGGGAACTGTGCTTGCTCTGGTCTCAGATGCATCACAAGAAACAGCATGGCTTTGGCTTGAGCTCTCAGGCACCAAACACAGGAGCGCTCTGCTTGGTACAAGGTGCCCACTGTCACAGCCCCTACGCCTGGAACTAGGCTACTAAATAAATGTTTAATACCCTCTTGAAGCACTCTGACTTCCAAGTGCAATACACATGTATCCCTGGGGCATGTAGAATCGCCCCAAATGGGAGATTTTCATCTTTTCAGTGGAGCACTGAGAAAGTACTTTTGAAGATTTTTAAGTCTCAGAATTGTAAAGGAACAATATTTGTAGCTACAGAAAACATCACAGATCGCTTCACAGTGAAATAGGTGTTATAGGTTCACAGATTCTTAGGTATCGTAATGTCTTTATTTCAGAGAGCTCCTGTCACTGAATTCAGCAAAGTAAAGAACAACAACAAATATATATTTTTTGAAACTTTACCAGTTTCCCTATTAACTGTATAAATTACACAGAGGATAAGGAGGAAGCTGCATAACCATTTCAAGGGGGATAAATTACAATTCCCCCCATGCTCCCAGTTTTGGAAAAAACTTTTAAATTCAGTTGGTGTAAACAGGGACTTTAAAAACTATGTGTGTCTCATTTTTAAAAATGGACTGCTCAACTGAGGAACAGTAAATGTAGAAGATGTATTTCCCAACAAGGGTGTTACATTAAACACTGCATTTTTGCTGTAAATATATATATATATGTATGTATATATATATATATATATACATACATATATATATATATATATAAATATATGTGCGCCTTGTTTAATATTAAAGGCTAAAAGTAAGAAATGACTTAAAGAAGCAATTACAACTCCTTATGTGCAGGTTTAAATACGCTGCAAACCATGATTAAAAACAAATCCAAAAAACTTAATGCAGATGTTACACATATGGTGTAATGCCTCCTTTCCTTAACTTCACTGAATCTAGCCTACTATAAATTAATCTTGATTATTTTTGTTCAATGTAAACCTGAAATCTAGGAGGCATTCCTTAAAATTCAGATGTTTTGAATATATGTGTTACTGTGAAACAGCTGACAAATATATGCCTATAAATTACCATGAAACAGTAGATAAATCACTGTTAGCTAATGCATATTGAGATGTTTCTTTATGTTGTATCTGTTATTCAGATACTTGAGTGGCAAGGCATAAAAGCTGAGAAGATATTGCCCATATAAACTGGCTCACGATGTCCTGTTTTTAAATCAAAAATTAAATCTGTGTTGACAGAACAGATAAAAATACAAATTCCTGGCATTCTAATATAAAACGCATGTCTCAGTGAAAGACTAGGTTTCTTTTTTTTTTCCTTTTTTTTTTCCCTAATTAATAAGAAAATACCAGTTTACTTTAGGAAATCTGTGACCACATTGCAGAATTATTCAGCTCTACAGTAAATAGTATCAATTCAACACGTGAGAACAAGAACTAAAATGGGATTCAAAATACCAGTGACTGAAGTTCTAGTGAAGACAAATACATTACATCACAAGTAAAATTGCTGTCTTATTTTCAACCTAGGAAGAACATTTAAAAATGAAAATGGAACAGCGTTTTTTGCTTTTGTTTTTATTAGGGGCAACATGATTTTCATATATTGAATGACAGCCAGTTCTCAGTATTTCCCGATGTAGCTCTAATAGCCATGCTGTTAAATATTACAGTATTGCCTGAACAATTTCGCGAATCCTTACTCTTTCCTGACATTATGAATAGTTTGAATACTGATTTTGGTTTGCTATAATGAGACAAATGTGTTCATCTATTAAAACTATCATAAGTACAGGCAAACTATATGCTTGTTTTTATTTCTTAAAACATAAAGTAGATGTTGAATATCATTAAGCCCTTGACCTCAGGAAAATTATTAGGCTAGACTTTGGCATCAGAAGGCTTGCAACCCTCAAGAAATATAGATACAGAACGAAAAGAAGGTTTTGTTTTGTTTTTTAAACCCCAGGGAGCATACTGCATTTTCCAAATTTCAATTAAAGAATAAAGTGGGAATCTTATAGAGCCCAGCTAGAAAGCACCAAAAAAACCTGCCTAAAGACAGAGGGAAAGATAGACATATATATACATAAGTAGTGTTCTAAGTAAACAGTTAGGCCTGTATTCTGCTTTAATAGCTGAATTTTAATAACTGAATTTTTATTGTAACATTTCTTTTCCCCAAGTACACGCATGTTGGAAAAAAACTGTCTTATCACAAGTAATACTAAAGGACTAACATTTTGCCTTTTTTTCCTGATTGTTACCAGGAGCAGAATAAAAGGAAGAATTTCATTTGGTAAAAGCTGATGTGAGGCTTGCATTATTTTTAGTGAAATACTTCTTAAGTCAAACAAATACCAAAATTTTGAAAACATCTTGTTCGTGCAGCAAAGTATAAGTAGGAAATATAGCCGGTGAAAACAAGTACGTTTTCTCAGGAAAGGGCATTCAAATGAGAGTCCTGGCCTTAATCCCCCTGGCAGCTTGAAGAATAATGCAGCCCATGTTAAAGAGCGATGGTGATTCTGGAGTGGTCTAACTACAACACCACCAAAAAAAAAAAAAAAAAGATGCTACAGAGTTTTCGTGGACTTTTTACCCCCCCCCCCTCCTGACTTGAAGATCATCCACTGACTTACTAATCTGGAAAACCATACAAACTATACAACTTCATCGGCTATTTCATCTTATCACTAGGTTAGGTTATAATGAGAACTGCTTTGGAGCTTGCACAGTTGGCATCCATCCGCACAGAGTGTTTAAAGGACTGAAATAAATCCTGCTGCCAAGATGACAACGGGGAAGACCAAATAATAAGAAAGCATTTCTGACATGAATTTAATTTTCAGTTTATAATTAAGCTTCAAGGAAAGTTACCGTCTGGGGAGAAATCCAAGCTTCTGGCCGATACAATACTCACTGGTATGAGAAGTAGAAGTCGCATGACACTTTTTACTTAGGTTACATTCTTGGTACAGAGTTTGATGTTAAACTGCACCATGCATAAAAGGAGGAAACCACATTCAGGTCTTTGTTAATTGCTAATGTAACCAATCACTGAAGTTACAAATTTGCATGTGATCTCATTAAGGGAAAGTTATTCTACCTTTGCTGCTTTGAAAGATATTTTATCTTCCCCAAAAGCAGACAATTTTGCCTGAGAATTACATCTCAACTTTTACATTTCTATAGCAAAGAAAATATTAAGAGTGCTGTAGAATCAACTGTGCAAGACATAATAAAAATAACTTTTAAAAACAATGGAGAATTAGTTCATTTGATGAAAGGGTGTATACAGACTTAGGGAGATGGTACTTGAGTTTACCACTCTATGGTGGTCGTTTTGCCAACCTGTCTAGAACAGCAAAGGATCAGCACAGTGATTTTAGATCTCTCTCCTTGTACCTGAGATTATAATATGCAAGGCAAAAGAGACAGGCTTGTTGAGTAAATGAGAAATTATGCCTTAACAAAGAGACAGCTCACAGCTGTCACTCAGGAACCAGACTGGAAAATGTTCTGGTATATTACCATTTTCTGCATTTTCTGTTTTTGTAAAATGGAGGGTAATCTCAATGTCTATCATACCGGATACAGATACCAGTAATGAAGCATCAAACAGCAGTTAAAGTATAGCACCTAAATAAATACCATTTTCAGAAGGGCATTCACCTTGCTAAACTCACCTACTGCTGTTTTTGAAAACTATGCTTCAAATATAATTGCAAACTGATTAAACACAAAGTTGAAGCCCTCCTAAGTGTATATAAAAAAGAAGTACTAATCTTGGTTATCAGTCTGTTTATAGGATTTGATAAATTACCTGTAATCATAAAAGATTTTCTAAGCCCTGAACTGTGAGAGTTGTGTGAAATGTCTTCATTCATAATAATGGCTTTTTATTTGGCAGCTTAGCGATATTACTTAGTTTTAGTATCTTGCTTCATGAAGTACCTCATGTTAAAAATCTTCAGTGGACTTCACAAAACATCATCTACATTTCTCTCTTTTTGTAAAAGAGATACTACACCAAGGTTTTTCTGAAGTCACTCCTCTGCCTGTTACGCAGGAGTTTCTTGAGCATAAGGGCCTGGGGAACCCCTAATAAGAACACTGCCTTTTCTGTGAGAGGAAGCTTTTTTTTTCAAGAAAATGATCTTGCAGAAATTTCCTAAGACTGCTTAGATTCTGACTTCATGTAATTACTTGTGGGTGTTTATTTCACACCTGGACTGTTGTCTAAGGGTCTTCATCCCTGCTTTGTGTATGCCGTGTCTTGGGTGTTGTCATTTGTTCCATAAACTTCCAAGTAAAAAGTAGTCATTTCACTGTTGATCACTTTATTAAAATTGCCATCTGAAATAATATCCATATTTGAGAGACTACAGCTTTAAGGAGAGAAAGGTTGCTTTGCACTGGAGCTTACACCAGTGTCTTGAATGGAACACATTACTTCATCATAAAGGGAGGTTTTTGACACTGTTAACTGTATCTAAACCAAGAGGTTTTGCCATTGGAGCTATGCCTGGTAATGGCATGGTATTTTCCAACGTATGATTGAAACAATCACAATGGCAGAACTTTAAAGCATAAACCAGCCTTGAATCCCGTGAATGAGATCAAAGCCACGTCTCTTTTCTTTTCTCTCTCCTTTTATTTTATTTATTTTTTTTTTTTTTGCTTGAAGGCTTTGTTCTAATAGTAATAGTCAGCAGAAAAGCAGAATAGCCTGATGATTACTCTGTTTTTAACAGATGACTCATCCTTTGATGAATCTTGAGGGAAAAGAGCACTGGGTTTGCTTATGTCTTTCCTGGAGTAGCTTCAGGCCTTAGTGAGTCAAGCCTCGTGTGCTTAGAAGCGCAAGTCTACAGCACTTACCGCTGTATTAGTAATGAGCATGTTTTGCATCAACTAGCATACATTCCTTTCTGAGGCATATATTTAAACCATATTATTTCAGCAAACATTAGGTGATTGCAAGATCTTAATTCTAGATTCAGTTCTTAGCTTTTCCTTGAAGTTTTAAAATACTACCAGAAATAAAAGCTGTTTCACTGCTTCAGTTTCTCCAACCTACATATCATGCTGTACCTTGCATTACGCCACCAAATTTATCTGACAGGAGCCCAGTTAAAACGTTTAGCAAGTTGGTCTCTGTGCTACAAAAGGGTTAAGTTGTCAAGCCAAAATGCTGTTAATGAAAATGCTACAATTACTTTAGTTTCACAGCAAAACAGGATATTTATAGATTTTTTTTTGGTGCACTATCAACACAAGATACAGTCGGGCCAGGTAACAAGTATGGTTTAATCTTACAGTTCAATGTATTTAGCTCTGTAATGTATGTGGGCACACAGCAAACAATTGCATTGCTGCTCTCTTGACGAAGTCTGTGCCCGCTCAGATATGGTTATTACGTACATGTGGTTTAAATACAGAACACAGCTTTCTACAGTGAGGAGTTGCTTGTACTAATTAGGCTCTTATATGTTCAAGCCACTTCTGTGATTCAGTTACGTAATATAATGCTCCTCTTCAGATGTGCTCTCCACATAAGATCATAGCAAAACAGATGCACAGGAGGAAAACTGAGGAAATAGAGGACAAAAAGCCTTCTTGGTCATTTTAAATTCCTACTACCGCATTTGATTTTTTTGGTGTCCATACCTTCAGCATTTCCAAATCTATTTTCTATGCTTTGCATTTTGCATTGTCTATTCAATGATTTTAACTGAAATTTAATTATATTGACTGCGTATTTTAAGTTGAATGGATTTTTTCTGCACATTTACATGTACTAGTGACCACTAAAATCTGTCTTATTTGCTTGCCAACTCTCTTCTTAAAGATGTCCAATAAAAAAAACAACTGTGAGATCCTATTATCTAGGCTTTAAAAAGCAGACAATGAAGTATTTGAAAATGTTTTTTGAAGAAATTATTATTGGAGGATGATGCATTTACATAGCTTCCACTGTTCTAGCATCAGTGCATATGAAAAATTTCAGTAAATTTATCTTTACAACCACCCTGCAAGATAGGAAAAGTAATTATTCCCATTTTACATATAGGCAATTAAAACACACAGAGACTAAGCAACATGCCAAGCTATGAAAGAATGTGGAAGTGAACCTGTCTTCTGAATAACATACTAGCATTCACATCACACAAGCCTAATTGCTTCTTTTTTTGGAGATAAACAGCAGACAACCAAACTAAATGAAGTAGTATATTAGATGGTTCAGCTGCAGAAATTGTCTCCCACAGAATGTATTCCTAAACTATTTTTGAGATTAAACAATCCTTCAACCAACTCTTTTTCCCACCAACTTAACCCATCCACAATTACCCAAATCTACAAATAAAGCAAGCCAAAACAATCTCAACTATGGACCAAAGTTATAAAACAACCAAAATAATTCAGAATAAGTACATCAGCCTTTCTGAATTATTTTACTGAGAGCTGAAATTCAGATGTCCTTAGCTTGTCCTTAGCTGTTCCTTGAAGAATAATGTACTGTATGTACATCTTGCTTTCTCAGTTTATGTTATCTGATAACTGTTCTGCAAGTATACCTCATGTTGTTCATTGTTTATCACTTTCCCAATTACTCGTGTAAGTGTACACTTCAAGTAACAATTTTATTTCTACCAGCCGATTGATTAAAATGTTATACAATGCAGAGTGAAGAACTGATTCCAACAGGATCCCAATAGAAACAGTTCATTGTTTGCAGGTGTATTGACATCCCTTCATTTGCCAATTTCTAATCCACTAAAAATGCCACATTAATCTTGTACCATTATTTTTACATTAGAATTTCAGGCAGTACTACATAAAGTCTTACAGAAATCTGTATATCTTATATCAAAAATATAATCTTTCATCAACTTTAATCTAATAAAGATGGATATACAGTTAAACTAATGTTGATCATGTATATGATACAGTATATGATACAGAAGTAAAGAGGTGTAATAAGAGATACCTGCATCAGCCCTTCTACTTCTTCACCAGGGACTGATATCAAGGACAGGCTATAATCACAACAATAATTTTTGTTAAATAGTTACTTAAAGATGAGAAAGATACCAAATTTCAGCCAAGTTAAAAGAAGGAGAAAAAGACACTAGTAAGAGCTTGCTGGACTAAAGATTTCTGAATGTTGGATACTAATTCTGAACTAGTGTTCCTGTTTCTCCAGGAACTTTAGGACATGCCTCATATAAGGAATAAATGGTAAGACTCAAAAGCTGGCCATTTGAGATACTGAAAAGGAAGCTGCTTGACAAAAACAAGATCTTTAGCAATGCAAGGCATTCATCATTTCCATTCCAGCAGACAGTCCATGTTTTTAAAAAAAATCCTATGACCACTGTATCCAAACATATATTTGATCAGCTTACCATTAGTATGTGATTACTGCAAAATTGAACAAAGATCGGAAATTTCAAAGATATCAAACAGCTATTTTTCTTCTTATCTTGATCTTCTGGTTGACAACATCAAAGCCATTTCTGATGTCTTATTTGCCAAAATGATGCAGGAAAACATCTGACGAGGGAGGAAAAAAAGCAAAGGAAAAAGAGGAAGAATAACTTATTTTAAGTCCACTCTTGTGTGTGGAAGCAGAAACAACTCTAAGGTCAGGCTTTGGTTACAGGCTGACTGGTCTCTCTGCCCACGAACTTGCAGAGCACTCCCTTGGCAGCTGCAGGAGAAGGCAACACTGCCTTGATGCGTGCCATAGTTCACTTAAAAGACTACCTCCAACCTACATTTTCCCTACCTCTAGCCACCACATACTCCAAGGTATCATAACACTGTACTTTAAATTCTTGTGGTACAGAAGACGTATGCGAAGATGTCCTCTTCTCTGTGTTCTGATCTGCCCCTTGCCAACACACGTCAGCTTCTCCTGATATCCATTTAGATGAAGCATAATGTTGACCTCATATCCATCTGTTTTAAAATCCCTGAAAAGTCTGGGACATACTGTGATGCTGAAGCAGAGCATCTATTCTGAAAACTGCAACAAAACAGCATTAGAAGTTTGCTGAACTTGAAGTTTGTTCATTTCAAACGACCAACATTCAGATGTGTAGTTTTACACATTTTAAGTGAACATAATGAGCTTACTTTGGCAACCTTGTTAATGCACATTCCTGAATTCTATTTCCCTGCTTTTACGAAGGCAGGATTCTAAATCAAGATTCACAAAGGAAGCAATTGACACGTGCAATTTCCAGTTATGCCTTGGTTGCACCCAAGACATGGAAGAGTGGATGCATATAGAGCTTCTTGAACAACTCTGTAGCATAATAAGGAAACATCTTGAAGAAACTTAAGACTACTTTCAAATGAGCAATGTGTGCAAAACACCTATTATTTAGAAACACAGGAAAACATTAGGGCTACTTGTGTTAAACAGAAGATGAAAATACTTACAAGGATATGGTTATAAGGAACGTGAGCAGATTGTCCTTCATTCAGAGTCTTATCATAGAAAAGAGGATGTACTTGTAAAGCTGTATTTGGCTAGACTTAGATTGGCTGAATGACTCTAAGCCACCATTTCAGTTTATTTAATTTAGAAAGCAGGTCAAAGCGCTGCTTTCAGCCATCTATTAATATTGAAAGAATCTGCTGGTTATTATAATTATGCTATAAAGTGTCTTCAAAGCATTACAACTGTACTAAATTTTATGTCTTGCGGAACAAAAAGCATCATGACTAAACACTTTTTAAGACTTGGTAATTCAAAAAGATTGTTACTAACACTTGACTAAAAAAAAAAACACCTTGTTGCTAGCTAATGCTTTCAGCCAAACATATCTAAAAACACTACTTCAGACTAATAGGAAAGAAATATTTCAGTTAAAAACAAATTCTCCCTGCTGCTCTTCCTCACCTCCTCACCTGGTTGGCATTTATTTCCTTTGTGAGAATCGCTTTCTTCCACATAGCAAGTCCTAATAAAATTATTAACCAAAGGGCACACAATTCTGGAAACAATATTTAAAAGTATGTTCTAATAAAAATAGTAACAGCTGTAAATTTAACATCATACATTTTAAAAAGACATTTTTTTTTTTTAATTTGAAGCATTAGAAATAAAATCCAGAAATAACAAAGCTGAAATTTAGCAAAATTATGTCTCCTTTATTACATTATCTATGTGTAATACCTTGAGTTCCTACTATCCAAAACTATATATAGAAAAACAGGTTTAGAGTCCAATTTCAATAAGTCCTTCTGCCTTTCATACTTTATTTAGAGCAGAGTTGTTAAAATCAGTATTAAAAACTAGAATAATTCCAAAGGTTATTATAGGGTTTTATAGGCATTTTCTTGCAAATGGTGTGAGGACTGAGAGAAGCATGAATTACTTTTCGTGTTACAAGTTTGTATCAGACCCCGTTTTTGAAAACTTCTAGACATATGTACTACTATGTCCACATGATGACTAAGTAGAATGAGTAAAGTTAAGCAGGCACATAAGTTTTTGTAGGATTTCAACGTTAATAACACATTCAGATTAGTTCGCTTATTTCTGAGGACTAGAAGGTTACTGCAGTCTCAGTTTGGGCTTTCTGCAGATCAGATTCACTATTACGTGATGCTTGTGATGTCTCTCAATGATACCATAAACATATGTGTGTGTGGTTGGTGTGTGTCTGGGGGGTGGTGGTGAGGGAAGAGAGGCTGAGTATTATTTCAGCAGTAGCTAATCAAGACAGAAATTCCCAGGCTATTTACTGTTAACAGTATAAGCGGATTGCTTTCTGGAGAGAAAAACTGACAATCATTCAATATTGCTGTAATAATAGTGTAAGTTCTTATTTGATAACAGCAACAGTCTCATTTATAACTAATTGACAACAATCATTTAATATTTTGAAGTAAAGAATTCTATTAAGAAAATGCAGTTGTGTGCAGGATGATAAAGGCTCTGTTCACAAATTAATGCTTTGCTTCAGAATTAAACATCAAGACTTGTCCTCCAAACAAGGGCAGGTTTGATGGAGAGACTGAGGGGACTACTGTACAGTCCATGTGCTCCAGGCAATTTCCCTGTCTGTATCCTAGATGCATTGAGCCCTGTCCAATCCCAAGCTCTATAAATCTGAAAAATAGAAGAGTGAGCTAAGGGGCTTTGAATTTGTTTGGCTTACACATTTGTGATAAAACCTTGCTTATTTCCACTCTAAAGAAAATTATGCATTTTTGCACAAACTGTTTCATCTAATTGTAGCATTAGAAACACAAAATATAAAATAAGCCACGCCAAAATTAGTACAAATTTGAAATATCTATTTTACAGCTAAATGCAAAAAACAAAGGCTATTCCAGATGTTTTTATACACTGCTGGTTTGCCTCGGCATCCAAGATGCTCAAACAGTACTGAATTTCCTATATGAAACTCAGGTGTTACTACACACAATTTAAAACAAGTCATTTGTATGTACAAAGTACTTCCAAGTACTTTGGAAGAAAATAAAATGTTACTGCTTTAATTTGGTATTGTAAATCTTTCAACCTCCTTTTTTTTATTATTATTATTTTTTATTTCTTTAACTAAGTTGTCTCTGTTTCCACCAAAAAGGTCAAACAGAAGTATTAACTGCTTCTACAGATATTTTTCATGTGCACAATCTCTAAACTAATGTTACTAAATTCTTCTTAGACAACAGAATGAGTATCATACAGCTTGTTGGGCAGCAATAGGGTAAAAAAAAACACATTTAATTTAATAACTATAGATTTGTGGGAACTTAGAAGGGGTCTATACACACATTCACATTTTCATGAAAATGAAAGTCTTGGTTTGACTATTTGTATGCAACAACTTATAGTGATGACAATTTTCAATATATCATGACAACCTCCAACAAACACACAGAAACATTATTTCCTTCATATATTTGAAACAAAAAAAAATACTGAAACATCAAATATGTTCTCTGAAGCAAGTTATTACTTAAACATTAAACTAATGAGACAGTTGAAATACTGGAAAATTATAATCTCATCACAAATCAGATCACAATGTATCTTGGCTAATTAGCACCAGAAAAGCAGTAATAAATTACTTGTGTTTCTTGCCCGCTAAATCTGCTTTCAGCATATTCTAAACAGTCCTAAATTTGAAACCATTGCTTCTCACTAATAAAGAGCTTAAAAAATACCAAATATCTATTGTTTTAAAGCGCTCACTCTTGAAAAGCTGTATAGAAAATAATGGAGGTTTTTTTTTTTTTTTCCCTGAGAGAGGAAGCTTTGGATTTTTTCAGAACACATGATAATGGCAGCATTTATCTATCTCAAACATGTGCTGATATCTAATAACTAAAGGTTAAGCTGACCAAAGGAAAGGTCAGGGCACAACATCTGGTCTAATTACATCATCGGAAGGATTTTACCCAAAGCAAAAGGAATTATTCTGAGGTGTTAGAATAATGAAACCTACTTGTCCCCTTTGCATTAGTGCATGGAGAGTTCTTAAGGTCTGTTAGCAGGAAGAGTACTATGAGACACCCTGTCCTTTGGGAGAGGTAAGGGCCTGGCACATAGGACAATCACCATGTCAACAGCCCTCTCTGAAACACAGTAGAGAGTAGAAACTGTCCCAGTGGATACAGAAAGCCAAAGCAGTACAGGACGTGCTGCTTATCATCTTTCTCCAGTCCTCCTGAGCATGGTACAAAGCCTCAGATGACATAAATGCAAGTTGCATAAAAGCACAGGCACATCTAATACCCACATATATGGGAGGTTTCAGGTGAAACTCAACTGCATTTTATACTAGATACAGCTTGAAGCACAGAAGAAAAGAAACAGAGGTGATAGGCACCTAAGAGTGACTCAGTGGCTATGGCTTGTGCTCAGGTGTAGTTCTCCTCACTCATGTGGCCTGCAGCAGCTCACACTGCTGGTGGCACTCTGTAGGCTCTCCCCAGAAAGAAGCTCAGGAGCCCTGGTGCATGCTTGAGTGCAGACACAAAGGCGGAAGAGATGCACCATCCCATTAACTTTGTCACCTGAAGCCATGCCCATGCGTGAGTGCAGCTGCCCAGGGCAGCGCAGTCACTCACTCGAAGCTCAGGGCTGGAGTGAGGCTAGAAGCAATGCTCATCCGAAAGCATGCCCCGCGTTCCTCACCCCTCCCCAAAACCGGTGGTCCACCAATCAAATTATAATGAAACTTCTGCTCAGTCCCATGTCTGAATATAATCTAGGGGTTTCATTTTCATTAGTTAAGTATCTACAAATCTTGATAGCAATTATTCAGACTACAGGCTCATTAAGTAAATCAGCGACACATACTTCTTCCACAGACAAAACATTTAATTGAGGATGGGAGTGTTCAGAGGAGGAATGCTGATGTTAAAAAGTCTAGTGAGAGCGGTTGTGGTAGAGAAGCAGCATAAGAAAATGTTTTCACCCCATACCGCATTTCACTTTTTACACTGTTCAGCTTTATGTCGCTTTTGATGGCAGCGCCTGCCACACAAGATACATTGTCAAAGGCACTCACGATGGGAAAGTCCCTAACCCCAGAAGATCCCAGTGTCGGGGCAGACAGAGGCTGGTGAAAGAGGAACAAAGATGACGACTATTACTTTTCAGCAAAGCGAATGGAAACACTTTATGAGGTTGAGTCAGAATACTGACACACTTTCCAGTGTATGCATGCTCCCTCCTCCACTGCTTCCTACACAGACTCCCTCTGACAACAATAAAGAAATCAGAATCAACCCCAGAAACCTGCTCAGTTATCAGTGAAAACTACCTCCTGAAATTAATTAAAATAGTGAGACTTGTCACCCTTCTTGTTTGTTCTGGGTCTCCCTCCCCTGCACCACAATCTCTTTCCTCTATTTGCTTTCTATTTTCAGTCACTTCTAGTCCAAGCATCCCCAAGTCTCTGAAGTGGGTTTATTTTCATTTTCTTCTTTCTATAGAGCTGATATGCCCCAGAAGACATTATTTGCATCTGTAAACGATAAAGACTCTTCAAAGGGTTAGCAGCTGATGAGAAATGAAGGGTGGTGTGGGATCTCTACAGGAGTGAGCAATGCTGAAAGCAGAGAATCAGCTGGACAGGCAATTCGTCAGTGTAGGAGAAAATACTTATTTTCAGCTTTTAAGCTGTGCTGGAAAGGGTACGGTTGCCCCCTGTGAAGGAGTTCCCTGGGGAACAGTTCATTGTGCTAGCAGTGGGAAACATGAAGGCAGGGGAAGTATGAGCTCAGATTCAGGGACAATGAGCACAAGGCTCCTTCCAGAGTGACTCATCCAGCCTCTGGGATAGAGGAAACCGATCACTCCATAAATCAGCATCTTTTGCTAACTATCCAAGTAGTGGCACTTGGCAGTGGGGAAAGCAGCTGTTCACTACTTCTAGCAGCTCATGAGGTGGTGCTGGGAAGCAGCAATTAAGCAGAGACTTGGGGGAGAAGACATTTGGTGACACACCAAGAAGGAAATAGTACTGTGAGATACTTAAAGGAATTAATTTGCCTTCACATAAATAATAGGCCACTGGATCAAAGTAATATTCCAATAACACTAAGGTTCTGCTACAGTAGAGGATTTTTTTTTCCAAAACTTGTGGACCACTGAACATTTTTCTAGTAAGCTAGAACTCATTTTTACATAATTTATGTGCCAGTAATGCAGTTTTCTCATAATAATGCCAGCCTATATCTAATAGAAAAGACAGATTTTTTGGGGAAAAAACAAACAAACAAACATACTTTTTTTTTTTAAAGTAGTTATTAGATTTTATGTCATAAAATTACATGCAAACTAATTGGAAAAAAAAAAAAAGTAGGTATTCCTCAGCTTTATTCCTTTTCTGTATAGTATTGCAATGCTCAAGAGTATGTAGGGAGAAGTCCCTTTTCTGATGAGCAATTTTGTCATTTCCTGCCTTGAAAAGCCAAAGAGATTCTACTCCTATCGAAGGCCACACACTTCACCAGAACACACCAGAACACTGAACTGAGAGATGCCCCAAATATTACATTAGTTTCAATATTAATTAGTCAGGGGCAGAGGTTTGGGAATATATATATATATGTATTATTTATTATTATTATTATTATTATTTGTAAAAGTGGTTGCTTTCATAGCTGCGTTTATGGGCTGGTGGTTAAGGATGTCTCTTCTCAGCAGTTTCTCTCATCCCCCACTTGCCCCAGAAGGATTGGAAAAAAAATAAATCAGTTTTATTCTATACTTATGTCTTTAAGTTATTATCTTCTCAAAATTATCAAGGATACAACCTAAAGTAGCATGAAGTTTTTCAATTAACTGAAGCAATCTGATCCAGATAGCTGGACCAGGAAAGCTCACCTCAGGTGATGTGGATCTGGTGATGCTCATCTATCGCCTCTGGCTGCATAAAGACCTCTGCAACTCAACTACATGTGAAACAGCTTCTGAGGAGGGCTAGGACTTCTGCTAACTGCAGTTCACCACTTGTACAGCCATCAGGAAAACCTAGGTGCCAGCTGGAACTTTTGATACTCTATAATCTTGTCTTGCATGTGGGAGCTAAAGCAAAGGCCAAGTGGGTTTCTTGCTACATCAAAAGTTTGGAAAAATCACAAATCCTCGCCTTCCCAAGTTTTTACCAGGGAACCACAAGAATAATTAAAATACAAATGAAAATCAGTGACAGAGGTTAGTTTGTAAGTAATAGTCAATCCTCAAGAGCTACATTCAGCCATTTCAGAGGTGACTTAACATTCTGAACACCATTTAAGTGATTTTGTGTTGGAAAAAGGCAGAGAATGGCAGGCAAAAAAGAGATGAGCTCCCCCTCCTCTCCCTCACCCCTCCTCTCTTCTTTCCCAGGAAATACAATTTCCTTCAAAGAACTGGGATAATCTACCAAAAGAGGAGGCTGCTCCTCTGGAAACAGAAGCCTATGGCTAATAAACCTAAGTCCTTTTGTTTGAAATAAACATATTAAAAGAGAAATAAAAAACCCGCCTTCCAATTTCAAAGAGAAATACTCCTAATGCAAATACTAAACTATGTAACTTTTTTTTTTTTCCCTCCAGAAAAAGACTTTGCAAGACTGCTTTGTTTGAGAAAGACAAATTCCTCATATCATACAGAAATCTTTATGGGGGTGGGAGAAATATCTGTACAGCTCTGACAATCTAGAAAAAAACTCTACCTGCTATAGCATGCACGAGATTAAAATGAAAAAATAACCCTGAAACAAATAATCTCACTTTTAGCCTTTCACACATTCTCAGTACTTGAATTTTTCCTACCAAGAGTAGAACAGCCTTGAGAGGATGAACAGCAGTGTCTGAAACCATGGAAACTGTAGTTTGCCTGTTTTTCTTAAGAGTTGGGCAACAGGCCCTGTCTGAAATCTAGTTTCCACAAGGTTTTGCAATTAGAGAAGTCAAGTATGAATGCAGCAAGTTAGGGAACAAAAATAAACAACATTTCATACTTCCTATTACTCTGAGCTATTATGAAAGCCTTTTCAGAACCACCCTTTTCAGAATGAAATTACTGGGTTATCATCTGATTTTCTGACCAAGAGTGCTTGCAATTTAAAGCAGAGCAGGATAAAAAGCTTTACTATGTGACACAGATACTTTCTGAGACAGAGTTTATGCATCTTTGCTGGTATTTGATGTCTTATTTGAAAGAAAACCTTCATTGAGAAATTGCAGAGCAAGAATCCAATTCTCCAGTTTTCCTGGAAAAAGACACATGCAGAATGACGGAAAAGAGGAGCTATGGAGAAAACCTTTCAAGACAATATCTTTTATGAATGTTAACCAGAATTCCCCCCTGCCTTCCATGCAGAAATTGATTAGATGTACAGAACATGGTGCCCCCCCCCCCCCCCCCCAAAAAAAAAGGACAACTACCAGATTTGAAGTACTACAAGAGCAAAAAAGTTTTTTGTTCTCAAAAACTGCAAATGAATCCTCCATCACCTTCCACCCTTCCCTTCCACTTCTACCTCTGAATTTTACAGAAGAGAAGACAAAGATGATAGAAGAATAATTTATGATCTTAAGAGTATTACAAGTTGGTGCAGAGCTTCTTCTGCCTCTTCTTTGCGCCCTCTGCCACACATAGCTGACAGGCAAGACTTACCTGCAGAAACCAGAAGAAGGAATTGAGTTCCTGCTGCATGCAGAGACCTGGAGTTCCTTCTTCATAGACATAAAAACTTTGCCATGATAAACATGAGACTCACCAGTGTAGATGCCCTGACATTCTCAGGATAAACAATGTCATCTCTTCA
Organism: Netta rufina; assembly: GCF_964035555.1. Classification (NCBI taxonomy): domain Eukaryota; kingdom Metazoa; phylum Chordata; class Aves; order Anseriformes; family Anatidae; genus Netta; species Netta rufina. The sequence goes on along the minus strand of NC_140124.1, from coordinate 40,031,336 downwards.
CTCAGTGTTTTTTTGTTTGTTTGTTTGTTTTTGTACTTTACAGCTTTTTAATACAAGGACTGTTCTTTTGCTTCTGTTTGTACCTGAGATGACTTAATCCCTGGTGGGTCCAGTAAGCACTGCACTGAGATAAGAATAACACGCATAGCAAGAGAAAGATCATCTGGCCATTTCTGAATGTCCCATGACCCTGCTAATGCTTTGAAATTCTTGGTTTTGTGGGTAGTACTGCAGCTTTTTTCCCAATTGAGAGCAGGGGACATACACGTGTAATTTGCTGACCCACTAGATCCAATGCATGGGTCCAGGAGAAGAAAAGCTGCAAACTGCGTAGCCCAAACTACACGGCAGCAGACTTGCATTATGGCCTTTCTCTTATAACATGAATACACTGCTTTTCCCTTGGGGATGTGTGTCACTTAAGAAAATATCTGTTCCCATTCATTAGTCCAAAGACCAAGTCAACACGCTTTTCATTTCCAATACTATGGAAGGTCTATATTGATAACTTCTGTTAACGTCTAACTGGATTTATAGCAAAAGAGGAAAACTATATTTGTGGTTTATGAATATGAAGTTATTCCTTCACTAAAGGAAAAAGGCAGAAAAAAAAAAAAGCTGGCATTTTGCTGATGAACAAATGAATAAAGAAGACTTTTTGAGAAGCTCTTCATAAGCGGGATTATAAGCACTACCAAACTGAAGCTATATTTTGAATGATGGTAAAGTGCAACAGAAAACAGATCTATTGGCTTGTGCACTTCTTTCTTTTCAAACACAAACAATCATCACACTTCTTCTTTAAACCATCTATTTTCATAACATACACAGAGCAGTTGCCCTTATCTCTAAAACTCCTTATGTATAACTTAGAAGTTTACACAAAAAGCTTTATTACACCAGTGCTGGGTCAAGAAGTACTTGGATTCCATAACTTGTTCATCCAAGAGCATCCCATCTCTGCTAGAACAGGAGCAAGAGCCATTAAATATTAGCACACTGCTTTCTCATGTGGACTAGAAAATACAAGTTTGTAATGATGTATGAGACACTAAGTTTCAGAGCACACTGAGTGAATGCAGCAACAAACATAATGCCATCCCTCTCCAGCATTTTTACTGTTAGCCTTTCACCCAGAATTTTCTGAAGATGCAGCAATGATACAAGACATCTCTTTTCACATACATACCTTAGGGTCAGTTCAATGGAGCTTTTGGTCTGTTGGAGCAAATAGGTCATGTTTTAGAGTAAAGACAAATTAAGATTCATAGTGCCACATACCTTACTTAGCTGACCAGACCTGAAGTACAAAACTTTGGAGTTTTCACTTTTACTCCCCAAAAGCTTCACACAGTGAAGAACACACCTGGCTTCTCTATTCTTTTAAATAAAGCAACATCTTCAGGAGGAAGAATGTTCACAGACTCAAAATATCAGCAAAGATCCAGGAAAAAGGAGAGAGGTTTGCGTTCAAACACTGACCTACTTCCTATTATAGCTTTCCTCATCGCTGAAGAGCACGCAGCGCTTCTACAGTAAAACTGAAATGCTGTGGCATATGCTTCTGTAGACAAATAAAATGCTGACAGGCAATGCACTAAACTGAGCCATGCTACTTTTTCCTCCTGTGAAAGCCCTTTAAACATCGGTATTACCTTATGCGCTGGGATAATGACTGAATACTTTATAAATGGGACAGAAAGCCAATTATTCTGCACATTCGCAGTCACAAGCAAGAGCGTGAGATCAATGTGCCTATAACCTATTTTATAAATACTTTAACAAAAAAGAAACAAACAAGAGAATTAAGTTCGTTGTTTCTTAACACTTTAAAGAGCTGCTAATGTATGTACTGTAACCCATGAAGGTTATTTATAGAAGGCAAGCTTTTGCACAGCCTTCTTAGAAAATCGTTTTTATTAACCCTCAGATACCATGTTTGTTAAAGCCCTGAGGATGTGTTACAATTAATAATTGGTGTGAAATTTGAATTTCAACAGTGTTTTTTTATTGCCCAGACATAAAATGCCAGTTGACAATCTGTGATTAAGATGAAACGCTAAGGATTATTTGATTAAAATCAACAAAAGAGCAATAAAAACTACCAGTTCTAAATACCCCGGTTTTAAATGCAACACTTCTCCCAGATACGGGAATGTGTAGCAGACATACGTGTACTTGTTGAGAAACCTGCACAGCATGGCTGCAGCTTGCGAGCAAGGAAGTTTAAAATATCAGGATTCATGTTGAAGTAAAATGGTTAATATCAGACACCTTGTACTTCAGCAGTCTTGTAATTGATACAATCACTAGCATTTATTGTTGCAATTTTCATTTGCAAAAATGATTTTTTTTCCTAAAGCGAAGCATACCTTAGCTGTGCCATGAAAAATGGAGTGGAGTTCTGTGGAGTTCCATTTGTTGGCTTATCCGAATTATTACAGTAAAGTATTATAATCGTATTGTTTTATATAGACAACAAGTTAAATCTACTTACAGTTGCTAAATTTAGGATTATCCCCAGATAGGTATATTAAGCATAAAAATAAACTGGTTCTAGAATATACCAAATCTCTTTAAATAAATTAAACATTTTTTCCTTTAGTCTTACGATATTCCAATGGATAAATGCTCTATTTGAAATAAATTAATTAATAAAATATACATATAATGTTTAGGAGTGCAACTATTAAATCTCATTACATGGACCTTACCAACAACTTCTTCCTGCAAATTCATAAGCCTTTTAAAGTTAACGCATAGTTAAATGTATTTTGTACAGAAACTTGCCAGAGGGAGGTTTTTTGTTAGACTTCTAAAAATATTCTGTGCTAAATACTTTTGCCATATACATAAATTTCCCTGGAAATGCTTTTAAGTGATTTCCTCTCAACACATTGTCTAAAAATTCAGTATAGTATAGTAAGAATACAAAACAGTAAAAACAGTGTAAATAACATGGAATATTTAGGAAATTATGTTGAATACTTTAACAGTTCATAAAAAATTTGCAGTCACATTTTGTGTTGTTTCTTACTAAACCTGCACTTAGTCTTGCATATGAAAAAACGAAAGTCAGCACTGAATTCCAGTAAATACCTGAAGTAATTAAGGAAAGGCAGATGAACTAATGCTTTCAAAAACAGTTTAAGGAATATAAAAGAGTAAACTCATTTTTATGTAAAAAAAAAAAAAAAAGTTAAAATATTATTCAAAAATATTGAATATAAAATATATTCTGACGTTTACTTAATTATTGATGCAATAACTTTCTCACACAGAAGCACAAGTAGAACCAAGGTATGAAAAATGGTCACAGGAGCCTATGAAGTCCCAGACTATATTAGTGATTCCATGCTTCAATACCAATAATTAAAAGTGAGAATTTGCAGAACATACTGCTCGATCAGCACAGGTAATGAATTATAATTAGAGTAGTATACTTAAAAAGCATTGGTGACAATGACTAGGTAATTTGTAGTTAGACGCTCAAAGCTTAATTAATAATTCTAACTTCAACCTTGCCTGCTGCAATATTCAGTAGCTGCAGTCATTACATGATAAGCTTTGGGAAAGAGAAACAGGCAGTTTGCACCTGTAAAATCCAGTCCTCACTGAGACCATGCCAACACTTGCTGGAGCAAGTAATATTTTGCACACTAGGGTTTAGCCCAGAACAAATAGCTCTGGCTTAGCTGGCCACAAACATGCAAACTGAATCCCAAAATAGGCAGGCCCAAATATGCCCTTAATGTATTTATCATAATACAGTGGTATTTTGAAAACCTACACTTAAATATATCTACGTAAAATGTAACATGGAAAAAAAAAATCACTGCAGTTGTATAAATCGTAAATTATTAGAAGCAGATACTCCAGCCCTTTTTAAATTCTGAAGCATTTAAAAAGGTGAAAATACAGTCTGTTCAGGATGTATTTATTTTATCTTTTCTTCAAAAACACCCATAGGGAAACTGATGACAAAAACCAAGTTATAACTGAGTAGATGCAGATTTCTTTAGAGAAACAGATTCATTATGTGTGAATATTGTAGATGCTTGCAGATTGACATTTAGGAAATGGGCCATTTTAGGCTTTGCATTCCACATGCCTAACCTCTCTCCCCCCCCCAGCTAGTCAGTATATCTGGTGTGACAACTTGCTATTGATTTATAACTAACAAATAACATCCCCATGTTTTGGGGATGAATACACACAAGCTCATGGTAGTATGATGGCATGTGTGGCATGTACTCTCTACTAGAGAGTAACTCAGAATCATTCGTGTCTGTAGCTATTCTGGAGGCACTCGTGTGTTTGGAAACCACTCAGAAGAATTTAAAGTAGAAGTAGTCCATCATAATAATGCTGTAAAAGAGCTATAACTTCTATAACAAAATCAGTCAGAGGTCAGTTCAAAGTGGAATAAATCCAATCCAAAATGACTAAGGAGTCAAGCTGCTAGCGATACATTCTCTGATGTGATGTAGTGATACAATTCTGTGATGGCCAGAATTTATATATCTGAATAGAAAATATATTTTGATGATCTGCGTTTTCCTTTTATTATAAGGATGGCAATATTATGTATTCAGTTTCTAGATAAATTCATAACTTGGACATGACCCCAATCTGAAATCAGAGAAAAAAATTATCTATCCATATCTATCTCTATCACTTCACTTTGTAAAGGGTAAATATTGCTAATTCCACAATTACCATAGTAAATGTTACAATGATTATAAATCTCACCAGAAAAGTCTATCCATTATTACTGCTTCAAAAGTAATTTAATAGCAATAGCAGCCAAAGAGAAAGCCATGACTCCAAAAATAAGATAAACAATTATCATTTTTTATATTTGCCTTTTTTTTTTTCTCCAATCTGGCTTCAAATATGGTAGCTGTGTGATAATCTTTGGCACTCTGTTCCACTGACAGTAGGTCTCTTTCTGAATTCAGAAGATGGAAGGTGAGATGGTGTCAACTGATCCAGCACCACACCAGCTGAGAATTTCACTTTCACAGCTCCTCAGTTTTATTAAGTAGTGAGAGCTTTGTAAACAAACTTTAAATGTAAGCATTCAGCATCCAAAAATAAATTCTCATTTATTTAGAAACAAGAAAAAGGCTTTAAAAAGAAAAAACATTTAAGGGTTTATTTTTAAGCAGTTATTTTTAAAATGATCAGCCTTGACATCAGAACATTCTGTCATCATAAGAAAAGGGAGTTTAATTCTAAGGGAACCAGCTGCTTGCTTTACTTTGAGTTCCATAATTCTTCCTTTCCAAACTTAACAAAAGCTACTGGAGTGTAACTGCTCAGTGGTAATTGACTTAAATATCTAGAGAAAATAACAATTAAAAAGGTACAAATGGTTTCCCGCTGTACAAATACATTAAAGTAGGTAAATATGAATTCTGAATAAATGAATTTTTAATATATTCACCCTTTGAAAGGAACTCTTTTCTTCTGGATATACAAACATCACAAACTGTTTTTGAAAACAGCTACTTTGAAAAATAAGTAAGACGCTTGCAAAGAGTATGTTGTGTCCTACTTCTCTGGCTGATCTAATAGTTGATCGTTCACTTCTTTACTTTGTGGTATCATTCCTTTAACATAAGCATTGCAGTGTGTGGACTGAAGGGTCACCTTCAGGAAGACATTGCATTCTGATAACATATTTCAATGTGCATAATATCCAAAGTGGAAATACAAAGTGGACAATAGCATGTGATGACATATGTCAGCCATGGGAGGGAGGTTTAAAAAAGCAGGACATGCCATAAGGAAATCTGACTTCAATTGTTGGCCCTGATACAGCTTTTCTTTGTGACAAATCATTTCATCTTCCTAAATTGCTTTTCCCACAATTTAAATGGAATAATATTTGTTTACTTTTCCAGATACTTTGAGGACTAATTTATTCCTCCTTGGGAAATCATTTCAAATTCAGAAAATGGAAGCCTCTAGGGGACCTAGCATAAAGCTGACCTGTAGACCAGAAAGACATCTCTTCAACAGTGAGCAGTCAGGCTTGGGCACATTCACCGCTATTTGACTCCCCTTACACGCAACTTCTGCCATGACTATTAACATAAAATGTTTATTTCTGGCACACTACCATTAGTAATCTAAATCTTGCCAGTCTCTCATGTGAACATACCAGAACAGCAACAGGATTAAATTTATTTTACTGCAACTGAATTAAATTTAAGGCACCTTAGTGGTCATTAGCACAAATGTAACAGGTCTTTTTAACATCTGGAGTATTCCTCATTCTATCTACCGCTTATCTCTACTCTAACCCTGCAGTCCCAGAGCTCTTTTTTGTACCTTTTTTCCTGCCTGGTAAAAACTTATGGCTCAGGTATAAATGCCTCAAAATTTGGTACCCTCCCTTCCACATTCTGTTGTTCTGAGTAGAAACTATGATTAAAAAATGCAAAGCTAAATCTAAAAATTTTAAACTCTCCTGATGAAGGCTAAAGAGATTAAAGAAAAGAAAAAAATACATACATATATATATATCATTGGCATATTATGGAAACAGAATCTGAGAACTCTCCTGAATCATTGTCAGAGAAAATGTCTCATAACTTACCAGAACATTATGATAACTTATCAAAAATAAGGTATCAGTAACTGAGCTCTTGAGAAAACACATATTAAACCGATCACTTTTGAAACTCACAATACACCTAGTTTAACAGCTGCTAAAGTGCAGGAAACATACAAAGAGGCTTACTGTCAAGCAGGCAAAATTACAGAATCTAATAGTGTAAATGGCCAGACCTATTCTCCTGATAGCACAGTGAGGTGCTGCTGGAATAGACAACATAATCCTAGATTAATTTTTATTCCAAATAATTGGAAAAAAGCTCTGGATAACTGGATAACTGTCTTGCATTCCTGGCAAGAACCCACATAGTCCCAGGTAAAGTATTTGTCATTCACATGGCACCTCCACTGTCTATTTAGAAGAAAGCATGACTATTTTAAACTATTAAGGTCATATTTCCAAACCAGAGGTATTATATTATGTTAACTTAGAAGCTGAAACTAATATAAATTTGTATGATTTAAGAAGGAACCATATGCTTTCCTTATGTAAAAAACGGAAACAAACAAAGAGAAGAACACAAAATGCAATATTTATTGTTACAGTGTTTAAAGAAAACAAGTGGTTTTGAAAACAAATTTGTGTCCAACTAAAACTTCAAATTCTTTTCCCTCTTCAACTGGGAAACTTTAGAAAAAGAGAGGTAATTTGAGTTACTTTATTCATATTTCATTATCTTGAAAATTCTTGCTTTTGCTGATGGTTAACAGCATGTATGTGGACAGATTAGCTTGTGTTCCCAATTGGTTTACCCATCTAAATCCACAAATGAAGACTAAGGAAATAAGCAGCCATAGTTCAGCTTACCATTACATACAGGTTCAAAACTGTAGCTGCTATTCCTTATTCTCCCTTAAATAATAAATGGAAAGAAGTGTCAAAAGAACAAGGTGCTCACTGAAAAAAAAGGCCAACTTTTGCAAATCCAATACTGTTCAAGCACTGTTTAAGTACAGAGTGACAGTAATGAAGTACAGACTGTCACCTGCTGCTGTTTTATTCTCAAAAACTGAAAACAACAATTAATTAATTCTAAATTAGAAACGGATGTTCCACTCAAGAGTTGCAAATACACACACCACAGAAAAGGCAAAGCAAAGACAGGTGCACGTGGGATCCTACAAGTCACTGCTGTGTTAGGAAAATGATGGTATTTCTTCAGAAGGAAAAAATGTCATAAGCAGTGAGGTGTCACAAGATGTGCACCAGTAGATGCTGGTGTAACTGGTGATCAAGGCTGTGGTCAGGACTGATGGATAACCACCCCCTTCTGCAGACTTCAAAAGGGAAGGAGGTACTAAATGCTCAGCAGGATGGTTTGCCTGAAAAGGTCTAGATGGTTGAACGCCGTTGCTATGGATGTATCTACTCATCTTTTTCATCTACAAGGAAGACATACAAATCCAACAAAGTACTCCCTATGCTGCTGTTCAGTTTGTTTGGTTGAAAAAATATTTTGAAGTCCATATTACACTAATGGTGTGTTTTAATTAGTATTTTACATCTGAGTAGTGGAACTGTACCTGTAAGGTATGCTGGTCAAAAGCCATGTGCAGCAGCTGGTGGCACAAAGTGACGGTCCTTTAGACTTCAGACAGCCAAGCAAGACCTCTCTGTGGTGTCCTGATCTGAAACATTTCTAAAAACTTCTAACATTCCCCAAATGACGAGATAATTTCACATCTAATTATCCTCAAAATATTCATGTTTTTTAATGTCCCTAATGTGATTATCTTTTCCAGTTAAGAGCACTACAATTCTGAATAAGAAAACAAAAAATCTTTGGCTGTGCATTTATTATACTTACAAAATGTGGTGGGACAACCCTATCCAAAGGGTGATGTCAGACATCCTTTATTGTTCTGTGAGGCAGCAGCGGCAGAGTAGCTCACTGTATACCTTGAATTTAAACTGCATACACCCATTCTGTCGGGAAATACACCTAAGAGATCCATGTAATGATGTAAGTAGGACAGGGCCTGGTCATAAAAGCTGGGAGAGGATTCAGTTCAAGGAGCACGTTCTCATTTGCCCTCTACTTGCCCTCCCTTTCCACTATGTTTTGCCTGGCTTTTCTCTACCATCAGTATAGACAAGCTGTTCAAGTTATTCCCAGGGAGAATGAACAAATAAACAAAAAACAAAAAACAAAACAAAAAAAAAAAAAAAAAAACAAAAAAAAAAAAAAAAAGCACCTCAAAATCTGACAACTGGTATTCTCCTGCTTTGGATTCTGAACACTTATTTTAATTCTGTGAAGTAGAATTTACATAAAACTTCAAACACTTAGTCTAGATTTGACTATATCAAGTGTTTAGTCTACATGTAACAGAAAAAAAAAAAAAATCCAAAGCATTGTCTTGGTGTTACAATAAGTTTGACAAAAAATTCAGGAAAATTCTAGAAATCTGCTATATTGCTATGTTACAGAAAGTGTTTTTAGGATGTGTCAAGAAAGCCAGGTAGCAGCAAAGAACCTGCAGAACCCCCTCACTGAATTACGTGCTTGTAAAGATTCTGTCAGTTACAGAGCTCTGTAGTAAGTAGTGAGCTACCACAATATAAGCTCAAAAGAAACCCTGGATGATTAAGATAATTTCAATGATTTCTAAAAGTTTCCAGATCCTTAGCAATTCATTAATGGATTTAAGTTGTCCTTTAGTTTTAAGGGCTGTTCATGCTAGCAATTTATGTTCTGTAGCACTGAAGAAAAAGAAGAATCTAACTGTTAAGCAGCTCTCAAGTCAAAACTATATAAATGCACCATCCTTTAGTTTCTTTTCTTCCTCAGATTACCTTCAACTGAAAAGGACCATGCTGATAGGCATTTCTTTGTTTCTTAATGTAAAACATTGCAATTGTTTTCTCTGAAATAATATGTACACATATATTCTGTATAACAATACATCATCAGCCAAACTCACACACAGCAGAGATACAACAAATCCTTATGCACGCAATCTAGGAGAAAGAAAATTCAGAGAAATATTTCAGTTTTAAGCTTTTGTTGATCACAACAAATTACAAAGTTTTGAATCAGTGCAGAAATTGCAACTATTTCTTGGATTGTTAGAACAAACCCCTAAACAATGGTATGTTTTCCTGGCGCATGAACCAGTGATACCATCAGCTGAGAATCTGATGACTCAGAACACTGTCAATTTTGTTTGTCGACATTGTTAAGCTTAGTACCCTATGTCACAACTCCTGCCTAGTTTATCTACAGTAAGTCCAAAGAATGCTAACTTTATTAGTCAAAATCAGTCGCTATCCATAAATATTTAGGGCGAAATGTCAAGTTTCAAACACACTGGACTATTTCTCTATAATTTAAAACCAGTCCTGCAGCTGGAGGCAATATAAATTCACTACCTAAAGCAGAATTACTTGCATAAAAGACTTCTTATGTCATACACAATTTAGCAGGTCTGAGCTGACCCATCCGAGCAACTGCTGCCTTGTCCCAAACGCAGCTGCTCAGCAGGCTCTCAGCACCGGCTGCAGCACCACAAGGGGAGGGAGCCCAGCTGCTCCGCTGCCTCGCAGGGCATGATGGCTCTCACTGAAAACCACAGCTCAGTTACAGCACGCGCTTCCTTAAGATGAGTTCATTTTTACTTCACCTGCGTAACTGGCCTAGCAGAAGGCAGTGGAGAGTCTGGGAACCAAAAAACATTGCTGCTCCACTTCTTCCCTGTCAGGCTACACGAGAAATTATTCTATGTTAGATCGTCAGACTGCTGTGGGTAAATGTCGTGTGCATCTTGATTGATGCTTTCCTCCCACAGCACACAGGATTCTGTCTGCTTCTTATTTTCAGCAATGTTGGCTGTGCACTACCAGGCTAACTATCCTTCTTGGGGTCCTTGCTGTCACTTGCGTTCCTTTTATATTTTGTGCAAAAAAAAAAAAAAAAAAAAAAAAAAAAAAAAAAAAAAGAAAAACAAAACATAGTAGAAAAAGTATGTCAAAATATACTTTGTAGTCTCGTAACCCTTCTGTAAGAATACGTTCAACCCCCAGGCTGCAAAGCATGAGCATCACTGTAATATGTGCTTTGCTGATACAAGTGATAACATTCTCCTTATGCATCACTTTTTATTGTAGCTAGGGAAGGGAAGAGGAGGAAGCTAAAGAAATCCATTAAAAAGAGTCACGTATTTCTTTTAGCCACTCATTTTACTGACAATTACTAATGAAATACTTCATGGTCTTGTTCTCTTTATGTAAAATACAATCCCAAATACGCTTACTTCTTCAGCCTTCTCATTTGTTTTATACATATGGACAATTACATACATGTCTTCCTGGTACCTCACCATTTTCTGGTATCAGACCAATTTACAATGAACAGCAAGGTTGTTGAGATAAAAGAGATGAGGAAGATGGACAGATAACGAGCAGGAATTGTATATCTACCCTTTCATACTCCCCTCCTTTCCTCCACAACCTCCTTCCCATCTCTCTCTCTCTTTCCCCTTCCATCTTCTAATCTTTTCTCTTACAAAATAAACGTCACCTATTTTTCATTAAGAAGTATAGAAAGAAACTTACCTTTCCACATCCACTTGAACAACATAATACTCTCCTCCACAATACAAGACTTACACATGACAGGAGTCTTGTAAGTAAGGAAACTTCATGCTCCTCTCACGGTATAAATTTGCATTCTGCCTGTCATCACCTCTGCCCTCCACCAATGTCAAAAATGATTGATTGGCTGCTGAAATAATACATCTCCTTCCCAAGTTTGGTCTTTTGAGCTGATGTAAAATGAGATCACAACCCAATACTGTAGGTGACACATGACATAAAACTGTCGCATCTCTCCATTTCCTACTTCTCTAATTAATCATTCAAGTGTCTCCTTAGAAGGAGTTTATTTATCTGGACTCAAGAATCGAAGCATCCCTTCAAGGGGGAGGGAAGAGAGCAAGATAGGCAGGGAAGAAGCATTGTCTTTTTCCCGTTAATTCCCTTCATTATTTGCACATTACCTCTGGATAAAGCCACCACCAAATAAACTTCTCAAAGACCACTGGGGCATCTGCTATTCTTTTGGATACCCTGAGTTCTCTTCAGCAAATCAAAACATACCCACATCTCTCAAAATATCTGCCAGCTCATACCAAACATATCCTCTTTCCTTCATCTCTCCTAGCACTATCCTCAACCTGCTATTATGCAAGCTGATAGTTAAGGTGGTACATGTATTTCTTGTTTAGGCCTCCTTCTAGCTTTGTATTTCAACCATTTCTAAATGTTTTCTTTGTCACTACCCCAGAATTTACATTTTCCCATCCTTCACAAAGCATATTCTCATCTGGGATCTGATCACATTTCTTTATTGCATCTCCTATTTCTCTGGCCTTTTTCTTTCTAATTTCTTTAACAAATGCAGTTTTACCACATTCACATCTGCTTGCAGTGCACCTGCAAGGATCAGTTTCCTAAGCTCTTTGAATCACCATGCAACCCTCTTTATAAGTTCCTTCCATTGACACCTGCTCCTCCATCTTTTTAAACACAAACTATTTGTCTTCACTTCATGCCCTATTTCCACTTGACCATTTCTCATTTTTATCAGCTCTTATCTTCAACTTGCCAATATTGCTTCCCTCCATCACTCACTTGTAAAGTGCCCAAGTACAGCAGCAGTCTAGGGTGCTGCTCTGTAATTACAGTTATGTAAGTACAGCAAGAAACAAAAAAAAAAAAAAAAAAAGTTAATTCTACAGCATGCACAGAGGACTGTGTTACTGAAATCATAGAACAGATCACAACCCAATAAAAAAAGTCAAATTGACTATGAAAATTCCAAGTTCTTTGCCCATTTCTTGGCAAACGTGTCCTATTTTTTTCTTTCCTTCTTTCCTTTTTTTTTTTTTTTTTTTTTTTTGATCTGGTATTTGAAGCAGTGCTGGCAGTCATCATTAATCATTTTCTTTTGCATCATAGGCAGGTACGCTGTATTTATTTAGGTGACAAGCCATGCTTACCTGAAGACAAGTTCATTAAATCTTACTCATTCACCCACCTGAACACTGGTTGCTTTTATTAGGAAGCCATTTCAACTGAAATACAGACAAGCTATTTTCACTTAATAATTTGACCTGCACATTGTAAGTTACAGGAAATATTTTAAATCACTTTAAATTATGTGAATAAATATAATAATTGAAATTATGACACTGATCCTTCAATTTGTTACCTCCTGCCTGGACTAATGCAATTTACACAAGTAAAGGCAGCAGAAGGCCTGCAAGGATGTACAAGGACCTCCTGACTGATTGATTTTTGTGCTTGATTTTTATCAAGCACAAAAAGGAAGCATACAAGACATGGAATTAGGGCCAGGTAACACAGGAAAAATACACATGCACTGTCTGAGCTTGCAAGGATTGGGTTAAGAAAGCCAAAGCAACCCAGAGCTGAGGCTGGCAAAGGGACATGAAGGGCAATTAGGTCTTCTATGTGAGCAGTAAAGGGAAGACATGGGGAAATGGGGGCCTGCTGCTGAATGGGTACGGGTCTTGATCACAAAGGATGTATTGCCTTGGTAAAGAAGGTAAAGCTTTCAAGAATCTGAGGCCCTGCAACCAGGAAGAAAGTCTGGAGCATGAGGATTACTCTCAGTGGAAGGCGAACAGGTTAAGGAACACTTAAACTGGACACATACAAATCCATGGGACCAGATAGGATTCTGAGGAAGCTGGCTGATGTTGCAAGGCCACTCCCAAAATTATCTTCAAAAAGTCATGGTGACAGTGAGATGTTCCTCACAACTGGAAGAAAGCAAACATTGCTCCTACCAACAAGGGCAGGAAGGAGCATCTAGGGAACTACAGGCAAGTCAGTCTCAGCTTGGTTTCTGGGAAGGCAATAGAACAATTAAACCTAAAAAATGTTTCCAGACGCATGAAGGGCAAGAGGGTGAGTAGCTGGCACAGACTCATGATGGGGAAATCGTGCCTGACCAAAGTGATGGTTGCAACAGTGCACTTAGTAAGTTTTCAACAGCACCCTGAGCTGTATTAGGAAGCACATTGCTATTTCTTTTTTATTTTTTTTTATTTTTTCCATTGAAGACACTCGCCTAACTGGACACTGGGCAACCTGCTCTAGCTGATCCTGTTTGAAGCAGAGAAATTGGGCAATATGATCTCCAGAGGTGCCTTCCAAACCCAAACATTCTATAATTTTCTGAATTTACCTTATTTAATAATGAATTTTGAGTCCTGAATATGAGCACCTCTCCAGAGCCCTCTGTTTATATAATAATCCAGAACTATGTATCTTCCATTAGATGATACTGCCAAACCTTAGCCAAGTGTCCTTACTTTCAAAGCCCTCAGTGGACCTGACACTAGGTACCAAGGTATTAATTTATACCAAACCAAAGTATATAAAGTGTATTTTTTCAGAAAACACAGCTAAGAAAACTGGAACAAAACATGGGAGAGCAAGTGAAGACATTCACACTGGACAGAATCTGGAACAAACTTTCAAATCAAGCTAGATTAAAAATGTTAGTTTTAAATCATAACAGAAAATTTTTCCTCAGGCTACAGCTGTCCTGATATTATGAAAAAAAATACACACACACAAAAAAGACTTATTTAATTTTTACTTATGAAAGATACATCAAAAAGACATTCAGAAATGGGAAAAGCACCATTCCATGAGAAAAACCACTGGAATTCCAAAAACACTTAAGATGAAGTATGAAAGTAACCCAGAAAGTACTGTAAGGTATTTGATACTGCCTGTTGGCAAAGAACTGTCATGGTGGAACAGAAGCTGGTATGGGCTACAGAGCCAGCAGCTCATAAATTATCACTGCAAGATTTTATCTTGTTCATCAGGGCAGATTTTGTCTGACTCAAAAATCTGGGTTTGTTTTCAATTAAAGCATTAAAAAATGAGGGCAAAATTTTTAATGAAGAAATGTGTTTATCTCATAGCTAAAGCATACTATGTGAATTAATCATCTCTGTTCAAATGCTTTCGTTGTTCTGGTCACAACTAGGAGAGGTAATAGTATATTTAGGCATGAACAGTGAGCACATGACAGTCGAGATGCTCTAAAAGACAACTTGTGTATGACCTTATTTCAGATTAAGACTCGGATCCATTTAGCTCATTCAACAGCACTACAAAAAAACAACATGGATAATTTCCTGCTTTGTCTTAGGTAGGAGATGCTGGCAGCTATCTACAGAATGAATCAGAGATTTTTCAACGTTGCAATTTGAGGGATAAAAAGTGCAGCAAGTATGACGGAGCCTTCTTTCTCCTTTTGTAAAGGCCTTAAAAATTACTGTAAATATTTTTCAGTAAATACATAACTAATACTATTGTTATTTAATAGGCCTATTTTTCAGACACAATTACTTCTATTTTCATAAGCATATGATTTGTATACCAACATTTTTCTTTAGAGTTAAATACAAAAGAAAGCATTGTTATCGTTATTGAAACCGTGTAACATAAGCCAGCTAGAACAGACACTATGAATTTATATTTCAACTGAGGACAGAAAGAACAGTGTCTACAAGACTGACCAGTTTAAAGAGTTTTTCTATTTCTTAAAAAAATATATAAAAAATAATAAAATAAAACAAGCCTCCAATACCCCGATGGAAAAACCTAGCAATATTTAATGCAACATTCTCCATGGCTTTTTTTTTTTTTTTTGTCAAAGTGCTAAACTTAAATAAAAGCAAATTAATATTTTCAGTGAAATAAAAGTTATCTCCCATTACTCTAGCAGACACCTAAAAATAGTCTAAATGAAATTGGCAGCTGTGTATAAAAACTCCTTTAGTTTTCACAAAAGCTTTTAAGTACTGTTTCAGTGAGGAATCAATATTACCTAGCTGGCATAACAGTGAAATAGTTGGGTGCAGAGCAAAAAAAAAAAAAAAAAAAGTGCAATCAAAGTAAATGAACTGTGATCATACCAACAGGCCTAGCAAAATTAGCTTTAATCTTGGGAATATTTATGAAGTATATGTGTAATTTTTCATGATAAAATTTCACCTACAGTTCAACGCATACTAATAAAACACTTTTTGACGGGTACACAAAACAGTTTGATTGGAATTACTTATCGAGCATGCAAACTTATACTAGAAAACAGATGAACTTCACAACCAAACAGAATGTTTCTGTCTCAAATTCTGGTTTCACATCTGCTTATTAGGACTGTCTCTTGAGTGAATTAATTATCATTAAGGAACCACACACATTGTATCCAGTCCCATTAATAATATCTTTTAAAATAACCCTTCAGGTATCTTGGCAGGCATGGCAAAATTAGTATTTAATATTTCTCTATTGAACTAATTAGGATGAACATAAAATATGAAATACAGGATTTGTAAAAATATTTTCTTATGAAATTACACATAATTATAGTCTTTTTTCAGCTATGTGTACCTTTTAACGTAGTACTTAATCACCATGTTTTTATTCTACGAAAAGTGTGAAATAGCAGGACCTATAAAGCTTTTCTTGTACCAATGAGCTGAAGAAAAACAACTGTATTTAATGCATTTATCTTTCTGTTTGTCATTATGAACAGATTAATAGTATAGAAGTAGATTAGATTAAGAAATAAATATTTTCTATATGTTGTTCACTACAGTTTACATGTCAGTAATTTCAAGCGTCACCAAATAATTTTGGGTTTGTTAGAACAAATTTGACCTTCTAATTCTATTTTTCACATAAATATGAATTATTTTTTAAAAACATTTCTTCACTGAAGACTAACAAATGCACTCATTTTGCATTCTGTAGAACAGCCATCAACACAATAAAAAAACACCATACTCCTACACTATTTTTTTTCCATTTTTCTGTTCTTTTTGTCCACTTGACAAGCCATCTGCCAGTGAAACTTCGTAGTGGAGCACCTACAACCCTCAAAGACAAGCAGCCATTTTCCTCTCCTGTTGCTAGTGCAGTAAAGACTATACAAGTCTTCATGAAAGCACTTATTTAGCGCAAAAAACACTTCACATAAAGATTTTGGCAATGGAAACAGAAAACATGCTATTACATATAAAAAAAGGGTGACAGTGAGCAAACTGATAAGAGAGACAAAGCAAAGCAGGAAAGGTTTGGAAATTCCTTGGAAAAAGGGAGTTCCTCTTTACAAAGGAAAACATACATCTTGTAATAAGCATGTGCTAGTTATAAATGCCAGTAAACTGAAAACTGAGTAATCTAGGTACCCACAAACCAAACACAGACTAAATGTGGTAAAAGGAAACACCACTTTTTCTGATCCAGTACTACACTATTTAAATTTCTGGTTTTGGATGTACCTGTTCCAATGCTCAACTTTTAGTGTGTTAAGCAGCCATGCATCTGTCACTTGTAGGGGTGATGAAGGAAGACCATGATGATGGGTGAGGAAGGGAACTAAGGAAACAAGCAAAGGCAGCCCTCTGCATTGCATGGGAGGCACAAGCCCCAACAGCCTGGCTGAAGGAAAACAGAAGCATCAAAAGAAAGGGTCAGGCTAAAGAAACTCATTTCACAAGATGGAATGTAGACACTCTGTTAATGGTTGCTCACTGGTGTTCAGTTCTGATGTGTTTACCTAAAGTAAAGCAGTCAGTGGAAGGCTATCTTACATGAAAAAGAAATGTTGCCTTAAAGAGCAGAGGAGATTTAAACCTACTGTAAATGTAGAAGGTGATGTTCTGCTGCTAATGTAATGTAATGTAACTAAGAAGCAGAAAACTGGTGGAAAGATGCAAATCCCGAAGTCTAAGGAAATTTTCTATCTTCTGATTACTGATCAGAATTACTCTAATTTCAGTTAAGTTTTATTTTGAAAAGGTGAGGGTAGGGGAGAAGAAGGAAAAAAAAAACACAAAGCAACACAGCAAAATAAGAATTCAACTTTTAAAACCTGTTTTTCCAACAGATTCTGTAAACCAGCCAAATTCCATAGTTAGTTAAGAACACAACAAACAAAAATAGATACTAGAAACCAGGCAAGATACCACAAAAATGAAGCCAAACAATGAATTTGTATAAAATCACGGTATATGCTTCATGAACAATAACACTGTGAAATAACTTGGCGTGATTTATCACCAAAAAGAAGTCGGTCTTCCTAAAACGCATCAAATAACACTGTCTGTTGGAACCAAAGAGGTGGAGCGATTATCAGCTGCTTTCTGTGTTGTTGTGGCTGAGGGCAAATGTTTGTGCATCCATCCTATCAGGTAGGCTATCAAGTACCTCATTGCAGTCTAGCGTCTCATGACAGCAGCCTTTAAATTAATCCTGGTGAGTGGCCTTAATGTTAAATTTTATTACTGCTATCAACCTGACATTAATTTTTCCACGGCTTCTTGAGAGTTTGTGAGCTGTGCTTTGCTCCACTAATCCAAGATGCTATATTATAACCTTGAAATCTTGATGGTAATGTATCATAATAATTGGAAAAGAAATTAAAATGGTCAAAATAAGCTTAAGATATCAGCTACTTTTTGTGTTTTCCTTAACCTTTCTTTTGCCAATTTTTCTACACTAACTTCTTCACCGATGATTCTTTCTTTTGGCAGTTAAAACTGAGTTCACTTCTCAAAAATAATGAAAAGCAAACTAAAAAGATATCCCATTTTCATACACATGCCTAGAAGCTGGCACTGTCAGTGACCGCAGAAAGCCCATTTGCACACAGTTGTGAAGAGCTCTGAACAGCACCGGTTCGTTCCACTTTGATGATGCAAAACTACTTCAGCTCTGGTGACTGCAGGCAGTTAAGAAAGGAGATTGTAAACCTCTGAAAATATGACTAAGAGAAGGAAACTTTCAACATTAAGTGCCGTACAAAACAGTCTAAACATTTACCTGTATTTGTATACACGTAATGCCTGCTGGTCAGTTTTAGCATGTGTCATTCAGATTTAAATAGCATACTTCTTGAGGACTGTCAAGATTTTGCTCTACAACCCCTCGTGTCAACAAAAGACAAAAACTAGGCCTCCGTTAACCAACTGCTTTCTACAACTTCTATTTTAACTGCATCTCCTATGTCAGCACTTTTTCCACATTAAGTGACAGATTACATGCTACTTGGCAAGACAACAAAATAGAGGTTTGTCATATCAGAAACTTCATAAATCTGTGTTCATTAAAATATGAATCAAAACAGAACTAATATACCTGGTTAAAAAGAACTATGGGTCTGATTTCATCCACCGAAGTCAGTATTTTCCAGCAAAAAGTCATCTATCAAATGTGTTCAAAAAAGGCACGTGGCTCTCATCGTACAGACTGCTAGTTAGCAGCAGCCTTTTGTCACCAATTAATCCATAAAACTTCCACTGGTGTTAATGTGGTCTGAGCAGGAAATTTGAACATACTCATCTTTACACAGGAGCATAAAACAGCCACCCAAGGTCAGGATCTTGATTCTGACAGTGGCCTAAAGGGATGTGCACAGAAGGGATCATACAATCACAGAGTCACAGAATGGTTTGGGTTGAAGGGATCTTAAAGATCATCTAATTCCACCCCCCCCACCCAGTCTCTCCTTGATTCCACCTGCAGAGTTACCATCCACTGCAACTGTCAGAGAGGACTTTCATAGCTTCAACAAGTATTCTGTGAAACTCTTATTAAATGAGTTAGCTGCTAATTTCATTTGATGGTCCTTAATTAGCGTATCAAAAAGTGTGGAGAACTGCCACCTCCTTATGAAACCGGTGATTTTTATAGAATTCTATCATATTGGATCCTTGGTCCACATTGAAGAACTTTATTCAGTTGTTCCTTAAATAAGGGAAACTAGTCCTTACCTTGCAAGACAGAATACATTAGAAGATCTTTGAAATCTGATCTTAATTTACAAACAACACAGCACCTATTTACCTAACCAGGTACAGAGCTAGAAGCACAAAGTTTAAAATAAGTCAAAAATTATATTCTACCACTTGGTACATTCAAAGATTGGAATCCTCTTAAATCATTCAAATAGTCAAGTTTTTATCAATGCCAAAGAAATTAAAAGGAAATCCAAAATGGGTGAGGGTTATTGACAGCAATGCAAATCTTTGCACAAACATCACAGAAATCTCAATATAATCAAAACAGAACTCTGTACATCACTAGAAGTATTACTTAAGGAGATGTTAATTTTGGGGGGACACAAAGCAGAACTGAAAATAAATAATCCTTTCATCATTTTTTCAGTTTTATTATTCTTACACAAATTATAAAAATACAAACGATTAAATAAAATAGTCATTGTTATTTCACAAGTTAGTATGATAGCCTGTCTCTTTAGTTTAATTTTGGAGAACAGAGGATAACAAACGTTTCCAGTTCTGACCATGCTTCTGATTATGAAACCCACTTCAAATAGCAACACAAACCAAAACATTAATAGAAACAAATCATTTCACTTCTCTTGGGTCATGATCTCTAATCTTGATGTGTTAAAAATAAGTAGCACTTTCATGAAAGTTTTTTCATGCAAGCTATTACCCAAGACAAATTGAAACCTTGAAAACTTTTCAAAATACGTAGTAAAACAGAGATTTATTTCTCCATCTGACAAATATGAAAAACATGAAGCAAAGCTTTAAATCTGTAGACTGACATAAAAAGAAGAATATATAGTGCTAATATTGGTACATACAGCAGATACTGGGTGAATAGTCTTGCAAAAAAAAAAAAAAAAACCTTGAGAACATATCCCAAAAAAGTGAGTAATTGCATAATGGATACACTATTTACCTTATTCAATTATCTATTCACTTTGCACTGAACGCATGGATGTTGCTTAATTATTGTGAAAGCAAAGAGACAAGCAGCACACAACATCACTTGATTCTATTTTATATATCCAGTTGCATTCTTTACATAAATATAAGTTGCTTAATTGGCTAATTCATTACACCTTAATGTGCCATTGCTACAAAAGTGATCAACAGCAACATGCTTGGCAGTTATATGACAGTAAAACAGAACAGGCTGCAGATGAAGCTTTAATCACTTCTGTATATCCTTTTGCTCTGTCTGTATTGTGGGGGAGCAGTAAGGAAGTTCAATAAACCTTCTGAACTTATTTTAATAATACCACTTTTAATTTAACATGATAAGCAGTATTCCCTAGCCCAACTTAAAACTGCCGTTCTGGAAACGAGGCTTTGAAATATTAATTTATTTCTTGCTGTACATTCTGCATGACAGCCTTTTCTCTCTTCCATAAGAGAAAAAGAAAAAAATATTACTAAGAATATCTTATGTATCAAAACAATCAGTTGTGAATTACGTTTTTTTAAAAAAAATAATCTGAGAACATTCAATGACAGCAGATGATCTGCTGGCACACTGGCCTCACTGCAGGCACACTATCAAGGGTAGCATGGAAACAAAACCTGAACAGTGTAGCAATGATGCACTTCCTGAGCAAGCAAAAACAGAGGAAGACCGTTGTCCATAAAGCACTAGAAGACTGTCTGAACTACACTAGCTTTGTGTTATCACTATTCCAGATTTGTTTCCTTGCCCGTCGTTACAGCTGAAGGAACAGCACTATGACGCAGCCAACCAGGGATAGTAAAGTTGGGAAAATGTGTGCCTGAACATAAATCAGTGACATGATGTGACAGCAAAATTTTCAGAGTAAATGAAATGATTGGAACTATGTGATCTATCCATCCCTTTTTTTCCTACTTTGATTACTAAGCCTCTGCCATATTTGATGAGAATCAGAACAATTCTATCATCTCTGATGGATACAGATAATTTCATTACTTGAATATATTTTCTGTTCTTGGAAAAACTGCCAGTATTCCAGCAAGGGCACATATCTTTCTTAATTTATTTTTCTGCAAGGTTAGGCTTTTGCCTACTGTAGAATGACTAATGGTGTGAAATGACTAAATGCCAGAAAATGAGATAGGTCACTCTGTACCAATGAGTGTCCTCAAGTAGGTGCCCACACCTAATGGAAGTTCAGTGGTAAATTCCCACTTAAGGTCTAGCTGCATAGGTGTTAACAAAGGAGCTTACGTATATGTAGTAGAAATAGCTTGAGACAAACTTATCCATCCCTCTGCCCGCCACCTCTCCTTGATTACCAATGCCATGAGAAAACAGTCCATGTGTCTACACACTGATTTTCACACTTTACATCACAGTGAAAAAATCATTTTCATCAGAGGCCCATCTTCTTCCAGGTAGCATGTGCCAGCAGAGGGATCAGAAGCATCTGGGGATGGTATCACCTTAAGCTGTTGCACTAAAGCCTGCCAGAACCCATTTGTCAGTGTTGGGAGGCAGCAGCAAGCTGCTGTTGCCTCTCCAGGTGTGGGTCAGGCAAGATATGTGAAATTGCAGGGGTCTGAGTGATACAGCATCCATTTCAAGGCTTTTTGCTCCTTCAACCTCTTGGCTTTCAATGCCAGCTGTAACTAAAATCCAAAGTTAAAGATTAAATCCCAGTAAAAGGGTTTCTCTCAACCAGATTTTGACTTCCACTCTTAAAAGAGAAAACTAATGTAATCCATAATAAGCTAGGAGGTCACTCATCTGCTCCTACAGAAGTGCTTTTCACCAGGCACTGCTGTTCAAGGACAGCTGGGAACAGGCTGCAGCCAGGCACCCCACAGAGGCTATGCCCCCATACCCACACCACAGCCCAGTGGCTGGCACCAGGGGGAAAGCCCCCCCAGAGCTGCCTGGGGAGTGAAGGCAATCCCCTCCCCTCCCCCCCCCCCCCCCAGCAGAAAACACACACCAGCACCTTCAAATCCCAACACACAGATTTATGAAAACAGTGTAAAAGTGTTAGTATTTTGGTTGAGCAAAAGCTGAAATGCCCAGAAATGGTCTCTACTTTCAAAGGATTCGATGTATTTTTTTATTTTTATTTTTTTAAAATCAACAATAATTAAGAATTCTCCCAGAAAAGTGGGGAAATTACAGCAGGTTTGTTGCCAGAAACCAGAAGATGCCTGCTTCAGGCTGATCTCTATCATTCCATCAGGCAAGTAGGATATATTTGCTTTCTTATCACAAATAGAATAGTAGATTAGTATTAGAGCACTTTAAATGCAAATTTTGTAGGAAACACTTTAAAATATAAGAAGCATTCACAGGCACTATTCTGAAGTTATACCCACATACATATAGATAAAGAGAAAAGAGGAGAAAATCAATTACTTCCGAGCTGTCTTATTTTGAAACTACTTACTCTGAAAATCCATACCATTATATCACTTGAGCTTGCACAGTAGATATTTAGAAGGTACTAGATGTTTAACAGTCTACTTCACCAGCACAACTAGACATATATACGAATAGGTTCCTTTTTTTTTTTTTTTTTTTTTTTTTTTTTTTTTACACTACCCTAACACATTCGCGATTAACAGGAGGAAGAGACTGAAAGACTGGTCACAGATCCATGAAAACCACATCAACTTTAAATTACAGTATTTGCAGTATTTTTGTTTGCAAAAAGGCACCTTCTGTACAAGTAGCATCTTTAAAGGTGGTTGTCCTGAGAATGTAACTGGACAAATACTTGGTAACTGGTAAGAAATTAGGTTGTTTAATAAAGCAACAAGGTCTTGAATACCACAAAAACTGATGATACTCACCAGTGGACAGAGCCTTTAATGCACCTGGTCAGATCAGCGCACACAAACTGGGATAGTACCTTCTTTATACTACATTTCTCCAGCCCAAAAAATGTCTGGAAACTTTTCTGACCTATGTCACTTGACAACCTTCTGTGCCTTCTTCCTCACCACCCTCAAGAAATCCTTTTTCTACCAGGTAGCTAAAATCAGCAGTTCAAAAGCACTACTGGCACATTTCTACCACAGGGAACACAGAGTGGTGAAAGCAGCTTTAAAAACGCTTTCAAATTTTCTTCCTCTAACAGGGTAAGCAGAATTTGCAGTCAGTCAAAACAAGCCATATCATGTGTTTTGCCTGCATTAAATTAATAAAAAAAATGTTTAAAAATTAAGTTAATAGAAAGAAAAATAAATGTCTGGACAGGAAAATGATAAAATCAAGAAACCTTCAGTGTAGAATTTGTAAAGCATATTTGAAGGCTTAAAGCAATAAGCCTTTTTTTTTTTTTTTAATATAGTCATTATTGTTGTGATTGAAGAATAGATACAAAGCCACATGCAAATAGACACCCTACTGCATATATGCATATATATATTGCTATAGGAGAAATAGTTATGCTGGAGTTGCCTATACTGAGAAATGATGCAAACATATGGCACTTCATGTGCAGTCATTTTGTTTGTCACTTAAGGAGTGATTCAAATCAGAATTAAAATGCAGTGTATTATCTGACATTTGTGATTGGCACTAAAGTAAAAAAAAAAAAAAAAAAAAAAGTAAAATCATGGTGGATTAGTTAAGCAAAAAGCCATCAGGCTGAAGCAGTAAACACTGTCATATAGAAATTGAGGCAATACATGTTTTATCAGGTTAGCCATCTCTTTCACATTTACAATCCAATCCAACTCCAATTTTGCTTGCAAAGTACAGTTGAAGTTAGGAAGGCCTGCTTAATCATCTTGAGAGGTGTAATAAACCAAAAAATTGCAACAAATTCAGAAGAGAGATAATTATCTAAATAGACACTTCAAAGAGCTAGCTAGATAGGAAATGAGGAAGAGAACAGACAACCACAACATGATCCAGCAGTTCCAGCAGGCCAAGTACCACCACTGGAGGCTCTTCTGGTCTGTATTGCTCTGTGTGCTGGCCTTCACTTTGATAAGTGCTTCCACATTTCAGCCTGGTCTTATAAAAAGCAGCAGACTCAGGGAGAAAGAATGACACAAACCAGGTAAAGGGGGAGAAAACGCCCAACAAGAGAGAACTACTTCACACCAGCCGTTGCTGTATCTGCTCCCCCAGGACAGAAAACCACCACCTGGAGAAGATGCTTCCCCTCTTCTGCATTCAAAGGCTGTTACGGGGCTTCTTCCTAGGCATTAGGCAAATCCACAGTATCACGGTTACCTGGACAAAGGGGAAGTACTCTCCAGGAGAATGGGTTATAGTTCAGATCCAAGTGTTTGCTCATGATTTGTAAAGTTCATTTGAGAAAGACGTGATTACTATTTCCTCTCACAGGACAAAGTACTTTGGGGAGAATATCCATGCAGACTGAAATTAATCAGCGCTTAAAAGTTTATTATTACTTTACACTACTTGTTTCCATTTTCCAGTTTTCATTTACAAAGGGAGGTAATTCTTTTATTTACAACAGGCCAGGTAAACACAAGCTTAGAGCTCATGAAAATTGTTTTATTGGCCCAGTAAACCATGCTCGTTTGTTTACTCTATGTGTCCACTATATTTACACATGGCCAAAACCTTTGTAAATTCCCTGAATACATTAAGTTCTGTTACAAATTCCTTAAAAAGAATTTGCAGAAGCCAGTTTCAAAAACAGGATTTTTTTTTGTTTGTTTGTTTTTTACCTTCCTGGAGATACTAAGCAGGATAAGTCCACAATATAGATACATAAAAAATATCATATATGTGTTTCAATCACAGTTTAAGGGAAAAAACAAAACAAAACACACACACACCACACCAGAAAAATAAAAGAGTTATGCTTTTTTTTTTTTAACCCAGCCTGAGGCAAGAAAAACAGCTGAACTGCAAGCCAGTGTGGCAAAGCAACAATGAAAGTGTACAACACTGCACATTAATATAATTTTAACAATAAACATATACATTCACACTGGGTAACACTCTAACATGATACATGTAAGGAATATGTTTTTTGTTGGCGATTAAAAAAATCCACCTACATACCTAGATCCATTTTACCATTTTTGTAACATAGTGGGAAACATGTAGTACAAGAGGGTATTTCAAAGTGACATTTCTGCTGGTCTGAATCTGTTCTTACTGTACTAAAATCAATCTAAATGCCAGTAAATATAGACAGTTATGCTTTCAGTATTGTCTCAGAATGTATGATTGAATCCAATTACTTAAGAACAAGACTAAAGGCTTCAGTCCTTTGGTTAAAGCACTTCTCTCCCAAGTACTAATTCCGCAACCCTTATTTGTTCAGGCTGTCTATTCTCAATTCATTAAAGATGGTGTACAGGTTGAGATCAGGCACAAGGATTGTAACACAAAACATGCAACTGCTGCATCACATTCTGAAACTTAAGTGTATAAACACTACCTTTGACATCACGTAACTGTATCCAGAGTTTGAACAATCCTTTACAAACCTGGCCCTCTGTTTCTAATGTCTACATTTGTTATCTATACCTTGTTTCATTTTTGCAACATACTTAATTCAAGATGAACTCATAAAATCAGAACACTGCTTTGCAGGGATGCTTAAGCCTTACCTGATTCTAAGCTTAACAAGAAGTGAGAAAAATAATGGCACACTCAATAGAATATCACCAGTTATCGACTGCAAGAACATAGCTTTTTAAAACAGCATGTTTATTGCATTAACTAGAATGTCGTTATTGTTTTGTTGTCCTGAAATCCTGTTGAATCACCACCATTATGACTTACACAAAGATCAAACTTCACATTTCAATTTCAAAATAATGGATTTTAGGGTACTTAGCTAATGTAAGAAAAGATGTTAATGAAGTAGGAATGAACTGTGCCATCTGAAGGCACTGCTGCATCACTAGACAAATAGCTTACTTCACTGCCTCCATTGACAAGCATGACATCTATGGTAATTTTTATATTCTAAAGACATACTGCCATGATTAAAAATGGGTAAAATCCTGTACAAGCTGGTGGAAAAAGGCAGACTCTCTGTATCTGGAATTAACACGAGAGATAATTAAGTTTCTTGAAGTGAGTGACTCAGTGGAACAACATGAACCACTGGCTTGACCACAGCCCATGAGAAGCTGCTCAGAAGTGGAGATGCATACACTTTTGCTGGAGGCTGAATGTTACCTCAGGGAACCAGCTGTGGTTTGCATTTCTCTGCTATTGTGGCCATCGGCAGAGAGAAATGTGTCACAGATACTCTGAGAAAAGCACGATTAACATGGCTCCCCTAGTCCTGATGAAGTTCCTTTGCTTGTGGCTGGTCCCCAATAGACCAGAACTGTGTGCTCTGGCCTAAAGTATTAATTCGTCCTCTCTGGGATGCTTCCTGGAGTCAAGGGCTTTGTCTGAAAATCCTTGCAGAAAAGACAAGCTTAGGTGCTGGCTTACAGATCCTGCAGCAGTCTAATCACACTTTCCCAGAGCTTCATCCTTGTGGACACTACATTTACAGCTCCCCTCTCTCGGTTCACACACACAAAAGCTAAGTAAATGGACATTCTGGGCACGATGCAAAGCCTTATAGAAATCATTCTCTCTTCATTTTAACTAGTACAGGACAGGCACAATACTAGACAAGGCAGTGAAGCACCCACTTCCCCATTTCTCTGCAGGTGTTTAACCATCTTCTAATCAAATAATTTTAAGGATCTGAAAATAGGATCCAGTCTATCCGTACATGCTACAATTTCTCTCCCCATCTTTGCTCCTGCCAGTTCTTGCTGTGATGTTATTCAATTACAAACACTCATCTGCAAAGAAAACATCCCTATTTGTTCATTTCTTTTGTCCATACTTTTTCTCTCTCACATTTCTTTCAAAATCTTTTTGTAGCTGAGTCTCCATACTAGCCTAACTGAGCAATCAATACTTGCTTTTGTTGATCCTCCCTAAAGATGAAACCTGAAATTCTATCCAGAACAGGATCAAAGTTTAAAACCTAAACTAAAGCTATTTTCTCCTCCCCCAAAGCTTAGTAGCTATATCCATCACAAAAATTTATCCTGACACTGTCTTGCAGTTTTTATCTGAACATTCTGGCAAAATACAGCAGGGTCTGCAACCTCCTCTTTTAAAGAATTTGTTATGAAAATTTGCATGCTGACACAGAAAGACCTAGGCAGACCTCAGCATCCAGGAGAATAACAACTCAGGATTGTCATGGCAGTCTAGAGAAAAAGTCAACAGAAAACAGTTTTGTGGAAAAGTATTAAATAGAGAGAAACCTGTAACTATTGAAAACGTTTTCCTCATTGTTGAGATACTTATTTACATGATTTTTATATAGAAAATTTGTGTAAAGTGTTTGGCTAAAATGTTTTTTGAAGGTCCAACTACCTTAAACACCATTTAAGCTAAAATTAACTACATCTGTAAATTTGTTTCTGTTTTTGATAGTCCATCAGTGTACAAAAAAAAGATTCTCAGATGAATCTTTAAATCTGTGTTTATTTTCTTTGGTGTTTTAAATAGCAGCATATAAAAATTGAGCACTGTAATATTTTCAGAAAGTAATTCCAATATAAAATTACATAATATCCATGTTACATATGGCAAGCTATTCTGAATTATCCACAGAGTATGTTCATTTAAGATTAATTGCTGATTAAAGTAAGATCCTGATCTAGAATACTATAGATCTGATCTACAACTTCATGGAGGTGCAGGGAAGCCCGCTAAGATTTGAATTAGAAAAGGATCCACAAACAAAACAAAAGCAAAACTTATGTTAGACATACTACTACAGATTTCATTTCCTACTGCTGCTTTCATTCTCTTAAAGCAGTTTTACCAGGGAAAACTGGGAGCAACCAATACCAATGTGTTAACTGACCACCTACAGCTCTGAGTCCTTGTCTAGCCCCATCATTTTATGGGACAATGCCAATTGCTTCCTGGAGGGACACAGTTTTCAACTCTGTGAGCCCAAGATAGCCCAAGGTTGTTACTAAGACCACCCAAGCAGAAGTCCTCAACGTCTAGCTATGTCTCTGGGTATTCACAATCACCCTCAGCCACACAGTTCTCCTAATAGCAATTTATCAAACACATAATTCTGTACGATGATGAGATCTGATCAGCTTACTTTCACTTAAAGTCAGCTACCTACCTAAAGTAAGCTTCCTATCCATTGAAGGGAGAAATCAATTATTTAGTTGAGGTAAAATGCCACCGAATTCATGATACATTTTCCCAAGAGGAACAATTTAGCACTTTTTATGATAATACAACATAATTCCAATGTCCTTCTTGCAAAGTTAATGGATATAGTGTGTCTTCACTGACATTGCAAGCCATTCTCTCTCTTCCTCTCTCTCTTTCTCTTTCTCATAAAGTTTGAGGAAGAGAAAATCTTTAGATCCCAAGACTAAACCCTTTTAATCCATGGTAACATTCTTCCCAAGGATGAGTAAACATGTGAACAGATGCGTAATTGATTTTGCCCCCCGTTACAGTAATGGATTTTCAATGGAGTTCTATAAAACAATTACATGTATACTCTTGACTTCTTTACTCTTGATAAAAAAAAAATAAGCATTTTAGCCTCAAGACTACTGAAGTAAAAGTAATTCCCTCCCCCTCCCAAACAACAGATTTTTTTTCCTCTCTCTTTCAGTGCCCAAACCTAAGGAACAATGTTTGACACCGTAACGAATGCCCCACTGTTTCATAGATTTAATGGGGATTCTGGAAGTATTTCTACAGGAATATTAAAAGTAATATGTCTGCTGCCTTAATCTGACCCAAAATACTACAATTTATTTGTAGTTATTTTATTAGAGATATAATTCATATAAAAAGGAAATTTTTCATGTAAGGCAAGACTACTCCCATAAAAATAGATTTTCAACATATTTCTTATTGTATTCATTCAAATATTGGACTGAAAATGTCACTTGCATTAGAGGAATGACGTCCTGTTCTACACATCTACCAGCACACTGAGTTCACTATAACGCACCTATTGATGAGAGCTGTTTGCTCTCACTCTTTGTCCTTTCATATTCAGTTATTTTTTTTCCCTAGATCTTATACAAGACACTACTGTTGCTTTCTCTGACAATGACAAGCTTTGTCGCCAGATATAGAGTTCTGATATTTTTAAGACACTAAATAAATTGAGCCCTCCATCCTACTAGAAAGTGTATGATCTTTTATTTGGGATTATATTTCCAGGATTTATTTGCCCTATCTTTGAATCCTAACTCAACCACCTAGAACAAAATCTGATGCTCCTTTGCAATAGGGCTGTAAAAACCCACTCTTCTGAATAGTAGTGACAAGTGGAAAATGCTTTATAACCACTTTGTCATCTAACTCGAGAATTGTTTTTATGAAAAATAATTACATTTTGCAGCAAAAATAGCTTCCTCTCTTTCTAGGGTAAAAATGTAATTTTCCAATTATGAACTTAATAACCAACTGTAAACCAGCAAGGCTGTATTCCCAAGTCTAAAGAAAATTCTATCTGGCTGCACACAGGAGTGGAATGAAAACTAACTTTTTTTTTTTTTCTTCTTCTTCTTAGCAATTCTTTGGTTTTGAAATACGATTGAAGACAACAAGCAAGAAGCATGTGGATCTCACTCTACTAGTGAAAAAGAAAACTTATCATGAGTAGTAGCAATGACTCATTGGAAAGAAAGATAACTCAGGATAACCCAGATAACCCTGGGGAACTGTGTGAAAGGCTTTAAAAATCCTCTTTTAAAGCAACAGCAGGCAGGCTGCAAAAGAAGCAAGTGATCTAATCCTAGCATTCAGCCTCACAGCCTACAGAATGCTTTGGACAGCCTGTTCCTCCCAGCTGCTAGAGGCAAGTGGAGCTGCAAATTCATAAGATACTTTGTATTCAGAGACTGATATGAAAGGCAAAAATCTTTTACACAATCTAACCAGTAAGGAAGGAAAGTCTCTAACAGGACCTGTCTCTTACTAGTACATATATTCATTGGCACATGGTGCAAAGCATCTACCAGCGAGTAGAAATTGTGACGGATCGGTATCTGCATCCCATACACTGTGCTACGCAGCACTGAGGAAACCTTCCACGTCCTTCCAGAGGATCTATTCCTTTCTCTGCCTTAATGACGACAACCGACTCCATGTTATGCCATACTGGATTATCTGAACCCCTTCAGTATACCTCCCTCTGCTACCTTATTTAAGTTAGACCTGCTAAAAATAACATACCGGTACTAGGGAGGAGATCCCGAACACTCAGGGCTGTTCAAGTCTATCCTGAACAAGTCAGAATAGAAGCTATAAATGCTGGAAATACTGATTTAGATATAGCAATTGCATAACACTGCATGAAATCAGTCTATAAAGGGGATGTTTCAATTGTTGCTGTTGTTTGTACTATTTTATTATTTTGTGACTCAGTCAGACCCACAAACCAATTTCATTTGGCCTTAAGTAAAACAGAGAATTAAGCCAAGAAACAATGAATGAAACCTATAAATAATAGACCTTCTCCAGTTCACGGTAAATACATATAAGCACTCCCTACAGAGCTCCCAGACCATCAGACTGGTAACAATTATATCTATCATAACAGTTCCGTGGCGCTATATTTTTCTGTCACATGCAAAGAAAGTAACCTGTAAAAGGATGTCATCCAACAGCAGTTTCAAAACACCTTCAAGATCTGCAAGGTAGCCACACAGATAATACGCTGGTAAACGAGGACAAGCATGAAAGGAAAACAAATAAAACCACAGCAAGAAATAGAAAACATTTGTATGTATTCTTTTATAATCTCTTGCTTTCCTGAGCAATTGCTAGTTAAATATACATTGCCATAAATTACACAACTGCAAGATGCCAACATCTCTTGCGATGTCAGTAACGTTCTGCTTAAACATTGGCTTGTTCTCAGACACATTTCCTCCCTGTACCTGACAGTTATCAACCTGCCATCCTTCCCACCTCCCTCCCCCTCAGGTTTGCAGGCATACTGGAGAACCATTAGCGTGTTTGATCGTCCTTACTGCATCTGATTGAAATCATATTTTTGAATTGCTTAAATGCTGGTTTGATTTGTCTGAGTGTATGTTAACATTGATTCTCTTTCACCTCTGCTATAGTGATCAATGCTTATCTTTTTTATAGGTCTCTGCCAGTGTTTTCCTGTGTAATTACAAAGATATTCAAAACAATTTCTCTTTGCTTGCTTACACTATATAAATGAAATGTCTCTATTATATATAGTGAAACACACACAGCTGTCATTACCCAAGGCACTTCCATTATCAAACTCAGCAAAGCAGCAATATCGCCGTACTTCCAATATCACTTCAGTAATCACCACTACCATTTGGAGTGAGAAATTTGGTATTCTGGAAAAAAAATCTAAATTAGATTTCTATTGAAAATGGTTTACATATTTCATTATAATTGTATTATTCATTTATCAGCACTTTTAATAATTTTCTCACTCAACTTACAATCAATGATTTTGTTCCATCAGCAATAACAGTACAGGTGTACTTGAGCCCCTCTGAATTTGTCTAAGCTTTATTGCATTATTCTCTCTGTAAATTCGCTCTTGTAGCAGTTATTACCTAGTATCTGAGACCGATAGCTAAAAACAGACAGAACACTGAAGATTCCACAAGTTAGAGGGTAATTTATTCATCCAATTATGTATTTTAGCAATGAGAAGACTATTTATTAATAGTATTTTCACAAAATTGGGAAAAAAAAAAGAGTCTAAATGATATAAAGACATGCAACTTGGTTTAGGGTTACAGGTCTTCAAGCATCAAGGACTTGAAATCTGGAAGATGTTACTAGGAGAGGAAGGAAGGACATACTCTTCCAATCCCTTTATGATACAAGAAAGGCAAAAAGTAAGATGGCTTTTTGCTCAGTCAGAAAAGGAGGAATTGAAACAGTGTGGCAGCAACCTACAAGATCAGGTCTTGGTTCTTTGCTGTCTAACATTTATATTCACGACCTGAAGTAAACTAAATCATCACTAATAACAATTAAAGTTTGGACAGAGATGGAAGAAATGGAAAACACTCAATTGCCTAGGTAAAACAACATGAAGTTCTTGATAAGATGTGTGCAAGCAAATAGTATGATTTGGAATATGAAGAAACATGAATTCTTATATGGCAGATGCAGAAATTAAGGTTGTGCTTTCAGAACAAGAAATTCCAGTTTAGAAAGGAAGAGTCAAATGTGTCACTACAAGCTGAACACAAACACCTTGTACAATAATTAAAATCTAAAAAGCTTGTTTTAGAACAAGCAGTCTCTAGGAACTTGATTATTTTTATTTCAAATAAAAAGTTAATGCAGGAACACAAGGCATCATTACCAACAGCTGTTATCTATAGTTAAATAACATTAACTATAAACTAACAAAACTGTAAAATAACTTAGTACAGCTCTACTGTGTTCTAGCTCCAATAGAAAGATACCAAGAAATGCAGTATCTTGAAGTTAAACAAACCCGACTGCAATTTTCCTGAAAGGATAACTGATCACTGAGACAAATAGCCAAGAACTGCAGTTGTCTGCTTTATTTGTATTTTTTTCGACCCAAACTCAATCTTTTCAAGATGACATGCTTTAATTCAAACAGGAATGAGCTCAGAAAAGTCTTAATGTCATGTAAAAGGCAGAAGGTCACACTTGATGATCACCATTGTCCCTCCTGACCTATTAATCTATGAATGAATGTTACATTAACATTTTTGAGGCCTACATTTTCTTTATTAATAGTGGGAATATTCTGTAGCAAATGAAATGAAAAGAAACGTCATAATGTGGCATTTGACTTGAAAAAAACAACACACAAAACACAACTACTGTTACTTTGCCACATATATACACACATACATAAATCTGTAGCTACAAATATTTTTATTATTTTCTTCTTGCCTGTCTAAGTCATTCAGTCTCAAATGATCTAATGGTCATTGAATCTAAAGAAAAATAACTATTTAAAATACACTCTCTTCACAAAAGAAGATTGGTACTTGGAACTACTGACCACAGAAAATTTGGGAAAATGTGATCCAAAAGAGAACCAAGATCATTACTGGGTGAATAATGTACAGCTTTCACTTTTCCATACATTAGTACTAGAAATAATGATCATCTCTATGGCACATTTTTTTTAGTTTCATGTTTAATACAGCTTATAAAAGGAGTTCAATATTATTCCCTGATGTATTACTATTCTGCTAGTGTACAGCTGCCAACAGTAGTTAAATCTGATTAAGGCCCCCTGCCGAGTTAATCAATCTGATAATGTCAGACATTATTAAGGAAGCATACATGATACGGTCACACTGTCTATTATCAGTGGCATGTACACCAGTGCCTTTGTCTTCACAGAGCACTGAAGCTACTTAAAATAGATAAGCATAGGAAGGATAAAAAGCATTATAAACTTTCAGTCTTGAACGCTGGTATGGTAATTCCTGCTAAAATACAGCTATTTAATATAAGATACCTTCATTTATTTTAGTTCTTTGAGGGAATAAAAAACAAAACTTCAGAGTAACAGAGTGCAGGTTAAGAATACATTGCAGCATTCTGATCAATGCAAGCTTGTCGCTAAGTAAGAAAGTCTTCATTTTACAGAAGCTATGTCTGAGTTGCAGACATACTCATGGACAAAAATACACATTTTCAAAACATTTGTATACTACTTGACCTACTCAGAAGTCAGCAGAGGTTGCTTCTACGCTATTTGCTTATTTCACATCCTAATGCTGAAATCGGGTGCTTTTGAAGGGAGCTGCTTCTCTTCTGTTTACATTACATTAAAAAGCAGCATCATATCTGTTCACATGAAGCTGCATTTCGTCTTTGGATTTCAGCACTACCAGCAAAACTACCTCCCATTAGCTCTAATACTAATCAGCTCCTCAATAGATGCAGGCATTGTAACACCCGACCCAGCACAGATCCTTTGCAGAATGCGTGAAACATTGCAGGGGACAGAAGGACAAGCTGTGTTATTTCCCAACAACACACAGCATACATGCAAAGTGTGGCAGGGGTGGGAGGAATAAGAGCAAAATAAACGTGGGCAGTGAAACATAAGCAGCAACCGTAAGGATTCAGTAATGGTATCTGGCATAAAAGAGGGCCCAAGACAAACTCCTTTCCTAGGACTGGCAGAAGGACAATTCCTTCAGTGGCTTACAATCCAAGGGAAGGTAGAGGCTGACGCCTATTCTTCCTACAGACAATTCCTTGGGTACTCAGCTGAAGTGCTAGAATCCTGGATAAATGGCCTGTAATGAAATCTGCCCAGCTGTAGCTGACCTGGCTCAGCACCATGGGTAACATCAGTTACCCCTTCTATGTAACAACTTAGTGGACTGATATCTCTATCAATCTAATATTCAATCCAGAATGAATTGATCAGTAGCCTGCAGGACACCTAGAACTGAGAATCACAAATGTAGGCCAGGCATAGTCAAGAAGAAAAATGCCTTGACTGCTATTTGAGGGGGATAACGGGGTAGGGGGAAAACAACAAAACAAAACAAGAAGATGTAAAATTACATTACAAACTTGAAGACCAAGTATATATAGTTTGGTACAAATTCTATACAGCATCTTCCTGTGCTTCTCTGGAAACAGAAATCATTTAAGTAATGTTATATAATGCACCTGCAGATGTATATTGCTGTGGTAGATCCAAGACCCCTGCACATCAATACATTTACTAGGAAGTTCTCAGTTTTACAGCCCGGTCTGAAATGTGTCAATATGGTTACACAGATATAACTAGAGCTTTTCATAACTGTAAATCACAAACACAGAATTAAGCAGTATAACTTTTTTTTTCCCCACTGTTTTTCCGTTTCAGAAGGTTTCTCTCCCCACCATACGTGCCTTTAAAATTTAGTTGCACTTTAATTGCAGTGATTCTTTTTTCATTTAAAAATAAAATTAAACTATAATGACACTTAAATGCTGGATTAGCTCTATTTGAAGAGCTGAGATACAATAGGTGTTTCCAATTACAAATGTCAGAGAACAGTTAAAGCATAAGATTTCTTTTTAAAGAAAAAAAAAAAGACAACTGCAACCTGTGTTTAATCATGGACATCTAGTCCTTATATCATCTTTAAAGAACAGCAAGGACATTTTCAAATTTTGCTACAATTTTAAAGGAAACAGGTTTTTATTTTTACAGGGCAGTATCTTTTTATTCCCTCCTCTTCCCAGTTCTCACAAAAGCAAAAATGAAAAGAAAAGGAAAAAAAAAAAAAAAGAAAATTAACTGGTAAAAATAGGAAACGAGATAGTGGTAGTGAGTAACAGATAGTTCCTTATGGGTTTGTGTCGTAGGACTGAACTCCCATGTGGATTCTCTAATGTCTAAGATGAGTTGTATTTGCACATTAATATTCCCACAGGGTGAAAGTCTCTCTTTTATCAGTTTTCTTATTTTTAGAAACCTCATATGAATTTAACATATCTGAAACCACTTTCCCTCTGTCAGCTTTGGTTGAAATTTGGCCAGTGATTAGGGGGGAAAAAGTACTGGCAGGAAAGGAGAGCTGACAGGACTGACAAGGATACGTAGGCAAACGAAGAACATAAGTTGCATTCCACAAGAACATTCTCCCCCAAAAATCACCTGAACAAGACATTAAAAATTCACACATCTGCACAGACCAAAAGCAGAAAAAGAATCAAAAACTTCCTTAGTTTAACACCAGTAGTTCATTGCTGTAGAACTCTACCCCCCTCACAATAGACTAACTTGGAAGTATACTCCAAAATTTCAATTTCCTTAATAACATGAAGAATAAGCACCTTGTTGTCTCTCCCTTCTCTAGAATGCACCAACAACTACAACTTAACACCAGTTTGGGGATTCTGTTCTACTATAAAACGTGGTCTATGCTAGAGTGAAACAGCTATATGATTTGATCATATAAGATGAATACTCATCCCACACCCCTGACAGCTGAATTAGCAACAAATGCAGTTTTGCACGTATGCTTTGGGATTGGGAGAGTACTCTGTTATTTTCTGAGAAGAGGGAAAATTGTGATGGGGGGCACTTTTATCCCATTGGCTATAGCATGCCAGAAGCAACAGCATTTATCTGCAGATCCAAAAAGATACTGCAACGTCTTTTTATCAAAATCACAATAGTTAGAGAACCGTTTTTTAGAGTGCTCATAATTCCATAGGAATGAGTATCTTCTCATCCTTGTTAACCAAAGGAACGATGAATCTCACCACAGGTAAATGCACTTCACTGGCAGACAACTGTCATCCAATAAGCCAAACAGTAGTCTATAGTCCCCAGCAGAAGCACATTTTTTCTAAAATTATTGCCTGAATAAGAACTTAGCTATCATATCTCTGAAGGATAAAGTTCAAAGAAGAACCTCAATATCACTTAAAGAATGCCAGTCAGCTCATTGTTTTCTCACAATGCCTGATATTTGGCAATCTGAGGCAGACAGTGAGAAAAAAGGTACAAGGGACAGTTTCTGTTTTAGTTCTTTTCAAAACAGCAGATCCCTCACTATGGTGAACACAGATGGAAGTACTTCCAAACACTAGCTCCCTTTTAATATTAACGCATCCCTAAACAGGAACTTCTGCCTACCCAAAGAAAGTAGAGAAGTATGTGTAGATCCTTTGTGTCACCCCTGAGCTTACTTCACTGGAGAAGCTGTTAGAAGAAATCATCTCTCTAGTTTTCTGTATAATTTGTTGAATTCTTGATGGGAAAGAACATATTGCCCCCTGGCCACTGGCACACGAAAGCAATAGCTGCAAGGATTACATGTGGGCTCAGGGCCATATGTTGTGTAGGCTTATTGTAGGAATTTAGCATCTTTGAGACTCCTACCTTCCTGTCAAATTGGTTGAAATTAGCCACTGAGCTTCCTCTCTAAAAACTTCGGAAATGACATTGTGATTGCATAATCTTTTACCGTTGAAAATCAGATTAAAAGGTATACAAAACCAGCATAAAACAATAAATATTTCTATTCTTCAGGAAAGCTAGAAGGAGAAGTTAGAGGAGACGGCTTCAAAAACAGAAATGTTTACTGGAAGCTGGAGCTTTAATAAATGTAAGCTGAGCATTACAGAAATGAGTACAATATTAGAGTACAAGCTTACTGCTATGAAGGTTTAAAATAGAGTTCAGAAGCTAAGCCAGTTTAAGCCATAGAGGAGTATTCCATTATCCTTACAGAAAATAGTACAGAGTGTATATGACTGACATACAAAAATATAATCTTATTTGCCATTTAGTTACTTCTAGAACCCAATATTATGCTAGGATGTCTGCAAATAATACAAATGCTGGCTTGTGAATGAAACAATACATCAGGTAAAATAACACAGTATTGAGGTCTACACCTGATGAAATGATTCTGGCCTCCAGATAGTCATATTACAAATGGATTTATTGTAAATGTATTATGACTGCATTTATTCAGGATATTTTTATTTTATAGATTTTCAATTTGGAGAGTATATAAACTGTAAATCATGATTATAAATGAAATTGAATGAGTGTAGACAACTTTGGAGAGTGGTGTTGTTCATTTTAAATAGGACACAGTTCCTTATCCTCTGATACAACCAGCACATCCTCGGTATTTTATTTCAGTGGAAAAAGTTTCATCACAGGGCAAGCAAATTCACAATACTCTCTATTCATGTGTGCCAATATTCTGCATTATTTTTGATGGCGCTCCAATTGTCTACCAAAATGACATTCCATCCTGCCATCCCTCATCAAAACATGAAATTCAACACCACAGATTTCTCATTAATATAATCCAAAACCAAATCTAAAATTCAAGCTTGCTTTATCTTTAACAGAAGTTCTGTAATATGCCCTAGTATTTTGCATCCCTCAGTGAGGGGAGGCAATCAAGCCATTGACCCATTTGGACTACAAGACCTATGTACTACTTACTACTTGTGCACTAACTTACACTAACTTTCTGGCCTCTACTGGAACACACACATAGGTACATTAAGTTTGAAGCTATGAACAGGAATAAATCCTGGAGCATGCTGTGGCATTATACAATCATTTAAGACCCACTTGGCAGTTGAAGATTTCTCAGTTAATGCATCATGTCCAACATGTTGGACATGGTGGTTGGACATGGTGCTTAGGGACATGGTTTTGTGGGTGATATTGGTGGTATGGGGATGGTTGGATCAGATAATCTGGAAGGTCTTTTCCAACCTTTATGATTGTATGTATAACTGCTGCTCTTGCAGACAGCTTATAGATGCCAGAGATAAACATATTCTTCTTTTAAGACAGTTTGGCCAAAGTGAAAACAAAAACAAACACACACAACTCACAAAGACAGAGAGATACACCAATAAGACAGTTACAGGCACAGCACAGAGCAACTGACATCCAGAATAATTCCCTATTGCTGGTGCTTAGGAGAAAAAAGTCTTCCAGGGGGAAGGAAAGGAAAGAGGTTCATTATCAAACACATAGCCAACTTCATGATGCCAGTGAAGACCAGAGAACGGTCCACCTTCCAAGCATCAAAGTAGCAAACTTGACTTGGTATCCACGTAGATTCTTGGAGAGTGGCTGGGAGGAGCTTCTCCCCATGGATCTTCTCAGGATCAACAGGAAAAGGACTGTGATGGATCTGGTAGCAAAATTTAAGGAGTTAGGATGAAGCTTGGGCCTAAAGTTCAGAGTTGTAAGTTCAGGACTGTTCCTAGCACTATCCACTGGGCAGAGTGGATACAGACTGGGCACAGTTGACTAAGTGGTGTAAGAGTCATGAGAGGGACAACTTTGGGGATGAACGAAGTTTATGCTGGATGAGGAGTCATGATGTGAGAAAATCTCTCCATGTGCTTGCTTATGCATACATGGAAGAAGCCAAGCTTTCTATTCCCACATCTTCAGGAAGAGCTTTCTCTTTCCTTTTATGGGAAAAACCTAAAAGGATGGAAAGCTTCTACAGTACCCCTTAAACAATCCAGCTTCGAAAAGTGGCAATATATTTTCTCTCAAAGGAGAAAAATAAGTTATTTGTTCTACTTCAAACATATTCAGGGCTCAGTGGACCTGGAAAGGATGGGTGATAAATCCAGGAAAAAAAAAAAAGAAAGAAAAAAGAAATAAGAAAAAATACCAACAAAACCACAGCCACACAACCCTCCAATGGAAGAAAACACACACAAAAAAATAATAAAAAAGAAAAAAACAAAACAAAACAAAACAAAAAACACAAGAAGTGTGGTAGGCAGAAGTGATCTCATGCTCTCCCTGCACACACCCAAATAAAGAAATATCCGGTAATATTTTGAATTCCAGGCATCACCATACACTAGGGTATGCCTATGAAAGAAGAGCAATTGTCCAGCATTCCTGGTAAGACTGAAGATGAACAGAGAGTGTAGAAGACTCCAAGGTGGTCAATATTGAAATACAATGAGGTACAAAAATGAGGTAAAAGGTTAAAAAAAATAGTTATGGGGAATCAGACAAATTTAGCCTTATGTCAAGCAGAGACACACACAAAAATAAATGCTATTATAACATCTTCATTTATTGGCCGTGTCATTTTACTATAAAGCATTCATCATAATTACTAGACTCAAATAAGCTCATTTTCGCTACATGAAGTGTAGTGTGACTTCAGAACAGTAAATACACGTAACCATTTTCAGCTAAACTACAAGAAAATTAAATTCAATTAAATTAAGAATTAAGTGATTTTCAGATTCTCCTTTTACTGCTTGTTTATCCATTTAGCATGTAAATAACAAAAATATATCAGTAAAGCTATGTAACTAGCATTTATTCAGTTATTTCAGGCACACAAAGTGTAATAATTACCTTCTGAGCATTTTTCAGTCCACACACAATGAGAGGACAAATATGCTGTGGGATGGTCAATAATTCAAATTCAATTTTTACATGTGGTAAAAAGTGACAAGATTGATAACAATATGCCATCCATTCTCATCAGTCACACTTAGTCCTCAGACCTCTATCATCTACAAATCCTGCTATACAATCAAAGAGAAAGAACTACTGAATTATTTATTAAAACTGACACCATCAATTACGCTCCCATGTAAAATGTCACCATGAAGCCATTTAAAGAATTATAACGCACATTTTGGTAACTTTTGACCAGGTTAACAATGGCTCTGCTTTGGGAGAGGATGGCGGCTCTTCTCAGACATTCTGCATCTGAAGAGTAAATCTGATAGAACTCTGCCATTGCAAAGCTAAGTCTCATGCTTCTGGCCAGCACAAATTAAAAGTGTGACACCAATACTCTTCGGACTAAAACTTTTTTTTTTTTTTTTTCCTCTCTGTATCACCTTTTAATGTAATCTTAAAAGTCCACAGATGCATTCCTAAAGTGACAGCCTTGGAATAGTCTTTCCACATTGCAAGGCCAGCAACAGTGATCATCATTGATGGCAACAACCCTGAATAATAAAATATGGGTGATATTTCTTGGCAGCCAGCTAGGATTACATGTCAAAGATTGAATCTCTCAGTAGAGGCCAGGCATTCAGTTACCTTGTTCCCTTTCCACAGGGTTCTTTGAATTTATGCACAATTTTCATAAGATTTCTATCACCTTTTAAAATCAGTGTTATTCATGTCTCTTAAAACGTGAACTTAATAACTATATTATGGCTGTAGAGCATTACCAAATGCCTAGCACAACATTGCATTCAGGAGAGCAAGCTACATTCCAAAAACATCCTGTCTAGACAATTATGCAAAACTACGGCCCATGGAGGTATTTCCCAGAGACACCTGGTGGCCTTCGCTCTGAATAAATATGGCCCAATCACAGCTATAAAAGTTACACTTTCAACAGCACCCAGCAGTAAGGGAGAAAAGAAAGCAAACCTGAAAGCAATCTAATAGACAAGTGATATATAACCCCTCATATATACACCCTCGGCATGGAAAGGTGCCCAGATTCGCACAGTTTCTGTTCGTGGTGGTGTGCAAGACAAAGACTGTGCCTATAACAGTAAATTAAATATGCCAAGACTGTCTGCTGGCATTAAGACCAGCTGGCACAGAACTGCCTGTGTCCATACACCCTTACCCTTCAACATATACAACTGCTTGATGGGAATGTCTTTCAGCTTTCCCTCTCCCTAACCACGAGCAGGATATTTTCAGGAGAACACTAGTTGATGCTGTCCAACACCTTGGCAGACTGTTCTAATAATTTAGTAATATAAACAACTAAGTTTCATGGTCCAAGAATGCCCTCTGGTAGTGTTGTTTTATCACTAAAGACCTAAATGACAAGTCCAGAGGGCTTACCTGCTCTGTGAACACAAAGTGGTAGTACATAAAAAAATAAAGGGAAGTAACTGAATGGATTAGGATAAGCCAAGAAGCAACACAAGGGATGAACATCTTGTTACCAAAGATGCTAAATAGCCTTCCCAAACCCCATTACTTCAGGAGAAATATTGGAAGCAATATATTTTTATTGGTCTTACTGTTGTTAGTATTTCAGG
Source organism: Netta rufina (assembly GCF_964035555.1). Lineage (NCBI taxonomy): Eukaryota > Metazoa > Chordata > Aves > Anseriformes > Anatidae > Netta > Netta rufina. The sequence continues at coordinate 39,989,359 of NC_140124.1, read as the reverse complement.
GCAATTACCATTGCAAGAAGTATTTTTCCCCAAATTCTGTTGCAGATAATTTACAATCTAAACCCAATTGCAATTCAGTGGTGATCTAGATATAAATTCTTGCCATGTTCATAGAGCCCAGCAAAATCCCAATCCCAGTGAAAGCCCAATTAATATACTCAAAGCTTTCCCCCTGCTTTCGACATTTAGACAGATTACTTTGTGAATATATTTTTTTTTAGTTTCAGTGGTATGAAAAGGACATGGCTATGTCACATGCTCTACCACTGGCATTTTTAATGATGAACAGGTTCACTAACCACAAGGTCTACATAGAGTTCTTGCTTAAACATATGTCTATTTACAATATGTATGTTTATACAAGAACAAATTGGCAGCAAAGGTACTCTTGTTAAATTTATCCTCTGGATTTTCAAGTAGGTTATTTCAAAACGGATGGCAATTTAAAGGATACTTTCAAAAGCTTTTTCAGGAATCTTTAGCTGTTACACAAGGAATCGTATGGCTCTTTAGACATCATTAACTCAGGTAAATGTCTCTTTTAAAGGAGTATTTGAACTGTCAGCAACAGGACATACCCCTCCTGATGTTAACGCTCATTTGAAACAGTGTTGAGAGTATGCTGTCTGCTCTCCATTGAACTGTAGTTAAAGAATAAAATCTCCACTTTAATAATAAAATTACCGGGAGCATGACAATTAAATGAAAGTCACAAGTGTTAACAGTTAAGTCTTGAAAATTAGAGAGCCAAATCTTTACAGTAAGAATAATGAACCTAATTGTCCACAAATGAAATCCCAGTGGTTTAGAAAGATACTGGGCTGAAAGGAACTTTTTGTTTTTATTTAGTTAAATTAAATTGAAAACAAACAAACAAACAAACAAACAAACAACAAAACACACACACCAAAATCATGCAAACACTGGAGAACTGCATTCCTTATTGCTAAATACACCTTGCCTTACTACGCAGCCTGTCAAAGGCATTATTAAAAATATATACATTTTTTTAAACAAAAAATACTAAAACAGATTTTTTTTTTTAAAGTACCATGGGCATCATGTAAAAAAATCTTCTTTTCAATTTTTTAAACTTTTTAATGAATTTCACCCCCTACATTGTAAGCATTATCTTTATCTGATATAAACAAAATCTGAAATAGTCTTTCAAGTGAACGTACACATATTATTTGTGAGTGAAAACAAAACAGTGCATAACTATAATTTTTAATGTAGTCTGAATCCTACGCTATTGTCTCCCAAGCAAATCATCATCTTCTCTCCCTAGGGAGAGCAAGGGTGAGTCTCTCCCCAGAAAATCAGCAGCACTGCCCTAAAATCATTTCTTCTTCCCTCATCTTTGGTGGAATATGTTTCTGCTTTCCATCTCAAGAATAGAGAACAGTGGCCCATGAGATGACTTTGTACAGAAACAATGCAAGTCCAGACTTCTTATTTTTCTTATTCAGCACCAGTTCTTCACCTAACCCACAACATGTGGGATCACAACAACATCAGCAAGGCCCTTCTGATGGCTCAATACTACTGCAAGGCAATTAAAGTCTAAAAGTCACCTACTCTTTTTTTTTTTTCTTTTTTCCTGAAGCTATTTAGTTTCTTCCTTCAGAGTAGAAAGAAAAAAAGACTAGAATATTTACTGTTCTGATATACAATAAAATTTTGAATAATACAGGATTTTTTTCTAATCTGCTTCCTACCATTCTGGCATGTCAGTGAGAGAAATGGAGGGCAGAAGCCACACCACTGCTAGTAAGAGTGGCCAGCAACTCTGTAGAAGTGCTCTGAATTTAGTTGTTGGACAATCTATAACTGGGGTGAGATGTGTCTGAGTACATGAAATGGATTACACATTTAAGACTGATTTGAGCTGCATTTAGAAATCCTTAAGGAACTGTGGCTGACTCTTGGTTTCTGATTCAAAAGGATATACAATTGCAAAGAAGTCCAGCAACTGTCAAGTGTGGAAAAAAAATGTTCAGGAAAAAGAACAGAGTTCTTCATCTCTGTCATGTCCTTGAAGTAAGCAGATGAAAGCACTTAACAGCATTAAACTTCACTGTTAAAGACAACAGTTGGCCAACACTTACTTATTAGAAATTCAAACATAAAATAATGCAACACAGGTGAGTAAAGCAGTTACATATTGCTCAAACAAAATAGTTGTGCAAAATTCTCAGAGGTTTAATTAACGAATTTAAATGTCAGGCCAAAATTAACAGAATTCAAAAAGGGCAAAGGATTTGCACATTCATTTCACAGTTTCTTTAAGTGCATCCTTTATTTTCAATTCATTTTCTCAAACACAAGCTGCACTCAGGTCTAACAAGAAACACTGCACAGTATGGTGCAATAACAGCAAAATATGCAATGAATGTGTTTATATACGAAATAAAGCAAAACTCACAGAATGTGAGCCAGTTACCACACCGTCAATTTTTAAACTGCATGTCATCCTAATTGTTTCAATCAAAAAAAAAAAAAAACACACAAAACTATATAAACTGACCTTTAGGTTTTTAAATGATCAGTCAGTTCAAAAATGCTGGAATATTCATACTTTTCAACAAAACAATTTACATTATAATTATAATGCGCTTAAAGCGCATTCCCTCAAAAAAGAAATCAAGTTGTATGACACATATTAAACTTGCCATCAAGAAGCATCTTTTGTGGTAAAATAAGGCTCCCAGCAAATAAAATCATTGAAACCAATAAAAATTTGTACAGACAAAGAAGTTAACTATGGTTAGTTGATGTTTCTCCAGCATACTACTTAGCTTCTAACTTTTTATTTTTCTCTTCAGGAAGAATTAAGGAGAAAATAGCAAAATGGACGTTTACATGAAGGCTCTCCTATGCATAAATTTGCACAGTTCAAGAAAACATGATTTAAGTGTATTTTTAGCTAAACCAGTCAAAAAGCTGCAGGAACATTTAGAAACAAGGTTTACATTGATTCGGTTTAAAATCAATAGACTTAATATAATGCTAAATAAGACAGAAACAAAAGAATTCAAAAATCTATCTGGACACTTTTTAATTAAAATCAGTTTAAAACTAATTCAACCAATTCATCAACTTGCATGGCTTGCATATTTAGACAAAGCTGATGAATCAAGTCACTGTATAAAAGGGATAAAAACATGTAACAGAAGCTGGAAGAAAATAGCATAAGGCTTGCAAGCCAACTAGATGAGTGAAATGGCAAGCAAAATCAAACTCTATGGAAATTTTAGGACTGAGCAGCATTTATTCTTGAAAAATGAACACTAATGTATTGTACCTCCACAGATAAGCATCAAACGTACCTTTTCTATTCACTGTACAAGCATTCTGTATTTGATATTGAATTCTCAAGTCACTGACCACTTTCTAAAACTGAGACAAAGGCAGGAGGAACTGCTGGCAGAACGTTACCTTAATGCAGGACACAAAGTCACTGGACATTCTTGGGGAGAATGAAACTTCTAAACGTGAAATACGAGAAGTTTTAAACTTATTCAAATGACCACACAATGGCACAGTTTTAAGAATAAGTATGTTTGGATTCTTGGTTAAACTCTCAGTATCAATTTTGATACTTCCTTCCAGGCTGTTCTTTTTTTTTTTTGTTGTTGGTTGGTTGGTTTAAAGCTTGCTTGCAACAAATTGTGCAAAATAGAGTCAAAAGTAATCACAACAATTATTATGCAATTGAGTCTTCTCTCCATTACTTATCACACCATATTGCTATTTCTGATTCCATTTCTTTATTTCAGACAATGCACAGTAAGAAGAGACAACTGTTTTGTAGCCTTGGTAATTGCCAACAACATAAAAACTGAAGTTACTTATCTATATTTTTTATAAGTGTTTGATAAACATTTAGTTGTTTAAAAGTAACTGTCCTCCTGATGGATATTTATCACCTTTTCATATTTGCATAAAGTCACCTCTAATCAGTTTGATATTTTGTACAAACTACCAGATGGCATTTGTTGCATGTCTGCAACACATCCATTTATCCAAGCAAAAAAAAAAAAAAATAAAATCATTTATTTCTTCTTAGTAACTCAATATAAATGACTACTAAAATTAGACATTAGCAGTGTCCATTATGATAAGAAAAATGTAAGCATATACTTAAGTATTCATATGAATAACCCAACAAGAGCACTTCTGCAGTTGGACAGTCTCACATCATTGTGGTACTTAGTAATCATCTCTGCATGTTTTCTCTCTGAAACATTGTTCTATTGCTGAGCTATAACAAACAAACCATGTATGGCTGATTATGCCACTGCACTAACAATTACAAGTTGGCCCTTTTCCATTTTGTTTGTTAAAATCTTCATTAGTCATGTGGAAAGCTACTAAGCCATACAGAATCTAAAAATGCTACAAAAACGTATGCAAGTGTTTAGGAGTGAAAATAAACCATTTCAGAATTTGTTTCTTAACCATAGGACTATAATGCATATTAAATGACAGAATTAAATTAAGAAGAAAGCAGTCTCCTACAAGTAAGTAATGACTTACTTGTGAGTACAAGTAGTATGCAAACACCTTAGCCATGAATCCACGGATAGTGATGGCAAAAAATTACCAGCATAACTTCATTTTATCTTTACTTTTTGAAGTCTTTAAAGTAACTATTCTATCATTTTAATGTGCTTTGTACAAGTTTTAGACATATTTACAATATAGTCTGTCTAGTAGAGTTATACCAGTTACAAATTTACTACAAAAACAGCATCACATTAACACTTAAAAAAAAAAAAAAAGGAACAGAACTCACTTCATTGAAATATTAGTGAAAACAAGTAAACCACTGATCAGAAACCCAAGGGTACTCATGTGAATAAGGGTAAAGTTGGTTCTGCAGTGCAAGAAGGAACACCAGTATCTAGATACAGCTACTGCTGCACAAAAATGAATTAGCAATTCTCAAGGCTAAAAGACCCCTGCAGCTAATAATTTTTAAACAGCACAGGAAAAAAAAAAAAAAAAAAAAAAAAAAAAAAAAAAACCTCTGGGGGGTACAGCAGGTGGAACAGTGGAATGCAGCGTATGCATTCTATTAAATTAAAATATTATGAAAGGAAGAAAAGCTATGTGGTAAAATCTTAATTTTGAATACCCTAAGGTGGAAAGGGTTATGTAAATTGAATGTTGCCAGTCCCAAATTTTGGGACAGCCTTGTGGCTCTCTGGGACATGGTACTATGCTGTTTTATATAGTTGACCAGCTCCCTTAGAAAGTTACATAGCTACCAAGGCCTAAAGAAAAATAAAAATAAATAAAATAGCACCTCCAATCAGCATGAGATACTTAGAGTAATGCTAATAACTTGCAAGGCACAGCACAAATTATGACCTCTCAGATGCCTTGGTAAGGTCAAGCCACAGTGAATAAGGAGCCATATATAAGGTAACAGTATAGCTGCGAAAAGCAACCACAAACATAAAAGAATTAGGATGTGTTGACAAGAGGAACTCGAGTTTAAAGTATTTCCCCACAGCCCACACTGGGGGAAACCCACTCCTTGTAGTTCTGTAAATACTCCGCATGTTTTCACTACGGCGTCCATTAGTGATATTTATACACAGTGATGACCTCATTCTCTAGTACAGTGAATGAACATGAGAGGAAAAAAATAAAATATTTTGGTTTTGTATTTATCAGCATTTGAGCTCATTTAAATACTACTTGAATAACAATTACCTTTCTCAGCTGAGCAGAGCATCAGGTTGGCAGACTGTGCTTCACTTCTTCTCAAAGTGACAATTAACCTTGATATCAGTCTGCAAAGTGCTCTATACTGGCAGCTGAATAGAATTATCATTATCATATAAATCATAAAGATTCTACTGAAAATGAGATAGCTGTCATCCCTCAGCTATTTGTGTTCAGCAAGGAGCAAAGCAAGTTGTTGCAGAACAATTTAGAAATGCGTCATCCTAAAGCCCTCACACCGTGGGCTTCTGAGGCTGTGTTTGTGGCTACCTGAAAATGTATGCCGTACATGTATGCCTAAACACTCACAGTTAATATACATTATTAATTAAGTATCTCTCAGGGAGGTTTGTAATGCAGTAGGTCATTATACTTGAATCATGAATTTAAATCTGATTTACAATACAGTAATTCCAGACCCAAATGAGATTTTCAAGTTGATAATGTGATGCCTATCTGCTAGACGGTTTCCCATCCCAACGATAGCGTTGATCACCTGATCTTTTTGTTCAGAACTACAGCTTACAAATCAGAAGACCTATAATTCAGTTAATGCCAGATCAGACTGTGGAGGGTATACCCAGACAGACAGATTACAGTAGCTGTGTTCACAACAGCCCGTTGCGATGCCACATTACATAGATGCTTCTTCCCTTCTAGGCACCCCAGACATGGAAGGAAGGAAGAAAATTGAGTCATCCTCTCTAAAAATTTCCCACCTTCAAACTTGCAATGACAAGGGGCTGTGAAAATGTTTACAGCCATTTTTGATATGACATTTCATTTCTGTAACGTGCGCACTGTGTGTCAAAGTGTTTTACTGCTCTCACTGCTACCAGCAGGACATCCCTGTGAATAAGATATGGCAGTGAAGCAAGCTCTCTTTCACAAATATGTTATAGACGGGTCTTATTTTATTTGCAACAGAACACAAATAATTAAGACAAATAGCTAATTGGGGGCCAAGTGGGTGTTGGTGTTCATTTTTTTTGAATTATTTTTTTTTCCCCTCCCCCCTAGAGATAGCTACTATCTTTGAGCCAAATTACAGCAGACCTTATCCAAAAACCTCAGCAAAAAGAGAAGCAAGATGAAGAACATGCTCTTTGTACCTTCGGCACAAAGTGACCCCAGGAGATCATTTTCTACAAGCAATGTTGCAGATTAGGTGCAAGCAGGTGTGTCGCTGACCCAGCCAAAGTCACTCCTCCTGGGTAGGAGATAACAGTGCCCACACTCCCACAAAGAATTGTGAATGAGCAAGCCAGGATGTTTCCTACAATTCTTGCTGCAGAAAAGTGAACTTACCCCAGTATAACATGGATCAATGCTAATTCCTGTCCAATAGTCAGAGGCCAGACATGCTTCTATAAAGCAATTCCATCAAGAACACCACTTGTTTCAAGCTACCCAGCAAAATCTGAAATAAGGGGAACAGTCCATTTTCACACTGGAGACTTCAGCAAAATTTCTGTGCAATGATTAAGTCCAGTTAACTCCAGCCAATGGCTTAACCTGGAAACTTTAGCCAATCTCACCTGGGATTTCTGTTACTACACCAACTAGTGCTGCATTAACCGTAATAATTCTGAAACCAGCTTTCCTGTGAAGCCACTCTGACTGAAAGCCCCACATTTGAAACTGTTTTTTTTTTTTTTTTCTTCCCAGATTTGCAACCCTAGCCTAAATACCACAGCCATGAGCCTAACAACCAGTTATTTATAATCATGAGATCTGAAATTCTGTGCTAGGCAGACATCTAATATTTAATTCATAAACTTCTCTGAAATTAAATACATTACTCGCATGCTATCCATCCAATTTTGAAGAAATATAACATGCTTCATTTTATAGGTAATATATTTATTTATCTTATGTAGGCTACCCAAGGTACCAAATAATGAGTGCACAGCATTTTAAGGTCTCTGGATCACTCCTATGGTAAAGCAGGACTCACAAATCTCTCTTTTGCTCAGTAGTATAAAGTCCTAGACACTGCCTTCTTACTTGTTAGCAGACTAATCACAAGTTAGTGTAATAAAACATTTATTTTGTCATTTTTGAATTAGAACATAGTAAAACGTAAAATAAATCTATTTTGTTACTGCATGTTTTTATGCATTACCCATGTAATTACGACAAATGTATTAAATACAGCCCTGGTATCATAGGAAAAAAAAGAATTTTCTTTGGCAGTTTTAAAATTATAATATAAGGATAATCACCTTTCTTAGATTCAGAATGTAGATTTTCAGTGGTCATTACTGTCCGTAATTTCCCAACAAAAGTTAAATTGCATATCATCTAATCTTGAAGATATAAAAAGCCCTTCTGTTATAAAAGTGGACCTATACTAAAAGGAATGCAATAATTTCAGAAGAATGAATTTTTTGGCTATTTCTCCATTGAACTATATCATCATTTTCAGATAAACAAAATTCTGTATGAAGAGAGACTACTGGATTTTATATAAGAAGACCAGCTACGTTCAGACAATTCAAAACAAATGCTTTTAAAAGCTATAAATTTCATAAAAGCCATACTAAGGTCCAGGTTTCATAACTGTTATGCCAAGCTTTAAACTTAAATAATAAACATGAAAGAGGTAAGCTCTAAATTGTCAGCTGTGTCAGGTGTTTACTCAAAGAGTAATTGACGTAACAGTGGACAGCCTATTCTTCAAATATAACTCAATCTCCTAAATTAGGTACAAACCCTTCTATTTTAGTCTTAGCTAGAGAATCACCATCTCAGCCTCCACAATGTTTACAGCATTAAAAGGCTACAAACATCAAAAAAAGTATACTATCACTCACCTATGGCCTTCTCGAGGCACTGTATGCATCTCAAGTTAATAAAGGCCACATAAATACAGCTTTTGTGCACAGCAGACAGTAAATCATGTATTTAATTACATATTTCTCTGTAAAAAACAGAAACAGTTGGCTCTCTGCTATTTTTGTTAACATTAATCAGAGGAAACTTCAGATTCTGGCATAAATTTGACTATCATATAAAAGGTAATATTTAAAATACATAATGCCTTACCACACAAACACGAGCTGCCATATGTGAGGCGCTGCTAAGCATGGTTTCTATTAAGCCGATACACAGTAACTGGCTTCTTTCCAAGCAACATGGAAGTGTTTAAAAAACCCTGTTTAATCCAATTCCACAGCTTTGAAACAAAAATAAATTAAAGTGCTGCAAGAACTGTTAAAATGAAAAATTAAAGGCATGTAAATAAGTGAAAAAATAAATTGTCAGAGAAAAGGAAAACAAAGATTACTTCAAGTAGATATCTTAATTGTAATTAGCAACATTTGGCATGTGTTATGATATGATTCAAAGCTGTAGCCAATTAGATACCCCAAAAAGCTTGTAAGAAAGCTGCAAATGTGTAACTACAGCATAAATAAGTTTTATTGCACACCAAGAAAACAGCACCCAGATCAATTTCATAGTTTGTTTCCAAAAGGCTGTAAAGCATGCTCTGTTATTAGTTCATGACTTTTTATTCTTAAACTGCAGCTTGCCTTCTAGGAGATTTTGGAAAACTATTTCATTAGACTATTAATTGTTAAATCTGTAAACATTTAGCGTATATCAAGAATAAAAGACAAATTACAGCATTGCCTTAGACTGTCATGCCTATGTAAAAATAAACAAACAAACAAAACAAGCGAACAGATGAAAGAATAAAGTATGTAAGTTAACAGCTGTTAAAAAGCTGCAGAATCTTGGTGTTGAAACAGAAAAAAAATATTTAGTTATTTATTTATTAAGATTCCCAAGGGAAAAAAAATATATTAATTTTTCTTTGGCAGACATAAAAGATACACAATGGCATTCAGGAAATAACAAATTTTTTACATGCCTTTTTGAAGTTTTCTTAAAAAGGAAATATTTTTACAGTATTACTTTAAAAATCAGGATTCAAATTCTGATCAAATGTGGGCGTACTGAACTCAACAGCATTCGGCGCTTCTGAGATTGTGCCATTTATTTAAGGAAACAAATACTTCATTATCAGCAATGCTGTCAGTCCTAACCAACAGACAAAGTACCTTCCATTTCCCCCATTTATTCAATAATGAGTAATTTACTAAAGGGTAATGAGTTGCTAATAAAAGCATGTTTCTTACATGATTATTATGAAATGTAAGTAACTGCTTGTTCAGTGCAACAATACTTACTACAGTCACTTTCAAATAAATCTGCTCTATCAAATTTCTGCAAAGAAATTGACTCTTATGTGTTTTTCATACAAAACACTACATTACACTTAGAAAAAAAATAGAAAAAAAGCACCACAGAAATAGCTAACCGAATTTAATACTATAATATAATATAGCCACTAATATAACTACTTCTTTACGAAGTCTCCTAACAACAAGGCAAAGTCTCAGCCAACATGGTTTTGTTTCCCTTGCTGGCAAGCTATGACTGTTTATTTGACACACTTATTTTAGGTTTTGGTGGGGAGACGTTGTTTTTTGGTGTTTTATGATGGCTGTATTGAAGAGATTACAAAAACATATGCATACAATATCATTTTTATGTTATAAACCACATTCAGGATGGCAGGAAACATTTTTCTTCAGGTAAATAAAAAAGGCCAAAGGAAATGTCTATGGAAGGTAGTCTGAAAAATTCTGCACCAGAAAGCATTGGAGGACTACCCTTGTTATACTTCCTAACAGGGTAGCTTACAAAGACAAGCTGAACCAGATATAAACCCACTGGAAGAAAGATATCTCTGTTCAGAATTTTCTGCAATATAAATATTATAGTGGTTTTTTGTTTCACTTTATTTGACCCTTGACAGAATCATCCATTCCACCTTCCCAATACTTGGCTTTAAACTAGACCTTTAACTATCTAGTACACTAAGCACACTATAAATGTCAAAGATCCATGGATCCTTTTGCGTCCCTATAAACTCCTTTCTGGGCACTTGCATGCCTTTTTCTGCTTCAAGGAATGGGCAATCATCATGACCCCTCATTACATCTAAATCTCCACCCATACTTCTGGCTCAGCTGTTCCAGGGAATAAGTTATGACATTCCCTTGTTCTTCCAAATGTACACTAACACAATGCTTGCTGAACTATTTTCATTCTTTGCTAATAGCTTTCTCTTCTCTTTTCCTTCTAGGAAAGAAGGGGTCACCTTTAGAAAACTGGCAGAATTGGCAGGAATAATACAGTGGTATTGTTACACCGGGAGGTACCCATGGGTGCTGTCAGCCTGTTCCTTGTTTTGTCATGGGTGAGTGAAGTTGCTGGTTCTGGCAAGCAGCCAGTGGCAGGATCCCTTTACTGCTCCCCCCCCCCGCCGCCCCTCCTTTCTCCCCAGTGGTCTTCATTAGGAGTGCTTAGGCTTCTAGCCACCAATGCCTGCAACGGATCCTGCAGCGGATCCTGCAGCTTCAGAGGGCTGCATCTAGCCAATCCTAAAATCGCCCCCTCTACAGCATCCAGAAAATGACTCAAGTGGAGGTTCAAGCTTTAGTTTATTAAATTAAAAAAATATGTAATTTGTTTCTTTGCTATCTTACACCTATGAAAGGGAAGGGCAGTGGCCAGCACAGTGCTGTCTAGTACTTTTTCATCTCAAACATACATTTTCCAAGATATCAGATCACTAAGAAACATCAGCTATATTTTAGATACTTAAGTACACTGCATCTTGACAACATGGAAAACCCACAAAAAGAAACATGCATGCATTATTTTTAATAACAGATGCTTCAAGAACAATACTCCATCAAAAGGTCATTTCAACAGTCAAAACCAGATATTTTTTTTAAAACATGTTTTAGTAGAGCTGCATATTTCAGACCTTAAGGCACAACTGACACTTTCCTGCATTGTCCTAAAAGAAAATAGCAAAAGGAATTAAAAGATTTTATAGTAAAATGTAACTTGACCCTTTTCATCCAAGGTACTTCAAGATATCATGGTAATAAAACCAAAGTAATAGTTATAAAAAAACAGGCGTGCAAACTCAAGTGATAAAATATAATATAGTTGCTATTATAAAATAGAATCCCAGCACAATTATCAATTTACTTGTTCTTAGGACATGCTCCTTGCTGCTTTTGAGGCAGAAAGGGAATCAACATTAAAAAATAAAGCAGTTGCAATGTGCACTCAAAAAGGTTTTACATTCATTCTTTTACCCTCAAATGAATGTTGATACCTCACAGATTTAAAACAACGGGATCCTGAGCATTAACATCACCGCTCTGAGGCTCGTCTTTTTGATGAATTCTTGCTATTTGCTATAAATTCTGAAGAGGTCCAGCCAGCAGAAGTTATATATAGTTTTGTGTCACACTTTCTCTAAAAGGTTATAGAAAATTAACTTCAGATCAAAGTAAGCCTACATAGGCAGAAGGTAAACTCCACGGGTAATGTAACGTAACAGGAAGAAAGCCCAGATTCATGCCAAGGAAGCTGGAAATGCTTGTGAAGAAAAATGTTCAAAGAAAGCATTCCTTATTCCAGTTTTCATCTTGCTCACACATTAGCATCACATGCATCACAGTCATGTGCCTATGGCAACAAACTGATGCATCCTTAACGAAAACAATCAAAGTCGCTGAGAGCAGTTTATTTTAAAATAGAGATATAAGCTGCTACATCTTGAAAGATTTTTTTTTTCCCTACTTGAATTTGGCACTCAGGTTCTCCTTCAGTGAAACCCCTACCAGAAGAAACTGATGTCATGAGCACAAGGTCTAAAATAAAACAAACAAAACCAAATCAAAAAACAGTAAGACATCTATTTGCTCACACTGTAAAGCAATGCAGGCATCCATGATTAAAATGGGTGTATGCACATGGGGAAAAAGGGAAGATCACCTTAAACAAGAGGTAAGGAAGAAGAATTGGGTATGCCAGGGTAGCATGACAGATAGTGACCATACCTGCTGCTCTAACCCCTTGCAATTCTATCACTCTGCATTGGGGAGTAATACTGACAAGTCCTTTCCCTCTGGTCTTCCTATGAAATCGTGCTAACATTTGTTTTCTGCTCCTGACACGTGCTATCTCCTTAGCTTTAAAGTACTATGAGGCAAGAGCTTAAACAAATGGCCCCAAGAGAAGAACTCAGATCGACGGGATTCATGTAATCCCTTAGAGTTGTGAAGATCATGGCCTCACCATTTTAACAAAAACAGAGCCAGAGCAATATTGAATAGGAATGTCAGCCTTAATGTAGTCATTAATAGCACAAGAGGCATCCATGAGGCACACTGACCTCTCCCCCTAAACCAAGTCAAATAATTTTCCCGCTCCACTTGACTCCTCTCTGCATCACCCCAAGAATTGCATTTTAGCAATCTTTTCAGTGTGATTGGCTTTCAGAACTGAAATACGAGGGTCAGATATGTTGGTTGTTTGTCAGTTTTGCAGACAGCATAAGAAGCAATGAATTAATGTAATGATTCCAAACGAATAGAAGAGATAAAGCTACATGCAGGGTGTTAAATTGATTATTTTGGAATGTGTATCAGTCAATTTGTCCACTATGCTACACAGCTGCTTAAAGTCTATTTCTGAGCCTCAAGCATCACCCATATTGCTACAGGGAAAAAGAAATAAAATGAATACACATAAAAGGAATTGCAGTAAATACACAGAAAAGAGGACAGTGACACCTATTGCAGAGGACATCAAAAGAAAACACAAAGAGGAAGATGGGGAACAACAATGACTTAATAGGAAAATTCTGAGCAGTTGCTCCAAATGTTGTCCACAGAGAGCTGCTATTTGCTTTATGCTGGCTCTCCTTGTTTCCAGCTGTTAAGTTCAGATTGAAAGAAGCTAAAAATACATGAAATGCTTTCCAGATATTATTTTCCCATGTAACCAATTGGTATTAGTTGCCACAGAGATGTTCTTTTGCCAGCAAGAAGGGAAATAGTATACTATGCTGACAATAGGTGTATTCTGAAATCTGCTGTCTTTGACAAGATGCTGTTCAAAATATAGGAAAGACTTAAAAGGCATTATTTTAGCTACAGGAATTCCCAACTAGTCCCATATTCCAGCAGTGCAACATATGAAAATGATACTGAAAGATTAGGGTTTTGTTTGTTTGTTTTATCACCTGTGAGAAAAGTTGTACTCTGTATTACTCTGAGGTAGGAGATGCACAACATTTTTAGCAATGAAGTTGTGGTGTTTCAGTGAGAAGAAAAAAAAAAAAAAAAAGAGCAGGCTGCAAAATCTCTACAATTTAGCTATATTGTTTCCTGACAAACTAAAATGTCACAATGCTGCTGACTTAAAATACAAACATACCTGGTTAGCATTCATGACTCTCCTTGACAGTAAATTAATCTCTGAACAAAAAAAAAAGGGGGGGACAGGGACATACCAGAAAACATCCAGTTCTTTCTCTAAAATGTGATGTATAACAGACTTTATTTTACATGCCTTCCTCTGAAAATAGCAATGATTACACCGCTCAACTCCCACACACCCCCTGACCTGACTTTCTGACACCTAGTACATTATATATTCTCAGTCCTGGGGAATGATCCAAAGATTGTCAATAGGACTCCTTTTATTGCCAGAACACAAACTACAGCATACAAAATACATTACCAAGCTAAACAGGCAACCCTGACTTCATCTAAGATTAAATCCTCTTTTAAAGAGGAATGTGATAGATTTGTCCTTTTTTGTTTGTTTGTTTTTAAATGAAATCTGAAATCCACAGCTTTCCATAGTTTTGGAAAAAGATGCTGCAAGTCGCAGCAGTGATAATCTGCCAACTACAAAGCACATGTGCAAGCAAGACTTCTTTTTTGTTTTTTGTCTTTCAGGCAAACAAGATTATATCTCCTATTCTTTTTGTGGGGATGAGGCGGGGGAAGTGTTAACATTGCAGCTGACGCAGAAGTGGAAGCTTCAACTCCCTTGGAGCTTGTATTGACTCTGTAGCCTACCATGCCATTAAGAGATGCTACTGTACTACAGAAATTGTTCCATTTTCTTTTTTTCTTCCCAGAAAGAGACAAACATGAAGGTTTGGTTTGCTGTAGTTAATTGAAAGTCTTGCAGCATATCTCACGATATTCCACCCAAGTTCCAATTCAGCTCAGTATCCTGAGTATCAAAAGTTCCTAAAAATCTGCTTAGATAGCATTTGTGAATTGTGACGTTTTCCTTCGTATCTGGTGACATTTAGTTTGGAGCTTTATCAGATTGCTATTGCCCAAGCATGATTTATTTTTATATATAAAATTCCCCACTGAAATAGAAAAGGACACATAGTGAAGGTTAGGCTGGAATAGCAACCATTTCAAGCAGCCTTAATTTGTAAGGAACTTATTTTTATGAAATGTAACTTCTTAACTGAAAAGATACCACCACTTATAACAATGACCTAACTTTTACTAAAAACAAAAAAGTATGTGTCAATACTTTAGGGTAAGAGATACTCTATTACAGCTTGGCTTTCTTCATTATGCTAAAGAACCACGTCTGGCTGATGTATTTATTTTGTAATGTTTAACTATAATAGAAAATAGATGAAGTTCAAATGAAAACACTGTTTAGACTGTGTCAACAGAGCATAAAACTAAATGAAGTAATTCTGAATCGACTACAAAACATATTTGTTAATAGTAAAGTTACTAATGGTTATCTATCAGGATCACAGCAGACACTAAGATAGATGCAATTTTTTGGTTTTGCAAAACAGCATCATGCAGTGCATTTCATTGCTATTTTATCATTAGTGTAAATAATTCAAAAACAAAGCAAAACAGGAAATCTGCAGCTAACTTTTTTTTTTTTTTAATTGCAAGTCACCAAAGGGCTTTCCACTAAAACCGCCAATGCTCAGTTTACATTTGCTAGCAAAAGAAAAGCAAACAACAGTATTTTGTATACTGAAACAACCGCTTTGTTACAAAGGGAAGGATTCAGAAAACTAGAACAAATGCTACTGCTGTAAAAACTAAGTCTTCTAGACTCAGTTCAAAGACATACACATTCTTCCACAACAGACTACAGTTTTATATTCATCTCAGCAAATCAATCTACTAATAGGCATCAGCCATCAACACGTAAGTAAAGGCCTGCCGTTTGAAACAGCTTTGAAGTGATTGGACTTGCACACAGTTGTAAGTATGACAGAACAGCTTAGTTATTAAAATGTTTCATCTAGCAAAGAACTGTTCATCCTAATTGACTGAAATACTCTTTGAATGCTATTATTGCAAGGATACTTTGCTATGCAGTGTTTTAGTACATAGCCACTTGACTTACATCTTGAGACCCAGCACAACCACATCAAATCTTGTTAGAATGTTTTCTCACACATGCATTTATCAAGAGACCAAAACAATAAAGTCAACTGTCATTTTTACTACCAGTTGCTTAGTTAATTCGATACTGAAATGTACTGGGATTCATTACAAAAGCTGCGTGCAATCAGACATTTCAATCAATCTTGCCTTTTGCCGCGCCTATACAACAAACGTAAGCGACCACATCAGCTGGAGTCAGCCGGCAGGACAGGATGGAGCTGCTCACCTGCTCCGTGCCTGACTGCTCGGTGCCAGCAGTACCACTGCATAGCTCCACCAAGCAGAGCTGAGCAGCCCTGGTGCATGCCCTGCATGGACCACATCTCAAGTTGATGGGCAAGAAGCCCCAGACATACATCTGAAAACAACCACACACCACCCCAGCTGCAAAGCAATGAGGTTTTCTAGGCCTGCCTCATTAATCCTCTCAAAGAAGATTTTAAAAATGCTTTAAGTAAATAACTCACAAAACTATTCTTTTTTTTTTAAAAGAAAAGCAGTAATTATTAGGAAGCATATGTGATGATAGCCTCCATTTCAGGAAGTTTTCACTATCATAATTGATCACCAGAAACACAGTCAGAAGATTAATAATAGTTTGCGCTTGTAGCATTTTTCCTTCTCCATTATATTCACAGTGTGTTAACAATTTGCAAGAAAAAGGAATCAAATACACCAGTAACTGCCACCAAAATTATATTTTACAGAAAAAAAAAAATGCTGTCAATTTAATACCTCCAATAAGTGATTATTTGATTTTTACCTTGTATCTATCAACACATCATACATTTCATTAGTTTTTACCATTACTTTTGTTACCAGGAAGTATGCCACATCAGTTCTTTGTATGTAGGCAAACACGTTATCTGTCATCTTTTATTCCCAAACTGCTCATTACCATAAAGGAGCGGATACAGTTACCCCAGTCCTCTATGTATTTTCCACAATTCCACATATTCCATTTCCATATTCCAAATTAAAAAAAAAATCCATGTGAACTTACCTACAGTTGGGAGGAGGGTCTAATGTAATTTCTGCAAGTTCTTTCTGAATTCTTGAGAGGGAGGAAAAAAAAAAAAAAAAAAAAAAAAGACATCAGGGCTTTATTTTTGCAAAATATTTCATTCAACTTCATAAGCATTTCTACAGCAATTAATAATAATAATTCTTAACATTTCTAATGGAAAGCTGATGCTATAAGTTTTCACGAAACTGCTTGAGATCAAGGTGCTAAAAAACAATTTATTTTTTTTTTTTTAAATGAGCACCCAAATATCAGATGAGTTATTCCATGCACAGCCATCTACAAAACCCTGCTTTTCCTACAGGTCAGGGTTCTCAGCTCTCATACACCTTACTTCTCCATCTACCCTCTGTCCATATGCCTCACAGCTCTCTGCCTGCTCTCCAGAATATTTAGCTTGATATCTCTTGTGCAGTTGAGTGTTCCCTTCTGTTTTTTTCCCTTCTGTCAGTACAATATTGTTGCCTGTCATCCTCACCCCTGCTCTGACATACAGAGCCTGGCCCAGCCTTCTCCATAGCCTCCTTGCAGGTGTCACGGGGCTGCTACGAAGCCCCCCTGCTGCTGAACATGCTCCGTTTCTTTGTACTAGGAAGCCCAAAACTGGAAAGGTTATTGCAGATGCAGCCTAATGAGCGGTGAGTAAAGGCGAGTGATTGATTCCCTCTACCTACTGACTGTGCTCCAGTTAACGCAGCCCAGGGTGCTGTTGAATTTCCTGAGTCCCCTGTCAACCCATCCTGCCTAGGTCCCTCCGAGCAGCAGCCCTACCCTCACCCATATCAACTGCTCCCCCAGTTCACCATCATCCCCTAACTAAGAACATGTGCTCGGCCACATCCTCCTGGCCACCAATACAGGCCTGAGGCTGGACTGGCCTAGTGCAGGCTGACACAGCGGTGCTCACTTGTTACTGGCACCCTGCTGGAGATCCTCTTCCAGTCACTGCAATGCAGTTCTTATGGATTTCTGGGTACTACAAGGCTTATATTACCATGCCAAGCCCTTGAATTCTTAATCTGCACCACATCTGGCGATATGGCTCCTTTTCTTTATACCAGCATCTCCATGCAAGTCAGTATCTCCCACTTTATAGAAATGCAAGCGTACATGGTAGGAGTTCACTGAGCTCCCAAAGAAGCTTGTAGGAGTTTACATTTGCCAAAGATTTGCCAGAGTGCCATATGCAGGACTGCCGTGGCCACTCTCCCTATGAACTATACCCCAAGGCCTTTTTTATAGGCTGCTATTTCTGGGCAAAAGCACAAACATTTAGAAGTAGAAGGAGGAAGGAAAAGAAAGACAGTATTCCCTCCATATTTTCTTCTCCCTTACTCCTGCTCAAGATTTCATGTACTATGGGAGCAGATTACTACTCCTTGTATTCCCCACACCAAGAAAGAAAACCTAAATGGTAACACCACTCAAATTCCTGAGATACATGTAGGTGCTCAAGCCACAACCAAAGATCTCAGGTCTGACATGAAGTACATACACATCCTGTTAGAAATGACTGCCACCCATCTTGCAAATAAATACAGGAGAAAAAAAAAAGTATCTCAAAATAAACATTCACATATACTGGCACATATAACATGGAAATGAGCACTTTACACTAATTCTCTACATAATGTCAAGATCCAAATACAATCTTACATGCTAAGGAGTCTCACAGCCACTATCAAAATTCCCCTTATGCCAGTATGTGTTGATTTTATGGCTGTAATGAATCAACAAACCAAAAGCAGTAGAGGAATTGGCCTGAACCAGAAAATCCAACTCTTTATCATTCACATTCTGAAATAATTAGGACATACATCGGTAAGATTGTTAGGTAGAAGTACTAATCTTTTAAACTATGTTGGCTGGTCTAATAAAAGATTAAAAACAGTATTTCAGACACATTATTAGCTTTTCTTCCAACCCCTGTCCACCCCAGCCCTACATACAAACACCAGTTACTCCTGTAGAGAGAAACAAATTCAACGCTTATTTGTTTATTCTATTCATTGAAATATTTGCATCTTCAGGAAGTAGAATTTTACCAATAAGTATCTTAAGTATCTTTTTTTTTTTCTTGTAAAGATACAAACAGAGGCTGCTTAATCAATATTTGCGGTAAGCCATTGTAGTAATACTGCAAGACCAACAACTTTTTTAGAAAGAAAAATCTGATTAGTCCAAGCACACCAAACATTTATGTTTCTTTTAAATCCAGTGACTTTTTAAACAATCCTAACAATTTACACCTTTTAAAAGAGAGAAGATCTTACAACTGTGGGAAATGCTGAAAATATTTCTTCTGTCTATGACATAGTTCTACCACGTTTTTGAAATTTATGCTGTCGCAAATTCAAAACAGAGAAAACTTAAATAGCATGAAACCTCCTTCAATTTCATGTTTTATGGGTTCCTTTGTTTTTTTGTGCCTTTTGGGAAGTTAGCAAGTGATGGTATTGAACTTCCACTGAGTCAGGGATGATTCCTTTGCTTTACATATAATAATAGGAGCAGTTAATATTTCATTGCATTACTACGAGCCCATGAGACATCAAGAATGGATTGGCAAGTGTAGCTTAAGCCCTAGATCAAAAACCTTCCAATCATCCTCCTAAATCCTAGTCCATTTCCCTTCAATTCTGCAAAGAAATGGGTACAGAGCTTTTCCTTTTTCTCCCTCTGCTCTAGCTTAACAAAAAAAAAAATCTAATTTCAAATGCCAAGAGCACTGAAATAATCCTAGATCAAGCTTTTCCCGTGATTCAGGAAGCAAGAACAAAACACCTTGCTGCTTCAAGCAATAAAAATTGATCAGATGATACTTTCTATTTTTGTTCAGAAGTCCTAATTGCTTTAGCAAGCATCTAAGATAAAGCGATGTTTCATTCATGATTATCATTATTACACAAACAAGCTGCAACATTAATATGATACTGTCCATCAACTACTCCTCAACAAGTACTCCATGCTTATTCTCCTCCTCTGTGGCATATCCAAACTGAAATTAATATATACACCTTACAATTCTTTTGTTGCAACTTTAATTTACCTTGCATTCATGCTGAGAGCACATTCATAAACAGTTTCTGTAGAGCGGCTGACATGCAATAGCTTGTTCACATGTCACGGCATTCAAAGTTACAATTAAATCACCAGATAACATCCCGGAGAGCCCTGCACTGACAGAGACCTCCGATGCGCAAGTTAGCCTTTGTCTGCATGAGTTATTCCACTGCTCTGGCACTTGTTTCATATCTCCATTGAGTTGTCTTCAGAATCTGGCATAGGAGAGGATGTGCCTCATTTCCTTTGCTGACCACAGAGGGTTCATCGCGAGAGCGTGTGGCCTCTGGCAACATGACATTTTTTGCAGGGTCCTCTCTGGCACTTCTTTCTTTGTGTTTTCTGGCTCAGTAAGTACAGTTATGTCGAGTTATGTCAGCGAGTGAAAAAAGGACTCTAAATTAAAATAATTATACATACACACACACTTTAGATTTAAATTAATGACATTCTGGTCTACTCTATATATCTGGGGGATAGGGGGAGGTGTGTATGTGAAGTCTCTCTGGTAATCAAAGCCCTGAGTTGTACACACAGGACATTTAATCTGCAATGTCAGATCTGATGCTCTTTGTTTGATCTTAAAAGAAGTCATTTGACCTCTGCCTGTCTCCCTCTCTCCATATAAATAAATATATTTATAAATATAAATTACTATTACTGTGTTTTCCTTTCACTTTACTAATGGGAAAGAACAAGCATACTTGCCTTCAAGAAACAGTGCAAAGGTTAATTTACCCCTAAATTCAGAAGCATGAGAGTACATTGTGGATTTCAGATATTATTAATTCTTACAGACATATATTTACTGCTGTTCCAAGCCTAGGGGGACTATCTGGTGTTTCCTTCTTGAAACAGTTAAAGTTCTCTAAACCTAAGGGAGAACTGAACATGTTAGAGGATTCCCTGATATAATTCATGGAAGCAGCAGCAAGAAAGGACTAATAACAATTGCCTATTTTACCACATCTACTTTTCTAAAATGCATACCTCTTTATGCATAAAAGTTATGTGAACGAATGCACCATACTGAAGAATGTGTTATGAAGAAATGCAACCACTAGTATAAATTTCAATCTTACAGGAACTGTGACTGAGCATGAAATTTATACAAAGATGGTTAGATTCATGATGAAGGAAGAGAAATACTCATTCTTTCATATTAGATGCATATGTAAATAACAAGGATATTTCATATAAGAAAAAGCACTCCATTTTTCCACCATATTCAACATGCTAAATATAATTCCTTAAATAATTCCTATAATCCCTAATAATTCCTATAATCCCTTAAAACAGTGCTGTGATAAACTTCACTTAGGACAAAAAAAAGGGTGAAAAAAACCAGCTCATTTTAATTTGATTTCTAATCAAGTTTAATGCATTACCTAGCTGCTATTTCTATGTAACAAGAAAAGCCTACAACTAAAGTTTTAGAGTTCACAATTCATTGTAAGCACAGATATTTATAAAAAGAAATCCAAGACTGGACACTAAGGTTGACAGATTTTCAACTATCAACTTCAGGAGCCAAGCAAAACAATACATTTATTTGTTGAGCTACTGTGTCAGCCAAGAATGGTTACACTTCTCTCAATCCAAAGGTCAGGCTAAGATTTGCTGCTTAAGAGGTAACAAGATGCCTGCTGTTTTCAAGGACAGCAATTCAATTCCGTGTCTGAACTGTAATTGTGATATGCAGTGAGTTTCTCAATCTTGACATGTTAGGTAAGAAAGGTTGCTATTTAGGGTGATGCCCTCTGGGTGAGGAAAATTGAAGGACCAGCACACTGTACGACATATGCTGTAAGCTATTACACCTGTATAGCAGCTAGCCTTAAAACTATTAACAGAGAAGGGCAGCTTGTGATGGCATTCTGCCTTCTTGATGCCATCTATGGTGATGCTAACAGAAGAAAAACAAAATTGCTGTGACTTAAATACAAATTCGAGCAGTCTCATATATCCTTCATAATAAAATCATTTTGGAAAGCATTAAATTGCTGGTGTAGTACACTCCTGTGCAAGACAAGGTAGCAGCCTATGTTTACACAGCGAAAGAAAGAGCACTACTAAATCTTGACTTATATAAAGTCAATACTACTGGAAATTCTTTGAAAGTAAATCTAATTGACTACATAAACATTCAAATAAAAAGCAGAACAGAATTATTCCAACTACAAATGCAGAAATCTTAATTCTAATCCTACATACACTAGGTAGCATAATGTAATCCAAAACTACTGTGACTACAATTCCATATGCATGCAAAAGCTCTTCAAGTGTGAAAACGTGGCTTCCAAATTCAGGTTAGAACCAAGCCTGTAGTCTGCAAATTAAAGCCCAAAGAAAGATTTTCTCTTAACTTGCTAGCACTCTGTTCTAAATAGAAATTAAGTAATTTTGACAAAAGCCTTAACTATTGTATGCTATTGTATGCTATGTATTGTATTTGGGGTTTTTACTGATTTCAGCAGGGTTGACACTTAACTACGTGAAGATTATTGTCACCTTAGTGTAATGCCATACAAAACCATACATGTAGTTAACAAAGCCAATGAAGGAAAATGCTGCTAAGTTTATATGGAGTCTTGTTTCCCCACTAGGAGAGCTGAATTACTGCAATTTGTTTTAATTTTTAAGAAATCACCTTTTTTAAACCTGGCCAAAAACAACATTCCAATTGAAGGAATGTAACCTTATTTCCACAATATTGTTCATTTCTAATGAATAAAAATGAGTGGTATAGAAACTGTCCATATAAAACATCCACATAGGCATAGAATCCTCAATATGTGATAATATATTTTTCCTTCCTTGATGTTACTCCCTTCTTCTTCATCTCTAATTTCTGATTTTCCTTTCTTCAGGCTTTAGTGATTTTAATTAAAAACCAAACAACAACAACAAAAACAGCAAGTAACACGAAAGCCTGACCAGATTAAGAATGTTTAAGGAAAGGTTGTTGTTATTCCAACACACTCACAAACTACTGAATACTACAAAAAAATAAAAATAATAAAAAAATCAGCTATACAACTATTAAAAAAAACACAAACCACTATACTACTATAAAGACTACATTGCTGGGATTTGTACACAGCACTATGACAACCAGCGCTCCTAAAAATACATTTTTTTTCAAAAGTATTATTTATTATATCCTTTTCTATAGAACTCTCATATTTATAAAAATCATCACAGCTTTTAAAATGCAGAATCAAAGGCTTTTCTTCAATATTAGTAAACATGTGAAACTTGCTTTAGAGCCTAACTGGCAAACATACTGATGTCAGCAGCTGGCATAATTAGTTTCAGCAGAACCATAAGCAGATATGATTAAACTTTAAAAGGTTTAAGTAATTTTATCACTGTGAAATGCGTGTTGATAAAAGCTCTAAGCTTTGAAGATACAAAGCTAAGATTAATAGACCAATTTCTGACATATCGTTATTAATTTTTTAATAGGATAGTGTCCACAGGCCCTTGTCAGAATTGCGGCACCATCACATTAGGCATTGTACAAAGTTCAGAATACAGGGACTTTTTACTAAAGATGTTAAAAACTGGATTTTATGACCCTAAAAATCCTGTCTAGTCTAATATTCTTAATATTGTGAAATAACAATAGCAGGAAGCAGACAAAAGAGAAGAAGCCCAGAAATGATAACGACTATGAGGATTAACTACATGAATAACATCGCACTTTGAAGTGAAAGTTGTTTCGTTTTGGTTTTCTTTAGTCACAAAAAGAAACATTGCCAGCTATCCCACAATCAACATGACTAGGTAATCTCTGAACAGCATCATAGTAGGAATGGGTCTCAAGAAAGCATCTCACAGGGGAAAAAAAAAAAAAAAAAAAAAAAAAAAAAAAAAGAGGCCTCACAGAGGCTAGCTATAAGGCAGGTACCTGTGGTAGGAGAGCAGCAGGAGAAAATGCATTTTCCACTACACCAGAAAGACAGAAGAGTTCAGGACAGAGAAGTAAGCAAATGGTAAGGGCCAGACTAAGCCAAGACACAGGCTTGAATCTTGATGAGATGTAGACACATGCTCATACATCGGCATTTATGGCCTCTTCCTACGAGCATGTGTTATAAATTACAGTGACAGGGCCTTGATGCTTCTCCTTTACATGTGGCACAACTCCAATGTTTTTTCTTGCAGTTTACACTGCCTTAAATTAGTGAAAAACAGGATCTGGGAATTCTGCATCAGGACACAGTCTGTAGAATTGGTCTCACCAGATTCTTTTAGAAGCGTTTAGCTATGATCACTACACTCCAATTTGAATTCTGCTGCCTGGACTAACACCCGTACGCGTACTGATGGAGCAACACTAAACTGTAAGTTCCCTCTGGCTGGTCCAAGCATGACAGTCATTATCTGGGAATTG
Organism: Netta rufina; assembly: GCF_964035555.1. Classification (NCBI taxonomy): domain Eukaryota; kingdom Metazoa; phylum Chordata; class Aves; order Anseriformes; family Anatidae; genus Netta; species Netta rufina. Next base: position 39,964,803 of record NC_140124.1, on the reverse strand, counting down.
ACATGATAGTTTAGAATAATTTAAATAGCTATTTCACAAATCCACCTTTCAAGCAGAAAAGAGACGGAAAAGCAATGGGTATTAAAACAGACCACAGTTTAAAGTAATGAAACCAACATGCATTTGTTGTTCACTCAAATATCTCTGACCTGACCATCTGGGAAAAGGAAACGCAGTACTTTACAGCAATAGGTATTACGGTAGTCCTAACATGCTGAGTTACTGAACTGTCTGAAATGTTTATGGTTAATTAACTGTAAGTTACACTGACAAGTTTCAACATCAGTCATACATACATATACAGAGATATATTTTATAAGGCTACAAAACTGTCTGAGTTTTACTAGCAATAAAAAAATGTCAGCTTTTATCATGCAAGCTACTATTAAAACCATGTGAAAGAGCCAATCTGTCAAAGAAAGGAAAAAAAATATACAGGTCTCATTATCGTGACCAGTCTCAAAAGACTATTACACTGACACAATAATGTTATAATAAAACAATAAGAGAATGAATATACTGAACCTCTACATACATAGATGGCCAGCTAAAAAATGAGAAAGGTAGAGAAACAGAATGCTGTACCTTTTAGCACTAGTTGACAGTTTAGCAGCTGTTTTGCTTGATATTTTGCCCTCTTTTTTCTTGGGTTGAACTTGCTCCCTTTCTTGTTCCTGCTGAACACCTTCACGTTGATCTCCATCAGAGCTGCCTCCACTAGTGCTTGGACTATCATCAACTCTCTGCCCCTCCGTAGACATGGCAGATGCTGCACTAAAAAAAAACACAAATAACAAAAGTTAGCTTTTTCAGAAGAAGCTGTCCAACAATATTTCTCGCACCCCTTGAGGAAATAGTGCACAAGATTTAGGTCTTCATATAGAAATGCGTGCATTTTAGTACTAAGATTACTGAGGTACTGTAGAGTTTTGCCATAAAAATCCTAACAATAATTCAGGAGTTGGTCATTTTAAGTCCCATAACAAATTAATAACAAGCCCATCCTCTCTATATATGAAAGTCATAAGTTATTGTAGTTAAGTAGGAAACATGATTGTGCAAGTATAATACCATTTGTGTAAATGAGATTTTCCAACCCCTCGGCTGTATCATAAGTTAACTTTCTCATCACCACGCCACCAGTCCATAGCCAGCACAGTTGTTAAAAACCAAGAACTATGACTATCTTAAGACTCTTTGCTATCCCATATGAAATAAACCTGTGGGCTCTTTCCAAGTCTATAATGTGGGTTTCCACATTACAAAATCCACATCTTGGCATGCTTGATGGAAACATTCACAGAACCAAAAGGCACTAACACAGATCTGTTTGTGTTTACTGCAACGGTACGCTGCTAGAGTGTAAGCACGCTGGTAGGGGATGCAAGAAGTTTTTTCTGACAAATTCTGTTCAAGCGGCATGAGACAACAAAGCTGTCAGGGAATACAAGCTACAAGAAATCTCGGTATATTTCCAGAAGTCAAGTTAACACTTTATTTGCACGCTTCTGATACTAGTTAGCTATTTTCATTTCTTCCTTCATTTTAAATAGTCTAACAATATGCCAACAGATGAGGAATTACAAGCCCACTGTTACAGCTGTCATGACTCTTCAAACTGCTCTAATGAAGGGCAGATGTCCATGAAAAACTCCTAGTAAATTAGCATATGTGGTGGCAATGACTGTTAGAAATTTTCACACAAAAAAAAAAAAAAAAAAAGAAAACACACACAGTCCTTCCTTTAAGGCCACATCCACAGCTTATAGATGTATTTTATCTATCTTCCTCTGTTACAAATGAGCCACCTTGAAAGCACACAGGCCCAAACGTTACTCGCTTACACCCACGCAATCCCCATGTATCTGGGTGGTTTTTCTGATCAAATCTGTCTGAATCAGGAGGTTGCTCTTTCATACACAAAGAGCTTTAAATTGCTGTGAACTTCGACTTGCTTTTCCTTTTACCTATGTACAGACACCATCACAATTAAGAACATAACCATTCACCTTGACGATTATATGTTTTAATATGCTCTCCAGGGAGAATAAAAAGATTGCAGGCTCAGACTCAGCCACTCTCGCTCAGTGGATTAAACAAAGTTTGTCTCGCTGCACTTATTTATGGAAAGAGGCAGCAAAGGAAAAGTAACATCGATGCCAACAGGGTTATGTTAAAAAGGGCACTTTTTTTAAAAAGGCCTAAGTGTTACAGATGCATGTAACAAAATAAATTTGCTCCTGTCCTGCAGAAGCCTTGCCAAAGTCTGATGCTATCAACCAGCACATGGCGTGGAGGGGAAGAACTAATCTTTTCAGGCATTATTCACACAGCTCAATCCAACTAGCTTCAGGAGGAATTAAGGGTTTTTTGGTCTAATTGATGAAGCTAAACAGAAAGGAAAGCCTGAACGTCTGAAACATTCAAAATGTTTAGACGCTAGTGATGGGTATTGTACAAGCTTTCCCCTCATCAGCTTACGCTACATTTGGATTTCATTTTTTGAAATAATATTTTTGAAGTTTATTTTCATGTATTAATTTTTAATAAAAACACAACAGCCAGCCTGCTGCATGAGATAACTGAAATAATGGCGGGTTTGATTCCTAACACGAAAATTAAAAAATTGTTCATTCTTAGCAGAACAAGTTTCCATATGGTACAGCTATGACATATTAATGCAATTCACGTATGTACACAGGTTAATGTCTAGATATTTAGATCCTGCTTGTCAGATGTTAAGATAAAAGAAACAGAAGATTTAGAGGTAATAAAACACAGAAGTACCTTACTCTGACGAGTCAAGATACGCACTTAATATCTATAATGCAATTTCAATAGTAGATACCAGTCTTCTACATATAGCTAAAACACAATCTGGTCTCTTTTAATAAAGCTTTTGATGGCCTTCATTTACTTTAGATTTTAGTTCTGATCTTTGCTTAATACGTCTAATTTTAAAGAGAAAATTCCCTCCACGACGTACATATGCTTTAACACTGCAGGCCAGAAAGTTAAAAGCATTTTTAATGAAGCCTATATGCATAGGACATCTGCTGCGAATAATCTCGGCTATAAATATTACTATTATCCCAAAACAACTGTATCACTTCATAAGTTCAGGTTACTATCCAGCAGACAAACACTGTAACAGTAGCCCAGAGCATATAATTACTGTAACATGTAATGCCAGCATTTACAGCAAGAAAATGCTTAAATCTGTCACTCGATGTCTGGCTAGTTTCTTATTCCCTCCACCCCCTTCTCCTCTCTCTGTTCCCCTTTCCTGACACCCAGACAACTCTGGCCGTGCCCTCTCCTCCCGATATCTGCAGTTTTAGCAATAACGCACAGCTCCAGGGATGCTCAGCAAAGTGCCTTTTAAAGGGCCCCAAGTCAGAAACCTCAAACGCGGTCATACTGAAGAGACAAACGCAGGTACGAACAAGAAAATTGGGGGGGGATAAATAAATCAAGCGAGCAACGAGGGCATCAGGAAAACATTTCACTGCCATGAAGCCAGGCGGAGAAATGTGAGGCGCTGCCTGAAGCCGTGGAGTAGGGGTAGGGGGCGAGGGGCTACGGGGTGCCGGGAGGGGCTGCGGGGATCGGGACCCCCCGGACCCCCCCCCCCCAAATCCCAGGGGCGGGCGGAGGGGGCTGCGAGGTCAGCACCCCGCGGGATGATTCAGCACAGCCGGGGGTTACAAGCGCTGCCTCGACGGCAAATCGCGAGCCGTGGGGGTCCCAAGGAGCCGGCCCCTGTCATATTTAGCCGCGGGGACCGTCCCTTCCCTGCCCTGCCGGGCAAGCAGAGGGAAAAGAGCCGGAGGGCAAGGAAAGGTCCCGCGGGCGGCCGAGCTGGCGATGCTGCCTTCCCAAGGCGCCCCTAATTTTCTAGGAGCGGAGACAAATTGGGCACTCCGGGGTCCGCGGCGAGCAGCAGCAGCAGCCGCCTTCCTCCATCTCCAGTAGGAAGCGCAAAGGAGCGGGGGGGGAGCGCGGGGGCAACCCGGCCCCGCGCCGCCCCCCCCCCCCCCTTCCCCCCCGGGCCCCGTACACGCGTGGGGGGGACACCCCCGGTGCTCCCCGCACCTCTGCCGGGGCAGGGCAGGGAGAGGAGCGGGGGGGAGGAGGAGGAGGAGACTGCGAGAGGAAGGCGGCGGGGGCACGGGAGGGGGTTGGGCGAACGGGGCTCCTTGGGGGGGTAAGAGGGGGAAGGGAGGAGAGGGGGGGACTTGGGGGGTTAGAGAGGGGTGTCGGGGGGCAGCGGGGCCAGGGGAGAGTTGTTGGAGGGGGTGCGAGGGGGGGGGCGGGGAGCGATGGAGGCTGGAGCCAGGGGATGGATGGGGCCGGATGGGGGGGACAGCGCTGGGAAAGGGGGTGACAGGGAAGGGGGCAGCGCTCGGGGGGTGCAAGGAAAAGGGGAGATGGGGGATGAAGGTGGGGACCGAGGGTCGCCAGTAAACGGATGAGGAGGGGAGGGGAGAGTTGGGGGGGGTGGGGGAAGGATGAGGGGGGAGCAGGACCGGGGCGGGATGGGGGGGGCTGCTACCTGCGGGCGAGCGCGGGTCGCTCTCGCTGCTGCGGGGCTGCGGGACGATCCGTGGCCGGGCGAGGGGCTGGGAAGGGGGCAGCGGCCGGTCACTGAGTCATGAGCCCGCTCTGCCCTGCCCTGCCCTACCCCGGCTGCCCGCCGCTCGCCTCCCTTTCTTCTCTCTGTCCCCCCTCCCGGAGCCGCGGCGGCGGCGGCCGCTGTTGTGCTGCTGCTGCTGCTGCTGCTCCCGCCGCCGCTCCTGCCCCCGCTGCCCGGAGAGAAGTGAAGCCGCCGCCGCCGAGGACGCGCGCGCGCGCGCCCCCGACGCCGACGCCTCCGCCGCGCGCGCTCCCGAGAGCTCTCTCCCTCTCCCTCTCCCTCTCTCTCTCTCCGCCCCCCTCCCTCCGCGTGGGGGGGTGGGGGGGGAGGGAGCGAGGGAGGCAGGGAGCGCGCGCGCGCGCCCCCGCCAGCCAATTAGCCCGGGCGCTCAAGGGAGGGGCGCGCGGGAGCGCGCTTTGGGATAGGGGGTGGGGGAAGGGGGTGCGCGCTCCCGCTGGGGCGGGGGAAGGGGAAAGGGAAAGGGAAAGGGGGGGGGGGGGGGGGGGGGGAAGAGCCGTCCGCGGGAGCGCGCGTTAAAGGGAAGCCCGGGGCTGGGGCGGGGTCAGCGGGGACGGGGAGGAAGGAGCCGGGGGGGGCCGGGGGAGCAGGGTCAGCACGGCTCGGCCACGGGGCAGGGGGGGGCGGCATCCGCGGGGCCAACTTTGTTCGCCCATCTTTCCCCTTTGTCCGCCCCCGGCCCCCCCAGCGGCGGCCCTTCCTCCGCGGGACCCCCCCATGGTGCCCGAGCCCCCCGCGGGGCCGGGCCCGGGGCTCCCAAGGGGGCTGCGGGGATCTGGGGGCGGCGGCCAGGTGAGGGGAGGTCGGGGCAGAGCTCGCCGCCTGCCCCCCGAGCGGCTCTCCCGGGGCATGCAGAGCCCCCGGGGCTGTCAGGGAGCCGGCTCCGCTGGCCTAGCCGAGGGAGAGCCTTGGGCCGCCGCCGCTGCTTCGCTCCGGGCATAGCGAGCGAGCGGAGCTCACCTGTGCTCTGTCAACTTTTACTTCATCGAGACCTGTGTCGGCCAACACGCCGGCCACGGGTGGAGGAGTCAAAATATTTCCCCCTTTTTGACGGCGAAAGGGAGTTTACGAACGCCTTCTTGCCATCCCGCATGCAAAAGGAAAAAGTTTCTCCCTGCTTGAGCTGCAGGGCATTATACTTTTTCTGACTCATGGTTACGGTGTAGGTGGAGTCCGGGCTCCCAAACATACAGAAATTGAGAACTTGAAGCGCTGCCGAGATGTTTAAGGATTAGGAGCTTTACTGGCACCCGGCTCTCATGCTATATCCGGACAGCAGAAGTGATTTTTGCAGTTTCTCTGTACATAAAATTAATCTTGCTCTTTGTTGATAAATTGTTTTGAAATAACTTGCTTTATTGTCTCTTCCTGTTTCATTGTTAAATAATCCCAGTGACGTTTTCACCTAAACTTAAAAACGCCGCAGTCAGCTCGTTCTACCCATTTCATGTGCATTTACAGTATATTTCCCTGCTTCTAATGAGCCCCTAATGTCATCGAGGTGGGTTTCCATCAGTGGACATGTGTTGACTTCTACAAGCCCTAATAACTAAGTACTCAACAGAATACAATGCATAAAAATATTTTAAACAATGCAGATCTTCTGCAAGCAGTGCTTCTTATCATGCTGGAAGGCTGCTGGCTGCATTGCATGCTCTTGACATCACGGTTCCCTTTTCTAAAATCATTTAAAGCGTGCCTTTTTCTTTCAGGCACTCCAAAACAGACCTCCTGAAAGCCATCCAGGAAGCTATGAAATACACTTCTCAATGAGTCTCCAGCCACATTTCCTTAATATCGCTTAAAGATACCTTAAAGGAGGCATACATTTGCCTGTTAGAATACCCCTCCTATTGAAACTTCTCAGCCCGTGTCAGGACTTCACTTCGGTGACAGTTCGGTGTGCTTCATTATCTCTCTTCTTTTCTGCTAGAATCCACAGGAAGCACAGAGGGAGGAGAGCCGTGAATAGCCTAATTCAGACAGGGGCAGGATGGGGCCAGACCATGTCCCAGAATCTGGGTCACAAATTCCCCGTGCCAAAAAAATCAAGGGAGTGCTGAAGTGTTCCAGCACCAAATGAAGGGTTTGAGTCATTGAGAGTCAGGCCCTGATTTTTCTTTTGGTGCATAACCTCTGGCCCAAAGCCCTAGACGGTAGCTTAAATTAAGGGCAACCAAACGAGGGAGAAGGCTTGTCCTGCTTCATGACCAGGACATGCATGCTGAGGTGTGCTGTGTGATTTTAGAAATGAAGGTTTTGAAGGAGCCCTGCCTACGCAGTGGTAAAGTGAAGAGGGCAGGGTAGTAAACAGATCCCATATTTATCGTTTTGACCTTTTGAAATAATGCATTTGGCCCTCAGATGTTAAAGGTTGTACCACGCTGTGTTATTTAAAATTCTCTGGAAGGGGCTGTTGTCAGTTTAGATCACACAAGGTGAAATCCTGGCCCTCTTGAAGTTGGATGCAATACTCCAGTGTTTCACCCATGCTGGAGGGTTACACTTTTTTTTTTTTTTTTTTTTCCCCTTGCTCAGCTTTGTGTGGTTTCTAGCAGCTGACACTATTTACAATACTGGACACATCCAAACCAACCTTTACTCACGCAGAAGCTTACAGCTTCCTCAGAGAAGCACACCAGGGTTCAGCTCACCCGGCACAGATAGTCACGCTGTCAGACCGTTACAGCTAAGGACACTTTTGTTAAGGCCTCTTGATTTAGAGTGTCTGCTATGAGGACAGATACATCAATCAAAATTCATGAAGTTGGAGAAACCTGAGCCAAGTTTCCATTTAAGAGTGTTTAATTTGAGGATGTATTGGATCAATTTAGATTTTTAGACATATTTAGCTGTACTGAGATCTCATCTCTGGCAAGTTTCACCCATCTTTATTCAGTTAAAAAAACATGGAAATTAAATGATGAATTATTGTTAGATGTCAAATTAAGAAATAGAAAAATGCAACTTTGAGGTTTCGTCTGCATTTATGAATTATTGTCCATTCACATTTAAAATGGGAAATCCTTTTAATAGTGCTATTTAAGCTGGTAAATGTACATCATGATCAAGTTATAACTGGTAAAAAAATTGTGTGCTTGGCCAATGAAATTGAAGGGATTTTTTTTTTCTTTTTTCTTTTTTGAGTTAGAGAAAGACCAGGAAGTATCTCAACTCTGATAGTGCTGAAAATATAACAGCACCTCTCAGCATCTGACTTTCAAAACTTTAATGTTTTATATTAAAGAGTGAGATTGAAGGTATTCAATTATCCATGGAGTGTCCTGTTGTTCTGTCAGTTTCTTTCAGCCAAATCATGATGAGCTAGATCATTTCATCCATCTGAACCATTGTCAGCAGAGGATTGGAGCAATGAGGATGACAGTGCCTTTTTCATTCTTTACCTTATTTCACTGTCAGCTCTGCAGGAGCTATCCCAGCTTGTGTCACCCTCTCCCTATTTCTTCCCTGCTGCTTAATGTATTTGATGCATCTTGGGCCCCACAGCAGATAGTGGGCAGCTTTCTGCAGCAGGCCATCCTTCCTGCCCTTCATCCTGAGTTGAGGGGGAAATACAGAATGGCATGTCTTTACAGTAGCTTTATGCAGTTAAGGGATTTCTCTTCCATAGCTGGCTTTCTTTGTCCTATTGTGATGGCACAAAGCCACAAGGACAGTCCAGAGGACCTGGCCTGTTCTCTGTTCTTTTTACTCTCCCTGATAATTTTTCCTCCTATTTGTAGTTAGCTTATTTTCACAGCGCATCTTTTTTTTTTTAATTTTTTTTTTTCTATGATCCTGCTTTGCTTTTGTCACTACTTGGCCAAATGCCACACCGTATGTTGGTAAATGTAAACTGTAATTCAGAGTTACCCTGATCTCCGAAGCCTTCTGAAGCTGTGTCTGAAGAAATAGTGTTTGAGTGATTCAGAGATGGGGATTCTTCATGTTCATTTTGTTTTACAGCTATCTTCATGTAGAATGAAGTGGAGTAGCAAGGACAGATTTTTGGAAGGTATCTGCAGCAGAAATTTTATTAGATTTTTCAGTTAATTGCATATGTCCTCATCCTTGAAAAAATGACACCCTGTGTCATAGAAAACATGATTGAATCCTGAACACCAGGTAAGCCTATTATTCATATACTGCCTTGACAGAAATCTGTTTAAAGTATTTTCATGGCATTCTGAAGTAAAACGATTGTGTGGGCACAGAGACAAGTTATTACTAGCCTTCTTTATTTGCTCTACAATAGTGTAAACTCACAAATTATTAGAATTTATTCACCTTAATCTTTTCAAGCCATTAAATATGAAAAGAGTTGTAAGTTGTGATGCAAACAATTTAAGATCTCTTTCACTCCGTGTTCACCTAAAAAAAAAAAAAGAATTTGCAGCTCCTCCTCCTCCCCTTTGCTCAGAAGCTGAACAGCTCCCACTGTCATTCAGCTGGAACCAGAAGAAACAACTGGGACAATAACCATGCAGCATCAGAGATCCTCATGGCTCTCAGGTGCATCACTATCCAGGATTGTAAAGAATAAAGTTAAAACATATTAGGGATAGGGGGGAAGGAGATGTACTAACTTGCTTCCATGTCCTTATTGAAAGTCTGGATTTTTCTTTAAGACAGGGCATAAATCACTGCTTAGTGTCCAGAATGGAAGTTTGTGCTCGTTTAGTGCCCAATTTATAGATAATTGCACAGGATAATTCTCTGATAGTTTCTAGACAGAAGTTGTTAACAACTGATTCCTAGACTAAGCCACTGCTTTAAAAATCTCATCTTGTACGTACTGAAGGGAAAAATCTTTATTTCCAAAGCTATTGTAATGCAGTGACCTGTAACTGGAAAAATTCCCCACATTGCCCATGTTAATTCATCACCATATGGGGGACAGAATGTTGAAAAGTGATGATAGGTTAGAAAAGAAAATTGTGGGTTTTTTTTAGGTGTTATTTCTGCACCCTCTTCAGCGCCTCCACATTCCTCTTATTTCCTTTTGGTTTCATAGCATCTTAATTCACAGGATCAGAAGCTGCTTATCTGGTTAAAAATGGGTAAAATCTCTTGTGGTTCTGTAGGGAAAGTTACATCTTTACACAGAAAGAGAAGCCGTGGGCACTCCTGTTCCCTTTCAATAAAGTTAAGGTTCCAGGAGAATGTGGGCTAATATCCTCTATGGTTAATGCATGATTAATACATGCTTAAGGAGTAGGCTAGCGCAGTCACCACGGCAAACGAAACTCCATATAGCAAGCTCGTTCAATCCTTTCAATATGATTGACCAAATGTATTTCAGAAACCCAAGGGACCACAATCAGTCTGAAGCAGATTGTCTGCCTTGTACAGAGTGGAAATTACCCACATGTTCTCTGCAGGGGATTCCCCCACTGAAATGGAAGTCCCCTGCAGCAGTAAGTCAGACTAGTCATGTTTTGCACTTCTTTCCTAAAGATCCTGGCCAGACAGCCTGCTTTGGGCTGTACTTGGAAGGAATAAAAGGGAATGTCAGCAGTATGATGAGCCTAAATCATCCCTTCTGGTTTATGGCACCTTATACACAACTAATGCCAATAAACTAGCTAACCAGTGGCTAAGTACAAGGAAAAATGGAGGAAGAAAGAAGTATCTTTTGTCTCATCCTCAGTGGTTACAATTGCAGGGAGTAAAAGATCGATTTTGCCTATAGGCAGATAGATCCTGACAAACTTCTGTCTGCTCTTCCGTAAGCTTCTCCTGCAGACCATCAGGGAGCAGGAAACAGAACAGCTAGTGCTACTCTTCCTCACTGACTTGCAAGGAAGTAGGCAAGCAGTGAAAGCAGCAACTTCGGGGAGAGACAGGCACTCTTAATCACACTGGGACTGTTCCCAGGGCTGCAGATGAAGTCATGGGGAAGCAGTGGGGAGGACACAGGTGAAGCATGCACTTCATTTTAAAAAGCTTCAAGGCACAACACAGGTGTGCATCTAGTTGCTAAGCAAGCAGACTTTTTCCTGTACTGCAGTTTTAAGCAGAGCAAGCAGATGTTTGGACGTTGCTGGACTCAGCTCATCTCAGCTATACAGACATAACTCAAACTTTTTCTGTTAGTTGAGGCTTGGACAGATATGAGGCAATCATTGAGCATGAGTCTAAATCTGGATGCTTGACTAAGACCTGAAATAAAAAGAGGGATTACATATTTCAGATAGGATCCAGCAAAAAGTTTTGATAAGATATTGCAATGTTTCTGCAGGCCACATGAATATAATAGGTGGTGTCTGGGAAAATAAAAGTACCTAGTTTTAATAGTTTAATAGTTTAGTGGAAAGTAATTAGATAATTCAACCTACAGTTTCTATTTGAAATTCTTCTTTGTCTTGATTCCCTGTTTTAGGCAAGGTTCTTTGAACTGGAATCTAAGGCATTGTTGAGGACTAGGCCCACAAAGACAATTTGGGATCCTGGGTGCAATTTCTAATTATTAAAACTCTATTGGCTAATGAAATTCACAGTTCTCAGTTAGGACTATATGTTTCAAGTGAAATACAGCAGAAGAATACAGGTATTAATACAATGGAGGTCCACAAATACTTGGCTGAGTAGGGAGCAGGTTAACCTAGTCATTAGGAAGTGGCAAGGAGACAGATAACAGCAGCACAGTATCTTCCAAAAATATAGGTACCTATATCTGCTAGGGGCCTCTAGTTAGGGGGTTCCTACATCCATCTCCTGGAATTAAATGAGCAGAAGACTCTTGCCCATTCAATCTTCTGATGATGGAGGCATCACTGAGAATGTGGAGAATGGAGATTTAATTCTGTCTGCTGACTGAAAGGACAAAACCACACCATTTCTAACTCCCAGAAGTGTGTCTCAACCACTATGGCATTTTGGTGCCTGGCTTATTTGTTCTTTCTCATCGCAACTCTTCTTATCTCTAAAAAAATATCTACGTCTATGCTGGATTGGAACTGCAAACGTGAGAGGCCTAACAAACAGGCTAAAAGTCATTCTGTATCTTTTGATCTTTCACTCTTTTAATATTTAATGACCCCATTCAAAATGGAACAGCATTAGCAAGAGAGATTAAGAAGTCCCCCATCCCCTTTCCATGCCATGGCCTGTTTTCAAGGCAGCAACCTCAGATAACGTGTCCCTTCAGGAAAACAGGCAATTTGTGCCCATGTCTCTGACATCTTTGGTGAAAAGTCTAACTGCTTCCCATTTCAATAGCATTTATGCTTGTTCTTTCATGTGGGTGCGAATGATTGCTCTATGAGGCCAATATTGGTAAGTGGGATAGAAAAATCATAATCAAGCTTAAAAATAGGTGTTAAATTGCTTTGTGCCATCAAAATTTGGGGTTCCACTCACAAGATCAAAGACATCACTTAAAAGCAGAAAATACCACAAGGCACCATTATCTGGAAAAATAAATTGAAGTAATAAAATACATGTTACTGATTCACACATGCTATGAGACCGTGCACTAATGCAGTATTGGGATTTTCAAGCGCCCAGTTCAGACCGAGTGAGCCCCAAAGACCTGGTATTCCAGGTGAATCACCAGTCTCAATGAAGGCACCTTTGTCTAAATGTTATTGCAGTGCTGTGTGTCAGGACACTTCCATGGCTGGCTGCTCCCTGGGGCCCAGGGCAGCATGGAGCCAAGGGTTCCCCATGGGGTTTATGGGGCCTGGCAGGCAGGCCCGTCCCACAGCCCCAGCCAGGAGTAGGGCATCTGGGGGCACCAGGGCAGCACCAGCACGTGTCACCTTCCTGGGGCATGGACACACTGAGGCCAGGCCATGGGCCTTTGGGTGGGTCTGCCTAGGTGGTGGGGGCTATGGCCTGGCCTGGCAGACCTACCCTGCTGTGGCCTCGCTGGAGCAGGGGCAGACAGCCTCAGCCCTGACATGGGGTCCTGGGCCTGGGTGGGGGATCTACTCCTAGATCTACTTCCCACCCTGGGATAGGGGAACCCTAGGGAGAGCAGGGTCAGTCAGGCCTGGTGGTGCCTTGAGGGCCCCAACAGTGTGTTGGCTAAAATAGCTTTCAACAACCGTATTTTTTTCACTTTGACTGTGAGCACCCAAGGAGTATAATTCTGAATCTCACCACTTCTAAATATGTTAATTTTAGTTGTCATGTAGTTATGCATAGAGAAATCCTGATTTTTAGATAAGAACTATTATCTTGAAAAAAAAAATGTGCTGTTTGGGAAAAGCAGAAATCAGTCACTCCCAGGAATGCCCACTAATTCAGCTAGATGATTATTATATTCCACAATCAGCCAGTCAGGGTTTATTATTCCTTTGAGACAATAGAAGATATAATTTGGTTTTGGAAGAGTTTCAGCAATAGTTTTTCACTCTTGTGAGCCTTCAGCTTCGATTGCTCTGTTGTACCGGACCAGAGCTCCCTATTGCGGGGGACACCAGCTAAATGGCTTGCAATGCTACATCTCCTGTGAGGTGAATGCCACAGAAGCTCTGAGCTTCACAGCTGCCTCGGCATCTGCTCACAGAGCCCACAAATTTGAAACAATGGACCAGAAATTGGCTGGCAATTTAAATATAATGGTCTGGCCATTACTGGCAATTAAGAATCCATTGATGAAAGCACAGAAGGTAGGACAGACGTGAAACACACACGGATTTCTTCTCACCTAGGCAGGCCAGGATAGGCCTAGAAACAGATACACATTTTCTTCATGTAGGCCTGCTTCAAACTCCTTTGAAATCAGTGGAAACATTTCCATTGACATTAATGGACTTTGGATCAAATCCTAATTGCCACTATAAAACCTTTTTATTGATACCATACATTATTGGCCATGTATGTATTTTAATAAAGCAGTCCTGAATGTACTATAGGGAATGTGCTCCTTAAAATGGATATCTTTTTAGAAACAGTACCAAGGGTAAGCCCTCTGACAGGAGAATTTAGTTTATTTCTGAAGGAAGGCTTAAAGCACTATTTCATTTTGTAGGGAAAACAGAGAACTGTGCAGAAGTCTGTGGTTTTTTGGGGTGGGGAGAACCTCTCATAAACATTTTCTTTATTCTGATTCATAACAGTTCATTCCCTCAAGTATGATTTTGGTCTAAAACTCCAAAATGCAAACCAAAAGTGACTAAGAAGTATCAAAGCTTGGGTGATCTGGTTTCATGTACTTTACATAGTTTGGTCATCAAACCAGATCTATAGGCAAGTTTGCTCAGAACTGTATCTAGATTCAGTCAAAAGCTCATGAATGTCATAGTAAGCCTTTTTATAAAAATGGGCTAAGTTTAAAATTTGCACTGAAACCCTAAACCAGCCTAGTTTCATGTGGTTTCAGTTTTTGTTATGAATGGTCTTTTCTGGTAAACCTTGGGATGTAAAGTCAGGAGAGCAAAGATTACTTGTGTGACTACAAAAACTGAGTAGCTTTTCCTTAGTTTCCCTTTCATAAAATATTCATAATAGCCACATTTGGATTTCAAAAAGCTCACCCTCCCACCCCCCCCAATATTTGTATAGAATTATGAGTTCTTCAGTTCGAGATACAAAATATTAATATTGCTCTTGAAAGCACCAGTGAATACTTTCATTTTCCACAGCATAGCTATAAAGGTAAACTGTGATACCATTTTTTCACTCCTGAAATAGAAGAAAACTTACATCTGAGATTGCAGATGGCAGCTGTATTCTTGATAACAACACTAATGTACAGTTTTAAAAATTATATGGGAAGACAGAGATGCTAAGTAAGCTACAAATGATGATTATCACAGTTTCAGACTGAGCTGTAACTTTCTGTTTGGTTGTTATTTTTTGTGGTCTTCTCCACAGGGAACTCCCCATAAACACATTGACACACACCTAATGGCAGTTTAAAATGCAGTGGCCCATGAATTTTAATTAATGCCCCCAACCCAGCTGCCTTCCAGATGCATCTGCCCTATGGCAGGGGTGGCTGAACGGCTTGTGAATCAGCTCCTGAACCTTACAGTTTAGCATAAACCAAAATCAATGTTGGTTTACCTTAATAGGCCAAGCTGTAAGCTGTGGTGGTTCAGAGCTGATTCATGAGCTGCTCAGCCCACCCTGTTAGGAGGTGGCAACCTCCAGGAGTAGTCTGGTAACCTCTGTGAGGACTCCTTGAGAAGAGCAGTCTCCACTTCAACCTCTTCAATTTAATTTGTCACAAGCTGTAGATCTTGCATTATCGTATTCTTTTAGGTGGGATTCAAGATTAGGACCTGTGTTCCCTGCTGCTCATAGCAAAGATTTATAGCTGTGTGCCCCAATGTATTATCCCAGGGGCCTCAGCATCTGGCCTTGAATATCAGGGACAAAGATGGAATTAATCAACAACCGACCAACCTTACTACTTACTGATGACAAAAGTATTGCAGAAAAGATGTATTTCAAAACAATAACCAGTCTACAAACTTGTTTTGCTTGCTACATACTGCCCTTCTGCATGAGTGCCTGGCAGGTACCATGTACAGGTACGTCAGCTTTGTTCTTAGTGTTAAGGACACTTACTTCGGTGTTCCTAATGAAACCTATTGCAGTTTTCTTTTTCTTGCAGTCTTTCATAACAATCCTATAGTTTTTAAAATATCCCAGATTCCAAACCTCACATCTGTCACAGTTTATCTTCTAATGTCACACAGAGCCTCATGGTACCAAGAAAATGTACTCTGGGAAGGCTTGTGACTCAGTAGGACTTTCCTCTTCTTTTACTCACAGTCTCTTTTAGATTTTTCAGGGACACAAAGCCCCAGGTTGCCTGTTGTTTGCTTCAGAGGACTCTTCATATAGCTACCCCAATAGCAAAGCCACAGCCCTGTCTCATTCCCCTGTGCTTCCTTCTGAGGCTTTATTTTTTGAGAGCAGGGATTGCTTTCATAGCTGGCCTTCTGCAGGCAATATGACTGTTACAGGAACTCCATGTAAAACCTGTTTTGCACATGATGTTGCTTTAAAAGGTTGCTAGCCAAGGCAAAATGTATCTATGCACGAATAAAGTATTTTATCCCTTCTATCCCTTCAACGAACAGATGATACTGTATTATAAATTTGACTTGTCTGTCAGATTATGGCCTTTCTCATTTATTTATTTAGTAGCAAACAGATTTTCACATCTGGAATGATGTTCTCTTTCATTAACCTTGAGAAAACTCATGGATCTGAGCATTTCAAGCTTTAAAAAAATACAAAACTGAAAACTAAAAACTAAACTAAACTAAACTAAAATAAAAAAGCCCCTACAGATAGTGAAAAAGAGTTGCACTAGGAAGCAAAAGGCTATTGTGAATAATAAGAGCATCTCATACTCCTTCTATTTGAATAAGCCTCCCATTGTCCTTTTACACATTTTTGTACCTTTGCCTTTGCTTTCATTTCATTTTTTATTTTTTTTTTCACTTTCTTTACCTGCTACTTTTTCCCGTTTTACTCTGAATATGGCCTTTTTACCTGAACTGCTTGCTATTTTGCTTCCTCCCTGCTTCCCTTCCCCTTTCCAGCTACTCTCTATTTTTCACTGTTGTCTTTTTGCATGTTTTTTTTTTTTTCTTGACTTTGTCCCTGGATGATCTTCCCTCCTCCAGTCCAATCTGGTGTGCATATTTTCCTTCCACGTGATAATGCAAGTAAGTGCCTTAGTCCCTCACTTCACAAACTAACTCACAGATCATTGGTTGACAATGAATTGGGAGACTGTTAATCGGAGAGAACTGTTATCTTCCAGGCATTGACTATCTAAACTACCATCAAAGGCAAAGCACAAAGCAGATACCTATCTAGTGTTTTTTCCTGTATGACTGTATCAGTTGTTATAACATCATGAGGTGACATGCAGTTGTAAGTAAGAGCAGATATTTATTCCCCTGCATGAGTTCTGCTATGATACCATCCACAGTGAAAGTCAGAGTTCCTCGAAATCCAAGGCAGTAGTTGAAATCACACCCTCTCTCTATTGGGATGTATCATAATCTAGTGTTATAGGGCCTCCAACCTCTCAAAATATGGCATTTATGACCAGGTAGTCTTCCTTTTTAGTCTGAAGGTCTCGTGATGGCCTTGGTTTATGCTTTTAACATATCTGGAAGCCTATAGAAGGGGTTCTAATGTACACTAGTAGCAGTCTCACTGATGATTTCAGAAGTGGAAAACATTTCTAGATTTATATCAACTCCCAAAGTTATTAGAGGTACTGTAAGATGGAGAGCTGAATTAAGACAGGAATAGTAATGTCAGAAGAAGGTATTTTTTTGTAATTAATTATATCATTGGATTGTATGGGTAGTGGACTTGACATCAATTATACATTACATCTGAGCTAGGTAGATGTGAAGGCACTGTCTTACAGTTTCCCTGGGCACTGCCCAAGACAAGAAGTGTCTCTACTCCCTTCAATACTGGTAAGCAAACCAAACAACTCAGCTGTATTAGAGCACTCAAAATAAGGAGGTGACTTGTCTCTCTGTCTTTTCCTCTACTGCTCTTTGAGTAATACCTATGTTTTCTGCCATGACCCAGGCTGTAATTTTACATCTGTGCACAAATGCTTTGGTCCAAGACACCATTTAAGTGCTGAACTTAGATGCTTTGCTAAATCAGTGTTACTGGGGAGGAAGATATTGACAAATACCGAAAAGGAGTTTCCTTTAACTTCATGTCATAATAAAGTGATTTCTTAAAGTCAGTTTACATGCAGAATAAAAACATCCTGTTTGATTAAACACAAAGCATCCACCGTATTTTCAGAATTAGTGTTTTGAAATATTCTTTAATTAAATTTCAGTGAGACTCAGAGAAAGCATGGGTCAAGAGAAGAATTGTTTGAACAAGCTAGCCCTACATATCCTATTGCTAATTGATTTATCACCTCTTTCAACACACTTTCAGGGGGGAATTCTTTCTGTTTGGTTAAATGCATATTTTAAGGTTTAGAAACAAGATATAAAAACAAAGGGCAAATAACTCATTTCAAGCTGAAATAGACCGGTTTTGGAAATGTGATATTATGGCAAGCTTTAACCATACTTGATTCAGCTGGGTAGTATGCCATTCCTTGGGGAATACTTCAAAGAATGACGCAGAGCAGCAGCAACTGGGAGGATACAGACAATTCACACAGGCTGCATGCTTTCACACCCTTGTCTCAGATCAGCAATCCCAGATGGTGATCACCCAGAAGAATCTCAATCTTTTTATAGTCAATATTCTGCAGTCACAAAGTGATTTAACACATCAACTCTGTAAACTGAGATGGCATTGACATTACCTTCAGTAGGCTGAACACTCTCCTACATCCACTTACTGAAGGAAATTAGTGTGATCACTCAGGAACAGTTCATACCTCTGTAATTAGCAGTAGTACAAATTGGGTAGAAGGGCATGTTCTTAAATACTTTTGCTGGAGGGATCTGGGCTGGGAAGGTAATACAGAACTCAACATCAGTAAGATTAGAAGAATGTAACAAGAGATGACACCAGTATAAACCCAGATTAATTTATGTGACTCTATGAAATACATGTCATCATAATTAACACCAGGATGGTACTCTTAGTAAAAATAAATGCCGAGTGATCTTGGCATCTCCTCAGACAGAATAAGCATTCAGCTTCATCTCCTGTGGGCATCAGTTACCAATATTTGTTCTTTCACATAAGCTAAGCCTTAGTTTTTTTGCCCCTTACTCATCTCAACTCTCTTGAGAACATATAAAGGCATCAGAAATAGCTGTAAACTGGTGTCTGGTATGACTGTTTTGTGAGGTCAGTTATGGAAGTGATAAGAATAGAAAGGGTATGAATACAAAAAAGCTATTTTTTCTTATTTTCAGTCCCTTTTCTACAGAGAAACAATTTGACAAATTATTTATTTATTTATTTAATTATTTATTACTCTTAACTGCTACCCTATTCAACCGGTCCATCGTGGATTTGGTCAGCTATATTACTGTGCAACCTGATTCCAGATTATTTTCTACCCTAGTAGAAATAGGGTTTGTCCACACCGTATAGTGGGTGATGTTCATCTGGCCTGGGCAATCCTAGTTGCACAGAGACTCTATCTATCTCCAAGCTAAAACGCTCCTTGGCAGAAGCCGCAGTGCACAGCACCATGCTGATGTGACTCTGCTCCTCCCAAATGTAGCCCAAGTGTAGCTGCCTCCACCTCCAACGTCTTTGCACCACCCTCCACTGTGTCTGCTTTCACTGAGAGGTCTCTGAAGCACAATGGTTCCTGATAATGCAACGCACATTTTGAACAGACTATTAATTGAAAACAAATCTGATTATCAAAGAAGGCTGTTACTAAAACGCGAGAGTTTTCACCTCAAAAATAAATAAATAAATTCTCTGCAGGTCTCCAGTCCTTCTAGAATGCCTCTCCATTCCATATTCTGTCATTTAAAAATAATTCTACAGTAAAAATACATTTTCTCTAATAACTCGTAACCTTTTTATAAACCAACTCAATTTAAAATTCTATTTTAATCACTTTTTCACAGCAAAGAGGAGATATTAAACCATGTAATTCGTATTCATGACAGCAGCCATCATTGCACCCAGACAATGCTAGGAAAATTTTGTGAGACGGAGATAGGCAAATCAATTATAATGAAACTTTTGTTTACTGAATTCTTCTTTCTGAATTTTAAATGTCTGGGAATATATCACACATGTTTAAACTATTTCGGAATGATTTAAAATTATTTGTGAGACTCATCAAAAAATAACTTTTGTTTGAAATTTGAACTTTTGGGATTACATTAAGTTGTCTGCTCTGTCCCTTTGTGAAGTGCAAAAGGGGAGATTTTGGCTAGAAGTATGCAGTGTTTACAGAAAGCCAACATGAAAGAAATTTTAACAAATGTCGTAAGTATTGTTTTGTTCCAACTCTAAGATGCTTTGGAGCTGGAAAATTACAAGCATTAGAAAGAGCAGCAAGGAAAACAGAAGTCATTTCCAACTTTCCACAAGGTACTTATTATTATGGCTGCTAGATGCTGCATTATTTAGACCTCTGTTCTCCTCTTGGGTGCTCACATTGGATTTGCTTTATTCCACCCATACACATAATGGTGGAATTGTCAGAGCTCCTATTTGTATATTATGGAAGTTAATTTTGCTGTTTAAAACAGAAATGTCAAATCAGCTAGGCCACGTATAGTTGCAGCAGGGAATCCTGAACTGCTTGGATGGCTTATTTAATCCCATCCTTTCTTTTTCTGTTCAAGGGACTGTATTCACTTGCATGTTCTGGAAGGAAAGAAAGTTAAAGACATAGATATAAAAGATACTGGGCCAAATCAGATATCTTTACTTACTCAATAGTTGGACAAACACACTTTGCCAGTAGTCAAGATTAGAAGATCTGGCCCATAACAATACTCACAATAATAGACAGTATTTTGTTCTTGGCAGAGCACCAAATCTAATTTGCTCTGAATTTACAGGAGAGGAAAAAAAAAAAAAAAAAAAAAAAAGAAAGAAAGAGGAACAGAAAACAAAACCACAGAGAAGTGCTCTACCACCCATTTGTTACAGCAGGGTATTGAGTGGGGAATTGCCGATCTTGACGGCGGCGAAAGGACCAGGAGAGGAACGCTGTGCTCTGCCAGTGCTGGGGCTGGTGACGGCAATGGGTCAGTCTCCTGAGGACAGCCAGCCAGCACAGCAAACAGCCTTTGTTTTACTTTTTCTCCCTCTTCTGGCACATTAGCTTCAGCAGACAGATTTAAATGTTAACAAAGCGCTCATGTTTACACATGTTTTCCACCTCTCCCTCAGAGCTAAACAACAATAACCAGGACCCCTTGCTGCCTTGGCTTGCATGCTGAGGGCCGCGGGGCTGTAGCACCAGTGACTTCATATCAAGAGTGCCTTCAAAAGCCATGCAGTGGGAAAAGGGGGATGTGACACTGTGGGACTGCAATAGTTCCTTATATCCAGGGCTCACAGGCAGGCAAGAAGGGCTCTGTGCTCGGTACAAAAGCTCAAGAAGCCAAAGTTGGTATAATGCCCCTGAAAAGCTGCCCAGCTCTCCACGGGGAGGCCCAGGAAGCTACTGTTCATTGAAGCAGTAATAATTTGCACAGAGTAGCCTGTGCACCTAGATCTCTCTGAATACCAGGGGAGCAGGGGCTGAATGCTGGCATAAAACTCATGGGACCAAGTGAGGTTGCATGCTCTGTATATATCAACGTGCCTGATGCCTGAAGAGAGTGATGTGGAGCGCCTTCATTCCTTTATTTTGAATGACTCCAAAGTGCTACTTTTTAAGGCAGATGTCTAGCTTCTGAAAATGCCTGCAGGAGCTCAGCCCACAGGCAGGATGCAGCAGATCAGCTGCTCCCAGGCAGGCGATGGCTTCAGCTCCTGCTAAACTCCTGCAGGCAGTGCAGAGCAGCCTGGTTTGGCAGTCACCGTGCAAGTCCAGAGCCACATGGCTATTGAAGCACCATCACGTCACTTTGATTCCTCTAAAAACAAAGTAAAACATAAAACATAGAATTCAACCACATTTCACTATATTTATGTCAGCATCATTGATTCAAAAATGTGGCACACCACCCTTTTGCTGTTATGCTTTTTATGATTGTGCACATGCATTTTTAAGGCAAGACTTTTTAAACAAAGTTCTGTAGTCTTCCCACTGATGTCCAATACTGGGTGGGGTAAGTCTTGCCATATATACAGCTATTCACTCAGTGAATAAATTACAGAGGAAACAATAAATACATCCCAAACTGACTTGAGGAGACAGAGTTTAAAAATAAAATAACAGAAGTTGTTCTCTCACAGACAAAACCAATGAGGCAGTGAAGGGTCTCATCATCTGCAGCTGTACCTGCAGGAGCTTTCTTCAGCTCCTCCACAGACACATTGCTATCTTTAAAAAAAGAAACTCTTCTATCCTGACCCTCAGCATTCAAGTTGTGGTTTGGGGACTTGTGAATTTCTTTGCCATGGGTAAGGGATATAGGAAGTTTTGGCCTAGGATAAAGACATAATATAGAAGAGATGAAGATTTATTTGAGCACCCACTAAACCATAATAGATTTGCAATTCCCTGCTGTAGAGCTCTGTTTTCCTTTTCGGCCTTATACTCTATAATTTTGGCTGGGCAGAGCTGTAAGTCTGTATTTGCTATCAAAAAGACAGCAGCTCCCACTGAAGCAACTCTGACCATGTGCTCAGAATCTTTATGTCTAGAGGCAGACCAGCCTCTCAAGTACCACTATCAGCTATAGCAGTTCAAACTTTCAAACTGGCTGGGTGTTCTTGGACCTAAAATCCTCCTTCACCCTCCTTTATTTTATTTTATTTTATTTTATTTTATTTTATTTTATTTTATTTTATTTTATTTTATTTTATTTTATTTTATTTTATTTTATATTTTATTTTATTTTATTTTATTTTTTTTAGTTAAAGGTTGTGGGAAATAAGGCTATTTTTTCTTAGCTCCCAGAAGGGATAAAACTGTAGTCTTAAAAACTTCCTTGATAAAGAATTTCAAAGACCTAGATCACCAAATTTTGTTCGTTACTCCTTCACATTACTGGATGTGGATTCAACAGCTCCCACAGTTAAATTTTTATGACATAAGGTTCTCATTTGGCACCATTTATATATTTATATTAACACAATCTTGCTATGTGACTGTGTATCTTTGTATTTTGAAGCCTCCAGATGAAATGGAAAAAAAACAATTATTCACTCTTTTTATTAGCACTGTAATCAGATTTTCATAGAGTTCCACAATAACAGGAGAAGCTTGAAAAGTAATTAAGAGATTCTCCAACACAGCAGGAGTTTTTGTTAAAGGAGAAAACTAATTCAGACTAGTTTGCAGAAACAAGAGGAGTTAGGGCTTGAGTCCAAGAGACTCCTAATCTTCAAGAAAAGTAGCTGCTCTGAAAGCCATGGGGAGGAGAGGTCATTTATATACTTTCGTTTTCCTTAAAAAAAAAAAAAAAAAAAAAAAAAAAAAAGAAAGAAAGAAAGAAAGAAAGTGATTAGGAGCTTATCTAACAATTAAAACATCTGCTTCACCAAGAAAAGCACGACAACTTGTATTACCTCAATTTAAAGAACACATTTTATTGTATAACTTAATTTGGAAACGCAAAAAGTAGTATATAAATTTGTGTCTGTAAGAAACAGTTGATTAATAACACATTATACATATGCATTTGAGAAAGCATCCAACCACATAAATGACAGTTTCCAAATGCAGGTTTACTTGGATGTAACCAGATCTCACATACCCTACTGGATGTAATGTGGTTGTAATTCACTCCGGACATTTTGGTGTTCCGTTTTGATATTATCATAATGCACTGACATTTCCAAAACTGTGAATCGTCTATACTACATTTTTTCCCAGATGCAGATATAGATGGTAACGGATGGCAACAAGTAACTCATTTGTAATTCTCTGCTATCTCCTGGTATCTTGTGTGTCCCTTGTTCCTGCTTTCCCTATCTCATCTGCCCTTTTCTGTGGCTAGCTGCCACCTCTCCTACTGCTTCGATTCTGTTAGGCAGACACAGGTTTCATTAATGCTTTTCAGCAGCTGTGCTTGGCTTTAAGCTTTTATCTTCTAACAAAAAGGAATTGTGAAAAACTGCTTTAATAGAAAAAAATAAATTGGTGCAGTCTCTTGCGCTAAATAAGGTAGTGAGATCATTCAGAATGCAGTTTCATTTCTTTAAATGTAATAATTACCTCTTAAAATGTGCATGTGGCTTAATCTTTTTATGGTGTATGATAATGGGGGAGTTTTATATGATTCACTTACAAGTGATGATAAGGATGTACATTGTAGATTATTGCTCTATCACCATATATTTGAAGAGAGCTCCCTTATGGCAGTAAAATAATAATGGGACTGATTGCCTTGTCCTAAAACCCATAGGAAAGCGCTGTTCCACATTATTTTAAGGCGTAACACAGAGATTTGTTCTCCTGTGTCCTTTATTGCTCTCAGGAGGTGTGGAGATTCACCTGCCCTTTGTTTGCCCAGGTCTTCAAGTCCACACAAGAAGTCTCCTGCCCAAAATTTTCATGTTGGCTCATACTTTCTCAGCCCTCTCTCTAGGACTGTTTTCATAACTGGAAGCTAACCAGTAGTCCCTTCCTAATTTGGGACCCAACTGCAAGAAGAGGGATATGGAAAGAATGTGAAACATATGGAAAGATGGAGAAAATTAAAACATAATGTAGGAGGCCAGTGGGAGACCAGAGTGCACCCACTTGCTGCTTTTGTTCCCCCCATCTCTCTCTTATGTCAGGGAGAACAGTTTTTCAGGTATCTGGTATTTCCTACAGGAATGAGCATGGCTAAACCAACACCATTTGAGTCATTTGAGTCATACAGACAGAAATACACAGATTTTAAACAGCTTTTCACCCTCATCAAATGCCATGTCATTTGTAACTTGTACTACCCAAGAAATCTGCTCTGTCTGAGTGTGACCGGTTTTAGTGATGTTTAATGTTTTCCCAAAGTCGTTGGCTTCAGATAAGCTGAGACTGGTGGGAGAATCTCAGATATATGTAAACTATGAGAAAAAGTTTGAGAAGTGCATCCTGTAGTTTCAAAATCCTCAGTAAAACCTGCCCTCCTCCAATGTCAGGCTTGTCAAGACAAAGTAGTGATTTTTGCTTCACCCTTTTTGAATGCTCAGGGATAGTGATTTTTGTTACTATGGGTGCTGGTTATTACTAGGCCTGGTTGGTAGGATTTGGGTCTAAGGTTAATAAGGTTAAATCAAAGTTTGTAGGCAACAGCCCATTTCTTCTCTCTTTTTTTTTTTTTTTTTTTTGATGTCTTTTGTTTAGCTCTGCTTTGCATCTGTTTAATTGATCCCTAATGACAGAGGTGACGTAGGAATACTCCTCACTACTGGCCGTTTTGCAGTGACACAGAGAAGTACTGGAAAGAGGCCAGGATTTCATTGATATAATCATATCCCATGGTTTGCAAAAGATTTACTTCTGCTGTAGTTAAGAGCCAGTATCCACTACTTTGATTTAAGCAAACTTCTATGCAAACACAACAACCTACAAAAAAAAATATCTGTGACAACATGAATTTGCCAGGAGTTCAGAGTGGCTTCTGAGTTGCCAGAGTGCACTGTAGGTTTCCAACATATCCCAACCTCAATTGTTTAGAGGTTTTCACCTTCCTTACTACCTTCAAGAGCATACTATTTTTTCCAGGAAGACCTAGAAACCATGTAATAATGTTTCTTCTACTCTCTTGAAAACTACATGCCAATCTGAGGGATTTTGTGACATGCTTTATTTCAGTTACTTTAAAAATATACATATTTCTTACATGAAAAAGGTACAGTAAAGCAAAGGACCAATTTTGATGGACTGGTTTTTATTTCCTGCCTATAAATTTATGACATAGCTGAGCGCTGACATAAGTCAATAGCTGGTAACATAGCTATAGAGTATGGAAAGGCACCAGGCAGGGACCATGCCTCTATTACTGCTGGAACAAAACTACGTTGTGCAGAAATGACTACCACATGGGACTGAGATGAGGCTTGGGGGAAAGCTGTCTGTATTCCTGCATCCTACAGGGATGGCTTGTAAGAACAGAGCAGTGGTCTTTAAAATATGCTGTCGGTTTGTTGTGTTCCCTGAGCATAGGAGACCACTTTCTGCATAGTGAAATTGTATGGGAATTGAAACAGGCAAATCTTCTTATTCTTTGCCATTTCTTTGTTTTTATCCTGCAACTAGTTTATACAGTATCACCGTCATCTGCTGCCCCATCCTTCACTCTCCATGGACACATTTGTGATCTGTGTATGAGCAGCAGAGGATGAGGAATTGCACTGTTATCGTCTACCTGCTGGTGATAAGGGCAGCAAGACCTCACACAAACTTATGTTGATGACAGCTGGATGGTAGGTCACTCGGGTAACACATGTATCTGAAGTTCAGTCTTTAATTTTTTATATAAAAATATTGCAGTTTCATTCATGCTAGCCCTGCAGTTTTTGTATTGACACAGCCATTTATGTCAACTTCATATAAAGCCACAATCAGTGCATCATGTTTTATACTCCATTTATTCAGCTTTGCACTGAAACTTAGTTATATTTGGTCAGTGAGGTACTATTAAGAATTCTTAAGAAATCAGGCCAGTGAATGGCAGTGTTCAGAATCCTTAACAAATCAGATTTATCCTATTGCTTCAACACTTTAATATTAAACCTTATTATACACATAACAGTGTGGTACATATTGAACAAATAAGTTCCTGCTGAGTCAAGTAGCTTACATAATTATTAGAAGGGCTCTTTGCTAGTTGTACAACCTTAAAAGAAAAAAAAAAAAAAAAAAGACCCCACCCCACAACTGCAGAGTATAATCTGTCTTTCAAATGCTGCAGAGGCCTTTTTGTATTTCTGAGGGATCTGGGGAATCTCACTGTCTCTTTATGAGATATATCTAGGGATAATCTAAAACCAGAGTTAATTAGTGGAATGTTTATCACTCTGATGATAATATTCTTTTTCCACTCACAGACCTTGGTCTGGTAAATCTATTTAAGTGTAATGTGTTAGTATATTCTGTGTCAATTTAGACCTAATCCATCATCTTCTAATGTATGCTTTTACTTTCTGCATGTGAGTAGCTTCTTTGATTTAAACAGGAGTAGGTTAAATCAGGTGTGGAAGTGTTTACAGGGTGTAATGAAGATATAAAAAAAATCATCGTTTTGGCTCTAATGGACACCCAACATTGTCCCTTATCCTCAGCTGTCAATCACATACCTGTTTTTCTTATCACTTTGCTGCAAAAGTTATTTAAGCATACTTGATCTGAATATTTTAGAGTTCCTATGTAAATAAAAGCACACTTTAAATAATCATCTTAAATTGTTGAGCAAACACATAACTCAATTGACAATCAGAAAGAAAAAAAAAAAAAAGAAAAAAGAAAAAAGAAAATAATTCAAGCACATTTAAATGAAACTCAACCAATGGACTGGATCCGATTGTGCACAAAAGCTGCAGGAGGACATATGAGAGGTAGAGAGAGAAGGACTGAATTGTCTCCATCCCTGCCTTCATGCTTCTGAAGATGCTTTCCCCATAGTGCACCCTCAGTGTGTCTCAGTCGGCACTGAAGAAGGATGCAGACACTGGTTTCTAGCTAACTCCAGAAGTCAGGAAGTGAGCTATTGGTAGTTGAAAGCTGTTTTGCCCCTTTTGTTTTGGTTAAAACAGCCCACAACTTTATTTAGCAGGCTACAGTAATTCCCGGTCAGTCCCTGGTATGGTTCACCATACAGCCAGATAAACCTTTGTGCCAACACAACTGAGGCACTGCTACAGGAACAGGAAGCCTGCATGGCCTAAGCAGGCATGGCTGCCAAAAGGAAGGGCTTCAGTTACAATACAACATGTTGGGCATCCACACCATGGCCTTGCTCACAGCTGGAGCACCGGTGGCAAGGATATCCTTCTACATGGTATGGGGCAGGAGTACCAAGAGGCTCTGTGCTGTTCAGCATTCTTTTCCCAGGAGAAAAGCACCTGGAAGGAGGGCAGGATGTAGGTAAGCCCGCTGGTCATCACCCTTTCTAGGGTGACTGGCTTGGACCTGCCACAGTGCTCATCTCACACATATTCTTCTCCCCAGGGGCTGTTGACAGGATCCTGAGAGCACTTTGTTAACGCACTATTGAGATTCATGGCGCACTTCACATTTCCCAAAGTTAATGATCCAGACTGTCTGCAGATGCAGGCAGACACCGCTGCTCAGGCCTACAGTGCTGATGAGCTATTTACAAAAAATCATCTTTTATCTAAAATGACTAAATACATAGAAGTTTTATGAAAATTGACCTTTCTGTTGGGTAAGTTTCAGGAAACAGTTTTTCACTTAATGACTGCTTTGAATCCAGGCCAAATTGGTAAGTCTGTAAGTCCAGACTGAGCAAATAATTTTGAACAAATTATTTATTCAGTGAAGATAGCTGCTTTTCCTCACTAGTACATAGTTCATGGACAGGCTGTGAAACTCTTTAACCTATTTGTAATTCAAAGTTATTCATACATTTCCTCACATAATAATTCTTGGTCTAAAACTATTTATGAAAAGATTATCAGTGCCTGCCATGAAGAGACATGAAGGAATGGAAATTATGTCTGGATCAGAATCAGCTTGGAAATTTAGATGGATGGTCTCTAATGTGAAGAAACTCTTCACTGTTCAGTGAATGTGGCTGCTTTTCCTCAAATCATTTATTTGACACACCAGTTTTTCTGGTGTTTGACCAGCTCCATAATTCATAGGGAATTTCCCTCCCCCTTGCCTATCATTTTCCCAGCTTTGCTGAAAGCCTTGCAGCCAGACAGTTATTCTGAATGAAATGTATTTATGGTTTCATATCAGTTCCTAGTAAATAGGTACACCGGTGATGAAATCACAAGTATTACCTTAGGGCCATCTTTGCAAAGAGGAGAAAAGGACATGGACGCTTGCCTGCTCACTTTGTACTCAATTGGCCCCTCTGGTATACGTTGCAGTTAACAGACATTAGTAAAGCAGCATGAACTTTCTGCTGTGAAGGGCAACACCTGTACCTGCTGTGCTGTCAGAACAAAGCCATCACACAGTACCTTTTAGCATCCCTTAACTGCTCACAAAGAGAAAGCAGGGGAGGGAAGCCCACTGGTTCCATCCCTAATTCCCTCCAGAGCTCCTTTGGACATTGCTCACTGAATCCTTTGACTCCTGCACGGAGGCTGGAGCTACCTGGGGTTTCTGCCTGGTGCCCCATCCGGGACATTTATTTAAACCCTTGACTCCCTTTCCACCAGTGCTAACATAATCCCTTTAGTTAACCCTTTGGTTAACCCCAAACCTAAAAGACCTACTCCTTTCAACTCTATTGTCTTTTCTGCCTTCCCTCTCCACTATTCCCCTGCTGCAGCCCTTACCTTGTTCTTTTACCTGCTCCACTTTCTTCTTTTCTGCTCCTCATGATTGATTTCTTTTCTCTTTAGCCGTTCCTATTTCAGGGAGGAGGTTGCCTCTCCTGGCCCCAAGCAGTGCTCTTTCAAAGTCTGGCTTATTCTACCCTCCCTTTCTTATTCTTTATTTTACATTACAGCAGAGCCTCCAGCTGGTATTGATAATCACTGAAAAGAGAGTTCCTACCCAAAGAGCTTAAAATGTAGGCACATTAATTCCACAGGTTAAACAGAGGGATCCCTTTTATGTACATACATTGTTTAAAAACAGTAATTAAAAATATTAAGAATCTAATTTGGTAGCATTAAGGTTATAAGTGCTAATAGAAATGCTCATTTGTATGGCCATTTTAAAGATTCTTACTTGCCTATAGGTTATTTTTATTCTGGCTCTGCAAGATTTTTTAAACTATCTTCATGGTTACAGAGTGGTAATAAAGTCAGTTATCCTGTATCTTATCTTTCTTTTAAAATATTTTATTCTTTTTGCACTCAGTTCTGCTTTCTTGGTTTTGGTAGCCCTCTGCAAAATAGAATAAATATTTTCATTTGGTTCTGCAGGTGGTGAAAGACATAAAACATTAGAATGGTCCTTTAAAACAGCTGTAAACTAAAGTGATGCTTGTAAACTGAAATACTGCAGTTTTGTTCACCCTGAATTTTAAAATAGTTTCATGAGGTAATTGAGCCTTAAAGGATCTGGATTTTTTTAAACTATATTATGTTATTATGCAGTTGCCACAGGGGAAGCATATGTTAGCTGCCAAAAATCTAAAACTGGATTCTTGGATGTTAAACAGATAAGATTAAGTCATAGTCTTCAGCTCCACTAGAAGCAAGCACAACATTCATCTGGAGCATGTGACAGCTACGTCCTGGAAAACTGTTTCTAGACAGACATTCTTGGCTGCTTGCATAGACTAAAATAGGCAGTTCACATTCATTCGATCTGCTGAGTTTTAAGCACCTCTGTAGAACTATTCAGTTGAATATTTTTCCAATTTTCCTGAAGTGTGGTATTGCTTCTTTAGGGAGACTTGTAAATTAAGCCTTTCACTTAAGACTCATATTCTCTTGGATTTCTGTTATTCTTACTGGCCACTGAGCACATACTGTGACATTTGATTTTTAAGACCGATTTTTTCTTAATCGTATTAGCAGGTTTGAGTCTGTGTTGGATTACAGGTATCAATTTGTGCACATTCTGTATTACATTTTATTGTGTCCTAAAACATGACAGGCACTACTCTGAACAAAAAGAAAGATAAAATCACTTCCCTGAAGAATTTACCATCTAACTTTAGATTAGAAGGAGAGCAATAAACAGCAGGAGAAGATGGCGTGAGGAACTACCTCACACATTACAGCAGTAAGATCAAGCTGTTAAGCTGTTGGGGCTTGTAAACACCTCGATCACTTAACTAAATGGTTTATTTAAAATAATTATGATCAGTGAGCCAGTAATTGTAGGCACCACTGAAATGAATTTAAAGGAGGGATTTGAATCAAAAGTTCAAATTCAGTGAACCAGAATCAGCTCTGCATCTCACGAACAGGGCAGAATGGCACAGGAAAGCTTGCAGTAGAGATAGGTAAGTGGGACATCAAGACTGATGTCAATGGTAAGTGCAGCGAGCAAACCTGTATACATAGAAAGTACGTGGTTATGCAGGGTATTGAAGATGTGAGTGGAAACTCTAAATCTAATGTGATGGGTAAAGGAGACCTAGTGGACTGGTTTAAAATGGCCTTCAATGACTGAAGTGTTTCAGCTGACTTAGCAAGGTCAGCATCAGTGTGTTTGGGAGAGCATGGTCCCATTGCTAGGTGGACCAAACTGACAGGAGGCATGTCAGCCCAGCTTGGGATGAGTGTTTGACTACTGGAGCAGAATGAAAACTTGGAAGATTACTCTGTAAGCACTACAGAGGGTTTCTTACATAGTCCCAAGTTACCCAACCCTCATCACTACCACAGACCATCTCTGTCTTCATCATTTATGGCCTTAAGTTGCACCAGGAGAGGTTTATATTGGATATCAAGAAGAATTTCTTCATGGAAAGGGTGGTTAGGCATTGGAAAAGGTGTAACCATCCCTGGAGGTATTTAAGAGACATGTGGATGTGGTCCTTAAGGTTTAATGTTAGTTGGATAGTGTTTAGTGTTAATCAGGTGGATCGGACTTGATCATAAGGGTCTTTTCCACCTAAATGATTCTATGATTCTATGGCTCCACAGTGGAGCCACCCTGAGTTTCCTTCCTACAGTGTCTATCCTGAAATGCCTATTGGAGCAGTGGCAAAGTGCTGCCTTCTAGGTTAGACATGGCTTGGTGGCTTTAGTTCAATTCATACCATTTCGATAAACATTGCAGCAAGTGCCATATTTGCTTGGCAGTGAGGACAAAGACTGCCTGACAAGAAGTTCCGTAAGATAATCTGACTCCCCCAGTGAATTTTTCTCATAAATACAAGGCCCAGAACTGCACCTGGAAATTTTTGCTGTTGCTGTCTACAGTCTGATACCAATATGAAAAATCAAACAGCACTAAAATGCAAAATTGCAGTTGCCCTGTCTAAAACTCAGTTCAAATCCACGTGTTTAACTAATGTTAAAGAAACTTGGACATCCCAGATGATCCAGTTTTTGTGTGATTTCAAATCCCCAGGCCTCTATACATTCCTCTTTGATGGTCTCAAATGGTTAGCATCTAGATTTTATGTTGCTGAATCTTGTATGTTGTCAGGCAGCACCACGTCGATTAAATTGCACTCAGGAGAGAGTTAACCACAAAGCCGTAAGTATTCTTGACAGGTCATTCTTGCTTGAGCCTGGTTTCTTATGTATAAAGATTAAAAATCTTGTCACAGATGGTAAAGAATGAAGTACATGCAAAACAATAGAGCATCAATAACTCATAAAAAGCACTTAACAGAAGTGGCAGAATTTGAATGAGCTGAGGTATACATTAAACAAAATAAGACTAGTAATAATGTTGAAGAGAGAGTACTGTAAAATAGTTTCTCTAAGTGTTGAATGCAGGTAATAATTGACAGCGATTGTTCATTTCAGTGATGAATGAGTGTGAGAATTTTATTTTTATTCAGCACTGTATCGAACCCAGGCAAATGAGAATAACTCCTTTGCATTTTGCTTCATTTGCTTTCCTGAATATTCTACATTAATGATATTTGAAATTAATGGGTTCACGTTCTCTGCTCTGCTGGGTCTGGTTTTGCTCTGCTCCCCTTTAAAAGGAAACCATCCTAAAATGGACAGATGTAGCCATTGGCACCCACCAGACTCTTTAGTTAGATGGTGAGAGCTACTTTATTCCCTTATCCTGGTTGCCACGGTCTTGTCTTCAGAAAAAAAAGGCATGACCAAAATACCTTTGCATGAGCGTTTGCTCCTGCCTGCTGGCCTGCTATTGGCAGATGGGACAAATTACAACAGTGTTCTCAAGCAATGAAGAGGCTGACATGCAAAGCTTATCCGGAGGCCCAGCTTCGTAGCCAGGTTTCCCTGGGTAAAGAGAGGAGAAACAGCTCCATACTTTTTACCTACCTGCTGCCCCTCCAGATTTCCATCAGATGAAGAGAAACCTTAAAGATGGTAGCCATGTGGGCTCCGTATATTTTCTTCCACTAGCGCTTCTGATTCTGAACTTGTCAAAGCAAGGCAGCTCTGCTGATTGAAATGCAGCCCATGCTAGAGTTATGTGCTGGCTAATAAATGGCAGTAGTTTAATCAGACTTAACAATGTTATCCTATTCCATAACTCACATGCAAAGGGCAAAGAACACAGCATTTTATTGACAGTTCTTGGAAGTTTATGCTTTCAAAATGTAGTTTTCAACAGCTGGGTTTAGCTCAGTTGCCAACACTGAGAAGAACACTAGAGACCACAAGTGGCTTGAAATTGTGATGTTTTAATTTAATTTAATTTTATTTTTTTGGTATAACTTTCAGTCCATAAACACCTTTGTTTTTATGGAATACTTCTAAGAGACCTATAAAAGCTGACTAAGCAAGCGTTGTGTCTGTAGACTTCCATTCATTACACAGAGCTGTACACCTCCACAGAAAATAAATTATGGACCACAAAATTGAAAATCATTGGCCTACAGCTTCTTGAGTAATCTTAATATTTGAGAGACAGGACTCTCTCCCAAGACATGTGTAGAAACTCATATAAATACAACGAGAAAAGTGTTCTTTCCATAAATGAGTAATCTAAACTACTTCTTGGGCTTCCCTGTGGGTTTCCTATCCAAATACCAACTCAGCCTGTTCATGATTACCTTGTGAGAGCCAAGTTCACAACCTGCAGTGGTAACGCCGCAGACCATGGTAAAAAGGTGTGTAGAAAAACTGGGACCGCTCTATGACATCATCATCATTATTATTATTATTATCACTATTATTTTATACATTATTAAATTGCTGCAGTCTAAGTGAAAGTGCTCAGAAGGCTATGTTTTTCCTGTTCTTTTTAAGTTGTCAAAGGATTCGAGTCACAAACACTGGGAGGAACAAAGTATGCTGCGGAAAACTTACCACTAGTCAGTCTTGCTGCACCTAGGACAGGCCACCCCTCAGGCAGATTTGTGTAATCTACACAATGCGCAATTTCCATAGGTGTGAACACCTTGTAGGGCAGGATTCAGATGAAGATTTACACTGCTGGAGAGCAGTCAGGCTGCTTCTTCTAGGGACAGGTTCTGGAGCTGCTTTGTGTACTCAACATTTCTGGAGGACAGAGGAACCGTTTTAAACTCTGTTTAGCCTGAAATTTAGAGTAATATAGGGTGCTGACTAGTCCTAGATGGTCTCGGCTTTTTGTGGCTGTAGGCAGGACACGGGTTTCAGGAAGTATGTGTGGGCTAATGCAGGAATGCCGGATGTGTAAGGGCACAAAGTGCACCAGCCCCTCTGAGCTTGCAGGCCCGGCAAGGAAAGGGATACGCCACATGCCCTTAAGGAGGATTTGCAGGCCCTCCCTTGTAGGATGTTTGATTTTTGTGTCATCCTTGGCATTAGCATAACCCATGCCAGTGCTACTATTTGTGGTGGGGTTGCTGTTTCACTACTGCTGACCCTCCCCACTCTGTACCTCTGGCATTTACAACTGTAGCTGCAGCCCAGCCCAGGCAGCCCCACAGTCAGTGGGGCTCAGGAGCAAAAAAGCAGCTGCTGGTGCTGCAGAGGAGGCTGAAGAGGACAGGACCACCAGCAAAGAGCTGCTGCTGCCTACTGATGAGTGGGTGCCTGAGAAGTGGGTTCCTCATCCCTGCTGCCAGCCCAGCAGGCAGAGAAATGCAGCCTGCCTGCCCCAGCCATGCAGTGGGGACAACCTGAGTGCTAGACACAGCCCAGCTGGACCAGAGCCAGCTTGCACAGCCTAAGTGCTGGTTTGAAGCTCTAATTAAGGCCAAGTGAGGATAATAAACATCTGAAGCCATAGGGTGGAATCAACACTTTGCATGAGCCATTTCAATAACTGGTTGAATTTGACTTTTGCTTTTGGCCAAGCTTTTAGAAGGTGCTTGTTAGATCAAGCTAGTTAAAATGATCTCATATTATCCTTAAAATCCACATCCAAGTAAGTCCTTAGTGAAGTTTAAGGTAAGGAAAAACTTTTTTTAACTGTGAAGGAATAGAGCTGCTCCAGTTCCTACTTCAAATAAATGAGCTGAAGTCAGAAAAGCAGTAAATTTTGTGCCTCCTAAAGAAAAAATTATCATGTTCCACATTTTACCTAAGGATGGCTATCTGGGACTGGCACATCTGACCTAAATGTGTGTGGGAAGAGGGGATTTGCAAACATAAATGAGTCACATTCATGAAGTGTTTTCATTTTGCTAACTAAGAAATAAACTGAAGCTAACCTATCTGTGGCTATTTCTGCCCCACTCCAACTGCTGTGCTTGCACACTTGGAGTTTTAACAAGTGACAGGATTCAGAAGGATTGGCTGCATAAGTTTGAGCAGGTGCTAGAAAAAAGTGGGCCAACGATGTATTTTGGTTCATGTCTGCATTGATATGCAAATAAACCACAGCTAGTAATTAAATGCATGTGTTGTTTCACACTGAGCCAGGTAAATCCAGTTTGGAAAAAAAGAGTGTGATGGTATATTAGATTGCTTATAGGAATAAAGTAGCTGCTTTGTACTCTCATTTTCACACTGGTAATTAGCATAAAATTTCCAGCTCTTTTCTGTTTTGGAATATGGTTGAATTCTGCTATTTATTTTTTTTAACAAAATTAAAAGTTACTGTGCTTCTGAGTGCTGACTTTTTATTCTGTTCTTTGCATAGCATAGCTGTCCAAGGCC
Source organism: Netta rufina (assembly GCF_964035555.1). Taxonomy (NCBI): domain Eukaryota; kingdom Metazoa; phylum Chordata; class Aves; order Anseriformes; family Anatidae; genus Netta; species Netta rufina. The sequence goes on along the minus strand of NC_140124.1, from coordinate 39,929,801 downwards.
TTTTGCTTTTATTGTCCATGCTGAATTTGACTCAGGTTTAAATATATTTTGCATATTTCCTTATCCTGTAACTGCAATTGGTTTCAGTGAGACTTACTGTCATCTGCTGTCATGCCCTACTGCATCTGACCAGTTACAATTGCAGGGTAAAATAGCAGTTTGTGGGTTTTTTATGTGTGGCTAGAGTTTTCATGTTGCAATTGTATAATACTGTAATTGTACCTCTGATATTTTAATGCTTACTCCCTTAAGTGGGTCTTGAAAAGATCCACTGAAGCCCTATTCCTTAGTAAATTACCTGGAACGGATAAGCAAGTAGAGCACACTTATGGTCCCTCTTTTGTTTTGCTGCTTATGCTAAATCCACTTCTCTTCTCTCTCTCTTTTTTTTTTTTTTTTTTTTTTTTTTCTTGGCCAGCTGTCTGAGACATAATTATCCAGAATTGTGACTATCAGTATCCTTAGACTTAGGTGAAGCTTTTATGTGGAGATCAAATGCCTTATATTTCATAGAAAAGCTTAGACTAAAGTACAGAAGAGCTCACTGAGAAGCTTTGAGTTACCGTCTCTGCTCCCTTGCAGGTGGGGTGATGCTCTCCCAGCTGCAGAGGACCCTCCTGGGGATGTACCTTTTCACTATTTTTCAAACAATTTTCTTGTTGTTATGGTTACCAGCCACCAACCACTCACTCTTACCACAGCCCTTGTCTCAATCACAGCTTTGAACAACCTTATCTCTGCTCCTGTGCCTGCTTCCACATCCGTTTTCCTTCATCTTTGATGGTTCAGTACACTCCTTTTCCTCAACTTCCCAGTCTCTTCTGTTTCTAGCAGGACAAGTTCGGATCCTGCACACACCACAATTTTCTCCTCCTCCTCCAGAGCTCCATGGGTACCTGTCCCTGCCATCATTCCTAACCCAGTGCCCACCACACTGTTCTCCCTCTTTCTCTTGTGGCCTAACACTTTCAAAACATTTGCAGCCTTCCACCCTCTCTTCACATTTCCCACACTCCATCTCTCTGGTCCCTCTCTTATATGATACATGTTTATGTGTATTTATACACATATGTATATATAAAAATGGTTTTGATGTGGTAGTTGGTCTCTTGGGGGATTCTGTGCTCCCTGTGGCCTATTTAGCTTATTTCTCAGGTGGGATAAAATTAACAGAGACACAATACAGGTTGTGTCATGTAGCTAAATCAAGCCTGGGGCTGCAGGCTCAAATAATGGGGATTCAGTGTAGAAGGCCTCAGAATTAACTCATTTTGTGTGAAGGTTTAAAGAAGCAGGATAGCTCTAGGAGCTGTTATATCCAAATGAATTCCTCTTTACTGCCGGATAAAGGATCTAGTGATTTACGGTTGGAGTGTGAAGGCCAATCCTATCAGCAGAAGCTCAACCAGAGAAGCTTATAAAACCTGCACTTTGTGTTGCTTGGCTTCAGCTGGAATATTTGTATTTCTCTAAGCGATGTCTTCTCCTTGAAGTTTCTTCTCTTCTTTCACTTTAATTTGTTTTGTCCCTCAATTTAAAGGAATGTTTCATTGTAAAGAGGTAACTACTTGCCCTTACAAATGTGTCTATTTCTAAATGAATTACATTATTTAATTAGCAATTATTCTGTAAATAATTGAACTGAGTCACACATAAATCTCAAAGACTAAGGTGCTATTCTACTTAATGTTAATTAATATGACTAATAAAATAGATAAGAAAATATGAATAATGAAGTCAGTCTTTCTACCACATCATCCACGACACTTTCATGGCCTTTGTTATCTGGAGAAGTATAAAGACAAGCTCTTCTCAGTCAAAAGAATCTGTGACTGTTTTTTCCCTGCATCCATATTTCAAGCTTTCCAGGACATGCGGATCCACAGTTGCATTGTGCTACTGAGAGCAATTAGTTTCGCTTAGCTTTCCTTTTATTTGAGAGAAACTAGATTATAATTCTGTGGTTTGTTAATGAACTTCTAAGCATTATTTCAATCACGCTTGTACAAGCAATGGTTTTATTTATTTCATTTATTTATTTATTTAAGTGAGAAAGAACCACTAGTTTCTGAAAGTTTTTGTTTCACATCAACTTCTAAAATTCTGCTTGCTTAAAAGGAATGCCAGTGTTTAAAAGCTTGCTCATCATTGCTTTCTAGTTATCTTGGCATGTATACCAGGTATAAATCTCAAATGCTGATTAAATCTCAAAGAGAACGGAGATCCAGAATTAGTTGTTTGCAGGATGTCATACCTTATAAACACCAGGGGAGAAATAAATTAACACATCTCAAGATGGATTGTGGTAAAGGTCTAGAATACATAAATAATTCTTTAATGATGTGACATCTACATTTCCTGTATCAAACTATATTAGCTGAATCATTAATGGAATAATTAGGTGAACCAATACAGATAGCAACAAGCTGTTGCCTTGGTGAGGCAGGAACAATGTATAGAGCAATGGGTCAGACAAGAATAAAAAATGTAGACGTCTGTTTACTTTCTAGTAGCAGACCTTGAAAGCCCTGGAAAAGGGCCACCAAACCTGCTTCAAAGGACAGCCTCTGTAACAGCACCCCAGAACTGGGAGAAAGCTTTGTTAACAGCTGATCTCAACATTTTTTTACTACTCTGTCAGAGACTGTCTCTACTCCTACCTGGAAACTCATGGCTGAAAACAGACCTTGCTCTCTGTGAATGGACCGTTCAGCATATCGCCTCTCCTGGGTACGGGGGTGAGAGTCTACCACCTATGCCTACAGTCTCTCTGCTTCACAAGGTAAGTACTAAGTACTCCGTAGGCAGAGCTTACAAGATTATCAGAGTTGACAAGGCTGATGTTTTGATGACTAAAAATGAACAAAAACTACTCCCCAAAACAAGCCACTCCCAAATACTAAACCCCATCTCATTGATATAGGTCATGGTGTATCAGGGAAGGCTTTCTCATGGTCTGGTACTCTCCCAGAGCCACTGAAGGCTCCTGATTCATTTGATCTTCTGGCTATACTTGGAGTAGGCTGGCACTTAAAGGAGGGCTAGACCTTCAGTGCCTAGTTTTTGAAATAAAGAGTCCGTGAAATCGAAGCAGTGGCATTAGAAAGTCCTCTTTCAAAGCTCCCCAGGGCTACTTACATGTATATCTCTGCTCCAACATTTCATTTTAAACAGCTGCAAATCTTCTCAAAGGAGGCAATAGGTCATTGTGTCTTTTTAGGTTAGCCTTCAGACCAGATAAAGGGTTGTGTGCTGAGACATTTTACCTGAAAGAACAACATCAGCTCAGTCACTTCTTCAGGTGAGACTGCAAAAGAACAGCCAGACACTAAACACTCATTAACACACCTAAGTTGTTTATAGCCTCCATCCTTGCTCAGCAGGTTTCCAGTGTTTCAGGTCTGATATGAGTCCACAGATGGCCTGAAAATGGCCTCAGGCATGTCTGGGAAAAACTTTTCCAGACATATTTCTGGAATGAATGCAACAAATAGTTGTATCAGTCAGCCCCAAAAGCTCTGAACTTCACTGATTCTGGTCTGAAGAAGTGGAGCACCGAGGTTCTTCTCTGAGTACTTTATGGAGCTCCTACTTATCCTTGATGATCTTCATTCACCTAGGCCAACTTCACTTTTCTTCACAGTCTGACAAGTCTGAGGAGTTTATAGAGTTCTAGGTTAGCATTATGAACACTGGTTGTGGCAGATAGCCTGGTTATTCTGCAAGAAAGGGGAGAGGGAGGGATTGGGAGATAAAACCAGTAGTCAGAGCATAATGGCCACTCTCAGAGCCTGCAACCACATTGAGAACCGTCTGCGCACTTTTCTCCATAGTACCAAACACATGTAACAGGCAGGAAAGGGGAAGAGAGGAGCACCAGTTCGTACAGCAGGCTGTGCTTGCCTGGCATTAGGCCTGGCTCTGAGTTAGCTGATAGCTGGGCAAGATTAGGTCACCTGCCAACACGTTCTTGGCTTTTAATGTAAAAATTGAGGTTATGTAAATAGAATAGTGAGGGAAAACTGTCTCTGAAAACTGGGTGCTTGATGGAAGAAGGTGTGGGTGCCCTGAAACAGTTTTCAGCCAGTCCTGGTGGCCCTAGGGAAGTCCTGATTACAACCATGGTTGCACATTTTGCCCTTTTGCTGTGGGAGAGAAATTTTGTGAGCTGTTAAGTTTACCTTGTTAAGTGAGGGGATAGATGTGCTTCCTCTGTGGGGTTTACTGACAGAGCTGGGTTTCCAGGTGCAACGTCAGTCCAACCATGCCACGGGGCACACAGCAAGAAGCGAGATTTTCCTGCTCAGCTGCCCCTAAAGCTCTCTTGGCCCTTATGGCTTTGAGAGAGGGTGCTGAAGAGAGTAGGGAGGTGTCCCAAGCACCCTGAGCCATGGGCACAGCTCTATTGCCAAAAGTGAAGGTTGTCCAGACAAGCACTTGCTGCTGTGTAGAGTGGGCACATGCTGTGAAGTGAGGAAAACAGAGGTGAGGTTTCAAGTAAGAAGTGGGATTTTAATTCAGAACAAATGCAGAAGACCACAGTATGTGTGGTATGTTCAGTACAGCTTTGAGGCTTAGCTGTCTTGTTTTTAATTATATTCTAATATGATAGCATGCCACATTATTCATGTTCTTAATAATGGTTTGTATTGTTTAAGGAGATGCAAGCAGAGAGACCCTGGGGATATACAAAGCTCAGACTTTTAAAAGTAGTAAGACTCAACTATTTCAAGTGTTTGTTTCTTTTAAAATACTCTGTCTTCATCTGCAGCACACCCGGTACCTTATGGCCCAGGCCAAGAAGGATTTAAATAGGACCACAGGAATTATGAACAGGATTCTTAGCTCAAAATCAGGCATCCAGCTCTGACATGTTCAATGTAGGCTGCCACAAGATGTTTTACAAAACGTTTCTGGATCATCATTAAGCAAAAAACTTGTTTAAGTGTTACTCCCTTTGAATGAAAATGACTTACCACTGGCAGGTTTGATACAACTGCTTTACAAATCAACCAAGGGACTGACAGGCACATTTATGCGAGAAATATATATGGAGTTAGAGCACAATACTCTTAGTGGCATTTGGTGGGGAAATTTTTGTCTGCAAATTGACTTTAAAAAACAAAAACAAAAGCAAAACACCCTTATTTAAATTCACTATCAAAAATAATGAATTCCTGGAGGTGCTAGTTTCCTACCTCCAAGCTGTGTGTCCTGGTGAGCAGGGCCTGCTCTGTGATGTTGCAGGATGGGGATAGCCTCGAGTACCATATACAGCAGCAGTATAGAAATTAATCCTAAAAAGGCTTATGTTGTGTCAGGATTTAAAAAAGAAGAGAATAAGAGAAGGGATCAGAAGAAAATCAGGAAACAATTAAATGGGCTAAATGATTACAGAAGGAAATGTTCAAAAGGAGTTGGAGATGACCGGATGAAAAACAACAACAACAACAAAAAACACATACTGCTGGGAGAGGACATCCAGTAAACTGGAAAAAGAAACAGAGGGGGTGAAGGGAGAAAGCTATTACTGTGTATATCCAATGATAGCACATAACACATTTTCATACCTCATTGCTCTGTCTGAGCTCTTTTCAATGACTGCATACAAAAGCCTTACCTTGTTAAGATATGCACAATCCAGGATCAATATTGCACTCACAGCTACAGCCAAATCCAGTTTGCTATACTTTCCTGAATACTGCCATTGTTTAAGTAGAATTTGGCTGCAATATGTTTTTTATTTTTATGGGTCACTGATTCCCCTTGAACAAGGAGACTGAACATCAAGGAAAGAGGAGTGGGAGAATCTCTGTGGGAATTAGCAAATAATCAACAGCTTGAGCTCCTGTGTAGTAAGGCTTGATTTTCAGATACACCTTAAACTGTAGCTCCATGTCTGCATGTAATGATTCCAAGTGTAGCTGTTTCTTCACCCAGTTTGGAGGACTGCTTCAATCTGCTTTACAATGGCAGATGCAGATTGGGAAAACAGTGAGTATAATGTAGATCTAATTTTCAAAAATAAGGATTTTTTCTCAGATTGCGATTTATCACAGCTCCAGGATCTAGTTTCCTGAAAATCACAAGAATTCACCCTACTCAAAGTACAGATCCAAGTACAATGATTATTTCCTTTACATGAAACAGTTTAAAAACAATAAAATAACTTACACCCAGACTTAGATCTAGTAGAAGTACAATATTTCTTCCCAACTCTGGGTGTTAGTTTGGCTATCTGGAAAGTGATCTCACAGAATAGTGCTGCCAGATTATGCCAATTATCTGTTCTTATTTCCCCATTCCATTTCAACATTGAAGGACCTGATTGTACCCATAAAGAATTTATATCTAAGATGACTTAATTTTGTAACGTAGACTTGCATCTACTTTTTTTTTTTTTCTTTAAAAAATGCATATGAAGATGAGCCTGTTTTTTAAAGTTTTGCATGGAATAATGTACAAGTTATTTCATCTGCTAGTAATGGAAAGTATTAGAATGCCATGATAGTCACATGTGAAACTTCAGCTATGCATATTGGTATGGTGCTTACACAGGACTTCAGAATACTTTTTAGCCCCTTGCAATGTGTCTCAGAAGAGTGGAAGAGCATATATACTCCAGTAAGCCCAGCATGGACTCAGATAAGAAGGAGAAAGAAACTGGGGATGAATCACAGTTTATGTTATAAATATATGACTTTTTATGACACAACTGACAAATTTAAGAGCTCATTTTTATGCTGAATGAAGAGTGAACATTGCTGAGTAGACCACTTTTGTGTCTGCTTAGTCTACATAAAGAAGAGTTGCATGAGACCATGGTCTTGGCTTGAGAGAGGCAGATTCTTCAGTATTGTGAAAATTGATCCATTTTGCCAGACGGGAGGATCTAATTCTCTGGCATCATCTTTTGGAACTGGATCCAGCTTATTCTGCAGATAATGGGTATTTATTTCCATTTTGGCTTTAAAAAAAATAGGACTGTTTCTTTGGCATGTGATGGAGACAACACCGCACTTCTGGAGGCCCTTGTGATTGAAAAGTGGTGTGAAGTGCTCAACAATAAATCCTTTTTTTTGTTGTTGTTGTTGTCCTAATTTCAGCTAAGAAAGCCTCTGTAATTCTATTGAAGGAGTAGGAATTGCAGATTGAAAACGTGCAGATTAAAGGGGAACTGAAGGGAAAAAACACCTTTGATTCACATACAATTATTATTGTTTAAATACCAGACATTTATATTATGCAACACATCTACAATATTTTAGTAAATAGCATTTCATGGAGAGACCGGGAATACCCTCCACATGATATATTTCCAGCCATAACTGAATGATTAATGAAATCAGTGTCTGGGTATTTAACTATGTATAAAAATTATAATGTGCCAGCCTGTGTCTTGGGATAATGGAGGCAGACTTGTCCTGACAGTCATCCAAAGGGATTTAATTTCCCAGATATTTAATCCAGACCATTTTGTGCCTTAGTCTGCACACCATTATAGTTCAACACAACATTATATAGCAAAGACATTAACTTCTTAGAAGGTACATCGTATGTGATATGTTTTTCATTCACAAGAGCCACAGGACAGAGCCAAAATGCCATGTTGTAGAGTTTGGCTGTCATGATCAATTTGTAAAATGAAATAAGTATCTACTTTATTTCTTGTAAATCAAAATCAGCAGTGAAACATATTTATTGCCATAGGGACCATATTTAAAATTCCAGAAGCTGCTCAGCTGATTAATTTGATCTGGGAAGTTTATGGATCTCTTGAATAGTAAATATCATCTTAGTAACAAAACATAAAACTTTGAGAGAGAAATAGGATATAAAAACCTCCAACCAATTAGGTTTCTTAGAGATTATCAAAATCATATCAGATAGAAGCTGAATGAGATAAGGATCTTACACTGAAAATAACAGTACTATCTATAGCTCCTCACTGTGACTGTCTACCTAGCTAAGGACTCTAAATAGCACATAATTATAATGTATAAGTGTTTCTCTAAATAATTATTCTGTGTAGCATTTGAAAGTTAATGTATTCACCCACTTTTACAACACATTCCTGGATTCAGTGTAGACCTCGGAAGCACGAGAAGACACTCCTAGTCTCTGTACAAATTGGCTAGCATATTAAAAATAACTCATTTAATATGCTCCTAACAATATAAAAAAGCTGTTCTTTATTTTAAAATATGTTTTCTGATAAAGTAGTTCAATAATGTGTAATTTCGTTCTCGTAAAGTTTTATGAGAATAGACATTTTCTGTTTTAAATTATATTATTCAAGATAGCTGGCTGAAGCCTCTAGTGGGAGCTGGGGGAGAGGGGGAAACAGGCTGCTGGCTGTTACCAGCTCAGCAAAGCTATGGAAAAGGCTAACAGCAATATATCTAGGAAACATAGCCCCCTCCAAAAGAGAAATGAGTTTACCAAACCGTCAACTCATGTCTCTATAGCTTATGATTTGCTTGCTGCTATTTCCCAGTTTCCCACTGGGAAAGACATACATCCCAAATTGTTTGATTTGTGTGATTTTTTTTTGATTATTTTTTTATGTCTTAGTGAGATGTGGAAAAATTGAAATAGGCCCTAACTTCCCCTCCTTAAAAAAAAATACACCACCTCCTCTGCCAAATATCTACCACAACTCATTCCTTTCCCCTTCCTGACCCCAGTCATTTCCCACCAAGGTAAGAAGCTGGAGTATAGGGCACATATAATTTCTCCACAAACTTCAAAGGGTAAACACAAGCAGATTTATGTCAGTTTTTCCTTGAAAATAAAAAGAAAATAAACAAAAATCAAGGGATTTCACAGCCAATTCTCATTCCCCCTTTAGTTTTGTTTATATATATATATATTTATTTATTTTGGTAACTAAAGAATTTGGTTTTATCCTCCCCTTGTTCACCTGAAGGTGGGATGAAGGCTCCAGTTTCACCACACCACTCAAGTGACACTCTTTGTGGCAAGAGTGTCACAGCCTGATCCCAATGAAATCAAAGTAATTCATGTCTGAGAACAGTAAGGCAAAGTAAGAAAATGACAATTATTTGTAGGTAAGCCTTTTGTAGATATGTTAAAGGAGCGCCCTGTCTTACGAGTGCTTTGCTTCTTTGAGAACTTGGCCTTCTGTGTAAACTGAAATTGTTTTGCTATTTTTTCACTGAAGTTAATTGAAGGTCAAAATAAATGATTATTCTGGCCTTTCCTGGCTTTATTAATATGTGACTCTGTATGTGTGCATGCATATGCACTTTTTAAGCCGAAAGAAGACCTCAAGCTATCAGTGAGATTTATTTGCAATTCATACTGAGCCTTGCTCCAGCTGTACACTGCTAGCAAATAAGGAAGTATTTTCAGCTGTCGTTCATGAAATAGTCAGGACCTGCAGCCACCCACGGATGCTGCAGTTAGAGCTCTGTATACTGGCTTGCTTTGGGCATAACAACGCGTGGGCACAACAGGGGTGAATGGCCGTGGCGTATTTAAAAGAAGTAACAACACTCTCAAATTTTGCTTGGTATCAAGGGATGAAGGTATGACTAGCGTGTAAATAAAACTAGCATGTTTTTTTTTTGTGTTCTGTATATCAGATCTTTACATTTCAGGTAGTTTACTGCCAGTAGGTGCCATTTTGTGAAAGAGGGTTTGATGCTGTATGTTACAAAGTTGACACAAAAAGGTTTACTATTTCCCTCCTTCTAGTCTTGTTTCCCCTTAATCTAAAATAAATCATTTGGGATGCAAGTGTAAATCTGCTGTTTGCATACAGAAGTGTGTGCATGCACTATCATGTTATTATTTAAGCACAGGGCAGCCCACGCCAGGAAATGTGATAATTGCCGGGTGTGACACGTTAACCTCCTCAGGTGAGAAATGGCTGAGAACCAGTTCAGCTGCTGGCTAAAGTCAACTCACAGCCCTGGTAGCTATAGATGCTATGTTACTGGCTGCAGAAGAAAAAAAAAATCTGTTATAATTTCCTAGGTGTACAATAGAAAAGTTGGGTGAGCTGATTTGTTCTGTGCAATTATTTAAGAAACTTAGATATTATTGTTGATATTTCTTACTGGAATGACTGGGTGGAGGTAATGGCATGTGGTTAGTCCTCCTACATTTCCCCTTTTATACAGAATATATGCTTTATTGTTTCTGTGGGTTTCCAAATACAGTATTTTGTAAGGTGAAGATATGTTTATTGTCATGCTGATGATGTATAAATATTAAAACAATGCTTTCCCCCTGAACTTAATGTAATAAAACGATATTCTAATTAATAAGTATGAACAGAGTATTGTTAAGGTATCTAGATCCCTTTCCAGAACTTTGTTTCTTTGTGTATATTTTTAGGACTTTATGCACATACGGTAATGTTGGAAGGGATCTAGGTAAAGTGATAAATCTGGTGGTGTTCCATGTGGCTACGTGTCCTACAGTCCAGGACTGTTGTCTGAATTAATCTGTCATCCAAATGACTAAATATCTCTGTGTTGCAAGAAATTCAACTAAGCAACTTTTGCTCTAAAAAGCAGAGCCGTCCAGAAAGTTCTAATTTAGATGTGGGGAAATTAGAATTAATGATGTTAGAGAAATTTATGAGTTACATGTTCTAGCACTTGAGTCTTCCAGACCAGCATGTGAAAAAAAAGGTGTTGGGAAGATTTTGAAATGTTTGAATTCTGACAGAGCTGAGATTGAGGTAAAAAATACTTCATTTTTGTAAGGTTTACCTTCTCCCCTCCCTCACCTCTAATTGCTGCATGATACCTTTTTTATTATTATTTATAATTTTATTTTATTAAATTATAAATTATGATAGCATACTATATGACTTTGGGGAAATGCTGTTAAAATTTAACCCTTGTGAGGGATGGCTCACAAACAGTGTAATTCCTTTTGCCCAAGTAGCAATTGAGCAATTAATAATAGCTATCATAGTGATTTTCATGCAAGTTTTCAACACCTATACAGGTATAGGAACAGGTATAAAACCAAAAGGCTGCTTTGCATACTTACGTTGATCAAGCAGCCACAGCCTACAATAAATTTCAGTGTCTATAATGTGGGTTGAAGTTGAACTAACAACTTAACGATGTCATCCCTTATTTTTGCCAAACTCTGAGCTACCCAGCCTCTGTTCCTGTGAATAAGATTTCTGTATACCTGTGTTTTGAAGTGAATTATTTTTCTAAGTAGCCTTTTTCTTCACTAAGTTTCATTTTCTTCTTCTAACCAAACTAAAACATGGATCTGGTTTGTTTTGTTTAGGGTTCATTATATTCCAGAATATTAATGAAAAAACTTCATTAGGTATGGCAGAAAGATTTTTAAGTGCATAAAAATATTGCCTAAAATTAATTCTGAAGTACTTTTTCATTATTGTACTGCTACAGTTATTTTTCCAGATATTTATATCATATGGCTGACTACCTATTACAGTTATCAAATCCTAGGTACTTATAATAAACAATGGGCTGAAAAAATATTAACTGAAAATATACAACAAATCTGTGACTAAGAGACATTAAAGGCAGTCAAGACAGACTAGTGAGCTATTTGCTAAAATATAAGAAAATAATCCATGTAGATAGTATAATATGTAACTAAACCATCCTGCAATAATTAGTCCAATCAGCTCTTCATTTTCCTCAGTTCAGTTCCTGAATTCAGGCTACTTGAATTTCTGAAGACAAGTAAACAAGTTAGTTTATTTTTATTTTCTTTATTATGAGGTAAGAAAGGATCTGTTTTAGATAAATAAAATTACAGAAAATTGCAGACTTGAAACTTCATCTCTGTTGCAAAGACTATGAAACTTAATCATGTCTTTTTTTTTTTTTTAACGTCACTACACTCACTAGTGCAGATTGCCTGTTAGTAATTAGAGAAATTTCTTTTTTACATATGTGAAATTGGCAATAGTCAAAACTGAGTTATGCTTCCTCCTCTTTATTCTGCAAACCAAAGCACTATGCAGAATGAACGGTTTTTGAAGGCTGAGTTCCTGCTTTAGGACTGGCCATCCCCTTAAACGCCTACAGCCCATTTACCAAGTGAAATAACAGAGTAAAAATAAACTCGTGACCCTGAAAGTATTGGTGGCTGCAGAAAGACTTTTAGCCCTTTAAATTACAGGTTGTAGAAACATTACACTGAATCATTTGATCCTTAAATTGCTTTCTAAATTCTGGATGCCTTGCATTCAACTCTCTCAGCCACCAAAAAGATCTTGATGTAAAGCATGGTGGCTGGCTACTTATAACTCAGTTTGGTAAGAAATAATATAAAAGCTTGTCTTTGATAGAGCAGGAAGAAAACTTGACTGCAAGAAAACATTGGAGAGTATCCATTCTTCCATAATCAGTAGTTTAGCTTTTTCTAGTTTGTATGTTGCCTTGCTGAATATCTGTCTTTGCACAGTGTCAGATCTGGTATAGACATCTGTCTCTGGTGCACTTCATAAATATAATCCTAGTTTCCTCAAAAGAGAATTTCCTGGAGCCTTACTCACACCGTAATAGATACTGCACTTTGTAGTGCGTGAAATTTGGAGGTCACAGTAGTCAGCCGTGCCCTGAGTGGACCAGATCAGTGTTTTGGGTGGGGAAACCTCCTTTTGCGTATTCAGTCAGAAGCATTAGAATAGCTTAAGAGCCAGGGATATGTCATGTAAATGAACTCAAGCAGCTCTACTACCTATTATGCTCATAGTTTCCTTCTATTCTGAGGGGCCTCATTGGGTATAGGAATTAGTACAGCCCTGGGGCTTCTCTATTTGATTAACCAGAGCCTGGATTTGTTAAACTTCCAGACATGCTGCAAAGTCCTTTTCCCTTCCAGGAAGCTTTTGAGTAAGGATTCAAAGGTGAAAGGGTTGGAGGTTAAAGTTCTGACCCTCCTCTCCCCCAAACCCCTTCCCTTCAAGAAGGGAACAAAACAAATCACTTAAGCATGTGCCTATCTAACTCAGTATTGCCAATGCTCATATGTTTTGTGTTGATCTTAAGGCTTTAGCTGTGGCAACTGAAATTCAAATGCTCAACTTTAAATTAAAACCCAATTTTGTAGTTCTTGTGGTTCTAGACTACACCTTGAAAATATAAGTCCAAGGAAAAATAATATCTTAAAGAAAATGCTGGCCTATTATTTTGGAATGTAATGCTTAGCTCAAGATTTGTTTAAATACCTGCATTTGGCAATATTGTTAACTGAAAGCATGGTATTGCTTCCAGTAAAATAAATGGAACTTAACACATGCTTTATAAACCTTACTGAGTTGGGGTCTGGTGATCACTTATGGACAGTTTAAAAAAGAAAATGTGACTTACTACTTTCAGGAAAGCTGGCTAACTGGAAAAACTACCTACATTTTTGTATTGTAAGTATAATCCTTTAATCCGCATTCTACTATTGGGAGTCTGTGCTTTTTTGGAGACTTTACTACACAGAAGATCAGATTTCTGATTGTCTTTATCATATTGCTGTGTGAGCGTCCTGTGGTCCGTGGTGGTCACAGGGAATGTGTCACATGTTTGTTGGCCAGGATCAACGTTATATGCAAAAACATTACCCAACAACCTATTTAGCCAAAGAAACCCTTGGATAATGACTCAGACTTAAGCTGTGGTTTTTAATATTCCTCCCAGGATTTCTCACTCTGCTCTGCCTGTGAGGAGGAGGTAGGGAATTGAACAAGGTGGGGTAATGGATGAGCGGAGTACTTTGTACTTGGCAGGGTTTACAGTCTGGGGTTGTATTTTTCCTTTCTGCACTGTACCCCCTAGGGAAGATGCCTGTATGCAGAGTGTTCAATTATCTAAGCTGTCAGGGACATGCATGTTGTCAAAATGCAGGCTTGCAGCAGATTTCTGGTGATCTTTACAGATGGCCCAAGTCTCCTCCTCAAACCTTCAGCTTATGTACTAGATTAATCATTTCATTTAGGGTGAATTGAAGAGACAAACTATTGTGAAGGTATGTTTTGGGGTCTTTTCTTTTTTTTTTTCTTTTATTTTTTTTTCTTGCTTTTTTGTCTGCCAGTAAATGAAATACACCACAGGAACAAAGCATATATGATTGTTTATCTCTTTCCAGAAAGTGCCAAAGACATTAAGGATCTAAATGTCATTATTCTGGGTTCAGAAAGAGAGAACTCAAGTTCTTCTAGATGAAGGAACAATAAGCGATTTAGATATGTGGGCTAGAGAAATTCCATAGGAAATTTACTATGAACAGGAAAGATGACCATGTGTTCAGCTTTAGTTATTACTGTCAGTTTGTGACAAAGATGAACCAATGTATTCTCTAGGTCTAGAGCAGTCTCTGAGAAGATGTGATTTGAATTAGATAGCTGTGACTTCGCTTGGCAGGAGTGTCTGGTTCACAGAAACTAGGTTATTTACTTGGTGGTCTACACATTATATTCCACATTATGATTAACAAAAAATGAGCAATACAAGTAATAGGACCACCTCTGGGGAGAAGACTGGAGATTTGCTGTAGTCCTTACTTGTTTCCTTCCAGAAAGGAAGCCCCCACAATTCCTTGGAGGAAAAAGCTAAAAGAGATGGGCAGTGCAGAGAGCAATTTGTTCTAAACTTTCAGGAAAATTGGTAACACTCAAACCACATCTGCAGTCAAAACTGTGAGGCTGGGGATGACCTCTGTCTGAGAACAGTTTGTATGCCAGAGACAGATTCTAAATCTGTCCGCTTTCAAGTAGCTAAAATACTGAACAGCAAATTTCATGGAAGAATTTTATATCCCTGTGTGCCAGCCCTCAATCTCCCCAGCCAGATATTAAATGAAACAACAAATTCCTACTGTAAGCCCTGACTTGGCAAAACAGGTTATGTTGCATTGTTTTCAATTACTGGCATACTAGAAGTTAATCTCTTGCTTAAGTGCTTTGTAGACCTGAGACTGTGGTTCTTTTTGAGACTTAGTTGCAACTTTCTTGAAATATTCTTCAAGCCATCCATCAGTTATGCAGGTGAAAACCTTAGCTGCACAACCCACACATAACATAGAGAATCTCACTCAGCTTTTACAGGGTTGAACTCAATCACCCTGAGAGGATGAGCTTTCCCTCCTGACCCTGCACTATAGCTCTGCCTGTGACATGCCTTTCTCTGTCTTTCTAGGAGTAACATAAAGCAAAGCCCAGGACAGAGGGTCTTGGCAGGATCTCACAGTCTTTTGACTTGTAAATGCTTCCTTTTTTTTTTTTTTTTTTTTTTTTTCTTTCAGTAGTGTGAAGTATATAGTATATAGTAGCTACAGACGTACTCACCATTCTCCATCCTCTACAATGACTATGGAGGTTGAAAATGTTTGGTTATGTTTGGAAACCATTTGACGTTCTTTCCAGAAAGACCCCATAGAGAAGCAAAGTAGCCATATTATTGCTTTATGAAGGATCTCTTTAAACTAATGATGCATTAATGAGTGGACTGGTATGTTGAATCTTTCTCATGTATAAAGGGTGCAAAGTAATTTCCCATAAATTGCAGCCCATTATTATAAATAGTTTGGCATGGACTTCCCAAGAGGTGGAACTTTAAGCCAAATATACTGCAGCAGCTGTGGTGACACATTATGCAGAAGCTGTTCCAGGCAATGTGCTGGATGAGTTGGTGTTGCAGGCTAACAGCACAACGGCACGTATTCAGAGCCATCCTACAGCAGCAATTCTGGTTTATACTGAAGGTCTAATAAATAGCTGTGTGTGTCTGAGCTGAGAAATGTGAGTTTTCCCCTCTCTCAGCATTTTCCAATGACTTTGTACCTGACTTAACCAATTACAGTCACTGTATATCAGATTTTAATGATCAAGAAGTCTCTCTGAGTTGCATTTTGTGTGGTAATTTTCATAAGAAATAGTTGTGTAAATTGTTGCTGAGGTGCTCCTGAGAGGATGAATTTTCACTTCTGCATATGGCTTTGGCTTTCAAGGTCTTTGCTAAACTGGAAACAATACGAGGTATTGCCAAACAAGAACTGGTGTCCAAATTGACTCCCAATACATAAAATTATATTTAGGTCACTAGGAGCTTTTGAAGAGAATTTAATCACCACTTCAGACAAATTTTAGGAAGGCTACATAAATTCTTGAAACACTGGGGTAAAGGGACAGTCACTTTAATTGCAGAAACAGTTTGTGCTTACAAATCTTGAAGATGTTTGCTCCATTCTTCCAGTGGGCCAACAAACATCCAGCCATTGTCCAGCACCCTGACAAATCCCTAGAAGTCAGTCTGCAGTAGTTTGCCTGGTTTCTACAAAATAGTTTTCCATCCTTTTTTAGTTCTGACTGGCTTTATCCCTAAGAGTGACTCTGGCTGGACCTTGGCACTCTGCTTGTTCTCAGCGGGAATCCACAATGAAATTCTGAGTACCTTCAACCACCAAGGACTGGGAATGGTGTCAGCCAGACCTGGTATTGAGCCTCACCTGCTACTGACAATCCTAAAGGGACACCTACCTCAAAGCAACATCTTTTCTTCTCTTTTCCACAATGTGTGTGTATGGATAGCAGTTGTATTGGTGAGGTGTGGCAAAGGTGGTCAAGCAGTGGGCAAAGTGGAGAGAGACTGTGTGACTTGTGATGGTGAACAGAGACATTTTCTTTCATTATATTTTCTTCCTTACAATAAAGGGTCCTAGATATTCATGGGATGAATATCATCCTTTCTCTTCTTTTCTGTGCAGGGAAGCGGGTATGTTTCTCATTTTCTCCAGCAACCCCCTAAAACTTGTGTATGTGTATGCATGTACTATTTTACAAATGGGATTTGGACAGACAGCAAAGATAACAATCAGGTTCATTTCTTATTCTCTAGTTTCTGAGAGTGTGTCAGTTGGTATCTGACTGAGAGCAGGTGTTTATTATTATTATTTTTCCTGAAGCCTAAAATTTAGTCTTACTCTTACTCAGTCCTAAACTGACTCTGTGATTCTTGTCTAGTAATTGCTTAGAGTGTTTCTGCTTTTTATGTCCAACACAGGCTTTCCCCCATGCTGCCCCAGCCTCCATGTCAGCACCAGGGCTGTCAGACCCTGCGCCTGGGAGGCTGCAGCAGGGCCTGGCTCCAGACCCATGGCCTGGCAGGGCCTTGAGGGCCTCATCAATCCAGACCCACATCCTGGCCTGGCCTGGCCCTGTCTCCACGGAGGTGCTCTTAGTTCCTGGAGGGGATGGTGGGACAGGCCCTGGCTGCTAATACACCTGAAGTGTATTATTTGGTATAATCACTTATTCTCCACCTCTTCCTCAAATTTTCCTTCTTGTAGTGAGCTCTGGGGGATCCTATTTGCCTCTGATTGTTGGTGTAGGCTTTATGGGTTTATCTTAGAAATTGTTTCCTTTAACAGTATGTTTTTTCATATAGCGATAATAGTGATAATTTAATCACCAATTAAATGTATTGCACCATCAAAACTCCACTTGGATGTCCGTGAGTCTGGTGTGTAGTTGCACATTAACACTGCTTTCTCCAATGAGATAATTTTTCTTTTGGCTGGATGGCTCACAACTGAGCAAGTCCCAACAATTAAGTCTCTAGAGTGGTCCTATATTTATACAGATTTTTTTTTCCTTGCCACATGAACCTTGGTTTCTGATTTTCCTTCACCAGATTTTTGTTTTTCTTGTGATGCTGAGTGTTTTTAAAGTAGCAGGGTGATCTATTCATCTGGAAATGTGACTGCTTATATTATCTTCAGTCATTTCTGAAGATTGCTCATGATTTTGAGAAAAGGAGGGGAGAGCTTATGGCATTTGACTGCTTGGAATTGACCAAATGTGTGGTTGATAGAGATCCTATTCTCATAACTATTGAATAAATTGCTATTTTATTTCTTCTCACTTGTGTAAAAGATATTTTACAGATGGTATTTGGTTTATAGCTCGAGAATGATTTTACCTGCTGTTTCTGTCTGTCTGCTCTTCTTATTCTCACTATTTGTAGAGCTTTGAACATAAGTGACAAAGTGTGTATCACAAATTCAGGAAGGATTCCCAAGCTGCCTGAGTGTCAGGGCTGAAACACTTACCAGGAATTCCTACTTTTTTTTTTTTTTTTTTCCCTATTCTTTTGAATGCAAAATCCTACTGTTCATCTGTGCAATTATGAATGCACTTCCTAGAAAGGTTCTGATGGTATTTATATTAACTTCTGTGCCTGCTTTTGATTTTAGATGAGAAGTAGGGGCTATGCACCTTAAGCAGATGCAGAAGGCGAGCTGTTATACTGCACCTCTAGTCTGTGACCTTTCAGTGTGTACAAGCCAAGCAGTGGTGTGGGAGGCTGGATATATTTTATTTTATTTATTTATTTATATGCCTCTCTGTGCCTTTCCTGGGCTGTTTAATACACTTTTGGGTATACTTACAGAGAGGTTGGCCCTGCTGATCATCATTTCTGTTGGGGTCTCTGAGTGGGCTGTTCTGTTGGGGTGTCTTCAGATATACAATGGTGCTAGCTAGGACTTCATTTCAGGCTTGAGGAGAAAAAAATAAAAAATAAAAGGTGTAATTACATGGTACATGGGAGGAGGTCTGGGGGGTGAGTGCACACAACTGATGGGCACACTGGGGTGGTCCCTGGCTGCAGCAGCACGCCTCAGCCCCATGGCCTCCTATGGCAGTGTGTAAATGACAGAGCTCAGACCAGGCAGTGCAGACAGGAGAGCAGGGTTGAAAATGAGTTTTGTAGCAAGTGCCTAGCTATGAGAGGACTTCGCTGAGGCCAGCGTGGCTCAGGCTGTGCTACAGAGATGGGTGGCTTGGGGCTGCCACCAGCTGTGGCAGGCACAGTGCAAGACTTGGCCCTACATTTGCCCCTTGCTACAAGAAGGACATCGAGGTGCTTGAGCGGGTCCAGAGAAGGGCAATGAAGCTGGTGAGGGGCCTGGAGAACAAGTCCTATGAGGAGCGGCTGAGGGAGCTGGGCTTGTTCAGCCTGGAGAAAAGGAGGCTCAGGGGCGACCTTATCGCTCTCTACAGATACCTTAAAGGAGGCTGTAGCGAGGTGGGGGTTGGTCTGTTCTCCCATGTGCCTGGTGGCAGGACGAGGGGGAATGGGCTTAAGTTGCACCAGGGGAGTTTTAGGTTAGATGTTAGGAAGAACTTCTTTACCGAAAGGGTTGTTAGACACTGGAACAGGCTGCCCAGGGAAGTGGTGGAGTCACCATCCCTGGAAGTCTTTAAAAGACGTTTAGATGTAGAGCTTAGGGATATGGTTTAGTGGGGATTGTTAGCGTTAGGTCAGAGGTTGGACTCGATGATCTTGAGGTCTCTTCCAACCTAGAAATTCTGTGATTCTGTGATACATCCAGCTCCCTCTGTGTTGAATGGTCCCTGCAACCCCATAGATCTGTCTGGTGAGCTCCACACTCTTGCCCATGCAGCATGCCTTTTTATCCTTGGCATTGCTGCTGTCATATGCCTCAAGCTTTTATCCGAAACAAAAGTTGCCTTTGCAAATCATTAGGTGATGAAGGCTCATCTCTCGCCTGCCACCCTGGCAGTGCTTCTGCACTGTGAATGGGCTGTAATAGGGGGAAAAAAAAATGCCCTGAAATAATAACGAAATGCTTGCTTTGTCATTCTTCTAGTGGGAAGGGAAGGGAAGAGGATGTTTTGGAAAGTCCTGCTTCTGCTGGCACTGTGTCCTGTGGGAAGAGGGGTTTTGGGCCCTGGTAACAACGGGGTGGGCAGGGAGCTGCCTTCCTGGGTTGTGCTGAGTGGGAGGTGGCCAGGAGGCATCCTCTGAGGCACCAGCTCAGCTGGAAGGCTGGGGAGTGGGGCCGGGAACAAAGGCACATCAGCCTGTGCAGGCAGGGAGACAGTCAGTGAAGGGATTGATCCCCTCCCCACGCAAAGGTCTTCTTTGTTTTTTCTCTTTCCTAAAGCGGAACAAGAAAAGGAGAAAAAAGAGAGAGGGCGGGAGGGGGGGGGGTTGGGGGGGGGAGGAACTCCTGTTATTTAAATACATTGTTTATTTGTTTTCCCACTGAAATTCTTTCTTTGTATTTTGAAGAAAAATATACACAATTTAAGCCAAGCTATTCTCTTTACATGCTTTCAATTTGCAAAGACCATTTTCTGTAAGAGGATGTTTCTGTGTGTGGTTTGTGTATGTTTTTGCATGTGTGTGTGCGAGAGATTCATCAGCTTCAGTGCCTACAAATACAAGGGGCCAAGAAGTTCTCCCCCACCTCCACGAAGGAGGTAGAAATCATCAGAAAGAGGCAGGCTGGCCAGTTCAGCCCTGGGATTATACATGCATGCAATATTTATCAGAGTTGCACGTCTCTGACCCTAAGACGAATTTGCTCCTACCTATTAGTTTTCCAGGGTGTATTTTGTGTTCCTGACTGTTTGGTGTGTGTTGGGTAATTATTTTTGAGCAGGAGTTACCTTGAACGGCCCATATTTCAATTATGTTGTAATATGCAGATTTATAATTGAATGCCGACTGCCTCTACTTCCTTGAAGTCAAACACAAAGCTGTTCAGGATCTGCTGGAAATTGTTGCCTTCACAATGGGAATTTCTTTTGCCTCAAAGGTAGCTATGGCATTTTGCTTCACTGATAACAATGAAGGGTAATAAAGATACAACTGCAGCCTTCAAGAAAGAGACCAGTAAACATCGTTGCTTTAAGGAAACTGTTACTTGATGAATTGTACTGAAAGGCTGCAAAGCCATGTTACTATAGTTCCTTAAAAAAAAAAAAAACAACAACAAACAAACAAAAAAACCACCCACACCAAAAACCCACAACAAGAAAGCCAACAGAAAATAACCCTCAAGCTATATTAATTACTAAGGGAAAAGCTACTTGCATGTTTCTAATTTATATTTCAAGAATATTTGCCATTAAACCAACCAACCAACCAAAAACAAATCAACTGAATGTCACCTCTTCCACTTGACATGCCTCAGAAGCCCCCAAAGACTTTGCTAATGTGTAAATACATTTTAGCCAAGGCATGTGTAAAAATAGAAGGGAGTCAAGAAATTAACTTCTGTTGCTGAGAGATGATCAGGCTAATTAGCTGTAAATAAGATGAGGAAGGTGCTACCTTGGTCCACATAATGAGGTACAGCCATGGGGTCCATAGGTGGGACTTGCAGCAGGGTGCATGGGGATGCTTCAGCCAGTCCCTGTGACACCCAGGCTGTGAGGAGGGAGTTTGGTGCCCCAATAGAACAAGGACTGAAAATACTGGGCAGGATGAGTAGCCGCCTAAAGCCATAGCAACCACTGGGCGAGAGACTTAGGTGGAATTAAAGCCATCTGGATCTGGCAGTTAGCCTTTCTCTGGTTCAGTCCCCCGTCTGTAAAAAGGTGATAATCAGGCATTTTTCTGTCTGTCTCACTGCGATTTTGAGCTCTTCATAACTAGGATTCCCCTTTTTGTTCTGTCTGTCCAGAAGGTGCCATGCACAGAAAGGCCCTCATCTTGTTTGGCACCTCTAATTATTACTATAATATTAAAAAAAAAACAACAGTGAAAGTAAGATTACAACCTCAAGGTCAACTTCTGCTGTATTACACTCACCCTTTCCCACTGAAGCCTGCCAGGGTGTTACTGAACACAGAATTTGGCCTTTAAGGTTTCAGTGTACAATATGCACATCTTGTGCTGAGATTAAATATGAATATGTTTAAAGGTCTGCTTTCAATCCAAATTTTGAGGGCTTGCCAAAGTAGCAGAGATTGAGATAGGATCTTTTGTACTATTAATTGAAGGCTATGCCTTTATTTCCTTTAAATTTTTTTTTTTAAAGCCTCCCTTCTGTGGTGGAAGATATCTTGCTGCTGCTTGGATTGATTCCAAATACTGTTTTCCCCTTTAGCTAGAGCTGCAAAATGTAGTGGGTTTGATTCCTTGCTAAGTATCTTTTGTTAAATACTCACAATTCAGAGTTGCAGATACCTTAAGGTGAAAGGGAAACCAGATCAAGATGCTATTAACTGCCACTAGAAAGAAAACATGCCATAATGTCATATGAGTTAATAACTTTAAGTAGCCTGTAAGATGCTGCTGTGGAATTAAATGCTTAACAATAATTCAAAAACGGCTTACAGAAATTTAAGAATGTGGATCATTTAGTATAGCTGAAATTATGCTCCTGGCATATATGTATGACACATGAGAGCACTTACCTGGAAATTTATTACCCAGCTCTGAGCAAACAAAGCATGACCTACATTTGACTAAAGTCAGCTGTCTCTGGCTAATCCTATGGGCTTCTTTTTATTAATGTCACAATTGCTAATGTGGTATAACATTGTCATTACTGAATAGCACAGCGGGATAAGCTGCAGCTGTTATTTCTCTTTCTATACCTACTAACTCATTAAATTTGAGTTTTGGGGAATACAAATTGTAAAGATTATTCAAATTCTGATTGAGAAATGGGACTGTTGGGAAATTGAAGGTATATAAAGTAAAACTTTGAATTGAGGATTTTTTTTTTTTATCAGGAAGCTTGAAATGTTCAATTTAAAAAAAAAAAAAATTCCTTCTTCCCTACTTCCTTGGAATTAGGCTCAAAATTACACCCAAAGTAGAATTTTAAGAAAACTAGTAGAAAGATAGAAATTACTGCATGGTGGATACAAGCCTACTTATGGAAATGTAAAATGCAAAACTTGCATAGAGAGAACACAGAAGAAGCTAGTTTTGTACCAAAAGATCAGTAATACGCTAAATATCCAATTGTTACTTTAAACAGCATAATTTCTTCACTTGAAATACCCCAAAGACATTGAAGATTATTTATTAAATGAACTTTTACAAAATTTTGTAACATACATAGAGACATGTCTTAGGAACGTGGTTGGGTGGTTATTGGTGGTGGGGGGATGGTTGGACAAGATGATCTTGAAGGTCTTTTCCAACCTTAGTGACTGTATGATTCTATGTCTTTGGACTTCAGTGTTTCCACAAAAACACTCTGGGCAGAGAGAATTGACTTCTTCAAGAGTGAAACGGAAAGTTTTCAATTTGTCTGCTTCAGGACTGAGACATTGGTCTTTTTTTCCTTTAATTATGCCGGGCTTTTTCGGAAAGCCTTAACTCATACTTACACTCTTCTTCATCCTACTGTTTGGTTGAAAACTTTAATAATAATAATAATAAAAATAAATTACAAATTCTAGTATGGAATAAGAATGACACTCATCCTTCCCAAAGTTTCCTTGCCCAGAATTTTAGCTTCAATCCAAAATTTTGGCTGTGTATACAACTGTGGGCAGGGATGATGCTTTTCAAAAACCTCCAAAACCTTCAAAGTCATCCAAGCAGGCTGCAAAGTGGTGACGTGGAGGAACCCTGTGGGCAGGCATGCAGCCGAGCAGCCTGAGCACCAGCTCAGAGGCGCAGCCTGGCCAGGGTAGGAGGAGGCATGGCTGAGGTTTTTTCACACTCCAGCTCTTTTCTGCTTGCTGCAAAGCCAATGGAAACTGTGTCAGCCAGCACCGAGTTCGGTCAGTGCTCAGGGGTCAGGCCGCAGGGTGGGTTTTAATGGACCTAAGCTGATGGTTGCAGCTGAGGATCTGGCCATTAATTTCCATTCCATTGTTACGGTGAATAGGTTTATAAGCTAAATTTGGTGCATGATCTATTGCTGTATTATGCTTTTCAAGGGGTGTAAATCCCTTGACTTTCATAGACAAACCTGGAGAAGGGTAATGGCAATTCTTATTTTTATTTTTTTAAAGGGGAAGGAAGGAGAGTGTCGTTGGGGGCTGAGAATTGGAGTGTGATCTTGTAATAGGAGTGAGAAATATATGACAGTTGGACTAATCCAGATGATTGGTTAAATTTGAATTCCTCAAATCAAGATTAGAACCTCATACAGTCTTTAGATAAATTGGAATAAAAATGATCTCCTAGGCATTTGTGCAGTTAATTATATTTTCCCACCTTCCCTGCAAACAGTGGGGGGAAGAAAGTTAACTTCTACATTAAGGTTTTAAGGGTGATGTCAGACTTTAGGTTGTTGCTGACTACGAGGAGATAGGTGGTGAAGCAAACAGATGCTTTTTACTCAGTATGGTGAAGGAGAGTAATACTCTGTAATGTCAATGAGCTTAAAACACTGGGAAGCTATACGGAGAGGAAGGGAACGTGAACTCGGATATCATAGCTACAGAGCTGGGATAAGTCTTTACAGGTAATGGATGGAATTTGTTCATGGGATTTCTCAAGGATATAATGTCTATGATCTCTAAGGTAATTCTCAATATCAATCTCTATTCTAAAATTTCAATTTCCACTGTGTTCCTCTTTGTCTTGCTCCTAAGTCTTGATCCCCAGACACCTTCAGCTTTCCCAGAAGTAAAACATTTTTTCCACCATCTCTCCTTGGTCTTATGTGAGCTCATCTTCTCTTCAAAAACCCTGATCCCAGTTGCTGTCTTAATCTGTCTGTTAACTACTTCCACAAGCTGTTATTACTACTCTAATATATGAGCTTGTAAAAATTGGGCTTGATGGGAGAACCTGAGGACAGTAGAGGACAGAGCAGAGTGTGAGGGACTGTGTGCCTGGGTGCAACAGGAGAAGGGGCTGTGCAGAGTGATTCATATGGGAAATATGCCATGGCCACACTGAAAACAAAACAACATCAGCTCAAATTCTGGTGTCTGTAGTGAGAAGAAATGCTTTTTCCTTCCTTTTAGGCAGCTTGCGGTCTATATAAATAAGTTTGAGGCCTCAGCTTAATGCTTGGTGAGCTGGTGCCACAGGCACTGGCATTCTTGTAGGAGAAGGAGTTGGTGAGCTGAGAGCCCCTCCAGGGCTTTTGGGAGCATGAACATAGGGTTTTTAACGCAATTTAATAAACTTAAAAAAAATAAATAAAAAAGACAATTATTGGAACGCTTTATTTATTTATTTATTTATTTATTTTTCCTCCCATACAGCAAATGCTTTAGAATTTGTTAGTTTGCTCATGGCTTTAACCTGGCAATTAGCTCAAAGGACACTGTTTTAAAAGACACAAGCTCTCTAGGTTATGTGAATGCTTCCCCCCACCTTGTTTTTTCCTTTCTTCCTTTGTTTTTTAAATCTTCCTGCTTCTCCATTCCCTGCCTAATGTTGTTATTGGAAGTGAAGCAAGAGCATTCCCATGCATCAGACAAAAGGAGTGCACTGTTAGTGCCTGAAGATGGAAACACACCCTGTCTCTCCGGTCTCACGTGGGACTTATGCTGAAGAAAATAGACTGATCAGTCATTAAGTGAATAGGTCTCATGTCATCCTTTTCCTACCCATGATGTAGGTAGGACTACTCCTCTTAGAGCAGTTTTTTTCACCAAATGAGCCCTTTCCCTTCCCTCTGATTAGTAGTTTGCTCCCTCTGTCTGTAACAATTGATAAAGCAAGGGCAGCAGCAGTCAGGTTTGAAAGCATTATGCAGGATCTTTAGAGGTGGCTATAGGGGAATGTGTGATTGCTCATGAGTTTGTGATGGCTAGAATAAACTTTCTAAGACCTGAAATCCCTGTGAGCATGACTTTATCATCTCCCTGGGTGCCACAGAACTGAATGACCAACTTATTTCTAGCTTGTGCAATTGCAGGCTGAGGAGTCTTGTGAATAAAGGACAATTGCCTTACAAAGAAATGAAGTTCAGAAAGCGAAAAAATTTTTGGTAGAGTCCCCTCCTTCTGAATCATAGTAACAATAAAAAGAGAGGTGTGTTTTTTTTTTTTTTTTTTTTTTTTTAGTATAAGTTTTTCCAAGTTCTTTGCAGGGGAGGAGGTGAGGGAAGTTCATTTTCTGTTCGCTGCTGCCTGCTAGCCACTGCATTTGACTTCCACAAAGTCTACGTGGGCCAAAGGAGGAACTCTGAAAATAGGCTATCCATACAATTCTGGGAAAGACGCTGGAGGTGGATACCTCTACCCTTCTGCCTCCTGACATAGTTACTTTGCTTGCAGGTTCCATACAGATGTATCAGTGAAGGTCACATTTTTCTTGCCACCTCTCCTTGCCTTCTTGCGGCATGGTCACCACTGAAAGAGCTCAGACGTGTTCTCTGTTTGCTAATTATTCTTGTTCAAACATGGTAGAAAAAAAAATAATAAAACCAAGCAAAAGTCAAGGTTTGAAATAAGAAAAGGCAACTTCGTTAATGTAAGATCTGAGGTTTGTCCACAATCAACCTGAAGTATACAAATTTGGCGTATACACATTAAAGAATTTTGTTTATGAAATGTGTATCAAAAAGGAAGTGACCTTAAAACTGAGCAGTTTCACGATTGCTTCTTACAATGCCCGTGAAGAAGCAAGTGTGTGAACCCATTAAGTCATGCATAAGTAAGCTGGCATTGCCATGTGGGCAATATGGGAGCAGGTGATCCTGGCCTTCAACACAGAATTACACCTGACTGAGGAGTATGCTACAGCATGCCAAACAACTTGAGAAGTTGAATGGCTGAGAAAAATAAGTGTCTGTAATAGCTTTCTTGTAGTGGTGTGCTTGGAATCGTAAGGCTTTTCTTTAAAACAAATGCCATTTTTAATTTCCAGATACTCCTTTAAAAAGGCATATAGATTCTCCCTTGGCTGCGGTTTAATATAAAAACCTCTTTATAAATTTTTCAAGAAATAAACCTGCATTATGTCTTGTTACTTCTAGCTTGACAGAGCAGAAATTTGTAAATCTTCAGCATAATAGAATATATTTTACCAGATATTTCACCGAAGAAAGGGCACTGCTTCAATCAAGAGGCCATTTGAATTCATCTATGATTTTGTCTAAAGCTGACTGTTTAAAATAGCTGATCTGTAACTCAACATAGAACAGTGTTTTTTTTTTTTTTTTTTTTTTTTTTTTTTTAATGAACATGAGAATTAACTACATCATGTTATGAAAGTACCCATTCGTGACTAATAGCAATTATCAGAGTAATGCTGTCTTTGTTCTACTTTCATTAGGCTCAGAACTTATCGTTCTTGCCCCATAGTGTAATATAGTATCTTTGGTAATATTTAATTTTCTGTAAGGAGAATAATGAAAGGAAAAACGCTGTGAAAAATAAGGAAGCTCTTTGTTACATACAGAAAAGATTAAGGCTGCTGCTTGCCACATGGAGGAGCTCGAGTATCAGGTTAGGAAATGCCATTGCTGCCTGGAGGGCTCATTCCCAAGTCAAGCTGCACTGGAAAAGTGACTCCTGGCAATGCCCCAGCCTGGGGTCTGCTCCTGGGGCTATGGATGAGGTTGTTGTAGCTCTGTAGCAGTTATAGGTAAGAGCATAATTTGACCTGTGTTAGCACTAATGCTCTTTCCAACAGACCTGCCACGTAGATCTCAAAGACCTAAAAGCTACATCAACTGGTGCAAACCATGGCTTCTCTGAACTGTTGCTGTTTTTGCAGTTCTCCACATCTGCCTCCACGGCTCCTCCTCCTGCTACAACATATAAGGCTAATTAAGAGGAAAGGAAACAATTGAAGCCTCTGATTGGTAGGAACAGCTTTTTTACTGTGCAATTCTGTGCTTTAAATTTAAGTCATGGAGCTTCAGCTCCCACATCCAGCTGTGCCAGCATAAAAGATTATTGACCTGCAGCTATTTTTGGTCCCTTTCTGTCCTACCAAGATATACATATATGTATTCCAGGTCTCCGTTAGTGGAGCAATGAAAACTCCCCAGTTAGCTTCAGGAAAATGTAGCCACATTAGTAAAATAACCATCATCAGTCCTGCAGTAACTGGCAGGGAATTCCTTTGCCTTGGTGGAGCAACCTGGGAGGTGGGCTGGGGGCCACCCCTGTCCCAGACACACCAGCTGGTCTGTTGTGATGTGTACTGGCAGGGTAAGAGGTCCTTGCTTTCTGGTTCTCCTCTTAGTAAATTAGGAAATATCGGTTGTGAGAAACTAGAAGAAGAGAAATTAAACATGGTATGGTTGCTGCAGGAGGGAGGGGAGAAGGGGTAGAGGCTCCTTGTGTGGCTTGTTTTGTACAGCCTGCTGGCTCAGTGAACACACTCATAGTGTATAGCATTGGTTTTAGGTGGTCCATGTGTCTCTGCTGTTCATGAGGGAGAGCCTGTGGGGGCAGCTCTTGGGGGATGCAACGAGGTGCTGGTTGCAGCTGGGGGGCAATGGGCTCGGGGCAGAGCAGCAGTTTGACCCCTTGGTTTCCTGTGATAGCCATCCTGCACTGAATTCTTCTGCCTGAAAACAGGCACTTCCCTCCTCTGTCCCAGTAGTTAACAGTTGTGACTCATGGCCTCTCTTGGGATTAATTCCTTCTGTTATCAGTCTTGTCCTTACAGATGAGTTATTGTCTGACTATTGCTACTTCTTCCCATAAAGTATAACTGCTTAATTCTCACCCTTCTGCCTGTGCTGTTGATGGTGTTAGATGTACAGCTGTGGCAAGTGCATTGTGTTGTGAGCACACACAAACTCTGGGGGCTCCCAGAAAGAAGAAACCATCTCAGAGGCTAAAGTGCACCTCAGCTTCTGTTTCCCCCTTAATTACTTGCATTAGGATATCAGTGGTCTCAGCAGGGGCACCGCAGGCTGACATAGCAGAAGTCTGAAGAACTGTGGGGTTCCCTGGCCACTTCTTCCTGCTGCTCTTGAGGGAAGCAGCAGCCTGTATGTTTTGTGGGAGGCACGGGTAGAATAATGTAGCCTTGTTGTTTCATTGTAAGTTAGTGTTCAGTTCTTTGTAGTACATTGCACTGAAACTACAAGTCTCTTCCTTCTGAAGATGATAATTATTATATATTCTGAAGTGGTTTTGTTTTCTTTCCAGGTCAGAAAAGATCAGTGAAAAATTTTCTAACTGTAAAATATATAAATAACTCTGAAAGACTTTATGTTCTTGAAGTCTTTGGCTGGAAAGGCTAAGACAAATGACATAAGTTGCAACAAGGCATATTCGTATAAATAATCTCATTTCAACATACTTGTGGCTCTGAAGAACATGAATTTTCTCAACTTGTTTTACAGGAATGTCCTGCCTTATTTCCCAATATTTAAAACAAACAAACAAAAAAACAGTCATGACATCTCTGTCTGAAATGGTTCAGGAATCTGGCACATGTTGGCTGCAAGGGTAGCTGCTGCTGTTGGAAGTTGAGAGTGGCAGTGGGAATCACTGTAGAACTCCAAGTTTTTGTTGGATCTAGTACATCTTCCTGGCCATGGGTGTGAGTGAAGAAACTTCACTTCTCTTGAGTCCTACTTAGTTTATTAAATCAATTTGGAACTTGGGCTTAGAATGCAAATACTGCAAAGTCTGTGCTATCCTCGTGTAATTTTCTTATCTGCTATTTTTGATATGGTAGGGACAAACCATATAGTGCATGGTACCAGCAACTGCAAAATGATATACACTTTAAAACATAAATTGTATGCAAACTTTAATGTTGTATTCCAGTGAGATAATAAACTGTGGGTAAAGTATGCATTTGTTGAATTAAAATACCCGGTCTTTGTATTAAGATATAGCAATAGTAACATATACTGTCTAAGAAAGTCCTATTTCCATAGAACTAGGATGTTAGAAGCCTTAGTTTAGGCTGGAATTTTCTTACTGAAATTTGAAGAGATTCAAGAGTGCAGCTGAGCAAATAGAGGGCACCACTTCACTTGGTAGGAATGTGCATTGGTGAAATTGCATGGGGAATAGAAGTGAGGAGATTTTGGCCAGGGAACTGCCTTTCACTTCTGTTCCTTGGCAATTTAATCCAATTAAAAGAAAGAAAGCTTTCCCAATATAGCTGTGCTGTATAAATGCAAGAACTTCATAAAACCCGTCTCTCCTTACTTCAATCATTTAAGCAGCCCATAAAGACTCTCAGGTTAAAGAATTAATCTTCAGTTCCAAGCTGAAAGTCTTCAAATATGGTAATTCATGAGGGATCTTTGAAAGAGCAGAGTTGTGCCGACCCTTCCCAGCAAGTCATTACTGAAAGGGCTTTGTGATAAATAGTAGTGTGCTAATGACCTGTGGATGGGCTTTATAGGGAAAGGCACTGATCTCTTGGGGTCAGTAAAGATGGTATTGCAGATTTAGGAAGAATAAAGGTGTTAATACTTCTGTTCCGGACACAATCCATCCCAAGCGATTAAAATCTCTACTGAAATCCCTACTACAGGGTCATTTAATACCTTTCAATTCTTTACACTTGACTTACGCCCTGTTTCTGTGTGCTGTATAGAACTGCTGTTGTATGTAACAGCCACTGAACTCATGGCTATTAAAAGCTATCCTTTAGTTTCTGGAAGGATTTGCAGGGCTATTTTTTTTTATATATTATTATTTTTAATTAACATTTATAAGGCTATTTGTGGTTCTCGGAGAGTAGAGTGAATGCAAGGAAGAAGGAAAGTTCTTACTGTGTCAAATCTGGAGTTTTCCTCCCAGGCCTTCATTCTTTGGGAGTCAAGTGGCACTGAACAGGGGCTGAGCCTGGCACACCAGCCACTCCACTTTGCTTGCTGCAAATCTTGGACTCCAGCAGTTTCATTGACTGAGATGATTGTGACAAGAATTCCTGCCCACAGGTGCTGTGTTGCCATAGAGCTGCCTTCTAGGTGTGTGCTCATAGTTGTTACCTTGTGCAGCCAAGGGCTTCGTTTGACCTTGGAAATACAGCAGGAAAAAAAAAAAAAAAAAAAAAAGAGGCTCATACCTCGTTGTTCTCTGGAATAGATAAATAGATCTTGGCTTTCTTTTTTTTTTTTTTTTCCTAATTCATTTTACTGCAATTATTAATATTGTAAAATTTTTTTTTTTTTTTTTAACTTTCTTTGCAGTCTTGAAAACCTGGGTGACTGTAAACTTAAACAATCTCTCTTCAAGAGCAAAAATTTTTTTTTTTTCTTCACTCAGTTTTCTCTTCAGCTTTTCTGTTATTCTTCAGGCTGTTGGCTGTAGATAGTGGAGCTGTAGGTAGATGCACTCTTTTTCATATTGCCTAGCAGCATCCCTTTGCTCTGCCCCTACAGTCTTAGGACATCCTCCAGCAAGGCAAGAGATGCTATTTCAAATATAGAGGCAAGAGATGCTATTTCAAATATAAAGGCAATTAGAAACGCCCTTACCCTGTCCAAGGGAAAGAAATACTGAAGCCTGAAGTGAAGGTAATACTTTCTGCTTCCATGGCAATACAATGCTCTGGGCAGAAGTGGTTGCAAAATTGGAATGACTATGAGTGGAGGTGGGGGAAAGACAATATTGGAGAACTTTGAAGAGAACCATATTTATCCATATAACTGAAGAAGAAGAAACAGAAAGATGAAACAGAAGAAGAAATTCTTCTATAACTTGGCAGAAGTAATGAAAAAAAAAAACTTTAAAACTTTAAATATTTAAATATAGATCCTTCATATCTGGTCTGACTCTTTGCAGAGGTGGTTAGTGGTCCACAGATCCTGTGGGAGGTATCATTCAGTGCTTGAGAATGACACCTCCCCCCCACACCCAAAAAAATAAAAATAAATAAAAAAAATCCAGCAATTCATTTTAACTGTGCATTCCTGTCCCTAACAGACCTGTTGGTGTCTGTTTAAATGTGCAGTTGCAGAATGAGAAGAAAAAAAGCTCTCAAAATTTGTAAATCAGATAACATATTTGAGGAGCTACTCTAATATCTCCTGGGCTAGATGAGATAATGCATGATTAGAATATTTATAATCACTGATGAGAAGTAGGAATAATAATATTCACTGCTGCAGTATTCTTTAACTTCTCTGCATGTTGAAATGCCTATTAAAGTAGTTGCAGCATGTGGAGTGCTAACACAATGTATAAGGCTCATTGTGGGGGAAAGGATTTTAAAATAACTTCTAAGTCTGCAATTTTTCTCTTTGTCTGGGAATGAAATCTCACTTTACTCCCAGATTTAAATCCTGCTTTGATGAGATGCCTTAGGAAAGCTACCTTTCAAGGTAGCTTGTGCTCTGTCTCCTTCTAGTGTTAATACATACTTAGAAAACATTATGAAAACTAATGCAGAGGATGTTCAAACATTAATAACACACTCATTTTCTTTTCTAATGGTTGAATGACTTTGCATTAAATCTGTACATTTTCACTTCAAATACAGGCAGCCTTTCTTTGAGTTGAGTGAAGGTATTTGCACTTCTCTAGCATGTGGTTAATTTTCAACTGTCCCTTTGAAGTGCTGTTTCAGGCTACAATCCTCCAAGAAGTCTAGCACAAAGCCCAGCTGGATTTGCACTGGGGCAATGTGCAGGGTGGAAGCCAGAGTAGGTTCAGTCTAGTGGGGAAATGAGAAAACCCTTGTAAAGCCAGCAGAGAGGTCAGGAAATGGGAAGCTTTTCAAAGTTTCCTTGCCTCCTTCCAGGCATCCTTAAGCACCTGCTTTGTGAGAAGTTGTCTTTGGCGAAGATTTTTTTTTTTTTTTTTTTTTTTTACAAAGCCTTGTCTGCATGGCTCTTTTTCAGAATAGGAGTTTTGAAGAAAAACATTGTGTAGGCTGAGAGACATGCCAAAATTAGAAATTAACAATGCTGTATTATGGATATTAGGACTGTGCTCTTCAAATGCTTCCAGTAAGCCCTTGTTCAGTTGGCTTTAGTCTTTGTGTGATTCCAGTTTGCAGAAATCCATCTTTGTATCCCTTTGAAAATCTGTCAAAATATTCTCCTCTCCTGTCTCTTATGTATGTTGTCTCTGAGGGTTTAGTCCTGCAAGATGTTGAATATGCTGGATATAATTAGAGGCATAAAAATTTCTTCTGTGCCTTGGTTGTTGCTCACGCTGACTACTTATTATACACCAAGAACTTTACAGGCACGTAAGGTAAAGGTGCCGTTCCAGGTGTCTTTCCATACACTTAAACAGTAATTATGTCTTTTCATTCTTGAAATTACACACCTGCTTTGCTGCACTGGGACCAAAATGCTCAGCATTTTGCAGAGTCACACACTTAAAGACTGTCCATGGTGTAAAGTTTGTTCTATCTACCAGAAACATGAAGTGTTTCACATGAATTCCTTTCTTCACATAATATGATCACATAAACCAGAAAGTAAGTCAAGTGTGCTCTTGGTGCAATGAATGATGACAGTCAGGTCCACGGCTGCAGTTGTGCCACAGCTCCCAGTTCCAGTTGCTGTCCTCAGCAAATTGTCTCCAGCACCAAAAGCAGAGTTCTGGGGAGAAGAGGAGAGCCTGACTCATACCAGGGCAGGAGGCTTCTGCTTGTATCCTAAGCTTTTTTTTTTATTATTATTTTATTTTCCTGAGGAAGAAACAGATACGACACGAACAATACTTGCCAAATATGACAGATGAACAGACTTTTACAGAGCAACAATATCATGTGCAGTTTGATTGCTCACTGTTTGGCAGACAAGGATCCAAGGAGGTAAATGATTGCATCTGAGCCTCACCTCACTGACTCAGTGACTGTAATGTTCTCCTTTAACATATGGAATATCTTTGTTATATATTGTTCCTTCAGATTTCCAATAGAAAATAATTTGTTTTTGTTTTGTAGTTTTTCTTCTCAGCTGAAGGTGTGAGTATGAACTTGCTCCCTGTTGGGAAGCATTGAAAATAATTTTTAGTATTTCTGTGTCTTCAGCTTTCATAACAAGTGGACCATAAATCCCCTCTCTAATATTGTGTGCTCTGTAATACTGCTGATATATCATAGGGATAATTTTATAACTGGAGTCACATGAGGGCTTGGGTTATAAACTGTATCTCTGTTCTAAATCTTTAGCAGTTTTTCCTGACCCACCTCATGGTCATCTAGTTTTTTTCCAGAACATGCTTTAGAGTAAGTTGTGTGATGTTTTATACCTCCCTTTACTGATATCATCCTGAACAAAAACAAACAAACAAACAAACACAAAGAGGAATACTATTTTATGCTTCTTTATTTTTTTTTTCTGAGAACTTTATTCTTAACATTTTTTTTCTGCTCATTAGCACAACTAATTTTGATTAAAAGACTGAGGCTTTCTTGAAAGAATGTGTATATTTATTCTGCAAGCCACAATACTCTATCCTTTGATTAAGTATGCTCTGTGAGCTGAATTAAGAAAACACAGCTTACACAGAAAGAAAACTTACTGTTACAACTGTTTTAAGGATGAGAAATGGTTAATTTTTCTGAAAGTTTGGCATAATGCAAGCTAGCTAGGGTACAGGGAATGCTTGTTTATGGCTAGTCTTTGTATGTGGAGTCCCATAGTGGTCTCTCTTCATGGCATCCAAGCGTAATGCATCTCTTGTTTACATAATCTTATGTAAGTATAACATGAAATCCATAAGTTTTTCTGATAACTAAAAGAGAAGGCAACACTCCTTTTAAAGGGTTATGTATGTCTATACCAGACGATTGTAAAGCTTCTCAAGGGACATCTCTTTCATAATCCTAATGCACAACTTGCACATCCCAGGCTCCTAACACGTAATCTTTTAAACTGCAGAAAGAACTCTGATCTGTAATACTAAGACTTCAAGAAAGATGAGTCACGTTTATGACACTGGGCATAGTTAAACTACTTCTCCTATACATCTGTTTAAACTGAAGTAGGTAAAATAGGCAGTTACTGAAAGAGCCCGTAAACCTGGCATTCATTCAAGGCCTAGAGCACTCAGTTAAGTCCCACAGAGATGTGGGAGTGTGGCCATGAGGGTCGACAAGCCCCGTGGTTGGTGATAACATCAGACAATTAACGATGAGGCCAGGAGGAAAGTAAAGAGTTTAGAAGGAACAAAGAAAGGTGAATGCCTTGCTGTCTCAGACTGCTTGTTCTCCAGTGATTAAGACATGGAAGTTGCTGGGTGTTTGTGGTTGCTGGGCAAAGTTGTTGACCAATGAATAGTTAGTGGAAAAGTACTGCTGTAGAGCAAATGGTGTAAGAAGGGAGAGTTGAAGTTATGTCATCAATTAAGTAGTAGCAGTTACTGATCCTCAAAGAACCCTGGTGTCCATGTGGTCATTACACCACACAGAGACATGGGACAACTTTTGAAGTAATCAGTTTATGCCAAGTCTTTTGTAATGTATTTTCAGGGCTTAGTGGTAATAGGAAAGAATATAATGATAGCTCATCTGGGAATGATTCTATTATGCAGAATAATCTGAAGCTATACAGAAAAACATATTGTGAGCAGGAGTGGCCCCTAGAGATTTTTTTTAATTTTTTTTTTAATATTGAAAGGCATGGCTTTCTTGCCACTGACAAGGCTTTACATTAGACGTTTGATTCAAAAACACTTGGCATTTATCTTAATTTTGCTCTTTTCAACTTCAGTGACACCATTTTGCAACTGAGTGGGAGTTAAGTTAGAATAGTGCTGAACATTTTTGACAGTTTCAATTTTTTTCAAGCTCATTATTTCCTGGATTTCCAAAGAATTCTACTTGCTTGGCCCAAAGAAATTATACATTTCAGACTCACTCTTGCATATGTTATAGAGCCATAGGGAATTTCAGAAAATTTGGAACAAAGTCTCAACATTTCTTTCTTCTCTCCAGACGGTTGTGAATAATATATATATATATTCTTTTTTTCTGCATGTAAGCAGGCTTACATGCTTTTATAGACAAATGGAGACAGAGAGGTACAGCTTAACTGATCATGTAGTGTGTTGAAAATTTTAGAGTGTTTTCTTTCTGTTTTTGTTTTTCTTTTTTTTTTTTTTTTTTTCCTCTTCTCACAGCTGAAGTTGTGAGTAGGAATTTATTCTCTGTTGGGAACCATAGATCTAAAAGAGTTGCTTCCTTAAATACATTTAAAAACAAAACAACACTCAGTGTGTCATTAGGCAGTCTTATTTTGGCTTTTTTTTTTTTTCCAGCAAAGCTCCCTTACGTCCTTACTCATGACTTAAATAGAGGAAAATAGAGGAAAGGCTGCCTTTTGATACTGGAGCCTTGTCACAGAATCACAGTACGCTGGGTTTTGTTACTTCCTTCTCTGGTGCCTTTTTTTTCTTTTCTTGCTTTTTTTCCTTCACTAAGTCACTAATCACTGCTGGTGTCACTTCCCATCACTAGGTCCAGTAGGCCCTGCCTTGCCCTGGGCCCAGGGCCTCTGGCTAAAACTACTGATAACATTGTCAAATTAAAAGAATGATCAATGAAACTAAAAGGGTTTTCAGCCTCTTGACTTGGTCAAGATAAGTTGCTATGACTGCCTTCCTGGAGTTTTAAGATGCAGGGGTTGAGAGATAAGGCATTCAACAAGTCTAGGACCCTGAGTGTTGCTCCTGTGTGGCTCCCCTTCCCAGCCCTTATGTTTTGGTACTGTTGCAAGGAGAGAAGAGGAATTAAGATTCTCTGAGGACAAATCTCTTCTCTACAACACCTAGCAAGCTGAAAATAGACCTGAGGATAACAGCAGGGATTTTCCTCCTAACCTTTGTGCAGAAATGTTTTTTGAAATGGGATTTCAAGGAAACAAACCTTGGAAGCTTGGAGCCTTGTTAGTGTCTACCTCTAAATAGAGACCTGTAAAAACAAGTGAAGGAACTGGGGCAGACACATTCCCAGTTAGGTATGCACTGATTCACATTAATGGTAAGATTTGACTCTGTGCCCAAGGAGCTGGATTTCCACCTTGCATTCTCCTCTGAACACCAGATCTGAAAAAAAGAATTATGTTTCTTTGCTAATGGATTTTGTTCTCTTGTGAAAGTCTGTGAAAGGGCTTATGTACCCATGGGCGTATCAAAGTCCTAAATTATTCTGGGGAGGGTGAGGAATCATCAGTGTCTAAATCATTTTTGAGATTTAGGTTCTTTAGGGAACACCTTCAAAAACACCTAAAGTTTTTTATTGTATCCTTGTCAGAGTCAGACTTCCTTTCTGTTTACTGCGAGGGTGGAGGGGTGTTTCAAACAGAAATTCACAGATTGGATTTGCTGGAAACAAACAAATAAATAAATAAATAAAAATAAAAGATTGGCATCAAAGACAAGAGTGAGTTCAAACTGTATGAAAGAATTGTTTAGAAAAATATGGGACTGGGACTAGAAACAATTTTCTATTAGAGTAACAGTTATTTTAGTTTTTAGTTCTTAAATGGAATGTGAAACCGTTGGACACATTCTCTTTTGAAGGAGAGAGGCATTAGAGTACACATCTTTGTTTCAGGAAATATGAGAATGTCAGGCATCACGTATAAGAGGACTTTGAAGTATATTATTAAACTTTGTACTTGAAGGAATTAAAGGGTGTTAAATAGCTTTATGTGGAAGAGCTTCAAAACATAATAAGCAATAGTGAAAGATCTGCAGTTATTAAATTTACAGTAAGGAGAACTTAGTAAGTCTTCCTCTTTATGTATAATAGAAACATCAGTCACATGCTGCCAACAGTGTGTAACAGTTCTGGGTTCTTCAGTTTTATTTTTATTTTTATTTAATTTTATTTTTACAGTTGTTTTCCTGCTTAGGACCTGTGTGGGGATGTGTGGAAGGATGTTGTCTGAAGGGAACCTGTCTTCAGCTGAGAAGACCATGAATCCCTGGAGACAAGAGACAGTGAGATGGTGATATTGGTTGACTTGCTTTGACTGAATTTAGGTTTTGAAGGCTGTGTTGGACAGGGAGACTGGCACAAAATAAACCAGGACATGAATTAACACTGCACTAACTACTCTGCTATAATTGCTCTTTTGTATCTTCACAGTGCATTTTAGGTGTGCCCAGTACCTGAGTTGTCTTTGGAAGCAGGATAATCCACCTTGCATAAAGACGTCCTTAGTTTCTATTTTAGTAGTGACTGATGTAGGTTTATTTCATGCCCTGGATCCATGGCTTTTAAGATTATCCTGAGGAAGGCATTATTTAGAAGCATTTGGAAGAAGCAATAGTAGCCAAGAGGAGGAGACTGATCCAAGGACAGGATTAGGGAAGGGAGCAGGAAGGACTGAGACACCTGCAGCTGGGAGAAAGAGGCTGACAGCAACTGGAACCAGTGATCTGGAGCAGAGGAAGTACATGGCTGGTGGGATCTGGCAACCGATCCAGGGACAAAAGTTAGCTGTGCATTAACTATGCCCTGTAAAGAAGTTTTGAATGACTAAAGAAAAACCCTGTACCCAGAAAAACTGTTTATAATATAATTTACCCAGACTATAAATTAAGAGATCCAAATTAAGATCTAGACTTTTAAAAAGCAAGAAGAAACCAAAACATCCCAATTTCTGCTACATCTTCAGGTGATAACAGTATGTTGTCAACTAAATCAATGTAAATGAGTGCTGAATTCAGTGTTTTCTCACTTAGCTGTGAAGTATTGAGTGTTTCTTCAGTGGCATTTTATTCAAAGGTACCAGCTGAAAAGAAGGAGGGGAAGCTGTGGCTCCAGAGACTCACTGTCAGCTGTTTCATACAACACCACTGACTGCTAGATCCTGCTTTGGGGCATTCATCCTACATATGGCTCCTGAGGGCTTCCTGCACTCCCATTATCCTATTTTTTCTCCTTTTGTGAGTTCACCAGATGACTGAATGCACAAGGTTAATATTGAACTCAGTGAGTCCTTAGATGGAACTGCTACAACTTGATGGAAAGTTGTATTTGTTTTTTTGAAGATGAGATAATGTAGGAGTGCCAATGGCTTCTTGCACATAGGGGGAAAAAAAGATGAGTCTGTGAGATCTGATAATGTTCCCTGATCCCAGTATCTTGCAATAAATGCCATAAAAAAAAACAAAAAACACTGAGTGAGGCACAGCTGTAGTTCTTCTACACTATTACAGAGCAAGTACTTTCAAAAGTATCCATTGGAGGACACTAGAACACAACAAATCACAGGAAATACGCTGTTAAAAAAAAAAAAAAAAAAAAAAAAAGTACATTTCTCTTTCAACGAAGAAAAATGAAAGTAAAACATTGTTTTATTTACATAGCCTGAGAACCATTTATTACCTGACTGTTCTTCTTTGTCACACCTTCTATAGATTCATTTCTGCTTTGTTTTTGGAACAGGTGGGAGGTAGCTACATTATAGCTGCATGTATTTTCATGTGTTCTCATTGTAAATAACACTTAGGTTCAAGCTTGCCTGTATTTCTTTTATATTTTCCTTTTTGTTTTTTAATCATTTGTCAGCGTTATATTAGCTTTTGTATCTCCTATGTATATTTCAAATGATTACTTTTCTTGTATTACCTTACTTAAATCTCACAGCAAAAGTTCAATAAGTCTCTACTCATTAGTAATACATCTGAGTTATAATTCAAATAATGAGACGGTGCTGGACTGCACAACATCTTTGACTCAACGTGCTTCTTTGTGAATGAAAACAAGATTTCAGAGTCTGATTCAATCTAACACAAATTAACTGTCATCTGCTTTCTTAATGGCAGAATCCTACTCCTTTCTGTCCACTTCCAATGCACTGAAAATGGCAGTTGCTGAAATGATTTTCTTCCTCTGCTGTTCAGAGGGTGAAGGTAGCAGGTAAGTGTCACTTGTAAGTTGTTTTTATTTTTTGTCTTTGCCTCTGGTGTTCTTTATAGCTCAGTCCTGTTCTATCAGTTGTATTATAATCTGTGGTCTTAATTTCAGTTTTCTCTTCAGCTTCCATGCCAGTCCTTCTCCATTTGAACCAATCTTTCCTCTCGACTTGAAGTGCACTGGTAGCAGGATGCACAGCCTTGCTGTGTCATTTTCTCTTAGAACTGACCATTAAACATGAAACTCTTATTCATGTCTTGCTTCTTATCTGACTTCCTTGTAAGGATATTTTGAAAGACTGATGTATGAATAAATGTTCAGTGGGGAGTGGTAGGAAAAAGAAAGATAGGAGTTGTGCATGGGATAGTGTTTGCTTTCTGGTTCTACTACTCTGTATGGACTTTGTGGTCCATTTGCTGTCAAGTTTTTATTTCATTGTTCCATTGTAAGTAAAGCTAGGTTGTATTCCCTTTTTTTTGTTTGTTTTTGTTTTTAATATGCTTTTCATTAAACAATGCATAAAGTATTTATGAGGTGGCTTATAATGTAAGAGTAGTTTCCAAAGAGGAAAATATCATATTAAATACTACTTATAAATAATTCAGTTGAATCAGGCTTGTCACTCCTTAGTTTTACATATGGTCCAGTTCTGGAGTGATAAGTGTGTTTCTGCTTTAGTGACCTTTATACAACTGCAAGTTTAGTTCCTAGTGCAGTTTAAAGGGCAAACTAATACTTTGCAAAGTTCATGAATCAATGTAGGTATACACACAAAGAAACTGTAATCACTCGTGACATTTCCATCTTATTGCACAAAAATTTAACTGAGGACCACAAACTTCAGTTAATGTTTTGTGCTTCCATTTCCCTGTAACCTTGCCTGTGGTGTCTGTCTCTCTGCTTATGCTTGTGTGCAAAACTTAGCCATTGGTTTTGTTTTAGATTGTAACATAATGGTGAGATTCTGGTAGACAGATGTTCTGTTTAGAAGGTGGCTTCACAGTGATATGTCTGATTAACTTATTCCTGGACCCTCCTGTTTAACTCTCTATAACTATCTTCCTCAAATGATTTCCTGATGCTTACTCTAGACATCTAAGTGTTTATTATCCAACCCTATGTAATATTAAGCCTTGTACAGGATGTCTGCTTTTACTTATTGAAAGCCACCATTACTATTTAATTCAGGGCAGTGTGTTACCGCACCAGCTTCTACCATCTTACAGGGCAGCCTGCTAGAAAAGCCATTTGTCACAAACAACATTGAGATGTTTTTTTTCTTATGCTAGGGAGAAAGATGAAGGGATAGCCTTTGTGTTCTTCAGCTTGCATGTGTGTAGGCAAAATAGTGAAATCCCTAATACTTAACCTACAGTTCTGCCTATAATAAACCCTAAAGTTCCCCTGCTACTCACAATAAGTGGTGTCTGTCTTCTGTGATTGCCTTGCTGTCTTCCTTGACTGTAAGTGCTATTTAACATGGTTCACATATTTCACCGTGGCCTAATGCTTGCAGTTAAGATTATATTTCACATTTAGGAAGAAATCTGAATTGAATAATACCAAACTGAAGCTCAGAATATCTAAAGAAATTATTCCAGAAATGCTCAGAAATCCCTAAAACAATTTTCTGATTTGATATTTGAGATAAAAAAATGTAGCATGTTTTCACGTTTATACGACTGCTGCCTTTGAGGATTTATTTAAACCCTAACTTTGACAATTATAACTATTATCAAAATTGCTTAATAGCATAATTTTTTTGTGGCTTCCAGAAGCCTTTAACTTCTATTATGGTAACTCCAGTTTCTGCTCATCTGCAATTCATCAGGTACACCAAGTCTTATGTGCTTTAGAGCTCACAGATGGAATTGAATTCTGCCTTTACGGTGATGATAAATTGCTAATGAATCCAATATAAGCAGCCTGAAGAGAAATGGTGACTGTCTCAGACTTGCCACTTCTAGGCATGAACATTAATATTCATTATGGCCAAGGATTTTAGTTAAATTAAAGGCTATTTGATTCTAATATAAGTCAGGAACCTTCCTCTGTATTTGTGTTAGAAGTTGTCACTGGTTTGAATGTTTTCTAATCTAGACTGTCTACTGTGCCCAAATTTATTTTGCTTATGCATCATGGGTTCTTGACACAAATGTTTATTAACAACAGATGCCATTAAATTAATATGAAGAGGTATACTGTCATCTACAAAAAAATATAAATAAATAAATAAATCAGGTAGCTAAACTGAATTTAACTCCTTGACAATAAATTGGAGGACAATTGACAGGAGCCTGCTTACATAAGAAAGGAGTTTCATTTCATTGATTTTTACAAAATACAGCAGCCACAGCAATTTATAAAGTATCCTTGGGAAGCTGGAGCCCTTTTTTCTCCACAAGAGTCTGTAAAGTGTCTGTGGTAGAAGACCTAGGCAAATCCAGCCTAGGTCTTCCTTGAAAAAGATTAGAAACTCGCTCTGTCTCCGTGTCTGTTCTGCTGCACAATTTGGGACTCTTATATGTGAGAAAGTGACAGTACAGCAATCATGCATGCACGCAACATGCCATGGTGTTAATTGTGCTGCTGTCACTCCACTGCAGATAGGGTTTATTCTGAGGTAGATCAAAGCAGAAATCTGCCCCAGCAGACTCTGGCCATGTCAGCAGAAAGACGTGCTTCCAAAGGGAAGTCCTTTAAGAACTGTGGCAGAGCTAATGCTGTCCTAGTACAAGCCTGCCAACAGTCCTGCAGTGAGCAATCACTAGAAATTTTTTTTTGAAATGAATCAACTCTTACAGACAAGTTTCTTGGTGTGGGTTGTGGGGGGAGCATGTAAAATAACAATGACTTGAAAGAGCAGGCAGAGCTGCTCTAAGTCTCAGACTGTGAATGCAGTTCACCATCTGAGGTTTACCTGAGGGCTCTCCAATGATTTCTGTCAAACTTTGCTCTGGTTAAGGGTATTCCCTGCCACCTGTCTGCCCCAAGCCTTGGATGGTGTCTCTGTGGTGGAGCTAGCTACACATCTCTAAACTCAAACGTGTCACAAAACAGAGTGCATTTGCTTCCCCACCAAGAGGGGTGCTGCAGTGGTTATTGCAGTTGGGTTGCATAAACCCTATTCTGTTGCTTGTAGGATTGGTAACATTAGTTTTATTTTCCTTTAAGTATACACTTTGACTCATCTTCCTTAGGGATTCTTTCTGCACTGCAAGGAAATAAAAGTTGGACTTACTCATGTATACAGAACAGAACACATGAAAGAAGCAGTTGCAAAAGACTTTTATACCTGCTGTTAGCAACAGTAACCAAACTTCTCCTTCATATTTTTTTCTCATCTGTAAGTTGTGGTATTTCTTAGAGATTGTACATGAAAGTTAATATATTACATTTATCCTAGTAAACATAACTTTGGGACCTGCCTACCCACAAATATTCTAAGGGTAACTAACATGGACTTGTGACTTTATAAATAAAGCAGGATAAATAAAGAGGATAGCCTTTTACACAAGGTATAAAAATGGAGGATGATGATCTTTCTTTAATGTTTGTTTAGTTCAAGTGTATGAAACTGGATAGAGAATTTCTCTTTCCTAACTAGTCAGTGCAAACCAAGAAATGACATTCCTAACACTTAGAGTCTTGTCTTCTATAAGTAGGAAGCAATAAAAGATGCAAATTATTTCTTTTTCCCAGGTCTTTTCTAAAGGACATTTCTTCTAAGGTTACAGTCGCCAATTTCATTTTAATTTCCACTTCCATTAATGTTATTTGAAGAAGCTGCAGCTATGTTGACTGGAACAACATCCAGTAATCCTTGTTTTTAGTCTCTTCATTATTTCCACTATCAGTACCTGTGTAGTAGTAGTACCTGTTTTATTCATTAATTTGACCGTAAAAACTTGCTGATATTGGATCAAGGTCTGGGCCTGTTGAATTACACAACTGCACTCAGGATAACTTTGGGGATTGACTTAATGCCACTGTGGCATTAAGGTGACCGTGTCAATGCAAGAGTTGCAGCCAGGTGCCGAAGAACAGTACAGAATGCAGACAGAATTCAACAGGCAGAATGTAGCATGATGCACTTATTGCCCTCCCTGAGCACAACAGGGAGAGCTAAAGACAAATTCTAACCTTAACGTGGAACTTTTTGACTCCTATGAGTGTAAGCTATACTTTTTGTGGTTTGATGTATTCACTTCACTATTCAAGTTCATTTTGACAGGACAGTTGTATAAGATCACATCACCTTGGAGATGCTCGGAGATGTTGGAAGCTAAAAGCTTTGTGTTTCTGTGACTGTTGTTTCCATAGAGAGAAGCAGAAGAAGTTAACATCTTTACCTTTTCTCCTTTATCCATTTTAAATACAATGCTGGTACCTATTAGTTATCTTCTGAATCCAACTTAGAAAAACTGAACAGGACTTTTTGAGCTAAGTTTTCCTCAGAGAACAGAATTTGTGTAAAGTCATAAATATCCTATAATTTCATGCTAAAATATGTGAGGGAAGGAGAAAAACATGGTGAAATTGAGACAATAATCATTTCGTGTTCACCACATCTGTGGTCATGTTTCTATTTTATACTGTTGCTAACATACCCTTGGTTCATCAGAGAGTAACAGCTGCTAGTGGGAAAAAAAAAGAAGACTAAACAACAACAAAAAAAACACTACCACCACCACCAAGAAACACACAAATCTTCAGTTAGATTTCTCTATTTTTTAGTAATTCTTCAAGAATGACAAGTTGAAAACATTCCACCTTTCACCCTATGCTTTTTCAGTTTTTGTTTTGCTAGCTTTAACATCAAAGAATAAGTAAATAGCAATTGCTGCTTTTATCTTTGTGTCCCATATGAGGAATGAGTGTATGCAGCAGAGTCC
Source organism: Netta rufina (assembly GCF_964035555.1). Taxonomy (NCBI): domain Eukaryota; kingdom Metazoa; phylum Chordata; class Aves; order Anseriformes; family Anatidae; genus Netta; species Netta rufina. Next base: position 39,885,445 of record NC_140124.1, on the reverse strand, counting down.
CTGTTGTGGTTCCTGTCATGAATCAAAATGACTTCACCTGTCACTTTTAGAGTTAAAATTTGTAGTCTTGGTACTCAGACGGAGCATTTTACTGAGGATAAAATGACATGGTTCCAGAGCAAATTTCAGTTGTGGAAATCTGAACTGAAGAGTCCTGATGATTTCATACAGCAGATTTTATGCTAAGCTTTACTTGATCCATCATATAGGTGCTTTGAAGGTGACTTAATAAACCATGTGGAATTTGAACCAGGCTCTAGAGACACTAGGTCTAACGGAGTGTACAAAGTTGCTTGTTGGATATAAGAAAATAGCAGCCCAGCCTTCTGGAAAGGTGACCAGAAAAAGTTCTGAGAGGCTGTATTAGTTGATTAAATGCTTATTATGAGAGTTAGGTATAGTTCTAAATGGCTTAAATACAAGAAAACATCTGTGGTAATTTGTCAAGGAAAAATGTTTCCACTTGTTTCTGCCTTTTTTCTTGTGTTGCTTTTTAGCCATATAGTCTTGTATGCACTTTAGAGCTGATTCAGAGGTCTAGAGTGATTGAATACAGAATTCAGATTGAATTTCTATTAACTCCATGCATGGACTTCCTCTCCTTATTGCAGAATGCAGGTCTGTGGTCTGAGTTGTTTGGAAGTAATTATTCTGGATATACCTATCATGCCTTTCTGTGTAAGCAAGTCCTTACTGTTGTCAAATATGTTTTGCAGATGGAATATTTGTATCTGGATAATTAATTATTCATACTTTAATAATGTATTATAATTATGAATTAATTGAATGAACAAAATATTATTCTTTCTTGCAGTGAGAGTGAAGCTGGATTAAAGAGAATAAAGTTGTACTATTCCTGATAGTATAGACGTGTACAATAACTAGACAATGGAAAAATTGGAGATTAAAAAGGAGCAAGTGAAAGCATATTTATTGTTTTATTGCTTACTATTCACCACAACATCTTAATGTTACCAGCTATGTTTTGGGTGTTTCAGAGCTGGAGTTCATCATTGTTCCTGCTTCCTGGTGGCAGACAGCTGCCACCCTGCAGTCATCCCTTCTCTCCCTCCTCCTGCCCTCCTGCCTGGCTACTCCTGCTCCCTGCTCTTTCTGCAGGATCTGAGCACACATAGGAAGTAATGCTTTTCTGTCCTGCTGCTACTACAGTGAGGGAGGGAAACTGACTTGCCTCTGGTGATGGGCTGACAAAATCAAAGTAATATTAGTTGTCATAGATAATAGCAATCAGAATTTTTGGCTTAGTTGATGCAAGAGGGAGATTCCTGCTTTTCTTTTTTCCCCTGTCTTATTTGTGTAACTTGCCCCTCAGCATTCCTGGTCCTTCTTTGGGTGGGTAGAGAGGATCCAGCTTCAGAAGGAAATTATTGATAAAAAGGGACTGCACCTTGGTTCACTCCATTATGACCACCACTGTCCTTGGACTGAGCTGCTGTTGAACCACGTTGCTCATCATCTTTTCTCAATGATCAATAACTAATGAAAAACATGGCAAAGAAGTTTCAAAATATACTAGTAAATCTAAACTCTTTAATTGTAGTTTGACAGGAGCTGGTGCTATATATTCATAGCCAAAACTTTTTTTTTTTTTTTTTCTCATCTTGACTCAAGACATTTCAATTTAACCTTTAATGTTGATTTCTCCTTCATTAGGCTGGGGGTCCCATTAACTTAGACTTTTTGTCCATTCAATTTCCTCACTTTTAATTGAACTAGTTTCTATTATATGAACAAGGATAGATTTTGATTTATGGGAATTTTTATTCAATGTTCCCATTGTCCTTTCCTGCGATCAGCAGTCCCAGTGAGTGTTAGTGTTTGGTAACTGAAGATGATAACTTGGGTGCATTATGCTAGTAGCATGTAGAATTAGTCAGGTGCTGCTTAAAGTTGTTTTAAAATTATGCAAGATAGAGCATAAAATGTACAGAATTATTCTAGTGCATTTAATTAGTATTAAAAACAAGATCCACATTTGCATTCTTTCTTTTTGTATGTAAGTATGCACACCATCTGATAAGCTAGAATTGTGGAAGGTCATCTAGAGGAAGAATGGGATAAAATTTTCCCTGTCTCTGAAAACATCTGCAGATCTAAAATAAAAAAAAGTAGGAGGAGGGGGAGAGGGTGAAATGAACTAGAAATTCTGACAGGGACATGGGTTGCTTACAAATAAGAATAAACACTCTCCATAAGACAGCCCAATATTGCAGAATGGGTGAACTGCATAACTGGAACTGATGATCATTGATGCAGGATAGATTGATTTAGGGATGCTGATATCAACTCTTTATTGGGAGCGAGAATACAAAGACACTAACAAGCACTCCTTTCAGACCTTGGGAATGTGCTGAGCCTATTTTTCAGTTGAATATGGTTGTTTTCAGGTGGTCAATATGTTTCAAAACTATCCACATTGTGGCCAAGCACTGTAGCAGCAGTTTGCATCTTCCAGCTCCTGGCAGTTCATCTTTGGTAATTTCAGCTGTGAATACTCTGATCCTAGTGTTCATACTGAAAGTACCAGTTGAGCCTGGGAATGGTGGTGCTGTAAAAAAATGTGCTGGATCATTTGAGGCAACTAATCTGTGCTTGGTATAGCCTAGTTGGGGAAAACACATCTTCACTGCAGCTCATCCAAGATCTATTAACTAAAATTTCACCATGATGCCCTTCTTGGCCGTAACCCCACTCAAACCTGGGCAGGAGAGGCCTACATGTTATTTCCAAATGCAGGATAGTTGAGAGTCTGAGACAGGCAATTTGTATGGGTATTCTTGTGTAAACCAAGTAGATAACTCTTAAATGTGATGTATTTTCTGAAGCTTAGAAAAATACTTGGTAAACAAATCCCAAACATGCTTGAAGAGCTGAGAGCTATGCTGAGCATCTGCCATTTCCCCTGGGTGAAATTGTCAGCATCTTTTATAAATGCAGACCGAGTTGTCACTCTTGTTGGGATTTTGCTAAGGTTTATCATTCATTGTTGTAATTAGGACCTCCTAATTCCTTTGAGAGTGCATAACTGATACCATGTTAGCAGAGTAATGGACGTGTATTTTGGCCAAGTTGGCTGAGTTTTGACCTAGACATCGTTTTTTCTTCTCACACCAAGCAGAGGCAATATACAGCTATATACCATTACTGCACATTGCCATTATTTTTCTGCATTTTCTGTTTTCTGTGAAGGCCAGAGATCAATATAAATCCAATTTAAATCTCTAAATATATTTAATGCCAGCAAACCGATAAAACCAATTGAGGTGCTTATATAACCATCATTATTGTACTCTTTGGTTGACTAATTTGAGTAAAGTGAATGTAAGTACATCTATTAAAATCTCTCATATAGATTTATATTCAGTATTTTACATTCAATGTTTGTTTTCAGTTCAATGTAACTGGATTATAATCACATGGATTAGTTTCCTTTAAATTTGACCAAGCTAAATGCTAGATAGACTATGTTGCGGGCTTGTACTTCGCTGTCTGTAAATAGCTGGCAAATCCTTTTGAAATAGTAGCATTAATGGTGACCTTAAGAACAAAAATATAGATCAGAAAATTTCCTCTAGGCACTTACATTTATCTAATTTAAAATAATAATAATAATCAGTCAAAAATCACCTAAACCCTATCTTTCAAAGGTAATTTAACTCAACATAATAATGGTCAGGTATTTGTCTCCAAAGCACTTTCTGCAGCATATTTACTACTAATTTAAGAAAATGTTAAGAGAAGCAAAGCTGAAATGCAGCTGAAATCCAGGACAATGTGTTTATATAGAAGTCCCAATTCTGATATTGACCTTGGGTACCAACACCGGAAGTTTTTTAAGTCCTGATAGTAGATGTACTGACAGCCACATAGAGGGCATGGCTTTCTGAGGTTTTCTGAGGAGAGGCCTTGTATGGAGTGTATCTCTGCATGGGTTGGCTCCTCTTCTTCAGCACAGAAGACTACAACATTAGGGGAGGCATCTTTGTGACACTCCTATATATCAGATATAAATCTGATAGATTGATTTTAAATTAAAAACATGCATTTTCTTGTGTTTCCTGATGTGTCTCAAGGGGACTGCAATGTATACAGGCACTATTTTAATGTAAAATTATCTTTCTTAGCTTTAGTGTGTCAGTACCTCCTACACAGCATTCCCTTTTATTGTATATATAAAACTGTCAGCCTTTAAGTGCTCATCTTGAGAATGTACAAAGATAGCTGTAATTTGTCAACAAGTTTAAAATCTCCAAGCAACTGTCTCCTTTACCATCACACTTACTGTAGATGCTGCTCTGCAGATCATCCGGTGATTTTGCATACAGGTGTGCATGTATAGTTCTTACAGTTAATTATCCCAACTTGCTTTTTGCAAGGAATAGGAATCAATTGCTATTTTTACTGTGACATGTCTCCAAGATTAAAAAATAAAAATAAAAATTAAAAAAATTATTGTTCCAGGCTATCCTCAGTCAGCTATCATTTATATGAATTTAAGTTTACATTGGTATGGTTGGTGGTCAGTAAATATGACACTATTTGTCTTCTCCTGTTTGATTCTTAAGCAATCAGTCCAATAACCACAAGTAGGATGGATTTTTTTGTTTGTGTTACAAACCTGTCAAGTAAAGGGATATTTTTCTAAGCAATTGCTCCCTAGGAGAAGGGGAAAGGCACAAAAAGACATTCAGTCTGACCTTGTGCCATTGAGCCAGGGCAATATGCTGCAGAAAAAAAAGCTGTCAGCAACCTATTGTGGGAAATCCTTTGCTGGTCCTTAGGGCCTCATACCAATGAAAATCTGTGCCAAACAGATAACTTGCTTTCTAATCTCCCTGTCTGGTTTATTTGTATCTGTGGCCTAATATAAAATGCACTATGCTTGACAAGACTCAAAGCAGATGCTCTGTGTATAAAATGACATGTCCACCAGCCCTTTCTCTATAACAAGAGCCAGAAGTGGAGTACAAATGAAAGTATCCATGCATCTGTTATCAGGGTAACAGGGCCGTGTCTTTCTCCCTGATGTACTGCACTGACCGTGGGTTACACCTGGCTGACGATCATCTGGACTTATTTTGGGAGCACCTCAACAAATGCACCTCAAGATTTGGAGAATCTGTTTCCTTTGCTTATAACTTTTGTTGCTGCTGCAAAGTAACACACAGGTGAGGGTGCTCTGAATAACTGCAGGCTTCTGAGTGATAGGCAACCATTGTTGATACAATTTCAACCTTTGATTACTTCAACAGGTGCTTCTATTATTTGTCCCATATGATGCTTTTTCATTATTTCCTTCTCTCTTTTCTTCTAATTTCCTCCTCCCCAAGCTTTCATGAGTGAATACCAGCCGTGCTCAACTCCAGTGCCTTGTCCTTTGATAGCAATGAACCTGCTGTCTAATTAGGTGATGGGGGATTTAACTTGCTTTGCTCTGGAATGTAGACTCTAGGGCATGATACTGCTCAATACTGCATGTTTAAGTTTTTTTGTTTGAATGCTGTTTGGAAGCATGGTTATATTTACACGGATTTAGATCTCAAGAAAAACCCATTGTATGTCTAATTGATTATGCAGGCAGCCATTTGATAGACAAAAAAAAAAATAAAAAAAAAATCTGGGAAGATAACGTACTATTTTAGGTCTGTTTGTTCATAAGACATCCTGATGCTGTCCTATGTAAAAACTGAGAGGTGTTTTTTCCCATAGAATCAAAGTTTATCAAAGTTATTAACCCAGTGCTGTTCAAAGCAACTAAGAGCTCTACAAACGTCTTTACTACTTCTCCATCATTCTCCATTTCCAAAATACCCTGAAGATATGGCTAATTTTCACTGCCCATGCATAAAGTTAAAAATGCCGTTGTGCTATGCTGAATCAAGGATTTTTAGTCTCACAATCTGATATACATAAAGCATGATCTCCAGTACCTAAATATTTGCTATAGTATTTAGTGTGTACTAGGAAAGATTGATCACTACATTGGAAGTGAGGTGATGAAATTGACAAATAGAGAACAAGAAGGTGGTTGTTGTTGTTGTTGCAACAATAAATTGGCAATTTGCTTGTTATTACTTCCACTTGCTTAAAGATGCTCATGCTTTTTCATTTTTCTCCAGATATTTTCCTCACAATTGTAACATTTTGAGGTTGATTTAATTGTTTGGGAACCTCAGATTTGAAGATAAATAGCACCAAGTATCCTATAGCATACAAAAGAAGTTGCATGACCATGTAGATTGTCATGACTGTCTTCTCTTCAGTCACAGATTACTGGCAGAAGGATTTTTGCTGCAAGGCATAAGGAAAGGTAATTCAGACTGTTGACGTGTTATTGAAATGATAAACCACACATTTATTTCTTTCACAGAAAGAAATGTCAGCATATCAGCCAGGGATATTTTATGTACAGGGAAAAGGAGGTTTCTGGTTACAGGATATTAACATCTCTGTCTTTTCTATGGATCATGTTTGAGGAGATATTAAGTCTCTGGGTCTATCTTCATCTTTCTCAAAGGCCCCATCCTGTGTGTGATATCCTGTGCTCTTGGGCTGAGCAGCTTGTGGGAGTATGCAGTAGTCATTTACTTCTAATTTCTGAAGGCTCTGTCTGTTTGTTGAAGGTGGCTGTCAGTCAGACCACTGTTAATATGCCCCCTGATCAGTCTGTGGCACTGACCAGAGCTGTGACTGTTGTTGGACCACACTGACTTTACCTGGATATCTGGTGTGGTGGACTGCCTCCAGGGCACGTCTGGCATATAGTGTGGATGAGTAGTTGTCTTTGTGCACAATAGGCAAAAAAAATAATGGCATGTGATAACTCCTGAGTTACATGCTAGAGGTGATTGCAAAGCTGTCATCTGAAGAAGAGGCCAGGGAGTTTCTTGTGCACACAGAACCAAGTTATATGAATGATATATGTAGTTTTTGTCAGCAGGAGATCTCATTTCTAGACTCAAAACAACCTGCTGTAGTTTCTGTTCAGGGTTATGATGTAAGTTGTGCATGGCTTGGTAACAAAAACTCAATATGTACATGTGATCAGCCAAGGATGAATAAAATGACCATCTTCTATATGAAAGTTGAGGGATGAAGTCTATGACTCCTCTGATGTAATGTACTCTCAGTTCTCTTGGAAAATGGGTACTGGTTACACCATCATGAATTATTTCCCATTGCTATAATTTCTTGTCCTGCTTCTCTTTCATCTTACCCTCCCCTTCTTTCTAAAAAAAAGGTACTTTTTCATAAAGTAAGCATTTCTGTGATTTATCTCCCAATGGAAAGCGCATCTGTCTAAGAAGTTTTATCAGAAACATTGTTCAGTTCTCTTTACCACTCAACCAAAGATGATTAGTTGACAAGTGTATGAGATAAAAACTAATCTGTTTGGGGCCTGGGCTATTTGAGAAATGGAGAGATGTAGAATGAGGTTTTTTTTTTTTTCTTTTTTCTTCTCAATTTTAACATTAATGAGCATTTAATGTGACTATTATCTCTAAAGAGAGTAGGAACATTAATGAGATAGTAAACTGGTGTGTCAAGAATTTTCTGAAGCAGAGCAATCTTTGTAAACAACTTGACTTCGGGCAAAATAGCCAAATTGCTGTCATTTGGCAGTACATTATATATGAGCCAATGATACAAAGCATATTGTGCTCTGGGAAATTTCTGCACAGGGTAGATGCAAATGCAACCTTGACCTAGGGGACAGGGAAAGAGGTGAGGGGTGTTTGGTGGTGGGCAGATCGTGCAACTGCAGCAAATTTAATGTTTCTAAGACAACGTACATTCCATTTCTGCCCTATCATTTATATTGTGGAGCTGAAAAGAAGAATGTTGATTGTACCTGCCCATGGGAGATTGTACCAGCCCATAGGAGAGGAACAGATAATAGTGGAAAGCCTGTGCGTAATTTTGTTGAAAGTTCTCCTCATAGCAAGGTTTTTAATCTTTCCTTGCCTCCTCCAGGCAGGAGCATATGTTTCTATTTCTGAAGTCCAAAACAGCCCTGCTTGTGAAGGTCTAAGCAGAATTATTAAAGTAAAAGGTCTCAAAAAGTCACTCTGTGTAGTTCACCAAAGAGAAAGAATTGATTTGATCAGTTTCTAAGTACTCACAGAGAGCTGTGACATTGATACTGATACTTTTCTTTAGCTGATTAAAGAGATATTGAGTTTTAATGGCTAGAACACAATTCTTTAGTTATTTACTTTATTTTTTATCTATATGCCAGATAGGGCTGACTGTTGTAATAGGGGGCCATCAGCAGCCCTGGATGGCCCAGAAGACAGACATACCTATAGGTCAGGCCTGGATGCTAAGTCTGAGCTTACATGGATCCCAGGGAGGTGGGCAGGCCTGTGCAGCTGAAGGTCCCAGCTGAGGCCAGTCAGGGCAATGGCAGGCTACAGGTGCCCTTAGGGCTGTCACACATGGAGGTGCTTTGGTTTAAATTGGACATAACGTGTGGGAGTAGGGTTACTTAGGTTCTGGTTGGGTGGTTCTTCCTTTTTGAGTGCTTGCTCTGATAGCGCTGAATGTATGGGGAGAAATATTCAGATTGGCTACAGCTCCCCAAGTGTCTGTTTGTCTTTCCTTTGAAACTACAACGTGGTGGATTCAGCAACATGAGTTTTTCAGGTATAGTAATATTTTTCATTCTGTACTGAGTGTGGTACTTCCCAAAATAAACCTGTCCTGTGAACTTCCTACATGTTCTCAGGAAATGCTACCATTTTCTGTGCTCTGCAACCACTGGGCTGTAGCCATACTTCTTCACATTTGAGGTGGTTTTGGAAAAGGGGCTCTTGAGAAACTTAGATACAGAAGAGATCAGAAATTGAGGAAGGCTGTAGACAGTCCTTTTATTATTATTGTTTTTCTCCAGTGCATTAGCCAAGAGGGGTTAAAGCTTTTAGCACCTGGGCACGTGTACCCCATAAAGGTTTTCATGGGGCCAGAAAGCTGCTAACAATCAAGTAGGATTATTCTGTTACTTGCCCTGGGCAGTGGGGAGCCAAGCCTAGGAGAGATGTCATAGAACAGCTCTGCTCTGGTAATTCCTTACCTGGCACAGAAAAGCAGCTGAATTGCAGAGGGGAGAAGCTGTGTTTGGTTGTATAAGTGGATGCTTCCAAAATTCATCCTGAACTTTCTTCTTGCTGAATAGCTCCAATAAGGGCACTGAAGCAAAGCATATAAATTTCAGTGAACAGAATGTAGCCAAGCTGAAAAAAGTCATTCTTCTGTGAGTCGATAGTGTAATATCCAGGATTTAGCACGTGCAGATACAGTATTAAAGTTCAACAGAAATAGTTCCTGTGACCTTGAAAATGGGTTCTTCTGTAGTAAAGATACAAGCAATGCTATCTGAAATGACCTGCGGAGTCAGCAGATGTATAGCAGCTGGTGAATACAGCTTTTAGCTTTATAATGTACTTGGAAGTCTAATCAATAAACCTGACTTTAGGAAATACAACCTTTTCTCCTCCCTTTGCAACAAATATGACTTATATTCCATTTCAAACCAGTTTTAAAAGTATCTTTCCTCTTTTCTAAACCATTGGATTGTTAGGTACAAGACAATTAGTTTTCTTCTGTAATTCTAGTATTGAAAGCACTCAAATACCTATAATTTCCATCATAGCTACATCTGTGCTAATAAAAACACTTCCAAGGATTCTCCTAAAGCTTGGTTTTGAAGGCTGGGCTTTCTTTTTTTTTTTTTTTTTTTTTTTTTTTTTTAATTATGATTTTCCTCCATAACAGTATTTTATGAGGTTTTCCTCAAAACTTCAAGTTTGTAATTATTTACTGAGGATAAAGATGCATGTCAGTGGCTAACTTTGTTAATGTTGATATAGATGAACAGAGAAGTAGGAAACTTAGGTTTGAATGAGGTCTCTTAAAGAGAGGTCTGCTGATAATTGCTTGTGTCTAGTATGTTGAAGGCTAATGAACTTCATCTTTGTTCCTCACCATGCTTTAACAGGCTATCTCAGGTGTTGTGTAACTTCATAGGCATGCCTAGCCAGGAGCTACATACAGTTGCAGCCTTATGAAGGTCTTGGAAAGCTTTCAAGCCTTTCCAAAGCTTTCTATTAATGATTCCGATTGCAATCGCACTATATCACTGTAGGCATATAGTCTGTTGTGGGCTGATTACCACCTTTGCCACTGTATTAATTTCTGAAAAGACCCCAGAGGCTCTAATGGGAATCCTTACAGAGCAAAGTGCTAGGTAGGTGAAGAAAGAAGGCAGTCCTCTCGTCAGATCCATCACCTTCCTAGATGGGACAGAGAAATGTAGGGTTAACTCATACTTCCCTTCAGTTATTGCAAAAGGGTGACTCACAAAAGGATGAAGACAAGAAACAATATATGCAGGTCTTGGGGTGGTGGGAGTCCCTGTGTGCTGCTGCTGTTAATGATTGCTCTTCTCTTTTTTCTCATATACTCTTGGCAGAGTATGGCAAGCTGGGCAGCATTAGAGGCAGTGTGTCAGCTACTAATATTTGCCTGAAGAAAACTTCCAAACAAGCCAATATGACATTTCTTTCTCTTTTGAGGTTACTTAATCGTTTTAACCTTAAAAAGAAAATAGTTTTCCTTGATACAAAAGTTTCAAAGCGTGAAGTTGAAATGTTTCATGTGGCAACCCTTAAAGAAAAGAATTTAAAATTTTTCAAGCATTTCTTCTTCTCCTTTGAAAGTGTTAAATACCAAAAGTATTCAGTGGACTGGGCCTGTATCTGTAAGTTCTGTTGGTTTTCCTGGACTATACTTTCCTGAATTTTACCTTTGGTGACCATTTCTTATTTACTAATAAGTGAATTCATGTGCAGCCAGGTCATCAGTCTCTGGCTTCTGAAAGTGTTTGTATCTAGTGTTTGTATCTATTTTTAAACTTAAATGAAGGTGCTTTTTGGATGCTTTCTCTCTTTGTTTTCAAATGAAGGAGATTAACGTTATCATACCACTTTTTTCCCCTTTATAAACCATATGGGATTTTCTGTTTATTACTAAAAACATCTGGAAAACACTTCAGAAATATTTTAATTCCCTTAACAATGTTCATGGATTAAGCATTCCTTTCCATCCTTCTCCAAAGGTTGCATATTGTGAAACAATCTCCGAGTGAGTTCACAGTAACACTCAGTTTATCTTTTGAGTGCTCATTGCTAGTCTCTTGGTGGTAACTGGGATACAGTCATGCTGGAAGTGTCACAGTCTTGATACTGATTCTTATATTTTCTGGAACAAAATCCGTACTGTTTTAAGTATGTCTGGAGTCAACAGATTTGTGCTGACTTAGCAGCCAGATATAACCGTCTCTGAGGAGACCAATTAGAATTTGTTTTCAGTCTTCTATACTTGAGTCGGATCAGTAGTAGACTTCATTATGGATCAAATAGTAAGACACTTCTTAACTACTTTGTGTGTGATTATTGTTAGTGTGTGGTTTGAAAGCTCCTAGTCAGGATGGCTATAGATATGTAGATCAAACTGTGGTCCTAGCTTTATCAAGTAAGGTATTTGCTTTGGCTCAGCATTTTCACTTCAGTTTTGTTATATGAAACAACCTCTAGAATGGCCATTTGCAGCGTATAAAAGCCCTTAGTCCACAAACTATTTGAAAACTCCAGACTTCTTGGGGTTTATTTTTCTGTGGCTGTTGTCAACTGTTTTTAAATGGTAATTTTTCCTGGAGAGGACTGGATTTTCTCAGGCTTGTACTGGGGCCCTGGGAGCACTAACAGGCCTGGGGGGGGGGGCCTGACCAGCCTCCCTAGGTCACGGGATGCTGTCAGAGCTGCCAACAGCTCTGGACTCCTGCTCTTTCAGGAGCAGCCATCCCTTGGGATACCCCGGCAGCCTGTGCAGGACCCTGGCAGCACAACCCCATCTGTACTGTGCCTCTGGAGAGTAATGCCATTTTGGTGAGGCATGGTAATGATTATCCCCCTTCAGGATTTAGGGAGGGTTGTGTGATGTGGCAATGTGTGTTTCTATTGGTCTTCTGGATTTATTTCTGCATTGGTAAGGACTTTTTTTTGTTGTTGTTCTTAAAGGCTATTGGTTCTATGCATTTAATATAAATGCAGTTGTGCACATGGGTGTGTTGTTACCTCTCAGATGCTGAAAGCAAGATCTTGGAAGAGCATTTCAGATGTCTTGTTGGAGTCTGCAGGTGTTTTGTCCTGTGGACAGGAGAAATAAGATGCACAACTCTGTAACTACTGTTCCTATTGTCAGAAAAACTGAACATTTACGGTACCTTCTTAAAGCTGTATAGTACAGGATTTTAAGACTTATTATATAATTCATGGACATGGATGGATCCCAGGTCTGGTAATGGAAAACAGAGACCTTCAGAATGAGGTCATTGCTTTAGAGACTCAGTTGTACAACTAGTTATTACCAAGTGTAAGCTTTACTGCTGTGAAGGGACCTTCTTCAACACATCCAGAAATACATTTCTTCTTTGGTACTATGTAGCTTTGTGCTAAAGCTCCAGTTAGGTTTAAAAATGTCTGTGTACTCTGTGGTACATATGAAGTAAATCTGTCTTGGGAGATAGGTGTCCCTATCACCTAATATTGGAAGGGCCATAGTTTCTGGGATCTGGAAAGCAGAAGGGGAAATGGACTTGAATGTAGGTGGTGTTATGAGTTACAGGGAAACTCTGGCAAGTTGTCCTTTAAAAGGATAACAACTCTGCATTTGGATTAGGTTTCTTGTACATGCTGAAATGTCACAGCCAAGTGGAGACCAAGTCTCATTTCATCAGGGTCTGACAAGACTGAAATACAAGCAATGGAGTTGGGTAGTTATTTCAAAATCAATAAAAATTTAAAGTGTATCTAGTGCATATGGCTAGTGCTTTTAAAAAAAATTAAGGAATTATTTATACATGAAAATGTTGCTGAATTATTACATACTTCTCTGTCACTAGTTCTCAGAGTTATAAAGACAGAAAATATAAAATACTGTTTTCCAAGTAGAGATCCCAGAGTTCAGGGAGATAGTGATTTCTTTGCAGTTTAGGAGAGCAGCATCTAGTCTGAGACGATCTCAAACTCAAGTCTATGTGAAGTGCTCTGCTAGGCTTCTGTGCTGTAAATGTAAACAAAATTTTAAATGAGCGCATTCTCTCTATTAAGGGGAAAAAAAAGAATGTTAGAACATAAAGATGCCTATTACTTTCTGAAACCTACATTTGCTTTCAGCAGACATTGTTTTAACTGCTATTTATACAGCATTAAGTGCTCTAACTGTGATTACCTGTCTTACAGGACACAAGCATTCACTTAGCTTGATTGAAGTAAAACATTGTGATTTGTGCAAAACAAGTATGTCATGAACCCTAGACTAACTATCTGTGGGTGAAATCTCCTTGTTTCAAAGCGCTTGAGGGAGTCATTACATTAGACAGACAAAAAGTCTTTTATGTAAACTTTTGTGTTTGCTCTAAGGGTATGCTTTCTCATCAGATCTACAGGATAATTTAAGAAATCCAGCCTATCTGATCCTTTATCTTTAAAAGATCCTTTATCTTTAAAGGATCTTTGGCTTAACGTTGCTCAGCATAATTTTCCTGACATGCACAAATTACAAGAGTTTTGTTTTTATTATTATTTTAGTGGAGGCCTGCAGGTTACACGACTGTGTTTCAAGCAGAGAATTAAGTAACTAAATAGTTCCTTAGTTCTGAGCAGATAAGAATTTAACCAGTGAGTGCATCAACAAAAATGTTGTAAATAGCCGTTGAATTCTATAAATACTTGTATGTAGATATACTCTTATGTAAGTAGATAATATTGTTGACTGCTATAGGGATGCTTAAAAGTTTATGGGTTCCTTTTGCAGAACTAAAGCTTAAGCTGCAAGGAAATATTCTATGTGTTAATCTCTGTCTAAAACCTCTCGAAGCTGGACGTGTGAAATGAAGGTGTTGCTTTTAATTGAGCCAGGAAACCATCTTTGTTCCAAAGCTAGAACCAGGATGAAAGCCTGAATCTCACTTAGAGTCCAGGGATAGCTCATGGTAGTCCTGCCAAATCTGTTAGGCTAACTTTGCAGTATTAAGAGAACTACAAAGAGAGTCTGATGTTAAGTCTGTTGTAAGTTAGGAGGAGTGGGAACATCTAAGCTTTTTGGCTCCTGCTGTGGTAGCTCATAGTCTTACAGACATGGGGACCCTGAATGCTGTTGAGGCTTGATGTTTATCAGCTTTAGGAATCAAACCAACATTGGCTCTGCTGGGCATTGGATAGGTCCTTTAACAAGTAAAATATGCAGTGTGGAGCATGAGAATGAGATGTGAAGGAGTAGATACGTGACCTCAAAAATATGTTTGCTTTTGAACAGAGGAATAGGAAACATCAGCAGAAAAAGGGTACATAAATAGATCTTTATTTCCTTGACCGTGTGGGCTGTGATATGGTGATAAATCTCCATTTGGTCCACAAGCTTTGAGACACTGAGGCACTTGCAGTCCTCCATTGCATGAGTATCCATCTACAGTGAATAAGTGCTGATGTCCTTTGTGCTTTATTACAAATGTGACTGTTAGGTCATGAAAAATATTGTCCTGCTTGTAATTAATTTACTACCACCCATCAGACTTGAAACTTTTATGGCACAGAGCAGTAGTTGGCCACAACACTACTGAAACTTATGGGAGTAGAGGATCTGGCCCAGTGCCCTACTGCCTGTGAATAAAAAATAATAGATTAATATTGTCGAAATCTCTGTGTACCACTGACTGGATATATTTTGGCCTCTGTTAGCTATTTGTCAAATGCTTGATTTTAGCATAGTGCCATTGGTGTATATTAGGATAACAAGAAATCCATATTCTTCCAAATAGTGCCTATTCCACGTAGGGAAAATAAGATTTATTCATCAGTACTCTAGTCTTCTCTCTATGACAGACCAGAAACTCCTGATGTAAGCAACACCTGAAATAAAAGTAATCTGCACTGTTAAAAGTGCTTATTTGTTCGACTAGGCAACATAAAACCTGTTTTTCATTTCAATACATTTTTTTTTTTGTCTTGCATAACTAATATTACAGTTTTGCTTTCAGTAAGCTAGTGATGCTCAAATTCTTACTTGCAAAGTGACTTTGCTTTATGAGCTTGTCCTCTCCAGGTCAGTGTCCCTTCTTTTTGGCAGTGGGTGTAGCTCAGTTACGAGGTCTGAACTCTGTGTTTTTTATGTCAAGTCAACCTCATTGCTAAACTTACTTACTGCTGGGCCAGTAAAATCACCCTTCCCGCCTTCCTTGTTACTCAACAGCTACTCCATTAATTATTATACTCTGGTAAAGCCTGCATGTACATCTATCTCACCTATGAAACTGCAGCTTCACTCAAATAGTTTTTGGAAGAGAGCTAGCAAGTCTCTGCTGAAAGCACAAAGCAGCAAGGGCAAGAACAGTTTCCTCCTGCATCTGTCACAAGTGGCTGTGGTCCTCAAATAGTTACTTGTTTTTTGCTTTGCCGTCAGGTTTCTCTGCATAATATGATATTTTAGGAAAGAAACTTAAATTGTGAAGATGAAGTATCGGGTGGCAAAAATAATGGGTGAATGTTGGGGGGGGGGGGCTAATACATGCAGAAGAGTAGGAGAAATGATTAGATGAGCTCAGAAAAAGGTGGGAGATTATGTATGACATTTTGGGATGAGAAGGGAGATAGTGAAAATAGTGAAGTGTTAGTCAAAGGGATGGCTATAATTAGGTACCATTTCTTCTTGGATAGCTGGGTGAGTTTGGTAAATGAAGTACTTCTCTCCTTGAAGTACATAAACCATTCTTGCTGAAGCACTGGTTAGACAATGATTTAACCCTGAATGAGGAAGTGGTATCAGCTTTTATATTCCAAATTAGAAATGAACAAAAAGCACGACCAATTAAAACTTCTTCCCTACAGCAGATGCATGTTGTCTTTCATCCTTCATTGTGTGACCATGTAAACAAGCCAAGTTATATAATGGGTAAACCCAGAAGGCAGAGTTTGGTCTGCACTGGGGAATACTGGGGTGTTTGTCAGCATTTGATTTTTCACTGGCTACTTTTTTAAATTATTAAATGATATTTTACTTGATTTCAAACTGAGTTTCATAGTTAATGCATGCAGCTGAGGAAAGGAAATGTACTAGTGGCCTGTAACTATACGTGTAATACTTGCATTTTTAACTTACTGTTTTTAATACTATCTGTCTTTATGAGCTAATATCTGATTCAAGACTGGAGGCTTAGTCAGACTTCTCTTGAGTACTTTGAGGTTTTTCAGTAATACAAGTTTAAAATGAATTACTTAAAGTGGAAATAATTGAGAGAAATTTCAAAATCCATGTTGCCTGGAGGTTATTCTTACTGTTTGCTGAAACTGCAGAGTCTTGGAAAATGTAGCCTACCGTCTGATCAATAACAGTTTATTAATTTGATCTAAAGACTGTAGGTTAACATAGAGGCTGGTATTTTCTATTGGATTCTGGAAAAGTGTTAAATATGTTGGGGATAAAACTAGTAGACTTATACAAGTCTTTGTGTTTTTACAGACATTCCTCTAGGCAGTGTTTTGTTGGAAGAAGGGAGGATTGATACCATCAGGACCTGGCTGAAAAATCTGATTTTTTTTCTATCAGAAGGAACTAAAAGAGCATTCTTGACAAGTGTCCAGGGGAGGTGGGGAAAAAAACCAAAACACACCACCTTAAATAACTATTGCATTCTTCATTTCATTTGGAGAACACTGGAAGGCTTTCTTTTAAATTGTTTTCTTAATAACGTTAAACCAAATGTTTTTGTATTACAAGATAATCATAAATGTAGGTAACTATGGGAATCTGGCATGTTCTTTTTTCACTAAAACTTTTGAAAAATACTGTTTAATCCTCTGAATGTTTTGCCTTTTTTTTTTTTTTTAGTAGTGAGCTTTTTGCCTGCTATATTGTTTAAAAATATATATTTGCATTGAATTCCAGAGAGCTGATTGGCAAAAGTGGGAAGGGGAGGTGGCTTTCTCAGCTTGAAGTTATTGGCTGTGTATTTTTTTTTTTTAAATAATTAATTTTAAAACAATCTGAGCTGCTTCTGTTTCAGAAGCAACTTAAAATCTCTTTGCTGCTTTCCTTTAGGTGAGCTCAGCAATCCCTTTTGCTACTGACTGTTGACTCGCTAATGAACAAATTTAACAGATAGCAAAGTTCATATCATGTATGAACATGATATGAACTGTATGCTCATGTATGAACATGAATCATGTATGAGTCATAATATGAACTAAAAGGTGACTTTTTGATATGACAGTTTCTGAACATCTGACTTTATAGATTCTGATTATTTGAGGTTATGAGGAAAATCACTGATAACTTATTTACCTGATTATTGAAGAAAGGTAGCAAAGCAGGCTTTAGCACAACTTGTAGCCTGCTGTTTGGGAAGGTGCTTTTCTGAGGCTCTCGTATGTTGAGCTCTGCTGTAGCTGTCTGCTTGGCATCCTGGAGTGAGGATGGAGATATATTTTCTCCTAAATGGCCAGTGATATATCTGGGAGCATCTGACAAATTTTCCTTCTTTTTCTCTTCCAAACTCTTAGAAATTTGAAGGGCATACTGAAGGGGTCAGCAACAAAGCTGTAATAGGTAGAATATTAAAGGACAGAAGGTCTTGCCCACGTGCTCTGTAGATGTGGGCAGAATTGTCTTTGTGGCTCAGTGTTGCTCAAGCTCAGCAGCCATCCCTTCAATAATCTCCCTTGCTCTTCTTTTGCTAGAGATACGGCAGTTGCTCCTCTGATATGGGATAGGGGAAGCGACTGAAACTTAGGGATGGAAGGTGTCGCTAAGACCATCCCTCCTTCTCTTGATATGGGTGCAAAAGAAAATCCGACATCTTCGCTCACAAGAAGAGATGCCTGGACACGGTTTACAGTCCATCAACCCCATAAGAGCAGGGGTGATGTAAGACAAGGCGGCAGCACTCAAGCCCAAAACCTGATGGATGGACTCTCTTGGAAGGAAGGGATTATTCTTTCCAATTCCTTCAGTTTGGGGACCTGACATGGTCCCTTCCAAACTGAGGTAGTTTCTTCTGTAATTTTTTCCAACAGACAATTTTCATTTGTAAATATATAACTGACAGATCTGCAGAGGTTCTGGCAAGAGATGGTTTTCTGTTGCTTATCCTGAGTAATCTGAGCTAATGTTGCTTTATTGTTGCATTTAATCTTGTTGCTTTTTATTTTTTTTATTATTATTATTATTTTACTTTGGATAACTTGCTAAAATCCAAACAACTTATGTTGAAGGGAGGACAATGCAGCCAGTTCAAGACCTGTCTATGCAGTAATAAATATATTCAAGGAAGAAGCTGCATATGCTATCTCTAGATATATGTTTGCTCAAGAAGTCCTTGTCTGTTTGAGGTGTTACAGGGTATAAAAATACATTGGTAGACAGTTTTTACTGAGACTAAACTGTATTGGGTAACAGAATCCATTTACCTTTTGGTCTGGAAATTTAGTTTTGATACTAGATCTGCTCAGGATGTGTAGCCAATTTTATGTCATGAGCCACTAGACATGCTAATACGGAGGAAATTACCTATGAACTATTTTTAACTTGCTTTCTGACACATATTTACATACATCCTTGATGGGTATGATTTTTTTTTCCTAAATTATCTTCTCGTAGAGTGAGCAAAAACTTTTCCTAGCTTGTTATGAAAACAGTCTGTGCTTTACATAAACCCTAAACTTAGCCTTCTCCTGGGAGTTAGTTTATTAGCAAACAAAGTGATACATCTCAAATCTCTGGGGCTTGGCTGCAGCTGGGATTCCTCTGCTGGGACTCCTACACTTAAGTTAGGAATGCATGACTAGCTCTTGAAATGTATGTGTAACTTAAGCTGCCCAAGAGAAGGCTTTAACATTTTCCAGTTCAATATCTTTTTGCAAAAAAAACCACTCATCTCTGAAGGTTCCTAGTCCAAATGTATAAATATATTCAGAGGGGGAGGGAAAAGGGAGGCTTTTTTCTTCAAAACACCAGGTCCTTTGAAGGCCTCTCTTTTCTTTGGCTCTTGAGAATCCATTTCTGAAACAGCCATCATTTAAAGTGACTTGCTTACCTTGCCTGGAGGTATAGGCTAGTTTTGTGTAAATGATCAAATCCTTGAGGACAATAATTACTCCATGGTGATGACCCTTAGAGAGTTAAACAAGCTCTTCTGCTTGTTAAACCACTTTAAAAAAAAAAAAAAAAAAAAAAAAAAAGTGGTTATTATAATAGCCAATTTTCATATATATAATTTTCTATCTAGGAAATTTAAATAAAATGAAGTAAACTTACCCTGTGGTATACAATATATTAAGGTTGCAGGTGAGACGAGCAAGAAAAGAATGAGATTCAAAATATTTTATCGTGAAAATGTGTGGTGGGAAATGTGATGTTAAAGCAATAAAACATTAACCTTCCTTATATGCTACTTTGAGAGATCATATTTTGGCATGCTTGATGACATAGAGGATTTAAATAAAGAAATGGAAGATGAGGTCAGAGGTGTACGTGTCCCATGTTAGTGGGCCTGACTTCTAATGGAGTGGAGAACAGTCAGTACTTGACGTTCAGTGAAAGAATATGAACACAAGCAGACATTGAGGCTTTTTCCTCTCTC
This sequence comes from Netta rufina, assembly GCF_964035555.1. Lineage (NCBI taxonomy): Eukaryota > Metazoa > Chordata > Aves > Anseriformes > Anatidae > Netta > Netta rufina. The sequence goes on along the minus strand of NC_140124.1, from coordinate 39,865,731 downwards.
CTGTGGCTGCATCCACATCTTTGCAATTCTTAGTTCTTGTAGGACTTCCCAACGCATTGTCTAGAGAGAAAGCTATCCTAAAGCTAACCCAAAGGCAAATGGCAGATAGCAACAGGCTTGGCTTTCCTTTTTTTTTTTTTTTTTTTTTTTTTTAAGCTTGATACAATATTACTGGATGCTTTTATGCTTTGCTTTCTGAAGCAAGAGTAGGATTGATGTTTCCTTCAAAAAGGTGTTGCCAAACTGCAGCATCCTGACCATGAAAAATGACTGATCTGAGGTATGATATGATTTTACTCAGCTAGGCTACTATTGCAGGGTGGTTCTTACAGCGCAATTCAAAGAAATTGGTGCTCTCAGGCCAGAGAATTGGTGTGGAAGTGATGCTTATTGCATTTCCTGGGATACATCACCTCTAACTCTCTTTGACTTGTCCATGGCAAACTCTATTTAAACCTGTTTGTAGTTCTGTCCCTCTTGATCTTCTGTTACGTACATTTTATTAAAGCTGTGCTTGTTAAGGTAAATACTGTCTGTTTAACAGGCTTAGCATTTGCAAACAATTTTCCTGACAAAAACATAGTACTTAAGGTATCTTATATACTATAAGGCAAATAGGGATGCTTGCACACTTCTCAAGTTTAGGATGTTACCTTTGTTAAAGGGTTTTATGAGAAGCATATTCAAACTGTTGTTGTCTGATTCCAGGTCTTTTCCCCTAGCAGGTACTAATTTTAAATGCATTAAAAAAAAATCAATTAAAAATATATATTAAGTGATCACCAAGGGGAATTAAGCACTTCAAATCCTTGTAAGTTTTAGTGTGCTTATATGTTGAGAGTTCTGAAGCTCAGGTGTTTATCTAGGAATTGACAAGGATGCCCAATAATGACTTTCCTGAAACAAATTTATTTTTGTGACCTTCAAGCAAGAGAAGGACAATCTAGTTTTTGAAGTCTTGAAACTGTATTGCTACCTCTTTGTTTCAAACAGTCCATCTAGTAAAACAAACCCAGATGATGAATGGTTGTGTAAGTAACTTTTTGATAATCTGTGGACGATTAATGTGGTAGAAAATCAATCAGCAAGTCAGACCCCTGGGAAAGCAGCATGAAATAGCACTACCAAGCTGCAGGATGCGTGTGCAGTACACAGAAGTAATATAAGTGGGGCCTCAGACTCTGTTTTTCTCTTTCAAGATTTCATTGGCCAGTATGGTCCTGCCAAACAATATTTCTCCTTTTATTGTTGCCTGTCCTGTGACCTGCAGAGTCCTGAAGACCAGGTGGTGAAACATACACAGTTAGTCTTGGTAGCTGTTCTGCCTACTCCCTCTGTACCTCCTCAGAGGGACAATTCCTCCTGCTCTCCCACCCTGTCCCCTCACTGCTGTTAGCAGAAACCCAAGCATTGCTGAGATTTACTGCCTTCGGTCATGTTCACCCTAGCCACGTCAGTGAGCTTTAGCGTGGCACCCACTCATGATGGGGACAAGCACTGATGTTCCTCTGTCCTCTTGTAACCAGAAATCATGTCCAAGTAAGGAGGAGGTAGAAAAACACTGTCACTTTCCTGCTTTTGCAAGTGCTGCTGACTTGAGCAAGGAGGATTTGATGCTTACTGCAGAAAGTAACTATGAGTCACAAGCACAGACCTGGTGCTGCCTAATGTGCTATGGATAAAACTCATTTTCCCCTTCTAAGCTAAATGTTTTTTATTGAGCTTTCAGGAAACTTAGATATTGTCATCCTATACTACATAAACATTTCAGTGAAATGCAGTTAACGTTTTTATAAGCTTGTAATGTTTCATCTAAGTACCAGATTAATAAGACATTCACGTAATGATCTTTCTTGCAAGATAAGGTCAACAAATTAAAATGTCTAGACATAAGGGGCTGCTTTTTTCCATCTTTTTTTTAATCAAAATTTCCCTTACCCCTGTGTGAATGTTTCAGTATGTTTGATACTAAAAGGGGAAGATGAACTTCACTGTGGTCTTCTTCCTTTTATTTTCTAATGCTCCTTACATAGGGACTCTTTCTGAGTTTCCGTTAAACTATCAGCAGTTCAGTCATGACCATTTTTCTAAGCTTTCTGCAGTGGAGACAGTGGCCAATGCAGTCTTTCAGGTCAAGTGGCTTATCTAATCTATTTCACCAGCATCCTTATCAGTCAGAGGTTTATTTTCATTCAGTGTTGGCTTCAGAGGCAGATATCTATACAGACAATGTCTAGGAGTTCTCCAGTTCTTAGTCTTTTTTTTTTTTTAATTTACTGGTATTTATTTTTAAACTTGGTAATGGCCTCAACTATTGTGGCCTGTGTTTATGAAATTTAATTGCCACCTGACTTGAGAAGGGGGTTCTAAATAAAATATGTTTCTGTTTAAAAGGTTAATAATAAGGTGAAAGCATCAGTTCACTGAAATCCTACTTATAATTATGGACAGAATATGCTGAGGAAGCATGTTTGCTGAAGTACTTTAAGTGGTCTTGGTGTAAGCGAGGCTTTCGCAGAATAGATCAAATTTTCTCTTAATGATTGCCTCTGAAGTGTTATTTTGAAAGAATAGCTACCTGCAGCTATATGCAAATCCTGTGCCCGTACTGGTGAGAAAAAAGTCAATTTTGATGTATTTTGTTCTATTAATGATTCAACTGTAGGTTCTTCAAAAAGGATAACTTGATCTAAGCAAACAGGAACTGCCCTTTCTCATCTTGGTCTACAGCAGTGTGTTTTTTTTTTGTTTTTTTTTTTTTTTTTTCAGTTTACTGTGTCTTGGCTATCAGGAGAAGGATTTATCTGCTTCTGTATCCTCCTAAATCTCCTAAAGAGTAGTTATCCTTCAAAATATGATATTCCTGAATGGTGCGAAATATGGTACTCCAAGTGTATGGTTCTGTAACTTGATCCCTTGAAATATCATATTACCTGTCACATGTGTAGCATAGCAAGCACTGTATTTGCCTTTGAAGATTCTTCAGTCTCTCCTGAACTAGTGTTAACAGGCTATGGCTTGCTTGTTTCTAATGGTTTTGCAAATGCCTGTGATGCTGTGTAGTTCTTGGAGGCTCTCCTGGAGGTGTTAAATGCTAGGTTAGAACATGCCTCAGGGAATACTGAGCTTGGCTACAGCTATAGCTGTGCAACAAATATTATCCATATAAAATAATTGCACTGGGATTAACTGTCTGATCTTAAAACTCTCCTGCTCTTAAGATGCAGTGTGACTTTGTTTCCATAAGACCTTTCCCAAGTTTCTAAAAATTCAGTCTGTTCAAACTTTCCAACTTTTTTTCTCAGTGATATTAAGAAATGTGTTTTGTATAGATGGAATATTGTTCTGAAGCTATTAATGGATACAACACCTAAAAATCAATACTTGAAATAGGCTTTAAGGCATTAGTTAAGCCCATTATGTTTTAAACCAAAAAGACCGCATTCATAAAAACCTTTTAGATTTAGAATGCCATAAACCTCTATTTTCTCTTTCATCAAAGTTGCTTTGCTATCCCCAGAATGCCAAAAAATTTCACCAGATTCACAGCATCAGTAGTTGCATTTTCATGTCAAATATGCTCTGTACCCATTTTTGAAATACGTTTCCATTTTCTGGATTCTACATGCTTCTGGGCTACACCCACTTGCATGTGACCTTCTGGCTGCTACTGTATACCTCTGTATGGCTTCCACAGTGAATCAGCTCAGTTTCATTTTAGTTTTCAAATTAAAGTCTTAATAGTCCAGTCATGATGTGTGACTACATTCTGTGATACTATTTCTTATTACTACTTCTGTAGTTATGGAATGTCTGGATGAAAGATTTTAATTTCAAGGGTGTTTGCCCTTGGGAAATTTCCCAGAGGAATATGGAACTGCTTGGTTTCTGGAAAATCAAAGAAAGAATTCTGAGAAATGTGAGTAGACAAGTTGTTCTATTTCATAATGAACGCAGCGGGACAGCTAAGGAGTTCATAGATGAAGAAGGAAGGGATGAGGTAATGGTTTTGCCATGTGTTGTGTAGTGGTGGGTTTTTGGTGGTCAATTTTAGCACACTTATACTTCCTGGCTTCTACTGTTACAAAAATTTGGAGACTTGGAGATGTTTTTAAAACCCTCTCCATTGGTTTTAAAACCCAATCCTCCAACATTAGCAGGGGGTCATGATGTTACTGACTTTTATTTTCTTTCTTGATTTTAAACACAGGATACCTGTTTAAGGTGGTTGCATTTTACATAGCAGGCCCATCTCAGAAGTGAGATTTGAGGAAAAATATTAAGTCCTTCAGAAGACTGTGGAGCTGGAGGATGTCATGGGGAATCCCTTCCATCTCTGTAGGATAATCTCTGTTTCTTCTGAAGCTGGAATCTTAACAAGTTTCTTTCATGGTGGCTCTATACAGAAAGTAGAGCACTTGGAAAATAGTCTTTGATTTTCTCCTATCCACTTCCCCTTTTCTTCCCCATTCTTCCTTTTGCAGAAGAATGGTATGACAGGTCTTCAAGAACTAAGTCTTTATATAGTGGAAGTCTATCAAAAAATACGAAAAATGACTTTGTACTGAAACCTTGTGATAGCTTGTCTTCCTTCAGGGAAAAGAAGGCAAAATAAAAGCATCCAGTCTCATGGGTGCGGAGTACCTTGGATGTTCTTGATTCTAGTTCCTGACTTCTCTGGATACACTGTTTCTTCCATGGTGAAATTCTGTTGAAGTTTTTTCTTTTTTTTCTTGGCTCTGAGTCAGAGGAGCATGGCTCATCAGAATGTTTTTTTCATTAGCTGATTTGATCATTAATCTTTTTTTTTTTCAATGTAAGCCACAAAAGCTTGATGTTTTTTTTTTTCTTTTTTTTTTCTTGTTTCATGTGTAGTATTATTTCTGAAGATGTTATATTGTTGTTTGTAGATTACACCATTTTGCTAAGACTGTTTGAGGAAGGTGTCTCCCTCCCTCCCTTTGAAACTTTGAACCAAAGCCTGACGTATTTGAAATTCATTGATCCTGTCTTTGTTTCTTAATACTGGTGCTGTCAGTTGCCTTAATTATACCATGTGTCCTGCTCAGTCTGTGTTGCCTGATTAGCCCCAGATGTATGATTGATAACACTGGTAACAAGTTGGTGGTGGGAAACCCAGGATCTACAGATCCCAGCTTTACTCTAGCCCATGTACTTTAGTACATGGCTCATAGCTGTCATGAGTACATTTATAGCTTTCGTTTGTAAAAATTGCACTATATATCACATTGCTGTATTAAACATAAAATAAATAACTTTGTAGGCTCTCTGCTGTTGGAACACTTAACACCTTCCTCCTCTCTGTATTTCTAGAAAAATTTGTCTTTGACTTTTGACTGCAAATGCATGGATAGCTTTCTATGCCTGTTAATGGAACACTATCTCTGCTTTGTTGCTCCCATGACAATGACACTTTTATATAAATGGCATATGTACTGTACATGTGACTTCTTAAACTTGCCACTTGAAGTATAAACTCTTGATCAAAATGAAGTCTTTGACACATGCAAATTGTAGTTCATCTTGTCTATATAACCTTTGATCATTACTGCATTACCTGAGTTTCATTTTCATAAACCAATAAAAGAGCTATGTTACTTAGCCTTGAGTAATTTTTTCGGTATTGGGAAGATTTTATAACGGGTCACTTCTTTCACCTGGGCTCACTGAACATAGTCTTGCTCTTTGATTTTTAGATTGAAATTTGAAAATAGTTGGCTATTTAAAAAGTTGAAGTCTTCTCAGTAAATGATTGAGCATCTTCTCAGAGATATATTCCATTAAAACAGTTAAAGAATTTGTAGCTTTTGTCACTTTTATCAAAATGTTTTCCAACTGGAAATTCTACGTTGTTAGAAATGAAGTGTCCCTGTATTCTGCAACCTTGACCTTGCCAATGTCACTCTTCCTGACATGTGCAATGTGTATTACAATATGTGCTCTACTGATGTTCCGGCCTTTAAGGCGATGTCTACATTAATAAACTATGCTGCTACCCTACTGACAAAGCCACTCTACTGAAAAGGGAGTATAGTTTAACTGTGTGAAAGCAAGCAGCACTTAGCCATTCGCCCTCAAGTACGCAAAACAGGATGTGTCACCTCTTCCTTATTAGTGTAGGCATAGCTTGTATTTGTTCTCTGAAAGTGGGTACACAAATTATTTTTTTGTGTGTAATTTTAATTTGGTGGTAGATAAAGTGCCTTATGTTGATGGCACTGAAGGTATTTCCTTTTTCTCTGTAACGTGTTGGTATTACACAGGACAGTGCCTATCCTGCCACATATGGTCCCAGAATTCCAGTATTGCCTTTTGGACCTTCTCCATACCGACTTTCCTCAGAACAGTGAGTCAAAAAAGTGTCCCAGATGAAGCTTTGATTTGGAAAGGAAAAGCAAGACTTCAAGGACTCCCACAGCAAGTTTGCTGTTTCGGAATGATTTCATGTGAAAAGGAATTGGAAATAGTTGCATTGCAGTAGAAACTCCTGAGATAACTGGCATATGGGAGGAACATCTGACTGACCTACACCCATAAAGCGGGTCAGAAGGGTTCTCTTTGTTAAATTTGAGAGCGGAATTACTCCTTCTAGAGGTTTTCCGGAGGTGGAACTGTGGCTTGGGAATTATAGCAAGAATTTTATCTGGCTTGTTTTTGCAGCGGATCAGACCACGTGATAAGTAGCTCATTTCTCAGTATGACAATGTCTGGTTGTGTTTGTTTTTTTTTGACTCTAAGATCTTTTTTCATAGCACTGTGACTCCTTGGCTCAGTGGAATCATTGTAGATTCATTTTACACGTTAAAAAATGACTAATTATCTAAGGGAGCCCCCTTGCTTAACTAAAGGAGAAAATATGCTCCATAATGGAAAAAAACCCTATCACTGCCTTTGGTGTTTTGATACAGGAGCTAGTATGGTTATTAATACATATAAAATGGATTGTATCCTCCTTGCTATCTTCCATTTGAAGTTTAATAGACTTTAATGAAATTTTCATAGTAAAATAACTTGCTGGAAGGTCAAGAAAGCCAAAAATAAAATAAAAATAAAATAAAGCTGGGAATAGAAGTCATTTGAATGTCTGTCTTTTGCATTTATGATGATAGTACTCCAGGCTAGAAATTCCCAGGAGCCAGTTAAGAGCAATAAGGAAGGGAGGATGAAGGGTTAAAGATACGTGAAAACAGCATAAAGCACAGAGGAATTACTGTCTTTTTTGCTAGTCTGAGAAGTTTCCATTTGATAGGTTGACAGAGTTATAAATGCTGTATTACCTTAAATGCTTTCAGAATGACTTATACAGAACCTTTTTATTGACTCTTAGCATGTTTTGATAATCCTTTGAACCCATGGTCATTTTTCATTGCTGTAAGAGCATCTTCCCTGAGGCTGAATTGCTGACTGGTTAAAGCTAGTAGGGCAGCAGAGCAACCCAAAAAAACCTTCCTGCTTTGCAGGTCAGACACAAGTGCTTTGATTGCTTAACACATTTTTCTTGTTTGTTTGAATTATTAAGAGAAATTGTTTAGTTTTTCTAAAGTTCTTCATGTGGTAACTCTAGTGAGGTTTTTATATTACTAAAATAATGTTAATGAAAATGTGAGGACTTTTAGTTTTGAAAGCAGAATTTAAGGGACTAAGAAATGCACAGCAGCAGGCATTAAATGTAGCCACCCAGTGCAGCCACAAATTGCTCTGCAGAAGCACCCATATTGGGTTTGTTTGCTGGGGCCAGTGTGGCATGCTTCATCTTTTGGTATCTCTGGCTTTCCAGAATATCTGAATCTGTTAGGGCCTAGTCCCTGTGCTCAGTAGGAACTGAGGTCATGTGTTGGGCTTAAGTACTGGGGCTGTGGTTGCAGAAGTCGCTGCAGTCCGTAAAGCATGCTCTGCCAAGATAAACAGACTGTGTTTTATTAGGCATAATAAAGATTGGAGAAAAACATGTACCTCTTACTTTACTTAGCAAGAAGAAAAATTGTTCTTTTTCTCTGAGAAATATTACAGAAGTGGAACTACAGTGTGGCAGGAGTGCATGGAGGCTGTATTTCAAACTGAGAATTGTTCTGCCTCTGTTTCGCCACAGAGACTCGTTAAAATGAAATGGCATGATGAAGACTGGTCCAATGCCTTCTGTTGGGTCTTGAGGAACCAGTAGTGGGTCATGTGTTTGCAAGTGCAGTCTTTTAGTTGGGTTTCTGTCTGGCTTGAAAAATTCATGCTTATCTTGATATGGTTACCACTGTGGTTTAACATCATATAGAAGTATCTCATTCTCTAGCTCTTGAAGCTTGGATTTGAAGAAGTAAATGGTTGGCATGTCTTGCCTATGTGGATGGGTGATAGCATCTTGGGGATACCTGGTGTGTAACCTGGGGAGCAGAGAGAGGACAGAAAGGAAGCCAAAGGAGATGGATGGAGGACTGTGACTAGCAGTGAAATAGCTGTTCTGTGGATGTGCAATCAGTTCCTCTGCACTAAACCTTTACCTTCAGGATCCTTTAAATGACTTAAATCATGCAGAGCAGTCTTATACAGATATCTATGTTTTTAGGGCATCTAAAAGATCAAAACGGAGAGACCAAATTACATAACATCTTCCTGCTCTGTTGTTGTACTATGGTGTCTGTTTAGGGATTAGGTGTGAAGGTAAACAGGTCTATAGTAAACAGTGTATATTGCTTTCAGATAACTTCTGAGTTGTGCGTGTAAAGAGCTTGATTAGCAAATCATGTATCAGTCTTCAACATAAATGACTTAAATCCTTTTTAACAAACTCAGTGCTGTCAAGCTTCTATGTAACAAGGTAAGAACTGGATAGATTTTTTTCTCCTGACACTAATACTATGCTATTAAAAAAAAATAATGGGGCCGAGGAGAGAAAAACCCTAAATGCTTCCTCCCCTTTTAACATATAAACTTCTCAATAGTGCCAACTGCTGTACAGACTATTCTTCTGCTTGACAAAAGTTTCACTGGCTTCTGTTTATAACTGAAAATAGTTTGCAAAGAGTTTCAGTCCTTGCACAGTAGAATTTTATTTTCTAAATCATGCTTAGTGCTACTTACTTCTTGTGAGAGAATTAGTAGGGGCAAAAGTAAAGTATTTCCTTAAGACAGGGTGGTGGGACAGGATAGCAATTTACTAATAGTAGTGTAGAAATAGAAGAAATAGTCTTGACAGTATCTTGTCAGATGAGTTCAGTCTACTCAATCTTGAGTAGACTTGCATCTAAATGATCTGGGATGGAAATTCTAGGAGTCTGACATGACATCTTGTTTCCATAGTATAAAAATATGGAGAATATGGATGTGGGCTTGATTATAGGTTTGTGAACAAAATCACAACTGATCCAAAAGATGGAGCTACATGTCAGTTGCACAAAAATGTCTTTCTGCTGTGAAAGGGAAATATCCTTACAGTTTTGTATAAAATTGGTACTTCTGCAGACTAGACTAACTTGCTGTAATAGTCCTTTATTGCCTGAAGGGAAAAACTGCAATAAGAATATTACCTTTCAGAGTAAGCATCTCCAAGTGCAGATGAAGGCAGGAAAGGAAGGAGGTGTGACACAACCTGACTTTTTTTAGTAGCTAGAGGAGGTATATCAAGCCATGAGTCCTTCAGAGCGAGGTTCATTGGGAGAAGATAATTTAATATAGCAGTGGAGACAGAAGATTTGTGAGGTCAAATGCTCAGGCAAGATTTACTCCTGCACCAGTCAGGTGGTGAGGCAGGGCTACAGTGAAAGAGCCGGACTCCTAACTTTTTTTTAAACTTCTAAAGCTACTCATGTGCATAAGTAATTATGCATATTATTATACCATAAGGATTATTAATAAGGAATACTTTCAGGATGAAGCATTCTGGTTTGAACTAGGTTTGGACATTTTATTTTTGAATGTGCCAGAAAAACACTTGGCAGGTGAAGGAGAATGGGATAGAGCTGCTTTATTACAAGCCTTTCTTCCCAGTGCCTAACAAGGTTCCTTTTCTTAATGCCCTCTGCCAAGAGAGTTGCAGAGGAATGTTCCTGGACTCAGGCATAAGGACCATGGCCACTCAATTTTCTTGTGTATGTTCTGTCCTCTGAGAGTAGGATTATCCACTTTAATCTTCTTCCCTTCCAGAATTATTTTTATTCCTGGCATGAGTGACCTGTGCAGATGTAGAAGAGAAGACTGGAACTCCAAAAGTCAGAATAGTGGGTACAGAGAGATACAGACCATTAGGACAAACTCTGCAGGAACCAGAGGAGTTGTGCCTCTGTTATACGGTGAATCTTTGTACTTGAGATTTTGCCAAGGAGTTGAAAAAGTTGCTGCTGTCTGTAAAACTTATTAAATGATTGATTCCTAGTGGCAGAATGTACTGGGGTGTGGGTGGATGATATATCTGATGTAATGTGGTTTGAGACATCTGAAATAATAAAAACCAATTATATATTTTGGTCTCTTGACTGAAATAGCAAATATCTCATTCTGCATAAATGAAATAGGTAACAGTACAGACAAGTGGATGTCTTGGTCTTGCTTCCAAAGAAGTTAGAAGCTCAGGGCCTCTTTGGTTTTAAAATAAGTATTTAAAATGACCTTTGACAGGAAAGCTCTGAACCAAATGGAACTGTCTTGGGGAGGCACAATGAATAAAATGCAAGGAGAAATGAGACTTCATGACTATCATTCAGTAATAAATAAGAATCATAGGTCCAGTGATCAGAATCACTTCTGTCATATTAATACATGCTCAACAGTTCTTGTTGTGGCAAACTGAATGCTGTATTCCTCTGTCAAAGCCATGTACACCCTTAATTTCTATAGTTGTAAATTATTTTAGTGGCACTGTACCTCAACAAAGAATTAGACTTCTCATCTAGAGAACAAATATATTCTGTGATATGCACAATTATAACTGCCATGGGTGCCCTACTTTTCCATGATGCTATCAGGTTGGAAGTTAGGAGAAAGTTCTTCTCAGAGTAGTTGGGCATTGGAACAGGTTGCCCAGGGAGGTGGCAGAGTCACAGTCCCTCGGGATATTTAAGAAAATGCTAGGCTTAGTGATGAGGGACATAGTTTAGTGGGTGATATTGGTGGTTGGGGAACAGTTTGACCAGATGATCTTAGAGGTCTTTTCCAAACTTAATGGTTCTATAATTCTATGTAAAAGGTGATCTATAAGGTTGTCAGTGACCAGTTCTTGTCTTCTACAACTTGTAGGTTTACTTCATTACTGATGTGACTGCACTAATACAACTGCATGTGACTTGAAGTACTACCACAGACTTCTGCACACATTTTGTTTTTAACTTCCTTAAGTAATAGCTGTCCAGCAAAGCACTTCTTACACACGTGAACACTTGAAGCTGATTAGTGTCATATGAGTGCTCTGCCGTCAAATGGGGGGGGTGTGTGCTATCCATTTCATGCCTTTTCCAGTAGAAAGAACTCAAATTATACATACAGGTGCTGTGTTCTGGTGTTATGGTCCTTCAGAACACATATGAGAGAAACAGCAAAGCTGACATTTGATATGCACTTTTCCATGCTTGTTTAGTAAGCAAAAGCTGAAATTATGTCTTTGAAATTACTCTTTAGATGCCATTCAGAGAACATTAGGAATAAATTAAACAACACAAGACTGAAGATCTATGACTTTGGCTTCCAGCAAAGTCAGCCTTTAAAGCCAAGATCTGTTTTCTGAATCTTTCTGTAAGGTGCACAGCTGGGCAGTTCAATAAGTCCAAGAGGGAGTGAGGAGCAGGGCCTTATCAGACATTTACTTTCATCTCTTTGCCACTTCATTCTGTGAGACTGTATATACAGAAAGCAGATTGGTGTTTAAGCTCCCTACAGACCACAAAATATTGCTCTTTCTGCTATCTTCAAGGACTTCAATAAGGAAAAACTGCCAGTCTTTCTCTAGAATGATTACTTGGAAAATGGTGTTTGAAGAGTGAGGGAGGATGACATTTTAATTTGAGGAAATGTTTCACTTCCACTTATCTATCTAATCAATTGATTCTGCTGTCATTAACATTGCAGTGTGTGGCAGGGAGGTGGCAATCATAGGTTTCACCTTGAGATGGAAGTCTTTATATTCTTAAATATAATATTTTCCAATTGTGAAGAAGTGTTCCAGCATAAGTACTGTGGAAGTTATGAAACGATGCAGCCCATTGTGGGTTGTGTCCCAGTGGTGCATGTCACCCTTGGGTGGGTTGGCAGTGGGAGCTGTCAACCCACCCAAAAGAGCAAGCCATGTCCCCAGGCTTCCAGCAGACAAAGGATTCTTCCTTGCTTTATACAAGGTGTAGTATTTGAGTTGGTAATGTCACAACAGGACCAGATGATCTCAACTTCTGAGCCCTGGAACAATCTCAGCTGACAGAGTTATACTACAAAATCATCTGGGCTTTCTGGTCAGTTTTGAAAATTAAACCATGAATTTCCATGTATTGGAGGGAGCTTGGAGCATAGCATGCAGTTGGTATTTATGATTTAGCAAATGCATCAGAATTCCAGGCTGCCTAGTGCATAGTTAAAAGTACCAAGAAAAAAGGTTTAATCCTAGAGATTTAAATCTGATGTATAAATTACAATGGCAATTAAATTGAGATAACACTAATTGAGATAACCTGTTCTGGCCAATGCTCCAGGTAGTTGAAGGAGGAGACAGTTTAATGAGTCAGATATGCAGCTGGTGCTACAGAAGTGTTATATGCGGTCTGGTGTTACCTGTAACCTGGAGCTGTGGTGGATCTGTTTTCCTCCAAACTATTCTGCTCCAGGTTCTTCTGCTTTAAATCTGCATAGAGGAACAGTAGGGCAGATCTTTTGGAGACAGTATTTTCTCAAGAAAAGGGGCTCATTTTTAAAATAACACTTCTAACAATTATTCTGTAAAGGTGCTTGAGGCTGATTTTTTAACTGTTCTGTTGTGTTTCACATATGGTGTTGAAAAAGTGTTCTGAAAGTCAAAAAAGTGTTGAAAGTTGAAAAGCATTTTCAAACACTAACCTCTTTATCCAATAGTTTATTCAGGCAAGGGAAAAGAGGTATAGGCTATATGCTTTTGAGTTGTGAGCATGCAATTTCTACAAAGGAAAAAGTGGCCTGTTACCATATTTAGACTTGTGGGATCCTATGATGCCATCCTGAATTTGTGCCATACTTATTTTCTTCTGTTGCTATAAGCTTTTATATCTCATTGAATCATTATCAGGTATACAAGAATATGTCATTTAAAGTAATTTATTGAATCCCTTGTGAAGCAGACAACAAGCTTGAAATTGTGCCCATACCCAAAATGCAGATGGATATCTCTGAATCATTTTAAATTGGAGAAAAAATTGTAAATCAACATAAATTTGCACTATTAGAGATCCTTGCAATACCAGAGAAAAAGCTTTTAGGTCAGTTTTGACTTAAGGGTGTGTGAAAATGCAAGCAGTGAGCTATTTCAGATGTTTTTCTGAGCTCAAAAAGCAAGACTTTGTTGTTGCCAATAAAGAGGATTTCATCAAATATACTCAATCTCATTGCAGTTTCTCTTTTATCTGAAATAACCTTTTGAGCCCATATTTTTTTTTCCTGTTTCCTCAGATCAGAAATGATAACAAAATGCTCCTGGAAGCATACTGTGTAATTATTAAAGTAGCCATGGAAAAGCTTTTCTCTGTGTTAGTCTGTCTTCTGTGGACGAATGACATACGCAAACTTGAAGCAAACAAAACTATAAAAACAACAAGATAACTTAAAACTGGAGTCTGTTATTGCTTTTGCAAATAAGTTGCACATACGTATATGTCAATTTGCATGTTTTTTTGTTTTTTTTTTTTTTTAAGACTATGGACGAGGTAGATATGGAAGAAAAAGGAGAAGCATAATTCTGCTTCTGAGATTTCATTTCTATCATTATAATAACAAATGTTTTAATGCAATAATTTTGATCAGAATTTTCATTTGACTAGCTCATGGATTTCACTTCTGTATCAATACATCTGATAGATTTGAGATGTCCTAAAAAATATAATAGTGGCAAGTAATTAAAAAGAGCACAATTTCCAAAAATATACTATTGATATTTTTTCCCAGAAGAGAACATATCTAAAGGAATACTTAAAATACAGTGAAATACATTAAAATAATGGGTAAATGAAGGAACTGTTTAGTATAGCTAGGAAAAAAATGATAGAGCATTATTTAAATGAAAGATATGCTTTGTTTAGTTCTTCAATACATAACTTTTCAAAAAAAGTTCATAGTTGCAGTAGTAGTACCTTAAACAAAGCAAGTGTTTGCTTCATGTGCAAATATGCTTTATACGCCACTTAACTTATGTCAGAATTGTAAGTGGGGAAACTTGATCTCTGTAAAAGTGATCTATCTATGTCTGCTTTCAGCTTCTAATGAAGAACAGTGTTTTAATTTGTGATATGGCTTTTCTGCTTCTGACAAGCAGTAGAGGGAGACCTTTGTATTTAAAACAAAGGTTGAACTTGCACAAAGTCTGTGGTTTTGGCCAAATGACTAGGAAAGCAAATCTGAAAAGTTGAGCTATAACTATATACTTAAGAATTTTTATAGATATTCCTAGGGAAACTTATCACATTACTCAATGGCCTGCACAATAATCAAAATTTTATATTATTAGTTTAAGTACTTTTATGGTGGTTTTCCTGTGTTCTCAAGTCAGTAGATCTTTCGGCTGTCCTCAATGTTTATGGATCCTGAACTGTATATCTGCGAGGACAGCTGGTTTTACCTGCTGCCTGGGAGGGGTTGTGCAGGAGGGTGTAGCAAGGGGCTGTTCCCCTCCTCAGACTTGCCTCACCCAGTAAGGCACTCACCTCAAAGGATGCACTCCACCTATCTTGCTGTGCCATGTTCACCAGCTTAATTTTTGATCCCATGTTAGTCAGCAAAATTCACTTTAAACCATGGCTGACATTTTTATGGTGGTGGCAGTGATAAATCGAGAGTAACTGCATTAGGATTATTGCTTCTCATTTTCCTTTCATCACCCTTTTCTTGATCATCGATGCTACCTAGTTGTAGTGAGGTTCTGGTTGGCCTTCCAGCACCCATTGCAACCTGCCTTTCTCTCAAATGAGAGGATGGAAGCACTACTGCTTCTGCATGCAAACCTTAATGGAAATGCCCACATCTGTCACATCAAGGTCAGGTTAATGTAACACACATGATGTGCTATGGACTAAACCTTTTAAATCAATCTTGAGTTGATGAAAAATGATTTTGATGCTTGTGGTGCCTGGGACTTCCTTGGATACAATTCAAGATGCTGTGTTTCACCGACAGATCTATAAATGGCCCTGGAACTTTTCCAGTTGACAAGATGATTTGGTTTTTCTTCCCCCTCAGTATGAGGAAGTGGAAGTCTATAAACAGGATTAACTTCTGTTTAATAGTGAGAGATGCTGTTAGCCCCTCTTCTGTGGGTAATACGTTTCTTTTGAGGGTTGGGAGGAGGTAGTGTAGAGAAGGGGAAGAAGGTATACCCTTTTGTGATGAATTATTGCAGTATATTTCCTGGCTTTGCTGTGTGATCTTAACTTCTTTTTGCAGCTTAAATATACAGATCTGCTCTGGAGAGCAGATTTGTGCAGGTCTCGGCCCCTTCCATATCTCTTCTGCTGCAGCTCCATGTTGTGACTTAAAATAAAATTACACACCTAGAAACCGATAGCCCACAAACTAAAGAAAATACTTTCCCTCTTTCTCATTACATTGAACTGGGTTGTAGAGCTTGGGAGGGTCTCAAATTATTTAGTGGGATTTTATAGTTACAGCAGAGGAATAATATCTATGGTCTTTTTCATGTTATGAGGCTAATATGTCTATAACTTTGGAAGATTACAGAAGAGATGGGGGAAATCCTTATAGAAACTTCAGCAGCACTAGTGAATATAGTTGGTTATTTTTAACTAGCTGGAGGAAAAGGCCTAATGCCCAAAACACTTCCCCCCCCCCCCCCCCCCCCCCCATGGAGGCCAGTGACTGTGCAGCTCTAAATGAATTACCAACTGCTGATAAATTGCTGTATGTGAAGATTAGTCTGCCTTCCAAGCATGTTGTGTTGCCACGTGGTGCATGAGAGGAATATTGCACTGCAGGTAGATGCTCCCTTCTCCTTCTGAGACATTTCACCAGTGGTCATTTTCCTGTGTTCAGTCACCCATGCAACCTTTCATGTTGGAGAAATACACAGTGAAATTATAAGTGATTCTAGAAAAATCACTTGTCAGAAGTTGATTAGTCATTAACACAGTTGTCTTCTTGAGCGTCATGTGATTGTTAAATGGCTTTGGTAGTAATATATCAGCTGGAGATGGGGCAGAAATGGGCCACCTACTTTTATGGAGGCTATGAAAGCTGTCATTGAATGATGAACACAGTGAATATGGACTGAAGAGAGATAACAAACTAGTGATATCCCCAAAATAACTTTCTCCCCATTTTCCCAGGGAGAAAAAAAAAAAAAAAGTAAGGGAAGAGAACACACGCGGAAACCCAAGGAAAGCTCACAAGAAGATCTGAAAAAAAAAAAAAAAGTTGATAGGCTCAGAATATCCAAATATGATACACTTATTTGCAGGCCCATGATGCATTTTTAGTATAGAACATAAAGAAATGAACTGCATTAATTCTGGAGATGATATTTCTTTCCTGAAACTTGTTTCTGTGTTCTCCCCAGCCCTCCACCCCACAACAGTTCTATGTGTGACTTAAATGCTTTTCTGAACACCTTTGTTGCAATTAATGCCCTAGAACTTCAGCTAAGGGGAGGGTGTAAACTTGTCCTGCTGCAGGTTTTTAAGCTTCTGCTGCCAGTCTGTTGAGTACTTCAGTCTCTGCTACTGAGCAGTTCTGGTCAAGAGGATATTTCTTCTTACAGAGCAGATAGGAGCGATGAAGTCTCTGCTCTACTGTGTTCAGCTCTACTTATCTTGTTAGTTTTAAGTATGTGTTCAAGAAGCTGACTCTTCCAATATGTTTTTTTCTGCTGCCTTTGCAGAGTATGTGATTGGCAGCCACTCACATAGCATTACACCCTGGAGACTCCAGCACAGCTGTGGCAACCCTGAGGTTATATTTGCAGATAATTAAGGATTTATAGCAGTTAGAAAAAAGCATGAAATATATATATTCTATATATTTTTTCCTTTCTACAAAACACTTACCTCTCTTCACTTGTTGTCTGTATTTCAAGTCTTTTAGCTTCTTTGCTCTCAAAATCAGTTTCTTTGGACTCATTAGGTGTTATAAAATAATGGAAAAAGTCATGTATACATATGATTTTTTTTTTTCCCTTAGAAATGATGATATGAAAACTGTGACCTTCCCATAGACCTAGCTTTCTGCCTGCACATCTCTTCCTGAAGTGCTTGCCATTGCTCTGGCCTTGTAACAGAGTGCCAGATAGTTGCAGGGATATGCTCTTTGTAACTGTATGGTTTTGCAGCACTTGTCTAATCCATATTTAACAGGAATTTAATGTGTCCTGCGGAGGCTGACAGGACTTATCTCATATATTGTCATTACCTTGAGATGGCTTCTTCTCCTCCCTCAAGGTTACTTAATAGGACTTTATTTGCTTCTGAGTCTGCTATGAAAATGTTAGCTCTTCCTTGTAGAAGTGGAGCAGACCCTGCTAGTGGCTGTGGAGGTCTCGAAAAGTACTTCAGTCACATTGTCCCAGACCAAGATGCTCAGTATAGAGAACAATTTAAACCTAGGCAGGAATTTGGGACAAATCAGCAGGTCCACATTTACCAAAGCAGAGAGGATAGCAGAAAACAGGAAGGTAAGGAAGGGACTCCTGTTTGGGCAGCTGATTTTTCTCTTCCCTATCACAAGTTTCTACCTGTTTCTTCAGGCATTACTTTTGTAATGAGTAAACATTGCTCCTAATGAAGGTTTGTGTGAGAACTCAAAATGCACATTGATATGAGCTTTGCAAAACTAAGGGCTCCTATGCATTCTTGACTTTTAAGAAATATTTTGGGTAGGACATAAAAACCAATGAACAATCACTTTTAATGCAGTCTAGCAGCAGATGGTCTGTAACAGTGTATGGACTTGCTATCTTTTTTGAAGTCCAAAGTGATACTAGCCAGCAGAAATGAGGATAATGAGGTGAGCAATTCGTTTTATGAAAAGCAGGCAAGGAAATTTGTTTTTTAATTGGTCTGCCATGTGAGGCTAAGGTTAAAGCATTTAAGAATATAAAAATTTAGGTTTCAGTGGTGTTCAGAAAGTCAATGTTTTGTACTGCAAACATAAACTGAGGGAGTTTAGGCTAAAGTTGGTAGGCAAGGATCACAGGAACAGTTGCAGTGAAAACACTGAGGTCAGAATTGGTTTGGGTTTATATGCTGGCATGTTAATGGTTGTTTTTCCACAGTCTTCTGTGACTGGCATAATGAAGCTTTCTGCTGCTTCTCTCAACATATATTTGACATCTACTTCTAAGAAAAAGTGGAATCTATTCTAAGACTGATTCCATTTCCCATTACAAAAGCACACGTATATAACTTAAGCTGCAGGAGAAATGTATTTGAGTTATTGAGTTTTCATACCTTTTTTTATGGTGTAATACATTGTGAAATCTGGAGGAAATAAGCCAAAGGAATGTTATGCTGGCTTCTATATGTGGCGATCCTGGAACATAAAGCCTGTCAGAAAATGACTGTGGAAGAATGTCAGCATTGTATGACAAAGCTTCTGCCCTCACTCACGTCATTGCTTCTACTTTCTCCAATGCACTGTGAAGTCACTGTGCTAAGACCTGATAAGGAAACATGTACAGCAGATCCCTGTACCCTTTATAATGCTGTATGCAGCTGCAGTCTCTCTTATGGGCCAGGAACTGGCAGGGCTCATTGAGAGGGCTTTAAACTAGGTAGGAAGGGGGATGGGGCTGAGGCTAGGATTGTTGGGGCTGTGCCAGGGGGAACAATGGCAAGGCTGGAGGATAAGGCTATGGCCCAGCTGAAGTGCATCTACACCAATGCACGCAGCATGGGTAACAAACAGGAGGAGCTGGAAGCCATCGTGCGGCAGGCAGGCTACGACTTGGTTGCCATCACGGAGACGTGGTGGGACCAGTCTCATGACTGGAGTGCTGCAATGCCTGGCTATAAGCTCTATAGAAGGGACAGGCAGCATAGAAGGGGTGGTGGTGTGGCTCTCTATATTAGAGAGTCTTTCGAGGTTGTAGAACTCGAGGTTGGGAATGACAAGGTCGAGTCCCTTTGGGTTAGGATCGGCAGGGACAACAAGGCTAGTGTCCTGGTCGGGGTCTGCTGTAGACCGCCGAACCAGGATGAGGAGACGGATGAGGAATTCTACAGGCAGCTGACAGAGGTTGCAAAATCATCAGCTCTTGTACTCGTGGGGGACTTCAACTTCCCTGACATATCCTGGAAGCACAACACAGCCCTGAGAAAGCAGTCTAGGAGGTTTCTGGAGAGCGTGGAAGATAGCTTCCTGACGCAGCTGGTTAGTGAACCTACCAGGGGTGGTGCCCCGCTAGACCTTCTCTTCACAAACAGAGAAGGACTGGTGGAGGACGTGATCGTCGGGAGCTGTCTTGGGCAGAGTGACCACGCAATGGTGGAGTTCACTATTCTTGGCGAGGCCAGGAAGGGGACCAGTAAAACCGCTGTATTGGACTTTCGGAGGGCTGACTTTGAGCTGCTCAGGACACTGGTTGGTGGAGTCCCTTGGGAGGTGGTTCTGAAGGGCAGAGGGGTCCAGGAAGGCTGGGCGCTCTTCAAGAGGGAAGTCTTAATGGCGCAGGAACGGTCTGTCCCCACGTGCCCAAAGACGAGCTGGCGGGGAAGAAGACCGGCCTGGCTCAACAGAGAATTGTGGCTTGATCTTAGGAGGAAAAAGAGGGTTTATAAGCTTTGGAAAAGTGGGCAGGCCACTAAGGAGGACTTTAAAGAAGTAGCGAGGCTGTGCAGGGACAAAATTGGGAAGGCCAAAGCTCATCTGGAGCTCAATCTGGCTACTGCCGTTAAAGATAACAAAAAACGTTTCTATAAATACATCAACACAAAAAGGAGGACTAAGGAGAATCTCCATCCTTTACTGGATGCGGGGGGAAACTTAGTTACAAGAGATGAGGAAAAGGCGGAGGTGCTCAATGCCTTCTTTGCCTCAGTCTTTAGCGGCAATACCGGATGTTCTCTGGATACTCAGTACCCTGAGCTGGTGGAAGGCGATGGGGAGCAGGATGTGGCCCTCATTATCCATGAAGAACTGGTTGGTGACCTGCTACGGCACTTAGATGTGCACAAGTCGATGGGGCCGGATGGGATCCACCCAAGGGTACTGAGGGAACTGGCAGAGGAGCTGGCCAAGCCACTGTCCATCATTTATCAACAGTCCTGGCTATCAGGGGAGGTTCCAATCGACTGGCGGCTAGCAAACGTGACGCCCATCTACAAGAAGGGCCGGAGGGCAGACCCGGGAAACTACAGGCCTGTCAGTTTGACCTCAGTGCCAGGAAAGCTCATGGAGCAGATCCTCCTGAGAGTCATCATGCAGCAATTGCAGGGGAAGCAGGCGATCAGGCCCAGTCAGCATGGCTTTATGAAAGGCAGGTCATGCCTGACGAACCTGATCTCCTTCTATGACAGAGTGACGCGCTGGGTGGATGAGGGAAAGGCTGTGGATGTGGTCTACCTTGACTTCAGCAAGGCTTTTGACACCGTCTCCCACAGCATTCTCCTCAAGAAACTGGCTGCTCTTGGCTTGGACTGGCGCACGCTTCGCTGGGTTAGAAACTGGCTGGATAGCCGGGCCCAAAGAGTCGTGGTGAATGGAGCCAAGTCCAGTTGGAGGCCAGTCACTAGTGGCGTCCCCCAGGGCTCGGTGCTGGGGCCGGTCCTCTTTAATATCTTCATTGATGATCTGGACGAGGGCATCGAGTGCACCCTCAGTAAGTTCGCAGATGACACCAAGTTAGGTGCGTGTGTCGATCTGCTCGAGGGTAGGAAAGCTCTGCAGGAGGATCTGGATAGGCTGCACCGATGGGCTGAGGTCAACTGCATGAAGTTCAACAAGGCCAAGTGCCAGGTCCTGCACCTGGGGCACAATAACCCCAAGCAGAGCTACAGACTGGGAGAGGAATGGTTGGAGAGCTGCCAGGCAGAGAAGGACCTGGGAGTGATGGTGGATAGTCAGCTGAATATGAGCCAGCAGTGTGCTCAGGTGGCCAAGAAGGCCAACGGCATCCTGGCTTGTATCAGGAACAGCGTGACCAGCAGGGCGAGGGAGGTGATCGTCCCCCTGTACTCAGCTCTGGTGAGGCCGCACCTCGAGTACTGTGTTCAGTTTTGGGCCCCTCGCTACAAGAAGGACATGGAGGTGCTTGAGCGGGTGCAGAGAAGGGCGACGAAGCTGGTGAGGGGCCTGGAGAACAAGTCCTACGAGGAGCGGCTGAGGGAGCTGGGCTTGTTCAGCCTGGAGAAGAGGAGGCTCAGGGGTGACCTTATCGCTCTTTTTAGGTACCTCAAGGGAGGCTGTAGCGAGGTGGGGGTTGGCCTGTTCTCCCACGTGCCTGGTGACAGGACGAGGGGGAATGGGCTTAAGTTGAGCCAGGGGAGTTTTAGGTTAGATGTTAGGAAGAACTTCTTCACTGAAAGGGTTGTTAGACATTGGAACAGGCTGCCCAGGGAAGTGGTGGAGTCACCATCCCTGGAAGTCTTCAAAAGACGTTTAGATGTAGAGCTTAGGGATATGGTTTAGTGGAGGGCTGTTAGCGTTAGGTTGGAGGTTGGACTCGATGACCTTAAGGTCTCTTCCAACCTAGAAATTCTGTGATTCTGTGATATTTTCCACCCTTCTTTTGTGAAACTTGCTTCAAGAAACTTGCATCAAAATTAAATCCTTGGGCCCATCGGACAGTGCTTGTTCAGAATTATTTTAAGAAATCTGTGCAGATTTCCCATCTGTCTCTGCTGACGCTGTTTTGTTCTGGTTTCCCTTGTGAAAACAGGTAACATGGGAACGGGATGGGTCACCTCACACCTTGGGAAGCAATGGTCCTTGTGTCTGTTGTCCTAGGGAAGTTGTGTGCTCCACCATGCTCCAAGTGAAATTCCCATCCTGATGATGTACAGGGCACCTGCAGTACAGAGCAAATCATCAGAAACCAAAAGTTACATTTTTCTCCTGAATTAAAAACAAACCCGAAACAACAACTTCCATGTATTTTTGAGGAACAATAGGTAGATTCCAGTTTTGTATGTACATTTACATACCACAGCTCTTGACCCTTTGACACAACTTTCACATTGTTTGGCATGTGATATTTTGTGATACAAAATGCCCCTGAATTCAGCTGGATCTTCCAGCAATGGCCACTTGTTTAGTATCTTACCACATGAGGTAAAAAATCACATGAACAAAACTTAATTTTACCTATATATTTAATTCAATATTTAATTAAAATACAGAGGATTCTTTATGACTGTACTACTGGTGTGACTGCATCTCTGTTAAAAATCTGGAAGCCTTGTTTGTTTTCAGGGTCTATGGGAAGGCACCAGCTGGCAAGTACTGATTGAGCTGGGAGTGGAAATACCCCAAATTGCCAAATTGACTAAGAACCTATGGAGTCATAGGCAGCTCAGGAAGCATGACGTTTTCACCCACTGCTGTTTTTTTTTTTTTTTTTTTTTTTCTTAATACTGAGACTGGGCCAAGTGCTTTTAGTAAACCTCTGGAAGAACTGGAAAGTGATACAGCTTATCTTTCCAGTGCCTGATTCTTGCACCAGAGCCAATGTTATTACTGGTCACACTCCTGTGTGTCCTGGGGACTGCTGCTGCCACTCTTTATCCCTTCCACATCCATGACAAGCACTTCTCCTGCAGTCCTTTCATCTGAGAACCACAAACACATTAAAAGTTACACAGAGTTTTCCTGAAGTTCAAATGAGTTCATTTGGAAAAAACAACAAAACTCATGCTTGCTAAAGTTATCTTTACCACTCTTATATCAGAAGAGTTTTAATAAATTACCCTCTGTACCCTGCCTTATCTTCTGGTGTGTCCTAGAAAATAATTCTTGATCATACCATTAGAAGGAAGATGTGGAAGAAGGACAATAAAACACAGTTGTTGGCAGTACTGTGCAGTTGCCTTCTCCATTAGTTGAAGCAGCAGTGTGATGGGCTGTTAAATCAGGCCTCTTTCCCAACCTGATTTCTTGTGATCTCTGCTGCGCCGGCATCTTCTCACCTGAATGATTGCAGCTAGCTTCTAGATCTTCAGGGAGATGTTAATAATGCACATAATATCATTGTCATTTAAGTTGCTCTGTCCGTCGTCTTCTTTTATCTTTTTTTTCTTTTTGAGCCTTCTACTGCCACAAAATGAGAATGAGCTTCTCATTCTCATTTTCTCAAAGCCCTTGACAATGCACCTGAGAGAATGTTTTGCTCTCCTTAGAACAGGATGGTAAATAAGCCATTTTCTGTCACATTTTTCTATGCATCCTACCAATGTCCAAGGATGCATCCACTTTATAATCAGTGTTTACATTGGTAACAGAAATTGAATCCTTATTGTATGTAAAGACATTTTATACCAGCAAGTGGTCTTTTTTGCTTTTGTTCTAACTTCTGGTCTTATATTGTACAAGTGGCTGTCATGGGGGCAGGAGTTACAGGAATAGTAAATAGTACTCTGAAGTAAAGGTAGAAGAAAGTTTTATAGTATGCTAGATTCAAACAACTGAAAATATAGTCCTTTGGGGTTTGCTTTTGTGTTTTATAATTAGAGAAATTTTCTTTTCTGAAGCAAAGAATGCTACCTTGCCCAGGGGTGATCTTACAAAACAAAAGGCTTACTAGATTTCAAAGGCTAGTACGAAGATCATAGATCATCTGGTACTGTGATCGCATGATGTCTGCTTAAGTAAATGTCACAATAGGCAGATAATAGGTTTAATAAACTATTTAAAAAAACAAAACAAACAAACATAAAAAAAACCATTTTTTTTTAATAAGTACCTTAGACTAGATCTTTTGGGTGAAGTTTAAAACGTTTTCTTTCTCCACAGCACTTTGTGTAGTGCCAAGTCTAGAAAAGATAAGACATGAAACAATGAGTTATCATGCATGGTCTTGTCATAACTTAGTCATGCAAGATCTCATTTTATGTGTGCTTTCCAAGTCGTCTGTACTTTTGCCAGTATGTATTCTCCCAGAGCCATTTTAAAGAATATTTTTTAACATTATATAAAGGTATTATTTAAATTATTAAAAATTTTGAAATCCAGTAAGTGACATCTCTGTTCACGTGCAAGGAATGCTGAGCAAAGTAGCCCAATTATTCTACCAGACAAACACTGTGAGGTTTCTTTCTGAGGAGCTGAGTGAATCTGTGCAGCTCTCAGTCCAGAGCAATAAGCTACTGCTGTCTCCAGAAGCTGAACTGGCATGCTACATTTGATCTTGTGTTGACTTGCTCTGCCTGATACAACTCACAAGCATGTAAAGTAATCATGTTTTTGTGCTGAGAAGGGGTTAACTTGTAATCCCATGTGTGTTTTCAGTATCAGTTGAATAATGAGACTGGAGTGAGAGTAATGAGAGAGAAAGAGAGAATTTTATCCCAGATATTTTACATATCTGAGGCACAAGCTCTCCAAATTGGGAGATGCATATGTGATGGAGGTCTCTCAGTGATAATTAGGACTTTTTCCCCAAATTAAGAATGTTTCTAGGCTTAGTGGTCTGTGTATCAGCTAATATCTAATTTTACAATATTCTTGCATACAGTGTTTTCTGGGTAGATTCTGTAGAAAGTATATCCTTTATTTCCTAGGAGCACAATATTCTTTAGAGTACCAGTTTTATGCACTTAAAATTCTGAGATCTTTCTTAAGACATCTGATTAGGAAAAAAAAGGAAAGATGATAGTGTGAAGACAGTCCCTGGAGTCTCAAATGTGATAAATAAATAAATTTATTGAGATGTAAAGAATGTCATATTGTGTAATATGAGCTCAACTGCTTAAAAAAAAATAATACCACTACATCTTTCTTGAAATGAAATTATGATGTTTATGAATACGATAGACTGTATAGTGGCTTTTTATCAATCTTCTAGACCAGAGGAAAACAGCCTTTAGATTGTGGTTTGTCACATGTGCATGTAAATAATTGTGTAAGCTTAGTAATGGTGCAACCAGCTGCATTTACAGTGCTGGGGTTTGAGGCTGAACTTCTGTCAGATTGACCAGGTTATTTTATGATGGTTCAAACCTCTTTCAGCTTTATAGTGCTGCTTTTATATCTTTTTTTCTTTCCCACGTAAGCTTTGTGCTCCTGGGAATAGTTTATATGGAAGTGTAGATACAAGCAAGTCCCTTGTGACTTGAGTTCTAACATTGTGATGGGATTAGATTAAGTTTGCACAATCCTGATTCTCATTAGGAGCCCTGTCAGAAAGCTGGATTCATGTTGTGCCTTTTTCCATCCTCATTACCGTTTTTGTCACAAGAATGAAATTTTTCATCTGTCACACAGGCTGGAAAAGACAGCAGCCTGCAACTGTATTGCGATAACCTTTCTAGTGCTTTGCAGTTTGACAGTCTGTGCCTTTCTGCTTTGTTCTCTTTAATGGTTTCTCAGGCCGTGTGAGGGAGGGAGAGGATGGATATCCGTCTCGAGGTGTTATACGTGATTAATAGTGTTGTCTGTATTCAGAGGAGTGCAACTTTCCAAACTGAGCTTGTTGCAGAAAGAATAGCAGTTATTAGAAATGCTGCTAGTGTGAACTGGGTCCTTTCTCCTTGGGTCTGGTGCCCAAGAATCTGAGATGGGCCTAAAAATATCAAAATAACTAATTCATACCTGTTTACACAAATTTGATTGTTTGGCCTCCTATTATTAAATGTCCCAAGTGATGGACTTCTCCTGTAAAACAGATATGACTGTCAAAGTTTTACAATACTTAGCCTAAAATTTTCTATTCTTAATTTCATCTCATTACCATAGTTTATGCCCTGAAAAAACTACCCTGTTTTATTAAATTCCTATCCTTTATATTTGTCACTTGACCAAAGAGAGAGTGCTATCATTTTAATTATTTCTCACAGTCTGTAATGAAAGTTTCAACAAAGGGTTTTTAAATAGATATCCTCCGTTTTTATATCCCATTTGTAATATCTCTTGACCTACTCTATTTAAAAGAGAAAATAATTCATGGTTCTGTATCTATATTCTCCCTGTGGTGATATCCTGATTAGACTACCTGTATGATGAGAGTAGGTAATAGTACTGCTTTTGCAAGGGCTCACTAGCTGAAAGATGCTCAGATGCTGTGTATTGAAGTTAATAAATTATTGGTTGTGTAAGATAGCTGCTAAAGCGCAAATGCCTGAAGGCCTCAGTTGTAACCATAAGTGATAACAAAAGTGGTAACAGAAGAGCGGTGCTCTTGTAGGGAAAGGACAGGAACCACGATGTGCACCTCTTTGGGAGAAAGCATTTTGGTGAGAGCTTTCTCACAATACATCCTCATTTTAAAATAAATAAATAAATAAATAGGACTGTTTCTTGCCTTTTTTTTTTTTTTTTTAACTCTAGCAATGTAATATATTAACTGGCTGATTCCCTTCCTAAACTGCTTATTCCATCCACAATCCCCTGTATGAATGTGTCACATCATACAAGGCATTAAGTAAAGGTCACCAGGCTTCATAAGTCCTGTGGTTTGTCAGGTCTGTTTGTGTAATCTTTTGTGAACACAATGGATTCTTGCAAATAAATACAATTTTCTTGCATTTAAATGTAGCAGCTGTACCTGCTTATTTAAACAACTGTTTAACAGCAATTTTATAGCAAATGTGAAAATATGGAAAAATATCATACTAAATCCTTTCTTGAAAAGGCCTTTACAGAAACAAAGGGGTTATTAAACTTGTCTCTCTGTGCTTCTAAATGTCTTCATGTAAAGGTGCATTTCTTTGACATCTGGAACACAAAGTTCAACTGAATCCCTGGAGATCGCATCTCAGATGTAATCTATTTCACCATGACCTTACATCAGCGAGCCCTTGAACTTTGCTTGCTGGTAAGGAAGATCCCGTTCCATCTCTTACCCTTTCACAGAGCTGTTAGTTTCCCCCAGTAGTGATTTTATTTCTTTCTTTTTGTTAATGGAAGGTTAGTTTCTCTTCTTAGCTACCCCAAAGCCTTGCAGCATCATATAATGTTTTTGTCCTTCTTCCAGCAACAGAGGAAAAATTAGCCAATTCAAATTTTTTTGATAGTGAATTATATCCTCCCTTATATCCTATTTACTCTAACACAATACAAACAAAAAGAACATCAGTTAATAGTAAAATTTCACCCCAGCATTAAAACCATTTAACACCACCTACACTTAAAACAAGAAAGTCAGACTTTACTACTCTTTTAAAGTATATTATTTACTCTTTAACGTGTCCTATCTAAAACAACATGTTGATACAAAGTAATCTGCTTAAAACAAGTAATTATTCTGATCCACTTCATCATAGAAATGGCTTCTAAAAGCCTTCTTATGGTCTTGTTTCCCATCTAATTTCCCTTTAGGAAGGGACATACCTATATGGAAGAGGAACAAAACCACCATAACAAAGAGGTAAAATCAAGGTAGCACAGGAGAAATTAAGTGGCAAAGTAAGAGGCAGCCTTACCTTTGTAAGAAGGTAAGGTGTCCCACTTTATTTCTTTAGATTGTATAGGGCAGATGCACATCACTAGGATGTTGATTAATTAGAGGAAAAATGTTGAAACAGCCTGTAATGTAGGCTGCTGGCTTGATGTTTTTGGCACTTGTTTCTATAGATTCTTAAGACTGTTTCTCTCCTTTACTCCATGGCAGATCTCATGATGGAGAAATCCTAAGGTAGGAGAGAACTCATCTTTACAGCTTCAGATTGTTTTGTGGGAGGTGGATGGTGTTGGGGTTGGGAGAGTGACTAGTGTGTGACTGAAGGCACACTGACACCCTCTGCTACAAGTCAGGCACGTTCTTGCAGCCAGCTCCTATTCAAAGAATTGGATCAAGATGGGATTTTTCTGCTTTTAAATATGTACATGAAAGCCTTTGACTTGCTTTGGGAATACTTAGGAGCACAGTTGTGTATTCAAATATATTCCTGGTAAATAGACATGGGAATTAATAGAAAATCAGTCTGGGAAAAGGGTAATGTATGCATCTACCCTGATAAAAGGGTGTTTTGTTTGTTTGTTTGTTTGTTTTTTGTTTTTTTTTGTTTTTACAGCTATTGTATTTAGACATCTCAGAAATAACATTACTGTAGTTAAAAATGTAAAATAAAGAGATGTATTGCTGAATTCTTGTGTTATGCAGTGTTAAAAAAAGAGCTGATTTTGCTTACTTCCCTGATGAATCATTATTTAATTGTCATGATTCATAAATTTTGCATCTATATTAAACCATTGCTAAGTGCCCATGTTACTGATTTTGGCTTGATTGAAGCAGTAGCTACTGTATTAAAATCCTTGGGTTTTGCCTGCTGAACTTCTTAATCCCCAAATCCAAATGCCATCATCTAATTCAAACTTCATGGAAAATGCTAGAGTGGATATGGTTTCTCCAAGCATGTTCCTTCAGATTATGCAAAATTATCTTGCATGCTTTTTCACAGGTATAATGAAATCATGGTTATTTAGGGAATACATAATTCTCTTTGACTTGCTAGATGATATAAACTGGTAATATATATTCTAGTTCATAAAATATACTTAAACTGTGCAAGGCTTACAACAGTAATGATAAAAGACTGTACTGGAACATGCACTGTCACAAATGGTGACAGTTGTTTTCGACAGTACTGTCTAAAGCTCTTCAGTGATTGATGGGTTGGTGGCTTCTGTCTTGGTTAATTATTTGTCATCAGATTTTGAAGTCAGAAAAACAGGGTGTATCTGTCTAAGCACTTTCATATTTCTGAAAAATAAGTAATTTCATAACATCCTTTTTTATTTTTTTTCCTAATGAAGGACAGAGTTTGAAACTGCCTGTGACTTAAATTCACAAGGACTTGTGAAAGGAAGAAATACTTCTGTAATTCCCATCCATTTAACACAAAGGATTCATGCTGGTTCCAGTTTAGGAGAAAGACTGCTTTTAGAAGCAGGCTGTAGTTTTTCTTTTTGGTTCTCATCCATGTTCCATGAGACATGGGCAATTTGTTTCCCCGCTTTGAAAATCTTCTAGAACAACTGAATTGGAAAATATTTAGCTCTTTGATTTTTGTCTTTTTAAAATGAAAACATGATCCTGTGTTGCCAGTGTGTAGAGGACAAAAGCAGTGGTATGGAGGGAGTGAATTGATTTTAACCATATCAACTGTTTTACAAATGATAGGTCTAACTATTCAAAGGCAGGCTGACATGAGCTGCTGAAAGGGCTGATGAACAGAGAGGGAAGGATATGAGGAAGGATATCTGAAGAATCAGGCTGGAAGGAAAGGTGAGTTAAAAGTGAAATTAGGCATTTGGAGAAACAGTCTTGTCCCACTGCTATTGCCAAAGTCCCACAGTCTCTGTAGCACCATTTTTTTTCACTCTCAACATCTGAGGTATTCATGTGTGTGTCCTGTAGATGTTACTTGTCATAAATTATACTAACGCGTCAGATCAGTCCCACTGATTGCAATTGCAGAAATGAATCCTCAAATATTTTATAGACCCAGTATATATTCCATACATATGTATCTTCTTGTCTCACTGTTTTGTGATAGCTGTTACCTTGAAACAAATGTCTGATAGAGCTGAGCATTCACATTTATCCTCTTTATATTGTTATAGGTTCTCTTAAAAAATTTCTTTCATCTAAAAATGTCATTTGATGGACTCCCAAGATATTTATTTGTCATAACTTCTTTTGAAACAGCTACTGAGGATACAGTGGAGTAAGTTCCAAACACACCTGGTATATAAACAGTGACATGGAGGTTTGTAAGCTGTTATACTGGAAAAAAAAAAATGTATATGTATATAATTAAATCTTAATATTGCAGCATCAATGCAAGAACATAATTCATTTATCCATCGTTTGCTTAATTTAAGAGCTCTAATACTCTACTGAAAGTGTTTTCTTCTGTCTGCATTCATGTAGACAGTAACTGCTGGGTGGAAGAAAAGCAAAATTTGCATGGAAGTGTCAATTTTTAGGGCCCTTAACTGACTAATTCAGCAGACAATCTGTGCCGTTTAAAACCAGGCCAAATCTTGTAATAATCCTAAATCTTTTGGTGGAATGATCTTTGTTTGTTGTGACATGATGGTAGTTTTGATACTGATAAAAAGCAATTGGTAAAATTCATCATGTGGAAAAAAAAATCCATAGTGTAATACTCCTGATCCTCAGGGTATATGAGGCAAAAGGTAATAATCATGGCTAGGAAATAGGCCTAGTCCTCGGATCCTCAGAGATGATGTTTCTTTTGAATAGTTTAAAAAAAAAAAAAAAAAAAAGTGGTAGTTTGAGATATTTATTTATTTATTTATTTTTCTGCTGCCTTGTCAACTGAACATTCCAGTCTGGAAGTCTGGAATTAGATAAGTACAGATGGTTGATTACAAGTGCTTTTTAAGGTAGAACTCATCTTTTAGAAGCTGTTTTAGGAGCCATAGTGTTTCCAGGATTATGCTGTGTATTATATACGACCTGATACATATATACATATACAGCTCAGTTTTATTTAAGTAATTGCTGGCAAAAACAAGAAGTTGATGTATATATTTTTTTCATTTTTGTGAGAAAATGCCAAAATCCTTTAGCTTGAAGAGTATCAAAGAGGATCTGGTAATGGTGGCCAAAACAAGATAGTCATCTTTCTGTATTATAGAGTTTTATTTTAAAGATGTCACAAATCTTGGATCAATAAACAATAAGTCACCACCAATTCCAGTTCTTCCTCAGAGAGGAAAAAGTGGCATCAGGAATACAAAACATTGTTTAAATTCAGGTTTAAAGAAAGCTTTCAATTATGCAAGAGAATAAAGTGGCTTTTATAAATCTAGAACTATGAAATTAAGTGCTCTTGCAATTTTCGTGTAACATGCCACTCCTGCATTTGTACAACACATGTGCTAGAAATTAACTGGAATTAAGAAAATGCAGTGCTATCATCATTTGAGGCAGGGAAGGATTCCTTGTTATAAATGGGTTGGTCACATGGCATTGGCTAAGTGCAGGATGCTCCCTGCTGCTCTATGTGCTTACTGTCAATATTCATCCACATTGCAATTTCCATTTCAATTCCAGACCTCAAAATTGCTGTGCTCTTTTATAATACACTCCTGGCACTAAATCATACTACCTACTGATGTTTAGTGACCTGAATGAAATTGTTTCGATGTAATTGACTGGCGTGCTTTGTGTATAGAAATAAGTCTGCTCAGCAAAGGCTAAATTATGTTTTTAAGTCATGGGGAAAAAGAATAAGGCTTGTCTATTTTAGATCTTGAAAAACTGTGTGGGCCCATCATTTTCATCCACAACAAGAAGTAAAGTATATTGGGGAAAAATAATGTAACCTTAAAAGCTGTTGCTCCAGAATTGCTCTCTAGTGGTTTTCCCCACTTTAGTCTTATAAACATTATCCTCTTGTGATATACTTCTCTGATCAACACTGTGCTGCTCCCAAATAGGAATGCAGCCTCACTTCCCTTATGGAAGTAGGTTAGGCATGGTTACCAAAAGGAAGTGCAGAATACAGCAATAGAAACATGCAAGGTGGTTTTGAGTTGTGCGGTGAGTGTATTTAAAAACATGTATTGCATAACTGACGTACTGCTTAGAGGTGCAATCAAAGTACAGTATTTAAAGCTTGCCTGGAAAACTTTTTCTACTAAACTCTCTCTTCACAGTATGTCTTCCTATTCTGCACCTGTCTTCTTAGTGCCAACAAATTCTCAACAAATTCTATTACAGGAACAAAACGTTTTGTCTTTATATGAAGAAAAACAATTAACGTCCTCAGAGCATTGGGAAGATGTGCATATTGATCTGATCACAGGAAGAGACAACAGAGTAAAGAGAGTAAGAGAGCTGGTGAAGTTTTGTCATGATTTTTATGAACTTACTTGGGAACTAACTTGAGAATTTTTTTTTTTTTTTAGTCTTTCTCTCTGATAGAGCACTTCTAGTGCTCTCTTTCTCTCACACTTCATCAGAGCTGGTCCTCTGCTGTCATCACATCACTGGCTTGGAAGGATAAGGATGGAGGAAAGTGATTACATGGGAACAGGAAGGAGTCCTAGCCCCAGTTTCTACTTTCATTGAGAGATCTCTTTTTTAAGATAGCTTCTAATTCTGGTTATTATAGAAAGAAATCTCCTATTGCATGAGTGTCTTTTCCCCTGTCTGGCGTACTGGATGGGCAGCAGTTGCCTCCTTTGTGTTATTCAGAGATAGAGAAGCTTCTGGGTGATAGCCACATGCCTCTGAATAAGAGGATAAATCACTGATCTTCCCTTCTCTCTATGATGCATTCAACTTCTGGCCTTGACAGCCATGAAAGGTCTGGTAGTTCCCTTATAGAGCTTTTCAGGCTCTTTTACCTCCTGGAATGGATCCAACATCTGCCTAAAGTGTACACTTTGATAATTAAGTTAGCTCCCACAGAAAGTCACGAAGCTTTTGCTAAGGAATACAGTAATCACATCACTTAGGTCTTTTTGGCTACCAATGGCTGCAAGAAGGCTGTGAGTCAGTCGCTACTTGCTGTGTCACCTCAGATTTTCATCACGACTGAGAAGCAGCTATAAACCTCTCTGGGACCTGGCTGCCCCTGTTCAGGCTCATTGCCATGTGGCTAAATGTTAGTTCTCCTGACCCTGGTTCCTTTTTTCTTTGTAGCAGGCCACTCCACTTCAGCAGGAGAACTGATATAGTAGCTACTTGATGTAGCTCATGGACAAAATTCTTTCTTCCGAAGCAATTCCTTTTCCTGATGGTAGAAGTGCCAATCAAGAAGTCTGAATAACTTTGGCACAAAGTCATAACTCTTGTGACTTTTTTTTTTAATCTTCACTCCCTTCTGCTATCTTTGAGTTGTTTTAATTTTGCTTTAATGTTTTGGTTGGGATTTGTGGGGGGATTGGATTTAAAAAAAAAAAAAAAAAAAAAAAAAAAGGAAAAAAGTGAAAAATGATCCTCAGATGCATTCTGTGTATATATATTAAAGAAATTCAAATGTTTTAAAGAAATATAAAGCTCATAAGTATATGTGAAGCTGAGCATTTCTCCTGGCAAAGGTATAGTTAGTAAACATCTGATTGAAGTGAATACTCATGGATATCCTGTGTGTGTAGCATCTGGCAAAAAAGGCAAGCCTTTCTCCTGAGTGTGTAAGGCAAAGGCCTGACTCTCTTGTGGACATGTGTTGTTTTTCCTTTGAGCCTTGGCTAAAAGTGATATAACTCCTGCATTTTACTCTCTGAAGGACTCCAAGGGGAGAAATCAGGCAGGCACTTAAAGGCCTTGAGGAGGCTTTTGGACTTGTGGTTTATAACTTTTCTTTCACTAAACAAGTGAAGCTGCTGGAGAAAGCCATGTATTTTGAGACAAATGTTAGCAGCGTGCTGTGTAGGGCAGGTCTGCAACTTTGTAGGTGATGTGGGCCACGTGGCCTGTGTTAATGCAGTGGAGAGAGATGGAGACAACCCCATGCTCTGCATGGTAAACCTTCCCTCACACCTTTGTCCCTACTCCTTTCTACCACCCTTGGTAGAGTATCCTGGGGGGCTATGAGCATAAAATTCTTTTCATGCATTTCACTGTGATTCTTAAACAGTGATTTTCTTGAAGGGGATGTTTACGTGTGTTGTACACTAGAGCAAGAAGTACTGCCTGCTGCAGAGAAAATGGTGTCTGCTTTGGTTTGTTGATGCATAGAAGTATTGATTAAAATGTTGACATGCAGTATTTAAAAGCAAACTGATTATCTCAACGCATTCTGAGAGATATCCTAGGTTAGTTAATGATCAAAACCACAATTTAAGTCAATCTGTTCACCACGTGTCTTTTTCAATCCCTAGTATCATTTTTCTTCTAAGGAGTACGTGGAGAGTTTTAGCAGTACTTGACTGTTATTTGCACTGCTTAGGTGCTCAGGAAATAGCCTTAAACAGGTACAAACTGCATGCAGAAACAATTATATTGCTCCCTTACTTTTTGGTGATAGGGAATTAGTGAAATAGAACACCTTTGAGTGATTGGAATATGAATTATACGTATATTCCTTAACATGTAAGAAAAAGTTCTCTTATGTGCAAAAAAATCCAAAACTCAGGTAAAGATTACTCTAGCAAGATAAATCTGGCTATTATTAGTTGAAATGGGGCTGACTTGCTCAGAATCACTTTTTCCTTTTTTCCCCCACCTCCCTTCAGAACACAAGGTGTGTCTGGGGCTTCTACTGACTAAAACTTGGCAGACAATGAAATTGCAAGAATGCTGGGTCAGTAAGCTTCTCTTTAAATCACAGAATCACAGAATTTCTAGGTTGGAAGAGACCTCAAAATATCACATTATACTTTACTGCTAAAGTTAAAGGGGCTACTTTGGTCTGTAGGATTGTGGTTGTCTGTGCAGCCTATAATTGTCTATGTAGCCTCATCTGTCTTTTCTTAAATGTAACTAGAAAGTATGAATTTTTATTGCTTTACTGTAGGTTTATGTTTGGCCCCTGGACTGTCCGCTTCCTGACATTTTTCAGGTGATGCTTTCTTGGCTATTTGGTACAGATAAAGATGGCTTACATTCTTCAGGTGCAACATTTTTATTCATATTTTCATAGTGTTTCTGCTGCTGTGCTAGTAATTGCCACTTTTTTACTTCCCCCTTCCTAGAGACTATATATAAAAGAAAAAAGGATACGTTATCCTCGTCCCATCTTGCCTTGCCAGATCTCACATGAATTGTTTTGTGTTGTGACTTTTCTAGTATTTCTAAATGCTTGTTTCTTAACCCTATACTTCCTGCAGTCCCTGTTTCATCTGATTGCTTTACTACTGCTTTTATATGATCAAAGGTAAAAATGTCTCCCTTGCATCCTGTATCCTTGAGTGGATGATGCTTGTCTTCAAAATTGCCTAATTCTGCAAAGTGCAAGTATCACACTTCAGTGGAGAATTCACATGTCCTAGGGAAAGCAGGACATGATCCTTCTTTACCACAGAAAGGTTTCTAGAAAAGCTTAGATTGACAATGTGTTAGCTATTACTCAGTTGAAACCTTCAATCCTAGGGATGTGCAGTTTCAGTGGCCTCTTATATAAAAGTATTAGCAGTTAGTTTTCACCAGAATAATTATATATATATATATAAAATTATATTTTATATAATTATATAAAATTTATATATATATATATATATATATATTCTTTTGGGTTCCTTCCCCTCTTTCTGCCTTTCCCTCAAAGGCAAATGGATATTGTACTATGATAGGTCCTTTGCTCTTTCTTTGCATTGCTTTGTTTAAACAGTCACTGATGAACTAATGTTGCATACTCAAGTGTGGTCACTTAGATCACGAAAAAGTTGATCTTGCCGCAGTTGGACACCTACCAATAAGTAGTTCAAAGCTATTTTTTCCTAGCTTGTGGCTATCTTAAGATCTTTCCTGTGCAAGAAATCAAGTCATAAATATAGTGGATTTTGTGTGTTATTTATTGCATCCAACTTGTGGATTGGCTTTGTCCAGTTGCCTTCCTACAGACATTCATTGAAACTAGGGAGATGTGCCAGCTGTACAGCTTTCTTCTACCAGAAACCTGTTACTGTTTTCTCCTTTTGTACCATTTAGTTGTATGGCGCAAATGAAGTAGAGACCCACTTTTGTACTCAGTTTCTCATCACAAACATGTACAAAAGGGAAATATTTATTTTCACTCACAAGTTGTTCTGTTAGTCTTGATTAACCAACTTCTTTGTGGAAGTGCATTGGTACTAGCAAGAACTGCATTGTAGCCTTTTTTGACCCATTTTAATTCACCTCTAACTTGGATGCTAATGAGCAAAATATAGACCAACTGTTGTCCCAAGGAAAAATCATATGTTTTGGAATGGCACTTTACACGTACAGGGTGTAACAGAACAGTGGAGAACCTAAAAATACATGCTTGGGACAAACATTAAAGAGAAATGAATAATTGTTTGGACAGATCTTGAGGAAAGAATTTTTATGACAAAGAACTATATTAAACAAAGTCCCTTTATCCTCCTTTGTAAGTAGTTATGTATGGTGTCAAGCTCCTTTTTATATTTAAGATGGTGTTATTCCCTTCAAATGGAAGTGACTGAGAACAGAAAAGACTGAATAAAGGAAAAATTATTTTCAAAATGTCAGACAATGAGGATCACTTAAAGGCAATAATGAATTAAAATACTTTTCCATCTCCTAACATTCTGCAGCTGAATCTGTACCTTCATTCAGTGGAAAAAAAATAAATCATAAATTGAAATGCTGTATGGAAAGAGCAATGTAAAAATATGATTTATAGGAAATAAGCTTCTAAGTTACTTCTTAACTTCTTTTCTTCCCCAAAAGCTGGGATCAAAAACTAGGTCAACAAGACCATTTAAATAGCTTATTCTACAGTGTGGTTTAAATTAGTGCTAGTGACAAGTATATGAAGTGCTGTGCATTTTGTGTGTTTTTTTCTTTTATAGCATATTGGTTAAATTTAGAATTGTTCAAAGTGGCTGTTATACACAAGCCCCCAGGCAAATCCTCAGATCTTTCAGTCAGTGGACTTAGTTGTTGTTTTTTAAACACATAGTATGTTGGTATTGTATTTGCAAACCATGCATTTATCTGAACATGCAATTAGAATAATGAGCATTAATATTGGTGCAGTGGTAGAACCCCCTTGAATTAAGGAGCTACACTTTTAGCTCAAAGGGTAACACATTTATGTGCTCTGAGCACGTGACTCTGACTCCCAGCTTTGTCTAGGAATCCCTCTAGAATGGTGATTTTAATCTAGAGACAAGTATCACTGAACAGAACTGCCCTTGTAACATTATTTAATAATGATAGGTCAGGCAGTTTCGATCAGACAAATGGCCTGAGATGAAAGAATGATTGTAGGCAAGCAAATGGCTTTTGCAGAAGCTCTGTTCTTGCTTCAAAAGCCATATTTTGGCTTACGATCTGCCTCTTTGCCTCTTGAGAATTGCCAGAAACAATTCTGGCCCTCACATTCAGAGGCACCTAAAGCCAAGGTAAAGGGAGAGGTTTCCAGTC
The DNA here is from genome assembly GCF_964035555.1 of Netta rufina. NCBI lineage: Eukaryota > Metazoa > Chordata > Aves > Anseriformes > Anatidae > Netta > Netta rufina. The sequence goes on along the minus strand of NC_140124.1, from coordinate 39,828,389 downwards.
CAGCTAGAAACCTTTTGTTACTGTGCAGCATGGTTCTCATCTGTGCTCTGACTGTGAAGATACCAGCAGAGCCAAGTGAATAATGAGGAAATCTACTCACTAATGTTTTGACAATTGCTAAATAGAGTTTTGCTTAGATCATGTTTGCACCTATTTTATCTACTGTAGAGCTTTTTGTGAAAATCTGTGGGAGTGAAGTGTTTGCTCAAAAGAATACTTGCAGGGAACTATTTCTGGGCTGTATTCATGATTAATTTAATCAAAAACCAGTTTTTCTCACTGAAAAGAAGTAGCTGATTAATGATTACGTCATAAGTGAGGAAACAGAAACAGAGAATAAATCAGTGAGTTAAATTGGAGCTCATTCCTTTTCAGAGCTCTACATAATTCAGCTGCAGCAGAATGTCTTTGGTAGCTTTTTTTGTATCCTGTTCTCCCAGTAATGATATCCCTGTCACAGTCTCCCTCCTGCCCTGCTCTTGTATGCCATTCTGTTTTATGTAGGTTCTCATTCTGCTTTCATTGTGAGGCATATGAGTAACTTGCAAGTGCAAGGTATGTGAGGTGACTAGCATCCATCATACTTGGCTTGTTCCTTCCCCACATGAAGAATTTAGATACTTGGTCGGAGTAATTTGTTTTGATATGATTGTTTTGTTTATGGGAAACAAGATAAAGGAAGGGTGGGCTGCATTTGCAGTGAGAATTGATACCATTTGGGATAGTCATTGATTCCTCTGGGAATTTGTTTGAGGCTCTGTGGTAAAGCCATATCTTGAGCCTGTTAGCTTTGTGTTACATTTCTGTACTTGCATATTCCAGTAGAATTTCTGTCACACTTCCAGCCTTGCTTTGCTCCTGTTTCTTCCAGAATTGTCTACTAATTGGAATGGACATTTGAAAATCCTGAGAAACTGAGGCATGAAAAGAGCTGCCAACAGTGAAGTGCTTTTCCTCCCTTGCTGCTCATTTTTTTCCCCCTAATGTTGCTGTTGGAGAGGCTTCTCAGTTGTACTGTGAAAGGTGAGACACTGGGAAAATGTAGTGAACAATGAGGGAAGAGACTCCCTATTTTCTAAGCCATCTATTGACTCTAGTAAATTCCATACTAAGTGCTGCCAGTCAGGGCTTACAGTACCCTAAGAAGCTACAGTAAACTTTGCTTGGAAATGACTATGTTGCTCGAGTGATACCTAAGCTTTAGCAAATAGTCTGTATATGGAAAGGCACTTAAGCCTGTATTTATGTTCCTCTCTCTGCAGTGACTGAAGCATGTGTTTAAAGTAAGCAAACAATTGAGCATACTTCTAATCAGGAATAATTTTGTTTCTTGGACTTGTGTTGCAAGTCTATATTAATAGAATCCTTCACATAAAAGGGAACGTTGTTTGAATATCAAGATGAGTTAGGTACAATAGGACAGGGCTATATAATACCACAACCAGTTACAAATATAAGAAGTCATTTGAACATATATTTTGTGCAATGAATTGATCTGACAATGTTTCACAAATTTCTGTAAGAAACTTAAGGTACTACCTCTCTGAAGACTATTCATAAGGTATGATGCTATCTTGAAAGGTTATTTAAATTCAAGAAACCCTTTAAGAAGTAATTAAGTTTTAAGACTGTTTTAAGAGCTTGAGAGATTTAAGAGATGAAGGAATAAGTCTTTATTTGAAACAGTATTAATTCATATTAAATCTGAAGGATATTTCAGGGCTATCTCCTGTTTAGTATTGAAAGAAGAACTCTAAAGATGCTCTGAGAATTTACTGCCACAAGAATATTGATGAATTACTCTGTCTCAGCACTAACAGAGTACTTATTCATGGGCTGAAGATGAATTTCCTGTTTGCTTGTGCAAGAAAGCAGCAAGCAGGCAGGTAAGAAAGCTTAAAATAAAATTCCCCAATATGGCGTGAAGACTGGCAACAACCCCCTACCATTCCAGCACTGTGGTGACCTTGCCATGACTGTATGACCAAGACTGAAATTATGATGTTCCACCAGAAAAGTGTATTAAAATGAAGATCGTGTTTTAATTTGAAATTGAAAAATGATTCTAAATTGAATCTGTGGCAAAACGCTCAGTATAAGGTAAATGTGCTTAAAACATTGCTCTATGTAGATCTAACTGATTTTGGACAATTACTGAGACTTGATAGGAATTGAATAGGCATATTAATGAATTTCTCTCCCCCAAAATCAGAAACTCTTGTGTATCAGATGCCATATGACTTAGTACAACCACAGATATTTGCTTTTTATAATATACTAGATTTTCCATAGTAAACAGCTTAGATGTCTGACTTCCATGAATTAGTGGGATTTTCTTGCCTATCTCTAAAGTTTTATTTACATATCATTTACCCTAAAATGTTTTGGTTTTATTTTGAATGTTTACTTATTTTGATGTTAAGGTTAACCTCACTGTCAGATGTCCCAACAATGACTAAATGTTTTCTCAGGAAGAAAAATAAAAGGTGTAAATGATGATGTTCCCTATTTGTCTTTTTTTTTTTTCTTTCTTAACAATACCACAAAAATCATAGTTAATTAATACTGAACTCATCATTTTGCTTCATTTTGATTGTGAAATTGCCTGAGTTATACAACTGACTTTGTAACAGTCCCATCCATCACCTTTCTTTAAGAGAGAGAATCATTAGGATTTCCCCTGCTGTGCCTTGTTTCACTAGGCCCTCTCTGGTAATCTTCTGGATAAATTCCTTGATGCTGAAACATATGAAACATCACCTTCTGCTCCTCACATCTCAGACAGGAAACTGAATAAATATCCTAAGACTAATTATTAGGAAAACATTTCTCTGTGAATATGCTGAATGAGCAAGGCTTGCATAATTGAAGTTGGATCACTGGCTTATCTGAAGTGATGTTATTCTGGATGATCCATGTAATTTTGAAGTATTTAAATTTCTAAATTGATCTCTTATTGTTCACTCTACCTGTGTTACATCACAGCTTGCTTTTTGCCTCTCTCAGCGTTCTCATGGTAAAAGGAAATATGCTCATGCTTTAATAAACAATTAAGCTTTTTGTTATACCGTTAGTCTTTCAACAGCAGTGAGGACAACTGGAATGTACCAGCAACAATTTCTTTCTACTTCTAATATAATGAGATGACCCTAGATAATACAAAATTTTCTATTTTATTTTGCATGCCCTTGATGTGATGCCTATCTTAACCTTATAGGCCTGGAAAGAATCCAAGTCATATGGAGCTTGACTCTGGAGAAAGTGTTAACAACAGGGTAAGTTGCTAACTGCTTTGCTTTTTCCTGTTCTGTTTTGATAGTGAATCAAAATGGCACTCTGTGGTTCCTGGCCAGAAAAATCACAGACAGCCAAGGCTTTCACTCATGAAACAATTTCAGTTAGTGTTGCATAGATGTAGTTACTTTAAGATACATGGATGTAATATTTACATTTTTGTGTTTTGTGATGCTTGAAGCTTAGTACAAGTAAAACTTATAGATTTAAACTTATTTTTTCCTATTTAACACAGAATTAACACAGGCTGGGGGTGCCCAAGGAGCTGGGAGGGGACACAGCCAGGACAGCTGACCCAGACTGATTAAAAGGGATGTCTCACACCATGTGGTGTCATGCTCAGCAATAAACGGGGGGGGGGGGGCGTGTTTGGCTGGGGGGTGCTGTTGTTGCTTGGGGGCTGGCTGAGTGTTGGTTGGCTAGTGGTGAGAAATTGCATTGTGTGTCACTTCTTATTTTATTTTTTTCTTTGCCTTTTTTCTTTTTTCCTTTCTTATTAAACTGTGAAAACTCATTGGTTAAGGACACTTTTATTGATGCTCTCTCCCATCCTACTGTGGGGGTGGAGGGCAGTGAGTGAACAGCTGTGTGGTGCTTAGCTGCCTTCTGGGTTAAGCCACAGGGATAGCAAGGCATACAAATGAATTCCCTGGTGATTTTTCCTGAGAATCTAGGCATGATTCAATGAATCTCGCATCAGTTTGGGTGTCGATTCCCAAACAGTGATTCCATACTCTGTTTTAAAATTCTAGTTGTTTCACCTTGCACTGGCTAACATCACTTCCCATGAGCAGTCAGGGTGATCTACCAGCCATGTTTGGAGACATTTGTCATGTTTACTCCTATCTGTCAGAACTAGGCACACAGCAGCTCTGACTCCACTCTAAAATCATGATTTTTTTTTTTTTTTTCCTGGTGCAGCTAAGGCCATGCTCCCAGTGGAGATGTGGGCCTGGGTTTAACTGGACTCCTCTCAAGTAGCCCTGCTGTCCTCAGCTGGGGGTCTATCCATGCAGATGGACAGGCTTATACTGAAATACCTGCAAGACTGGCTTAAAGGTTGACCTGAACCACTAACAGTATTTTGGAGTCAACAAAATCCTTAATTATAATTTCCTTGAAGCATTATGTTTTCCCTTTATTTATTTATTTAAAATTAAAATTGCTCTTTTTATTAGAAAAGTCATTGCCACGGGGAAAAAAATTGCTACAAGCTAACTTGATCATAAATTCTGGGAGACAGCATCTGAAAAAAAAACTATAAATTGAAAGGATTACAACATTTCAGACTTCTTGTCAGGCACTCTTTTCTCTTTTTTTCTTTCTACATTATTACTGTCCCTACAGGAATGATGGATGACAGAGAATGATGTTCCCATTAACTTAAATTGTTACCCATAAACCCTCCAGAGATTTTTAATTAATACGAAAGTTTACTAGGTATTGGGCTCATTGTGAGAGCCTGCTCATGGCTCTGTATTTTTGCCAGTGCAGTCTAGAAGTCCATAAATCTTCGTGGCTTTGGGATTCCCAATATGTCCCATTATGATGAAAAAGTGGCGTCTGATGCAGCAAGTGTAAATACTGTATAGAAGTTCAATAAAGTGTTTCATTCTTCACTGGTGAATTACAGCTCTATGGGACATAAATAAAGCAGAGCAAGGAGAACTAAAATATGAGGAATAGGTGTATATCACCCATGTTATCTGGAATGAAATTGTTTCTACTGCAGTGACAAATTATTCATCTTCCATTTGCATTTGTGTCTTGTGTTGCACCACTTCAAAGACAGCTGTTTGGTATTATGCATGAAATCAAACAGTTAAATGATAGATTTGGTTATTCCCACAACTTTTCATGGGATAAATAAGCCAGGTTGAGTCTGAGACCAAGGGCTGCAGTGCATGGTTTGTCAGTCTGGTAAAGTCTGTGAGAAGAAACTGTTTTCTTTTAAGAAATCAGCTTTATATAGTTGAAAGAAATGGTGCTTTTGGACACACTCTTCCTTGGTTGACCAGGGTAAGATTGTTACAATCCATCTATGTTTTATCTGGGGTACGTGTGGGGATTTACTCATTAAATTGATTTTGACCACTTTGTATTCTGTAGGGTGCTCTTTCCCCTTGCTGGTTCAAAATAAAAATACCCTTTTGAATATAAAGAATAGAGAAATGAGTTGTCACCCCTGAAAGGAATCTGTCTGGCTGATTAAAACAGATTATGGATAGTTCAGTATTCAATTCTCTACTATCAATAGTAATATTAATAAAAATGTTTGCACTAGAGGCAAGAAAGTTGAGGTACTTCTATCCAATCATATGATCATGTGGTGATCATGTGGGCTTAGGCTTAGACTTAGGTGCCATTTGTCTTTTTTTTTTTTTTTTTTCAACCAGTGTGATTCTTGTAGTTATTTCTGAAGGTCCTGTGAAATCCCAAGCATGCTCAGTTCTCTGAAGGGGCAGCTGGCTGCATGGGGCTGTCTGTGACCTGAGGAAAATGCATCTGTTGTAAGAAGCAAGTGACCTCAACATTTCTGCTTCTTAAAATCACTGTCTCCATAACAGTGGTCACAGTGATGAGGGTGTTTCCAATCCAAACATCAGTGCTGCTCTACAGGGCTCTGTTGAGGCCACGGGGGATGACGCTAGTGGGAGAGGGAGCTATATAGCAGATGCATGTGGCTGTCGTCAGGTCGCAATGATGAATGCTCTCTTCCTCATTCCATATTGGTTCTGGCACTGTGTGTAGTACAGCAGCTGCAAAAGACTTTGGCTTTCTTTATTCCTTTCTTGTGTGCAACCTTCCTTTCAACCATATGGAAGGAAACTATATTAGAAACTACAGAATCAGGCCTGTGGATTTGGATCTTTCAACAAATACATCCACCACCTGCCCCAAAAAAACAAAGAAAACACTGTAAGTGCCCTGGCCAAGACCTGCCTTGTTCAGTGTCTGCCCATGATGGGCTTTGCTGTTGTATTGATATGAATTTTCCTAATTCAATCACTAGGGTAATCACTTAGCAAAAGATATGATGACAGAAGTGAAAAGGACTTCATAGATCAACAAATTCAAGCTGCTGTGCTAAGCATATTGTCACATTACCTTATTAATAAATGTGCCAGATCTGTCAAAATTGGTTAGGATGTTTGGTCCTCTTACCTGTATGAGCAGTGTACTCTAGAAAAGTGTTTGTCTTATGGAGGGTCCAGTCTGCACTTATTTATAGCATGGTTATATCTGTTGGCTCTTCAGCCTGTTCTGTACTTCAAGTTCAACAACTCTTTTCCCCTCTGATATTTGTACCCTGGTGTGTTTATACACAGAAGTCCAAAGACTTCTCTGCAGCTTTTATTTTTTTTTTTTTTTTTGTGGATTTGGGGCCTCTCATGTAAGATAACCTTCATTCCTCTGATCATTTTAGTCCTCTTGTGTTCTACAGTAGTCTTATTTCATCATGAAAACAGGTAATTGGAATTCATAACCTTAATTCTAGATGAGGTTTTACTGAGGTAACGTACAGTGCCCTGACTTCTTACACAATTTGTTATGTGTCATAGCATTGTATATGTCTTCGTCTCTGTACTTATGGGTTGTGATCATTGTAGTCTGCATAATCAGACATTTCCAGCTAGTGAACTCTGAGTCTTTAATTGAAATTCTTGTTATGTGCCAAAACTTTGTCTATAGGATAAGATCTAAGATTATCTCTCATTTCCCAGTTTAAGGGGAAGCAAGCCTTAATGGATAGATGGGAGGAGATACAGTGTGCTTTGGACATGGTTCTGACCCTCAAGGCTCAAGAACATAGGTTGCAGTGTGTGGAATGCCCATGCTTTTTATATTGTGAATTATTTTTTGGTTTAATTGCACTTACTTCACTTAGTATTTTTGATATCTCTCTGTTGTGTCATCAGAGCAATTTATTACTTTCACAACAGCAAGTGTCTCAATACCATTTAGATGGATCCTCCAGTCTTCATGGATAAGTGAGAAGTATGGCTAAAATTTGGGCATTTCTGGGCTCAGACGGAGGTAGAGATTATAGTATGTTTTGGTGGCCTTTTTGGCATTCTCCTATGGGGTCTATTTACATCTGGAATGGAAATATAGAATTGAAGCGAGTTCTATTGTAAAGCAAGGTGACTTTTTCCTAGGACACTATACATAGTATTTTATCCATAACTGTAGCAAGAGCTGCTCCACATACCCAGTGCATTACCGGTCTTGTTTAACAGCAGAAATATAACTGTACCAACTGCATCTTCACTAAATTTACAGGTTAAATGAAGAGACGCTGTGTTTGGCTTACACACAAGATTGAGGTCAAGGCATGAGTGCTGTTTCTTATCCTTGCTACAGACCTGCTAGATAAGTGTGGGTCAGACTCTGCCCTTTCCTTTCTTTGTCTATAAAACTTTCACACACATCATCAGTTTTAGTCAGTGACACCTTACAATTTGAGTTCAGCCATGACCTTTACCTCCAGAGTTTCAAAGCAAGTGGCATGTTAAGGTGTTTTGGTGATGTTGCAAAAAATGTGGTAATTATGTGAAGCCAGTGAAAGAAAAAAAAATAATTAAAAGAAAGTGACATATTCTGTATTTTCCTTCAAATTCAGCAGATGAGTCACTTAGAGCGGGTTTCCTAAGGCTCTTTGCAGTAAGTCATATCTTGTGGCAGATACATTGGCTGTACCTGTACTGAAAGACCATAACCAGTTATCTGGGTTTTAGGAGCAGAAGGGCTAGAAGCTTGTCCATATTTCATGTTTGTTGAGTTTCTCATTTTCTTTCTTATTTCTTCCAAGAGTTTTTTCAGCTTCCCTGTAGGACCAAGAGCTCTCATGGGCCGCCTTCTCCTCATTGCTCACTGCCAGGAGGGTAACGAGGCCTGACTTAGAAATGCTGTGTGAGTGGCAAGCAGCTGAGCAGTCTGATTCAGTGTATTGCTGTATACAGCACTGTAAATCTGGCAAACCTAATTATACACAGAGGGATAATGACAACTCCATATGGAATGGAAAATTGTTTGCACATAGATTTTGCTTCTTAACTCTTCTGGTCTTCCTGTAGTTAGTAGGCAGGCAGCAGCCTCCAAAACTAACAGCAATACTTTGTCTTGTCCAGCTGGCATGGAAGATTTAATTTCACATGAGCCAGCTGGCTATCTCCTTGCCTCCTTTCACCTAAGAGACTGAAATATGTCATATGAGATATGACCAGACTCTTGGAACTTACAGCTATTTCTGTAAAAGAAACAGCATTATTAGTACTTCGTGTATGCATTACTGTAGAGGTATAAAAATATGAAATACACATGTATGTATGTGTATGTTTTATCTATCTTTATTATGCACAGATGTTAAAACTAAGATGTATACTAATGAAACTTTAAGTCTGCAAATAGAAATCTGGAAAAAGAACCCGGAAATGAAAAAGCCAAAGTACTCGATTTTCATTTTGACGTGAGTCTTAGTTCCCCTGCTCTGCATATGAGGTAGCCTTAATTATCAGCTGGATTATTTAAATATGCAGCTAAATTTATTCCACATATGTAATCAGAGGCATTGATATTTGGAGGATCAGTGTACTTTCATTTCCTATATTTGTGGATTTAATTTATTACACTTCAATTTAGCGCTACTGGGTTTTGTATTTATGTTTTGTTTCCTAATAAATACAAACAATATGAAGAAAGATAAAAAGGCTTTTTGTAATAATATGCTTTGTAAGTAGTCCTTCCAGGCTGTGAAAGTCACATATCTGGAACAATGAATTGAATAGGACATTATAACATTTACTGATGCTGCTGTTTGGCTGAATCTTGATTTTGCACAGGCAGCAATGCTATCAGTCTGAGCTGTAAATCGTTCCCAGGAGAATGTAAAATTCATAGAGCACTGAAAGGGAGAAAGGCGTAGAGAATTCCCCCTTTTGGGTGTGGTGCTAGAGCAATATTAGTTATATCTCATTAAGTTGCTTATGTTTCCTTTAATGTTATTTGTTCCATCCAGCAACAACTCATCCTGCTGAGCTCTGTTTCACAGCATGGGAAGTGAATGGTGTTACTCTGTGTATCCCTTTTTGGTTGCTCAAAATGTAGAAAATGATGAAATAAAGCAGTTTTAAAATTATCCAAGCTTGCAGTATTAAAAAACAAACAAACAAAAAAACAAAAACAAAACAAACAAAAAAAACCAAACATTTTTTAATAGTGCTAACTGTGGATTCTTGTCTTGCATCTCACAAACAGCAGATGTGATACAAACTTCCGCAACAAAAACCCACATTATCTCTAATGCTTATTAGAAGCAACCAGAACCCCACCTTGTCTCACATAGGTAACTGATGTTATTTGTCCACTGGGTGCCTGATTCTGGTGGTACCAAGTGCCTTTATTTATATTCACTGATACAGTAAGGGTTTTATTTAAAGTAAGGCTAAATATTCGCTTAAACTAAGTGAAGTGTTAGTATAACTTTCTTCCAGGGTAACAAATGAGGATTGTAGCAATGAAATCTCTAGAATCCACTTACTGTGATTATTCAATTCATGAAGATAGTATTTCAAGTAGTTAAAACAAAGGGGCTACAGATTTTAGGTTATTACATTCTAAATTAAGGTACTGCTTCATTGGTTTTCTCAGAGCAATGTGTACAGTCTTGCCTAATGACTATTACAATGAAGTATTTTTTTTGTGGTTGAGCAGAGCAGGGAACTGGCAATAAGGGTCTCAGAGGATATCAGGTGCTGCTTGTGCTGGGATTGCTGATCATGCATTGCTCAGTGCTCTCATCTGTTCTGAACATTTGTCATCTGCTACTGTGATCTCCGTCTTCTAGGTGAAGAAAATAGTCTCTTAATGCTTATTGCATCTGGAATTGTGAATAATATATGTTAAGGATACTGAGGATGGGGCCAAGTAAATCACATGTGATATCAGGAAAAGAATGCCATCATATAAGACTTTCATAAGCTGACTTAGGAAGCTCATCTACACTGTTTACCTTATAAAGATACTGAGATAAAAATAGGGTGTTTGCGCCTGATGAAATACCCTAAGTAAATTCTTCACACCTTTTGAAAGTTTTAACTGTGATTATTGGTTTCAGAAATAAAATAGAGGGAGGCAGTTCTTAAAGCTGTCTAGCACCCAAATTACTTGCAATAGCTTTTCAGCCACAGCCACCTCCAAGGGATGTTATACATACCCAGGAACATATATAACTGTACTGAGCACAGCAGACCTCTGATGCCAAGTAAAATCTCCAATAATTGGATTCTACACATATAAAGGGATGTAGTGCAATTACCAAGTCCTAAGGCTTCCAGACAATGGATTACATTGTGAAGGTGCTTTTTAAATTTAAGTGAAATCTGTTGTGGAAGATGAATTCCCTGAAGATTACTAGGAAATGCATTGCTTTTGTGGGATATTCAACATTTTTGGATGGTGCAGACAAGATGGCTTTAATTCTAATTTGTCTTTGTACATGGTTTATAATATCCCACCAAGTTACTTCTGGGTGTGCAATTTTCCATGCTAGATCTTTTCTCAGAAGTGTATTTTTTTCAAAGGATTTCAAAGAAAATCGTTTTTAGCTCTGAGTGAGCTGAGCGTGAAAAGAAATGTTCTGACACACTTTTATGCTCTGGTTGCTCCAGAAGCGTTTAAATTTGAAAACAGCAATTGCAATGGGTAAGTCTTGGCCTCTCACATAAAGTGTTATAAACACACAGAAATAATATTAAAACAGCATTAATAAGGTTGCAAAGTTAAGCACTGGCCAAAAGTTAGGCAATGACAGAATGAACATTGCTAGTGAATCCTTAAATGAGCCCTGCTCTGTGCACAAGTTATGACAAGTTTTAAAAGCTATTTTCCCTGTCCTTTCTCATCTGGTATTGTTGTCCATTACTGAGTCTCTCTTCTCAAGTTTTTGTTTCCAGATTGAGTTTTCTCTCCCAGAATTTTTGCATTAACCATCCACGCTTATTTCCGTTTCCTTCCTGATTTCCTTGACTCACATTCTTACTTTTAACTTTTACTCCTGAATCTCTGTGGCTTTTTTTTTTTTTCACTCTGCAGTTTTATGTCACTTTCCTGCCATTGGCTAGTAAGAAATGAAATTGTAGTGAATAATAACACAATTCATGTTATGTTTCTTATGTGCCTATCTTAAGGTGTGATTAACTATGAGAATCTATTTTGGAACAAACTTTTATATGGGATAATTTTCCATACTATGCCCTCAGTCCAGTGTATTCCATTCTTTTGCCTTACAGCTATGCTGTATTTTGGGATTTCCATGGGGGTTCTGCTCTAGTGCAAAGCCCTTGAAAGTGGGTAGAGCATGTGAGCTCCAACAGTGGAAAGGTAGAATGTGGTTGGTGAGAGCTCGTGCTCCACAGTGATGCTCAGAGCAAGACGTCATGTTGCTGGGGACGTCTCTCTTGCTGCTGCCCCCTGCTTTGACTGTTTGTGGTTTCCCCATTCCTGCCTAGAGCAGCAGTCTGAATGAGTGGATCACATCTGCCTCACTTGGGGTCCCTGTGTCCAGATCTTGCTAGGACTCCAGGAATTTTTACATCGGAGGTATCACCAAGTATGTAATTGCCTCATACTCTCCTCTACAGCTCAGTCAGTACGTGCTGCTAAGCTACTGCTTCTGCAGGTGAAAATGGCCTCTAGAGTATTATCTTGTTAGTATAGCTAAGGTTATCACAGAACAAGTAAGAAAGCATGTTTTTGTAGCAAAATGCCATCGAATCTTTTGTAGTTGTTGATGCTCTTAACTGTCTTAAAATGATCACAGTACCATGCCACAGTTCTGTTTTCTAAAAACTCAGCATATCAGTATTTAAAAGTGTGTTAATAGATAACTTCTAATAAAAATATTAGAAATGTCTGCTAGAGGAGGCTGTCTAGAAAAATTGATATTTACATGTCTATATTTCACCAAATATATGCATGCAAATGGTGTGCAACTGTGAAGCCATGTGCTCTTTTCACTCTGACTTCCCTCATCTGTTTCCCACCCTCTCTTTCTGTCTTTTTAATAAACTGCCTTTTTCCACATTCTCTTAGGTTAAATTAGTTTAGGTCTATGGGGAAGGTTATTGCGTGTACATAGCATCAACTGGAACAACCCCCTGCAGGCCTGTGGGACATTGCTGGCCTGTGCTCTGTACTCCTGCTATTCTTGGTGATCAGCCTGCTGGGAGGTATGAACGCACTGAACAAAGCAAACCAATGAGCCCAGCTCACAGGGTGAATTTTAACCTTAATTTAGCTTGAACTTCCAGAGCTTTCTCACTGATATTGTAAAAAGCTGACTTCCATCCTTAATTTTATACAGGGTAAGTAGGTCTAGCTAATTTGACCCCCAGATGTTCAGTTCTCAAAGGGGGCCATCATTTTGTATTAAATAAAACTGGGAAAGAAAGAGCCCAAGGAAGATCTGTCGAATGAAGAAAGTTCGTTCCAGTTCAAAGCTGTTGTTGATACTGGGTACAATCCTAAACCTCTTGATGCCAGAGCAAATGTTTCCACTGAGGTCACCAGGTGACCAGGTTTGAGATCAGGGCTAGCATACTCAGCATGCTGCTCCTCCAGTGTGCTTTGGCACCTGATTACCTGGGAAGGTGGGCTGTGTCAGCAGTGTTTTTAGAGACCTATCTCCTAATGCTCCACTGCTTGCTACCGCACACAGTGGATGCCCACTCCTGTTTGTGTAATTCACTCTAGTCAGCTTTTTCTTCTCCCAAGTACCTCATGTGAGATTTTTTTTTTAATTTAATTTTATTGTTTTTATGCCTAGTCTTTCTTTTCCTTTCCTTTCCTGAGGCCAGACTTGCTTGGTTTTGTGTAATGTACCAGTGTTGTGGACCAGGACTGCATGCTGCTTGCTGGGCATCTGCCCCCTAAATCTCAGTTGCCAGTTTACACAGCTGGGAACTGACTTCTGAACAGTCTTTATGGATTTGTCTATGCCTGGAAATGCTCTGTGGCCCCAGTGTTGTGCTCTGTGTGCTTTAACAATAACAGTAATAATAAAACTATGTTTTGAGAATCCAGGTAACGCCATGAAGGATAATGGATGAGTCAGGTTTCTAGTGATCTGCTCCAGTACTGTTGTATGTCAAAAGCTCAGGCACCAAACTTTGGTCTCAGCGAGCCCCACCAGAGCATAGCCAGCACTGGGGCTCAGTGGCTCCCTTGCAGAGAGCTAGAGCTTGGTGGTTTCCATCTGACTCTGCTCATCAGAAAAACGTGCCTTGTGGGGCAGTCTTGTAGCTGCATTGATTTCTCAGTTGTGTCTTATGATCCATATTGCCCTTTGGTGTTGCTGATCATACTATTTTCTCTTTTGTTTCATCTGCCTGTTTTTTATTATTATTCTTTTTTTTTTTTTTTCCAGGCTGTCTGTCTCTGTGCTGTTGAAGCTTCCTGTTTTCTCTTCCAATTTGCTTTTAGATGGAGTGGGATGGAAACCCTTGTCAGATAGCTTGTCTGGTGGTTAAAAGATGCCAGCGCCCTTAGGTAGATAATCTCTTACCTCAATTTGGTGTCCCAGACATGAAAATACTTTCTGTCAGAGCAGAGCAAAATATTTAACTCTTTCCAATATCAGTGTTTTGTCTGTGACGTTAACAACTGTTGATAACAGATTAGCTGCTATGGTAAACTTTGCTTTGTGGACAGTGCTGTTTTGGGCTCTGAGCTGGTACAGGTAATTTTCTACCTTTGAATCTGTTTTGACACAAATAAGAAGGGAAGAAAAATGTTGGTGGTCTTTCTGATAAATTCTGAAATCCATTGCTGAAAATTGTTACTTTAAAGTTAGATGTTATCAACTATAATTATAATCAAAACCATACAACCACAGTGCGTGAGAAGAAGGCAGCTTGATAGGCAGTAAGTGTAAAGAACTCAAGAAATTCCAGCCCTTGCTGTAGATGAGTGACACTGCAGGCATTTTTTAGCACTGGCATTAGCTGTTCATTCTGTGAATAAAGTGGAGAATGGGGTGAGCTGCAATGCTACATATTAAAATTCCTCTCTGTATTTAATTTCTCTGCTGTGATTTTGCATTAGCATAATCCTTTGACCTAAATGTGAAAGTATTGGCAAAGAACTGAAAACTGAAGTCAGGTTTGGAGGAGCTTAGAGCTGAATAACCTGCTATATTTTGTGAAGGGATTTAGACTGGGGAATGTGGGTGAGAGCAAACATGTACACACATCTGGAACTGATGAACCTGAAGATAAAGGTTCTCTTCTGATATCTATGATTTTTAGTCCTATTGAACAGTTCTATATTGGACCATGATAACCTGAGTGTTATTATTGTGTATCTGGTTACTTTAAGACCTTCTATCTAAAACACTACCTTTCCACTGGATTACAAAAAAAAAAAAAAAAAAAAAAGGCTTTGTTATCTCAAATTTACATCAACTACAGTTGATTGCAAACTAATTTAACATGTGAACACACCTGAAGCATGAAGTGTCAAATGAGAAAGCAGATCTTTGTTGTTTGCAGATTTCAGATATGTGAACTAGATAAATCAGCATGTAACTCTGTAGATGAAAAAGGTTTAAAATCTGCCTCCAAAATTTCAGCTGCTCCTGCTAATCTCACTTCCTCTGCCCATCTTGCCTGGACAGCTGAGGACAGTCCAAGGACATGCACAGGCTACTCTCTAATAAATCTACATTATAAAGGTTTGTTCATCAAAGTAATACCTTCTCCCTTATTTGATTTTTAAATTTATGATTTATTGGTTCTAGTCCTTGGCATCAGTGCAGTAAATTATAAATAAAAAACAAAACAAAAAAAAATTGACTTCATTTAATAGGTGTTACATATAATTTCCCTGATGTGATTTTCTTTATTTTTTAGAAAAGAAGGAATGTCTTTATTGCAGTTATACTGGCTCAAGCTCTGTGGTGAAGGAGCAATGAAGTTGGAAATTGCATAATTCATCAATTTGGAAATGCTTGTGCAACCTACTTCTGTTCTCCTATTTGTCTGCATCATGATACTAGCTTAATGCATTTCACTGCCATTTTATAAAAGCTCAGAACAAATGCTTGTTTACAAGTGAAGCAAATTAGAGTCTACACTGAGTTGGTATAAATCAAGATAGTGAAGTGAAGATTCCCTTTTACTTAACTGCAACCATTTCTTGCTACTGTCAGTAATAATAATGCAATGACTATAAAAGTAGCTTCCTGAGGTCTTAAAAGGATTACAACCATATCGGGCCACATTTCAATAGCACCTGATGAATTGCTGTAAATTTTCCCTGAAAGAAGATTGAGTTTGGGGGGACACAGATCACAGCCAGTATTAGTTGGAACACCATTTATGATGTTTTTATGGTTAAAAGTAACTGTTCCCATGCTGTGTTCACTTCTTTGCACAGTTCACACCTAAGTATGGCAGGAACAGCAGCAGGAGGCCAAACCCACTATATGCTTGCATGGAAGTGGGAGGTGGTCCTGACACAACTGGGGCATTCAGAAACTTGTTTGGGGTCCCTTGTGTCAGCAAGTGAATGTATAACCCTGTAGTTTTTGACTGCATATAGCAGTCTATTGCCTCTCTGAGCATGGTCCAAGTTATGCTACCACTGGTTGATGCAGCTCTTGTGCCACCAGCCTTGCGCAGATTCACCAGGCCCTTGGTGTCCTGAGTTTACCAGTTCTTGGGAGACTCTCACACACAACCTCATGGCACCGTGGAGTCCTTTCCTGCAGATTTGTGCAGAGGGGCTTTTCAATGGCCCTGAGATGCCACCTGTAACTGAGGCAGAATGTGTGTGGGAGAAAAGATGCGATGACCTTGTTGTGTAGCTAGGGAACTGGGCCACAGCATCTCACTGGGTTGTCTCATTCCTGGCAAGAAGCCTGTAGCAAGGCTGTGAACTGAGCCGAGCATATCTGTATATTCCTTGCTCAGTGCTTCTCTCTTAAGAACCGCAGTCGCTGCAGCTTTCAGCTCCTATTCTTTTTCCTTTGCTGTAAGATACACAGTTGCAGTGTACTTGCTTTCCTGGATTTAGTACCACTCTGGAGGTGGGCATCAAGATCTGAGGAAATCCTTAAAATATTTGAGATGGAGTCGCAGAGGCTTGGCTGGTGCACCGTTAGCCTTAGCCTGAGCTGTTTGTTCCTCCTGGTGAACCACGTGGAACTTCTTCCTGTCTTGAATGCATGAAGTGTAGGTAGAGAAGGAGCAACCCAAGAGATGTGCCAGGTGTCCAAAGGGAATGGTTGCTTAAGAGAGTCTGTTCCTTGTGGCTCCTCCACCCAACATGTCTAAATTATTTAGAAAAGAAAGAATAGGCTGAAAGTTTGCAATATGTTAAATCAAAAAGGAAGGCTCAAAATGATTAAGAGAAATGATTAGTGAGGCTGTGTTGGGGTCAGTTTTGAAATTCCCTGTCTTTCTACTGTCCCCCGTCCCAAAAGCTGAAAGCAACGTTTGACAGACCCCCAGTCTGGATGTTGCTAATATTTCTTTAGTTAACATTGAAAAACTTTGTATGTGAGGATAAAAATCTTGACTGCATTGATTTGATGGTAATGGTGTCAGCATTGGGGTCTGCTGAGGATATGGAGTCATGACTAAGCCTAACTCAGTAACCTTACATTGACCTTTTCTCTTATTAGGTCATTAGGAAAACCTCACTAGGTTTTACAGAGAGAAGACTATGTGGAAATTGCTTTTATGTTTAGGTAAATTTCTTCATGTAATGTGAACTCTATGTTTAGAGTTTATAGACTAACTGTGAAATGTTGCTGCTTTTGAAAACACCAGTGTGTTTTAAATGAAAGACATCTGGACCTGGTCTTTTTTTTTTTTTTTTTGCTCTGATGTTTGTTGCCAGTATAAGCCTGCAGCGACTGTAATGGTTGCAGGATTGGACCCTTGGTCAAAACTATACAGCTGGGAATTTGATGTGTTTTTATCAGCTCCTCAAAAGAGAAGAGCAAACTCCTGGCTCTTTCCTCATCTGAGTTAAAAACTAGGCATGGGGTGAGACTAGATCAGTCTGTAAGGTCTTTTACTTGTCCCTACAGTATGTGATCCTGCAGAAGAGTGCAGTGATCCTGCAGTGAGTCTGTCCAGGCCTTGAAGAAAAACTCTGGCAGCTGCAGATGACTTCCTAGAGCAAAGGTTGGGAGACTTGGAGGTATTTGTGATAAAGCTAAAAGAAAGAAGTGAAGACAAATAATTCTTCACTCTGTGCCTTGTATTCCATTGAGAGAGAGAGGTGCTCTGTGACCAAATGGAAAGCATAAAAATTCTGTTAAACACCAGTAACTTCTATCACTTGTAGATATACTTCTCTGAGGTTTCAATGTTAACGTGAATTTTGCTTCAAAGACTATTTAAACGAGGTTTTGGCTGAGTAAAGTTTGTTTCTATTACAGTCAAAATACATGCCAGATTAGAACTGAATATTTAAAGTGGCTTGACAGTGCTGTTTTTTCAGCCCACTTTATGCTAGTGGAAGGGAACTTCATTTGAAGCTCCTAGTCTTAAAAGTATGCTTGAGGACTCTTAATTCTTTCTTCTGATATGCTTAGGAGTGATTATAATAATAAATTGAATAATCTTATTTTAAACCATACTTACAGAAGGACATTATGCGGAACAGGAAGGAGTTAGATGCTCAAAATGTATGTAATTAACTGAATTGGAATTCCTCCTTGAGATGAAGGCTTGATGACCTCTATATCTAATAAGTAAACAGCCTATTTTTGGCACTGTTGGGAAACAATAAAAGAGACAATCTAGAAATCTTTGGCTAGTACTAGACCTCAAATTTCCCAACTGGTTGAAGTAATCTTACTGTTTTTAAACATGTCTCTTGCAATAAAATGTTCTCCTTTTTATACTGGAAAGCCACCAGGCTTGCTGGGAATTTAAGGAAGGGGAAAATGATGCCAGAACTTGGCTGAACAAAAAGTGTGGAGTAACATTTTTTCTGTTGGATGGAGACATGTTTGGGCTTAGAAAAATTGGTGGCCTTTGCTGAAAAGAGAAATAGTTAAGCTTTTGCTTTTGGAACCAAAGAAAGGGAACAAATTCTGTAATATATACTGAAATATGTCACATCAGGCAGGAAAAATAGGAAATGATAATTACAAGGAAGCATTGAGATTATATTTTTCTTGTGTAATTTATTTGAAAGTCATGGCTCAAGAGAGGTGTCTGATCCATAAAGTCTTGTTCTGTTTAACTATAATAGAATGACCTAACATCTGAGCCAATTTCCCCATAGTGCATCAAACTTGGAATAGTCAGAAAAGGAGTCAAGTCCCCAGGCTGATTTCATGCATAGCTAAAGATGAGTAGCCAGAAATGGAAGAAGGAATGTGGAACAGTTCCATCAAAACTCTTGATGCAGCGAAACAGGTAAATATAGACTACTTTGAAATGTTGAGAATATTTTAAGTGTGTTTGCTTAAAGGTGTATTGAATTCAGAAGGACATAAGTGCTTAACCTACTTCTGTGAGTTGCACTGGATTTCTGGCTAAAACTTATGTGCTTTGCTGTCTTTGTAAATCTGTGGAAAATTGGATTTGTGTCAGGGCCCTGAGGACACTAAGAAGGCTTAATGGCCCTGACCAGTCTCACCTGGAATTTGCACTCTACACCCTGTCCATGGCTCTGGAGCGTTAAGACAATCCTGTGTTTAGCTCCTTGCCCTGAAGCTATACCAAAGGAATGCTGGTCAGTAGCACAGTCACAGCTAGTGTCCTGACTGGCCATGAAACCACTTGATCCAAGCCTCAACCTGTGGACTGACTTTCTGGTTTTATCTTGGATCTGCTTCATAGTATTGCCTTATGATCTGGACTCTGTTAGCTCTGCAACCAACTCCTCTCCAACTTAGGGGGATAGGATAGGCCTTGGCTGGCAAGGGAAAGACCCTGCTGGCCCCTATGGGGACCCCTGCTGCTACTGGCTCACCTCTCATTAGGGAGCAGACCTTTCTGACAGCTTCTTGGTTTGTTTGTTTATTTATTTATTTTAATTTATTACATATTTTTATGACAAAATAAACTGTCTTCAGACTTTTCTTTCTGTCTATTGGCTTAACAGATGCATAAATTAGATCTGATACCTAACCTTTAAACAATTAGTGCTAGATGAGCAGAAGCACATCTACAGTGAATCCAGAATTCCCCTTCATCTCTAGGATTTAACTTTTAACCTAATTCTCTTCCCTGAGCTTAGCTGTTTCAAAGATTCTCTTTCAGGTTTCCTCCATTATAGATCTCCATTAGCCATTCCCTAAAGACCAGATATAATCCTTTCATCTATCATGTGTGGTTATTACTGCCTGGTGCAACAAATCAGCAGAGCTTTAGCAGCTTTAGATGGATATCTATGT
This sequence comes from Netta rufina, assembly GCF_964035555.1. Classification (NCBI taxonomy): domain Eukaryota; kingdom Metazoa; phylum Chordata; class Aves; order Anseriformes; family Anatidae; genus Netta; species Netta rufina. The sequence continues at coordinate 39,808,675 of NC_140124.1, read as the reverse complement.
AATCTCTTCATGGGCTGGTCAGCAGAATCCCACTACTCACTGGTACAATGATCTTTCATATTCATCATGTAAGCATTCAAGTGCTTAGATTTTTACTAATGGGAATACTCTGGAGAGAAAATAATAAGCTTCTAGAAAGGCAAATATTAATCTTGTTGTTTGAGGTTATAGTGAAAACCTTTAAAGTTGTGTGTCTTAAAATTTACAGGTTGATCCATGCTTGGTTATTTTCTTCATTTCATTCAACATTAGTTGAAAAGCACAGTCAATGAAGTAAGTCTTGTATAAGGGATGTTTCAGTAGCAGTTAAGTACAGGTAAGCAGGGAATAGACAATGTATGCAGTAATGAATCTTAACACTACAGACTTAATGAGAACTTTGTTATTGATTTTACAGTGGGCTCGATTTCATGAGAGTCCTTCCTGACTGATAGAGGGGGAATTTTCCTAATTGAATAACTAGTTTAACATTAATAAATATTTTCTGAAATAATAAGAATAACAACATAATTTAAGTAATTATAAAGGAACATGTGAAAAGTTGGATATGTATGCAGATGACTCACAAATACAAAATACATAAAACTTGTCAGAATTATTTGGTTTGAATTGTTCAGTTCTACTTTACCTGTAACTGTTGGCAGCTACACTTAGTGTCACTAGCTCGTTGCTACTGAAAAAGTTAACCTGATTGCAGTGATACAGTTCAGAACAAAATCTGCTGTCAAAAACTGATCACAACATTATACAGTGAGTCAGGGGACTGAAGAATAAAAATATGAAGCTTGCTATTTGTGAGTGGAAGAAGCACATCCAAAAGAGTGCCTGCTTCTTAGGAAGCAGCTGTAGATTTTGTAATGATGCTTTTCATAGTAAATGATGGTTTCAAATAAGTCTATTACAAATAACAAAAATTCTATAAAATCTTAAGGTTGATTGCAAAATCAACAGGGTTCTAAAAAGAATGCTCTGTTAATACTCCCTGTTTTTGTTGCACAAGAGAATTTTCAGAGTGTTTGGTTGTTTTTTTTTTTTTTTGGTGAATTTAAGACTTTCACATGTGTCAGAGTGGGAACCTGAGAGAACTCATGAAGAGGGCATATGTTACATGAGCCAGGAAGCAAATGGGCTTCCCCCATTTTTTCATGTGGAGAGATCCTAGCCTCACTTGTCTCTTTGATGATGGGAAGAAACTAGTTCAGTTTTTGTGTCTAACTTTATTGGTGGACATCAAACTTTAACAAAGCATCTGGGTTTTTAACTGTGACTTTTAACCGAGGTTGAGGTTCTGAGCATGGGGTGGCTGTATATAGTATGGACATACGCAAAGGGTAAACCAAAATCAAAACATCACAGGTATTTACAAACACAGTTAGTCACACGGGGTTTTATTCTCACATTTCTAACAAACAAGAATAATCACTATTCCATCTGAGGAAGTTGCTCATATCCTGTGGTGGAAGAATCAGCTCCCAGCATCAGCTCTAGCAGAATTTACTTTTGCTAGATAAATAAAACCCCCATTAGCTGCCAAATAAAAATCATTATCACATGTGTTTCCATTATGGTTGCTCAGTCTCTGGTGTATGGAATAGATATCACCAACTAATCTCACATAAACTGCCCAGCAGGTGGCTGATAATGGCTTTAGGCTGATAGCAGGCAGGATCACTGTGCGGGACAGAGTTGCATCTCCCAGCAGTGTATCTATCTTCTCTTGAAACCACAGCTCAAAACCACAGCTGTCATTCAGCATCCTCCCTGCAAGGCATTCTTGGTACTCTGAAATCATTTGTACTGGTTGTTTCGCCCTTTGGGTCTTCCGTCAGCAATTTAATTCATAAAACAAACAACACTTACTGTACATAGTGCAGATCTTCAGAGTTTTTTTTTTTTTTTTTTTTTTTTTGTCGTATTTTTTTTATGCTGTATGTAAACGTCCATACATTACAGAACAGTACAATTGGGAAGACTGGAGGGCAGCCAAAAGATATTTTTTGTGTGCATTTTTTTTTCACTTTTGCAGTTCAGGTCCCCAAAAAGAAAAGGGATGTTATTTATGTTAATTCAATTTTTTTGTATTTAAATGTAGTTTGCAATGCTGAGGTGAGTGCTAATGTCTGGGGTATCACTTCCAACTTATGTCATAAATATGAATAGATGATGTAAAAACAAGATGACATAATGACTACTGAGAAATGATTTTTAAAAACAACAACAACAACAAAAACGTATCCATTCCAGAATATGAAAAGATGTCCCAGGTATTTCCCCTCATGAATTTGAAACAGATTCCTGTGGTGGTTGCACCTTGATGCTGCAGTGGTTTCACTCCAACACAATTGCTCTCATTCTGCCTCCTCAAGGAAGAGGGGAAGAAAATATGATGGAAAGGGCTCAAGGGTTGAGATAAGCAAAGATACTGGCTCTGATCTGGGGCAACTTCTGGCCTTCTCAGAGGTCACCCCTGCAACCTTGCAATGTAAACCTAATACAATTCCTTCTTTATCTTTGTCACAACAAGCCAGGCAATAAAGTTCAGTACAAAGGAAAGCATGCTCTGGACTTCAGAATCATAGAATGGCTTGTATTGGAAGGGACCTCAAAGACCATCTATTTCCAATCCCCCTGCCATAGGTAGGGATGCCACCCACTAGATCAGGTTGCTCATGGCCTCATCTAGCCTGGTCTTGAACACCTCCAGGGATGGGGCATCCACAGCTTCTCCAGGCAACCTGTTCCAGTGCCTCACCACCCTCTGAATGAAGTTTGCATGAGTCCCATTTCAGTTGCTGAACAATGCCAGAGGGACCCATTTTTCTGCCAGCTGTAGCTCTTCTGATTATTCTTTTAACCAGATGCCAAACGGAAAACCAGCAAACATTAGATTCTCTTAAAAATAATGGTAATAAGGGAAGATGATAGCACATAACTGGATTGTACTTTTGCAGCTGAATTGCTATTGATTTTAGAGAATGTAAAATCTCATTGTGAGATAGCCATCTCTAGCTCTTGGCTATGCTCTGCCACCTTGCCTGCGTGGGACAGAATAGTACCTTGCAAATGGCTTTGCTCTTTCCAAGAAGATGACTACACGCTACGTGTCCTTTTGCAATCATTAGCAGATATTATGTTGACTTCAGTTGTATAGAGCTGGGATGCTGATGATCACTGAAGATGGTTTTGTATTGTGTGGCGCTGTATCAACTATTTTTATGGCTATAGAAAGATCTGTTGTAGAAAAAGAAGATGCAGGCAGAACCCAATGAAGCTGGAACTTATTTGAGCCTTACATGTATTTCACAACTAATAGGACTGCAATACAAATACTTCTGTTTTTAATATAACATTTTTCTTTCTTACCTTTCACCTTCAGAATTCTTTCCCAAGGGAGTTACATCCTGCTTATTTTCTCCTGTTTTGCACGTGAGGAAAGAACATAGGAGAAAATATTTTTGCTGATGCTTTGCTTGTGTTCCTTTGTATACAAAGAATTTTACAGGAAAAAAAATGAATTCTTTACTGACAAGGCGCAGCATGCTGTCATTAATTATTGTGCAGATATTACAGCTTATCTGTAGTGTTCAGTTGCATAAAATAATACTAACAAAGTTAGATTTTGTATGGCTGTATTCATACAAAAAATGTAGAACAAAGGCAAATGATATTATTTCTGGTTTAACTTTTATATCACTGAGTAAAAGAAATGTATGCAGCTGTAAATTATATGTTTCTTTATATGGCTCCCTCTTACTAGTAGGTCTTTCTGTTTAGAAGATACTATTTTGTTGGATAGCCTATAGACATCTCACAAGCATATTCATGTTCTTTATTCTTGAGACAATGCATGTTTCCAGGCTGTATTCCCACAAATTGTTTCTCTGTGTAGTGTATACATCTGCATAATTATGGAAATGCCACAAATAATTCTACAGGGTGTAGCTTTCATTTTCTTTTGTAGTGATATAAAACAGCATTATAATTATAGGGAACAATATGTAGCGATATCTTGCACTTGCAAAGACAAGGTGTCACATCTAATACAGTACATATCCAATATGGTAATACAGCACAGTAGCAGTGACTTCAGACTCTGCATGCTCAGGTATACACTAGGATACATGCTGGAACAAAGCAGGAGACAGAGTTCAAAAACCAGTATGCTCATGACATATATAAAGCTAGAACTAAATAAAATACATGTATATATTCCTTTTTCCTTTTGTATGTTAGTAAAGTTCTGGTGGCACAGAATCTGTATTTTTTTTTTTCAGACATTTGTGCTACTTTAATAATAAAACCCATGATATTAAAACACATGCCACACTGAGGTGATATGACTAAACATAGTTTTTTGTTGCTATTTTTATTTATTTATTAGGATTTCCTTTCCTGTTTATGTAGCCAGATATTAGACAGGTAGTGCTACATCGTACCTCTAATTATGTTTTTTCTTATGATATTAAATGCATTAAACACTGAACAAATTCCAGGTTTCTTTTTTATTTATGACTGCAAGTCGTATCACCATAGAAATATAGGAAGCATGGGTGATCTGATTTCAAGGTATGGCTTGGACCACTTTCAGTAAGATAGAACACGTGATGAGCTTTAACTGCTGTCTCTGGCAGGTTCCAGAAACTCAGTCATAGTTTCAAAAGGTTTCTTCTCCTGGGATAATCTTAAGGGATGCCAAGGCTGAAAGAATGAGTTGTACTGTTATTAACGGATGCGAATGGGAGAACTCATGAATTAGATGTTTAGGAGGATAAGGAAAACCTAAGAGACTGAATGCTTGAAATGTCTTGCATTGATTCAATGCAGCGGTACTTGGGGTACCTGTGTGCAAGGGTCAATTTCATGCAATTAGGCTTGATCAGATATATTTGGAATAAGATATTTTTACAGAATATTTACATCCTGTTAAGACGGTCATATTTCAGAAATACCTCGTCATTCAGTAAATATTTTGCTTCTGTATTTTTTTTTGCTTCTATATTTGGATAATGTGTTTTCAGTTGAAGCATTCAGCGCTGGCAAAGTGGGTAAGGCATCCCAAGTGAGACTCTTAACAATATTTTGGGAATCCTAGCAAATTAAAGGCTGTGTGTGTGAAGGCATGTCAGTAATGAGCATTGGCACGAAGGGAGCAAGGAAGTAATGTTTGCACATTAAAAAGCATATGTGCCAGCACTTGATCGTGAAGTCCAACTCCACTGCTAGTAAATTGTTCTTCCTTACTAGAAAAGAAACATGGTCTACACTGAGAGATTTATAGGTCCTGCATACCATCTGAGGCAAGAATTCCAAAGGTCTATCAGGCAGGACCAAATAATAAATGTATATTTAGGGGAAAAATAAAATTCTTAATTCAGTTCCTTGTCTACATAGCAGGTCAGGATTGCTTTTCTTTTTCTGTCCTTACAGAAGTAGAAATTCATTCTTTGCCTGGTGACAAAAGTACTCCTGGAATAGGTCTCCAACAGATTCTCACTGCCAAACAAAGCAATGGGTGTAGCCGGGGGAGTGTACAGGATCTGAATGTATGTCTGGGGCACTGTCCAGACTCTCCTGGGATGATTGTTCCATGGGTCACTGTGGAATTTGATGGCAGGCATTACTTCCTGGAGCACCTAATGTAAATTTTGGTTCTAGCATAGCAGTTCCAGACCTTTCAGTTGCTATAGATCTGGGTCTGTCTGAAGAAGCTATATGCAAAGTCTCCAGTGCGAACCATGCAATGATGCTCCATGGCCTGCAAACAGGCTGCACTTCTGGAACCCCTGCTTTGAAAAAATTGTTTTTGCCAGATGACTTCGCGTTCCAGAAAACTCATATGTAAGTAATCGCAGTATCTGAGGCCACTTATAAACAAGACTCTTTCTGGAAGTCCTTTTTGGTATATGCTCTTTCTCATTGTGTTATCTTGGCCTCTTTCCCTCCTCCTTGATTTGTCACTTGAGAATCCACATAAAATGAAGAATGCAGCACATTCAAAGGAAAGTTCCCGGAGCTGAAATGTTGCAGCTGTTCTGCATCTCTGGTCTTTCAAATCAGTTGCAGTTTGTATTGCTTCTGCTGATGAGAGTTAAAAGGCTTAAAAAAAAGAAAAAAGTTTGTTTGCATTTGTGGCAGAGATTGCCACCACTTAGCAACACAAGAGGGTATATGATACTCGTGAGACCTGAAAGCCCCATGGCTTATATTGGTGTGAGCAAGCATAGTATGTGCAGCCCTGTGAGAAAGCAGTTTGAGGTCTTCAACCTAATGACTGCTGTTAGGGCAATTAAATGTGAATTTTAACTTAATGAGGGCTTCTGGGCTCTACAGGACATCAGTATGCTATATGATTTCACTGTTGAAAGATATCCTAACTGGTAAACTCATGTTACTGTTGTGTGATTCAAAATGCTTCTTTCCTGAAACAACATTTCACAGACTGTACAATATAAATCATTAAATGGGTCTCTTGGAAACAGATGCCTTTGCCTAACTTTTACATACTGGTTATCAGAATTTATAGAAAATTTTTCCCATGTACACTAATTGGGCACTGCAGCCGCATACAGCTGGAGAAATGGGAAATTAAACAAAATTGTTTTAGTAGAGTTGCTGTTTGTAATGAGCTCCAATGAAGATAGTTGTGATTCTAACAGCTTTTAAAAGATGAAGTTTTTATTCATTTCATGTTACTGGACAAAATGCCTCCCCTTGCTGTCACACCCCTGTCTTCTTTCCCCTGTCATAAAATTGGTTTACAGACAGGCAGCAGTCCTGGGTGTATTATCCACATCTGAGGATGTGGATATGAAAGTTGTCATATCATGGTATCTGGGCAGCTAAAGATGTTCATCTTTAGATACTTTTGGAAGAAGGAATCTGACTGTGGGACTGTGCCTTGAAGATGGTGCCTGTATTTACTCCAAATATGAAGTATACAAGAGAGGCTTTTATTCTGATCTGTACTGTTCCTCATGTGTGTTGTCCAGCAATGGCTACATACACAGGTTCAGAAAAAGAAAATGGGCCTAGCTGCTTTCTTGCACTTGTTTTTTAACTAACTACAGTTATTTTGTTTCATTACTTGGACATAAACAGCTTATTTAGAACTTATTTATATGTAGAATTTGACACCTCTTCTGCATCAGATTTGACATCCACTTCAGAGACATCATTTTATCAGGGAATGACTTCTTAGGGTCAAACTCAGGATAACATTACAGTAGCTGTCTGACTTAGAACTGCTGCATGTTAGGTCAGTGTAAATAGTGAATATCTGTAGCCTGGAATAATCCAACCTGACACAGACAACCTAAACCTACATTATAATCAGCATGCTGGGAATTAATTCCTTGCTGAAGCATACTGCTTCTCTCACTTGGGAATGTAAAAGTGCTTATAAACGTAATAAAATTCTTGTTTGAAAGACAATGATCCAGACTTGGACTCACTCAAGCACTTAACCTAATTTTTTTTAACCTAATCTCAAATATAGGAGGATCTGTTTTTGTAGGTAGAAGAGATTGACAATAACATATAGTATAATATCAGAAAATCAGTTTGTGAAATGATTTTACAAGACTTATTTTGTTTAGCTTGACTGGCTTTAGTTTTCTGATTTGAGAAACCAGCACTTTCTGTGCTATTTAGTGAAAATCAGTTTTCTTCTTGATGAGTGTTTTTTTTTTCTTCTTTTTTTTTCAAGTTTCTCTTTTTCTTTTCTCAGTTCATTGGAAACTGACTTAAAAGGACACCCCAGAAAGGTCAGTTGATTATAGACTGAAGACAGCCTTAGTTGAAGAGGAGGATTTACAATTAGGGACATATATGAAGATGTATAAAATGCTGTGAAACTTTTTCAGAAGTGGTCGTAATTTGTATTTGAAAGGGTCAAAATGACATTGCTTCTTTGCACTAACATAGGCTGTTTCATCTTAAGATCTCAAAGGGTTTTATGGAGTAAATTAATTAGTATAATCTTCCCCTTCACTTTTAACAATCTGCAGTGATGAAGCAGGAGAAAAGTTAGGGGTGACCATTAACAGGGTTCACAATGTCCTCTCCAATTTAGGCTGGTGTTCTATCACCAGCAAATGATGTGCTATCACCGAGGCCCCACCAGACTAGCTGTACCACATATGAGATCATAGGTACTTCCAAAAATCTAGGAGAAAATTATGCAGGAGGAAGTGTAAGAGCTATTGCCAGACAACCAGAGTCAGAGATGCACAGTGAAGCCTTTAGGTCATCATGCTTGAATTCAGATATTAAAACATAAATGGCTTCTAGGAATCATAATGTTGATTAGTTGTCTAGATTCCCCCCTGTACATTTAAGGGACAGAAGAGGCACTTATAGCATACCATTCATCTGACCTGTCAGGTAGATGTGCAAATATATTTCCTTCTGTCCCCATCAGCAAGCACTTTGTGTAGTTTAAAGCTGGGCTGAGAATGAACTTTTGATGTTAGGTCTATTAATTCCTGGGTGTGGACTCCAGTAAAAAGAGAGTTCTAAAGTAATTATGATTGTAATGAAAGTTTCCCTAACTGCTGTGCTTAGTGTTGGACTGTAGGTGGTCTTTATGCAGAGGGCATGCTGTGAGTTATCTTAGACAATTAGATCCTACAGAGACCAAAGTAGGGTAGTAATGTATTTATGTCTAGTGTTTGGACCACAGCAGATAAATATTCATGTCCCTGAAGAGTCATGGTGTTGTGTGTAAGCACTTTTTATCAAATTGTCTCAGGGACTGTGCAGTCTAAAACGAAGGTGTCTCTGCAGTTAGGTGGCCATTGGAATGTGGCTTGGTTGATTGCTTTGGGGAAACAGGATCACCAAAAGCCTTGTTTTGCATGTCACATGGAGTTTGGAATTTTAGGTAATTTATACTATATGAAACCAAAACAAACAAAAAAAACTTTGCTGGAAATAGCGCTGGGAGACACAGTACAGAAGATAGAAATGTTCATGTTGAGTATACTTCATATGCACTTTTTCCTGTCAGAGCAATCATGAAAACAATCTGATTGTCTTGATACTTGCTGTAGACCAAATGTTAAGGGAAAAGGGATGGGCAATAGTGCAGTCTGGCTTTCTTTGGGTGTTGACACCCAGTGAAAGGCTAGTGTTGCTCCTAATGGGATACTAAAGCAGCTTTGAGGCAGCCAAAGAATTACCTAACACAGAGCATCTTCTCCTCAGGAATCCCTTCTGCTTTCTTTTATAGACTAGAGCTTTATGATCTTTATTTGTCAGGTTCTTTAGAACAAGAATCTGGCTCAAGTTTTCACTGCACTATTCAGATAGGCTGAAGGTGTGTTGCTTGCAACCTAGAATATTAAAAGCTGCTGTTCTTTCAATACCTCTTTCTGCATTCCATTCTGATTTTTGTTGTTGTCATAGGGACTTCAGCCTACATAGCTTTCTAAACAAGCTCCTAAAACTTGAGATCTTACACGTATTTTCAGAAGCAGCGGGTGCTGAGGAAATGGCAGTTATAGTGCTGCCACCAATTTAGGCAGCACAGTGGGAAGGATCTTTAAGAGTAAAGTCAGACCTATGACTGCTCCATATTCTTGAGGAATATTCCTTACTGAAAAACAAAACTTATTTCTTAGAAGACTTAGGCAAAGAAATAACTCCTTAACAAGATAGTATCTGCTGCTCTTGGTAACTGGCCTCATTAGATCTTTGAGGAAAAAAATGGTTTAGGGACAGGTGGAGTTGTGCTGTTTTAGGTATTGTATAGGGAATAACTAAGCTGTGTCATGGTCAATCTTGATCTTGTCAACTTCACAGTTTTTGCTAAAGTGAGAGATTCAACAGCCCTCTGGGTTTCCACTACCGTTTGTCTACTTGCCCAAGGCCCTTTCACATATTTTGTCATCTTAACATCTGCAGAGAAAAGCCACTCATATTCATCTGCTGGGTAAATAAAGTCTGTTTCACAGCATGGGAAGACACTCTTTCCACCAATAAACAACCAAAAAAAAAACCAGCCGACTGTTTAGAAGATTGTAACACTTTTGCTTAGTTTGTGTTCTCCTTTCTTAGTTTTCACATACTTCATAGCTTAGGGTTGTTTTGTTGTTGTTTTTGTTGTTTATTTTAACTGAAAGAAGTGTTTAAAGTATTCCAATAGAGGCTTTCTTTACAAACTTGCTCAGATTAGGAAACAGCCAGATGAGGTTTCTTGTGGGATTCAGGCAGCCTGGTAAATGCACAAGTGGCTTACCTTTTCTCACTCTTTCTATAGTTGTATTACAGTAGCATCTAGAGATCACTAGGTCAGGTTGGTATTGCACAAATATGGCCCCTTTCCTGCTGAGATGCTGTCTAGTTTCTCAAATTAGAGAGAGATGAAGTTTTCTTTTTTCCTTTAGTTCAGAGTTCTTGTATCCCCCAGTGTCTTACTATTTTGGGAGCTTGTTGTCTCTGATCTCATATCTTTTCATCTTTTCTGTGGAGTTAACCAGTGAAAGATTTTTCTTATTAAAATATAATCGTACTAGTACTTTTTTCTTTTTTTCATAGCTTTAATAATTTTATGCATTAAAAAGAAAGTCATGGGGAAGCTAAATGCCAATACTGAGCTGCTGGCAGCAGGGAGGTTTGTGAAACCTCCTGATCAGGGTAGGACTTTGGGGCAGCTCACATGGCTATGACATGGGGTGTCCTAGCTTTTGGAGTAGTGATCAATCCACTGGATAGCAAGCTCAGACACAAAAGGAACCAATGGAATATATATCAGAAAGTGCATTAAGTATGTAATATTTTTTTGAGTTATTCTGAATGACATACTTTGATGTGAAACCTTTCTTCTTTGATTTTACATAAATATTTCTGCTATGACTCTCTGGTTTCTTCCAGTAACTTACTGTTAGTTGTTTCAGCTAATGCTGTATGACTGTTTAGTAATATACTATGAATCTTTTCTTTCTTTTTGTTCTTCAGATCAGACTGAACAACTCAGAGTGTGGGCTTCCCTGGAGTCTCAGCCATCTTATTCTCTTGTTTTTGCTGTTCCATCTCAGCTGTAAGTTGCATTTTCTAGCAGCAGGCTGAGCTGTTCTTGTTGCTCTTCTTCTCTCCAGAAGTCTGGTTTCTTTTGGTTAACTTAGTAACTTTTCGACTGGAAATACTTTATCATTTTCTTAGGCATTGTTATGCTTTATCGGCCTTATTTTTCTGCCTCGCTATTTAACAAGTCTAGCACAGTGCCTTCCCAATGGATTTCCTATGCCTCCTTTGTGTACAAGATTTTCAGCAGTAAGAGTGTTTTCTTGTTGTTTTCAGTTTGTTTGGGCTGATGTTTTTTTCCCTGCTGTTTGACTGGCAGATTGCGATATAGTCTCCACCACTTTTCTCAAGCCTGGTTATTTATTTGGTTGTCATCTCCTCCCCGAGCTTCGAATATTTTCTAAATATTAGTTGTGAAGTTTTTCAGTCTCCTTGTTAGTTTTCTCACACGGATGCAAGGTGATTTTTCCCAAAGGCATACTGAATTTTAAGTTCTATAGCCACACGTACATATTTATTACAGAAGCCCCATGGTGTCAAAGACGATTCAATTGGTTGTGACAGGGTGACTTCAGGAGTCTCACTGCTCTTCTTTTGTGGCTGACCAAGAAATGGGTGCTGAGACAGACTGCAAAGTATCTGTGTGTGCATGAAGTAGACTTAAACGCTGTTTTGTTGGAGTGACTCAGTGTGAGCCTCTCTAGCTGACCCTGAATAGTAGGCACCATATAAAGCGTACATGGTGTTACAGACCCACCTCGAGACTGACTGGTGGTGTTCCCCACCACAAGAATCAGGAACTATATTCCATGTAGTGAAAACAGAAACGGTAAGTAAACAAACAAAAACTTACCTGGCACTGAAATGTAAAATCATGTTCCTAAAATCTGCATTTCCCACCAGGTGCTGTAGGAAGCAAGGCTTGAAAAGCTGAATTGCATAGGTGCTTTTATGTTCTCTAAAACCCATAGCAAAATTGTATATTTTGAAATGCATAGTGTATGAGGTATGTTTTGTATGGACCTATGGCTCAGATTTCCTGGAATGAGTCATCATTCCAATCCAAGTTCTGCCAGCTACCATTACATTCAAATCCTTTCTCTGTGAATGTCTCCATGGAAAGCAACAGGATAAGTCACAGGGAAGAGTGATGCTGCCTGTCTGAACTGGAGCCTGCATCAGCCTGGGCAAGTCATGAAGCTTCTTACAAGCTGACACAAGTCAACTCTTGTGAGCTGGATGTGCTGTTTGTGCAATGAGATTGTTATTACAAGCTCAGCTTTGTATGTTAGGGTTGGAACATTAGCAGAGCCAAGTGCTGTACATGGAAGAATGGAGGAGCAATGGAGGACAGGGAACATCTGTAAATTGCTGGCTTTTCTGGGCTTTCAACTAATGAACAAATGCAACTTCTCTGAGTGGTTTATCTCCTGTGCTGACACATCTAGATGTTTTTATAAGTCTTTGCATTCCTTGGTTCTCATTTCAGTGTCTAAACATCTCACTTGAATTTGTCCATATAACAGTCCTAGGAAGTAAAATTGTAGCCGGGACTTGGAGAGTTAAAAGACTAATAAGCTTCCATTAGCAGTTTGTGAGAAGGCAGGGACAGAATTTGGATTTTAGACGGTTGGCACCAATACCACTACTATTACTGCTCTGATTGTTTGGGAGGGCTTTCCTTCTGGTGATGTGTTTTACCTGCCTTTCAGGAACTTGTGAATGAGCTCGATTTCATGCAGTGCCCTACATTTAAAGATGTCTTTCAGATCACTGCTTTTGTGTGTTTGCTTGTTTGTTTATATGAAATACTGAGTTTCCTTTCCTTCTGTAGCATAGAAACACTGTGATCACAGAATAAAAGAATACTTAAGGTTAGAAGGGGCCTCTGGAGGTCATCTGGTCCAAAACTCCTAGTCAAGCAGGGCCACCTAGAGCAGGTTGCTCAGGACCATGTCCAGATGGCATTTGAATATCTCTCCAATGTGGGAGAGGTTGGTCAAGAGGTTACCTGACCCTGCTGGTGCCCCAGGATAAGCACTGAGGGGCACAGTTTGTTGCTCGGTAATGTCACAACCCTTCACTCAGTGATATTACCATGTCACTATCTGCCCCGCAGGTGCCTGTGGCACTGGATCCCAGTTGTGATGGGGAGCTGAGCAGGACCCAGTGTCCCCTGTCTAGTACCTACAGGGTGCTGGGGTGGCCCAGTACTGGTCATGCTGGGGCTTTGTGCTGCAAGGGTGATGGGAGCAGGGTCTAGGAAAGGATCATGGCTGAAAAGATTGCTGGCAAAACATGAGCTCTGTTTCTGATGCTTCCTGTATGTTCCTGAGCTGTGGACACCTGAGGGGACAGGTCCTGAGTAGCTCTGCACAGGGAGCTGAGCAAAGCTGGGGCCACAGGAATCATTGCCTGGAGATCTCCTGAGGAAGTTGGAGAAGGATTGGAAAAGATTTCTACCTGTCAGAAAATCTTCCCAGATATCTCTCATCTCCAGTCTTTGCCCATTTCGTGTTCACCTCTCTGGTACCACTGGTAGGAGCCTGCTCTGTTTTCTTGTCATCTTTTCTTTGGGAACTTTTATATGTTTTTGAGATCCGCTCTGAATCTTTTCTTTACTAGGCTAAAGAGTCACAGCTCTCTCAACCTTTCCTCACAGGAGTGATGCTCCAGTCCCTTGATCATCTTTGTAGCCCTTTGTCGGACTCTTTCTGTTGTGTCTGTGTCTCTCTTGTGCTAGGAAGCCCAGAACTGGCCCAGCTCTCCATGTGTGTCCTCACCAGAAGACACAAAAGATTACCTCTCTACTCTTGTTGGCAACACTCCTCCTAGAGCAGCCTAACCTTCTTTGCAGCAAGGGCGCATGTATTCTTCTATATTTAAGGAAGGTTTCTGTGCTCTCTCTTTACTCCTCAAATGAAAATGTTTGTAGGTCTGTTAGCTAGGGAAGAAGCCTTAGAAAGAAGTATTTTCTCAAAAATGTAGTTGGTACATTTACATCTAGTATTTTTCTTAATTTTGTACTCATCTGGATTTAGTGATGTCTTAATTTTGGTAATTCTGGAGACACTGTAGTGTCTGAATTTTTCAGTAGGAAAAGGGATTGGAAAAGTGCTTCTCAGGCATCTGTTTAAAAACAAAATAAAATGAGTACATTTTTTTTCCTGTGCTGGCAACCAGAAACGTTACATAGCTGGAGACTGCCAATGGTACTCCCTCTAGAGAGACTGTGTAATGCATTTTGACTTCTCCCTTGCCGTAACCTATTTGGATTTCACTTTTCCCATTACATAGTGTTGTTTTTACAAGAATATTATGTAGCTTATTAGTGGAATTGCCCTTATCTTTTGTGTGCCTGCAAAGTAAACAAGAGAACAAGTAGTTTCATTGCCAGGAACTCCCTGAACAACGACTGATAGCAATAATGTTCTCCAGCATGTGCGGAGTGATATCCAGAGATCTCAAGAAGACATTAAGATTGTGTTAATATAGGGTATGAAGATATGTTAAAATATTTCAGAAATGGGAGAGATGGATTTCCTGCAAGACCATTTGTCTCTAAGAATGGACCCTGCCAGTCTGAAAAATGGCAGGGCTGCTTTATTTCAGTTCAGTCTTTGTATTGGCAGAGGGAAATATGCCTATATATCTGTATCAATCCAGTTAAATCTCAGTGATGTATTTCTGAGGTTTAGCTCATGCTGAATATTCCTTATTAACCAAACTTAAGTTGAATGGGAGGCATGAATCTGCCGTGCCTGGCCATAAGATAAGCACATGAATGAAAATGGCCAAGTTAAAGATGAAAAGAATCTTTGCAACATGCTGCTGTTCCACTTTCTTGCAGGGATACAAATGAGGCTCAGAGTTGAAAGTGAGGGCAGAAAAAAAAAAGAACATTTGGAGGTGAAATTTGGAATGAAGCACGGTTACTTAGATACAGTGGAATATATCTGTGGAAGGCATTGAAAATCACAAAGGGAGGACAGACAGGTAGGGTATGACAAGAGGTCAAAAAAGTTTTCTGGGTGCTGTGGGGAGGTGACACAGGCAGCAATGTGCAAAGTGTTCCTTGGCAAAATCCCAGTTCATCTTGGAATCACTCCTGAAAGACCAATGCTACATCAGACCTCCTTCACCTGAGTATGAAGTAGGAAAACTTGCTGTCTGTATAGGCACCTGAACACTTCATATCCTGGGCCACCCTGATTCTGGAAACTCTGATAATAGAGCAAAATGAACAGGGATTTTCTGAACTCCTTACAGCTTGAAAGATTTTAACATGTGTTTTTGAGTGAAAGTTTTGAGATGACTTTTAAGCAGAGTCTACTCATCTGTGCACCCCTGGAGCAATGTAAGCTGCCACGAGCTTACCTCTGTTGAGCACTGCAAACCAAAGCATGAGGAAAAAAAAAACATTAACCATTAACCATTCACCCCAAGCAGAGCTACAGGCTGGGAGAGGAATGGTTGGAGAGCTGCCAGGCAGAGAAGGACCTGGGAGTGATGGTGGATAGTCGGCTGAATATGAGCCAGCAGTGTGCTCAGGTGGCCAAGAAGGCCAACGGCATCCTGGCTTGTATCAGGAACAGTGTGACCAGCAGGGCGAGGGAGATGATCGTCCCCCTGTACTCGGCTCTGGTGAGGCCGCACCTCGAGTACTGTGTTCAGTTTTGGGCCCCTCGCTACAAGAAGGACATGGAGGTGCTTGAGCGGGTGCAGAGAAGGGCAACGAAGCTGGTGAGGGGCCTGGAGAACAAGTCCTACGAGGAGCAGCTGAGGGAGCTGGGCTTGTTCAGCCTGGAGAAGAGGAGGCTCAGGGGCGACCTTATCGCTCTCTATAGGTACCTCAAGGGAGGCTGTAGCGAGGTGGGGGTTGGCCTGTTCTCCCACGTGCCTGGTGACAGGACGAGGGGGAATGGGCTTAAGTTGAGCCAGGGGAGTTTTAGGTTAGATGTTAGGAAGAACTTCTTTACTGAAAGGGTTGTGAGGCATTGGAACAGGCTGCCCAGGGAAGTGGTGGAGTCACCATCCCTGGAAGTCTTTAAAAGACGTTTAGATGTAGAGCTTAGGGATATGGTTTAGTGGGGACTGTTAGCGTTAGGTCAGAGGTTGGACTCGATGACCTTGAGGTCTCTTCCAACCTAGAAATTCTGTGATTCTGTGATATGTCCTATTCTCACCTCAGCTTCTAGTTGTTGTTGTTGTTTTGTTTTTTCTTTCTTGATTTTGAGTAATTTATGCAGTTGCATCTCCAAAACTTGGCTACCTTGTCTATAGGACATAAGATAGCCCCTTTAGGAAGCTTTCTTGACAAAAGATTGTACTTGCAAAGTGATATTATTACAGAGTGTGGTAGATAGAAAGGAGATGGCTTTAAGTGATCGACTGATTTGTATCCAAAGGACTCATGCGGGAGCTATTTATACCACTAATGGTGAGTTGGAGCTTCACATTACGTGGAGGTCTAGACTTTTCTACAATTCTTATGTTCGATTTTCTGTTGTCAAAATCTTGACACAGTACCAGTATTCTGTCCAGATTTCTATAACAAATAACTGTCAGATGCAAGCATGAAAAGCCTACTTAAAAAAGGCAACAAATGTTAAACCTTTTATGATGTATTATTCACTACATACATTTTAAACATGAGCACTGTATATACAGCCTGTTCCTATTGCTTTGGGATTTCCACTCTTGTTTTAATATTTTACTTTGTGCTAACAATTGCAACTAGCCCTAATACATTTTTAATGATATCTTAAAAATGTTTTAAGGGCACAAGGAATAAAACAGAATATGGTTGTAAGAAGATGACGTTAATGCAGTATGCTTTTCTTGTGTTTTGTAAGATTTGCCACTTAAAATCATAAAAATACACCTCCAAAGACCTAATAGGTTTAAAACAATTTATTGTTGAGATTACAGACTTGAAAATTCTTTGATCTGAAATTGTGCTAGTTTAGAGAATGGAAAAACAGTCCTAGAAAACATAAACGTATTGACATGTTTTAGAATGCAATAAATAAATTCTATTAAACTCACTAGTGCAGATTCAAGAATACATAAACTCTATTTGTTGCAGCTTTGACTGGATTCTTTGTACAGTTCTGAAAAATAGCTTTCTGAGAGTGAATTTTAGTGATTTATTAAGTTGGTTCTCATTCAGTGAGAGTGGTGAAAATTGTTATGTATCCAAATCTGGGCATTGTAAGGATATCTTTCATGCTCTGACACTCGCAGTAGTCACAGTGCATGCCTGCAATACTAAAAAGAGAGCTAACCTTGTACAACAAGGATTTCACAATCTCATTTATATAGATTTTAAAGATTCATTTTTGATCAAACATTTATTCTGCTTTAATAAAAATCATAGCCAGCAGTCATAGATATCTTCACTGCAAGCTTTTTCTTTTTAAAATAGGTATCCCTCCATGATACGTAACATGGAGTGAATTTTGAGCTGCCTAAAAGCTGACTCCGTACAAGGCTCACAACCTGATTGTTGTTGAGCATGAGGGTTAGTATTTCTTCATAGGTGGAAGGCTCTCTGATTTTTCTGTTAAGTTTCAAATGCAGAGCAGGTTCAGAAATGGGAGGTGTAGTCTGGACACTTCCCAGAGGAAAAAGAACTGCTGTCAGGAGATGAAGAACATTAGTTAGAATTTCCTGTTAAAGAAGTGCTGTAGAAAATAGATTTATTTCTTTAAGGCACATGGGTCAATGTTGAAGCAGGAGAGAAGTTTGAAGTTTGGTAGTTATTGGCCATTACTAGTTCTGATTGATCACCCCTAAGAACAGATTTTGTTCTTCACATGCGTGCTCTTGGATCTGATCATCTCCACTGGCAGCCCAGCCTGTGGAAAATTTTAGGTATGTCTCTGTCCATTGGCATCAGTGGAAAAATTCCCTTATTGCCAAATGAACTCAGGACAAATTCAAAATTAAATTATTCTAACACAATAAATTAAGTTTCTAATCAAGACTTAGGCTTGTGTTTTAAGTGTTGTTTGCAAGTTGCTTGCTTTCAAACTTGCGTGTATGTTGCTAGAAATGGCCTGACTTGTAGCATGGCTTACAGCCCCCAGTTTCTCTGAGGTCTCTGGAGTCTTCCTCCCTTCACAGTTTTTGGGAAACTCATTAATTTGCCTTCCTTCTGGTTCTTAACTATATAAGAAGGTTTATAAAGGTTTCAGAATCCAACATGGGAGCTCTGGAGCACTTCAGTTTTAGAGCTTGTGCCATCTCTAATTTTGACTGATCTTTTTAATTCTCTTGCCTTCATTTCAGCTTCTGCTGTCAAGGCTTGGAGTGAGACAGTGCTTGGCTCTGTATTTGAAATATACAGAGTAAAACAACTTATAAATGATCTGTTATACACTTGTTTAATATTGGTGTGGGAGTATAAAAATGTCTATTCTGTTGCATTTTCCCGGAACAAAGTTTGCCAGTGTACACAGGAAAATGACAGTTCAAAACTTGCATACTTTGGTTACCTTTCTCCAGCCTCCAAATTTATCATTCCACTATATTTTTTAAATATTTCATTGCATCTTGCTAATATGCTCAAAATTTAGCTTGGCATGAAATGCATAAACTGTATTATTAATATCCCATTATTTTATGGTTATACAAGAGCAGATTTGAATTGTCACTTTAAATCAGACCATAAGTCAAAATGAAGATCTTAATAGGCTGCCTAGATCTGTATCTGCACTGAATTAAACAGTAATTTGGCAGTCTCTTCTGCTAAATGTAGTGAGATAGCTAGTTAGTGTGATATGCCCAGGCAAATATATTGTGTTGCAATGATGGAGACAATTCCCTCTGGCAATTGCGCTGGCACTTGAGTTGATTCTTCTTGATACACTGATCCAGCATATTCTCATTGCTGAGGAAGAAAAAAGAATTAGGCTTCTAATGTGAATTCTAGGAACTGGGTTGAATATTACTTGCATCACCCAAGATACTCTCCCATATTCTTATAATGATTCTTCATGTTATGTAAAAACGCCTTTACTACTGAATGGATCTTATTATGAATTATATCTAAACTGTCTGCTATTGGTGAGAACATTTAGTATTCATACAGAGTGCCATGTACTTGGTAGGGAATTGACCCTGAGCCCGTAGTTTATGAGGACATCCAAGCTCTATTACCTGCATTGGTGTCTTTGACAATCAAGCATGTTCCCATGCACATTTCTGTACATCTAGAAAGCAGCTACATTGCATATGTCAAGGAAGTGAGAGTGCTTTCTACAATGCACGTGGTACCTTGTGTAGTGCTCAGGTGAACCATGTACAAGTGGGACTCACCTGATCCCTAATACAGAATCACTCCAGACTCTGCATGTCCAGGACTTCAGAGGCTAAGAGACTGCAATATTTTGTAGTTGTTCTTACTTTAAATAAAATATTTGATGTACATACATATTTTGACCCTGTCTTCCAAGAAAAAATGGTAATGTTTATTAATAAAAAAACTATAAATGAAGTGATAGTGTTATTTATGCCTTAATGTAATTAGAAATATTTAGCCTAACTTTTCATTTCA
This sequence comes from Netta rufina, assembly GCF_964035555.1. Classification (NCBI taxonomy): domain Eukaryota; kingdom Metazoa; phylum Chordata; class Aves; order Anseriformes; family Anatidae; genus Netta; species Netta rufina. Next base: position 39,789,093 of record NC_140124.1, on the reverse strand, counting down.
GTTTACTGAGGAGAAATGTAATTTTAAATGGTCAAATATGTGTGGATTAGAAAAGACTAAGCATTTCTTTGCCATAAGTGAGCATCCGATAAAAAATGTAAACATTTTCTGCAAATGAGGTAGATTTAATTACAAAAATATTTATTCAAACACTACTAAGTAAAACCAGCAGTGATATTTTTGATTTATTTTCCATGAACTGATAAAAAAAAAAAAAGACTGCACTTAGTGTTTTTCCACTTCTTTTATTCGCTATTTGTTTATGCCAAAAATCCTCTAATTACTGATCGTTGAAATGGAAGGTAAGAAAGAAAGTGCTTTGTGTAAATGTAAGCCACTGGGATAGTTGAATTAAAATAACTGTCTGAATACTTTCTTGCTCACAATGTTTTTACATTTCATGATTTTTCATTGACTTGGATTCACACTGTGTATGTTTCTGTGTATGTTGCTGTTTAAAAATGTGTTCAATATACATTTTAAGTTCTATTTTAGAAAAGAAGTATAGTTCTTCCAATAATAGTGAAAAAGAGCATGTTGACAGTAAAAAAGCAAATCCCTTAAGAGTAGATGTTATAGGAGACTTGTGTCTCTCCTGGGAATAAAGAAACAATTCTTACTTCAATATTACTTGAATTTTACTGGAACCAATGGCAGCATTTCAACAATTATTAATATTGGAGAGAGGACGATGAATCAATACTTCAAGCAATCATATGTGACACGAAGCAAGAACTTACAGATAAGTACACAAAAAGAATAATTTAATGTTGTGTTTTTTAAGTTCCTTTTACTACTTGTGCTTTCAGCAAAAGCTACTTCAGGTCTCCCAAACGTGATTACCATTTCAGACTTGCTGTCAAATTAGGAGAACAGTGAGGCAGGAAACAAGTGTCATTAAAGTGCTGCTTGTTAAAAGGAGAAACAGAAGGAGCCAGATGCTTGTACTTCTGTAGGCTCATTTTAAGGTGTTGGTTTTGGACATAAAAAAAAAAAAAAAAACTTTATTTTTTGTACTATAAGTTCATTTTACTCATAAATGAACATTGGCTACATTTATAGTGAAAATATTCAGCTGTACTGTTATACCATAGAACATACTCAGAAATTGAATTTCTTTATTTTTCTTTTAAGGATGGTAATGCCATCATTTTAACTGACTTTGAAGGTGTGCTTAAGAATCTATTTTCCTGACTAAAAAAACCTTTTGCTAGTACTTCTGTGGGACTGTGCTATTCCATAATACTCATTTTCTATAAAAGGGACATCTCTGTGTCTTCCTTCGCGGTAGCAATCATCCATAAAGCCACCACTTGGCTCTTTAAACAAAAAATATACTCTTTCACCCATGGTGAAGGTGAGATACATTCCCTTATTTTATTCTTGAGGACTTTTCCCTCTCCTCTGCTGATAAATTTCTCCAGAAGCTTTGTTAAAAAAGAACAGGCAGAAGAAAAAAAAAGGAACAAAACGCCATTGCACATTCACTGCATTCATTTACATCCAGTTTAAGCATAGGATCTTGTCCATCTCTGTAGAGGTTGTCTCTCTCTCCTCCCACAGATGAGGCAGGATTATAGAAGAATATATATACAGCTGCTTCTCTGTACATAAAATGTTATTTATTTATTCTGGTGTGGATTTTTGTTTATTTGTTTGCATTTCATCTAGCAAGGCAAATGTTTTTAAATTCAGGGATTTTCTAAGTTTGTGCTGAGACCCTCTGCCCACCTAAAAAGTGCCACAAGCTTTGCTGTTTTGTGGCCCCCAGGGACAGAACGGAGGTACAGTTGCAGAGGTTAGTGGGAGCATCAGCACAGGAACCTTTCACGGAGGCCCATTCAGGCAATGTGTAGAGACCCCTGCCAAGAAAACTAGAGTGTTTGCTCTTTAGCTTAACAGGATTATTCTGTAGCCTACATTTCTGATCTTAATCTTTCAAATTGGTTCAAATGAGTCAATGGTCTCAACATTTTTTGAATATAACAATTATGCAAGCAGGCACAATGAAGAAATGCTATCACAGTGGAAAAAAGACACAGGCTTTCTTAGATTTTTTTTTTTTTTTGCTAAAGATTTGGATTGGGAGAGAGGAGAGCTACTAGCCCAATTGCAAGGTGAAAATGCACTTTGAAGATGGCACATAGTCATCACACCGGAGTCAGCATACTTAAGAGAATTCAGTGTCTTGTAGAGAATGTCTGTGTGTTCCTTTCTTATGAGATAGTGATTTTTTTTTTTTTTTTTTTTTTTTTTTTTTTTACAGTGCTATTTTGCTTCTGGTGGTACTCTGGCTATTAAGCAAGCTCATTTTATTTATAGCTCTGATAGTGTGTTAGAAGATAAGTAAATGACCTATTGACTGCTCTGCATTTTAGCTGAACACATAAATCATGCCTTATGTTGGGATATTTTAAATATTTGAACTTTTTTTTTGTAAGATGTGTATATTCTAACTATGTGTTTTTCTAGTTGAATTTAAACATAAGGCTATGCATTTTAGGTGTTGGATCTTTTTCCTAACACAATGGAAATCAACTGCTCATACATGTTCGGAGTACTCATTGTGGAGTGTTGTTTTCGTTATTTTACAAATTCTTTTAGTAATAATCAAACAATTCTGGTGATCCTCAGCCTTTTTTGAACTGCAATATGAAATATGAACATATGTACGTTAACATCACCAAAGGAGGTTTTCTTAAGCCTGTCTGTATATAATTTGTCAACATAATAGAAAATCAAATTTAATCCATTTAAAATAAATTGAGCTGACATTCCCCAAACAAAGCTTATTACTCAAGAGTGGCAAAGTGCTGGCTGTGGTACCAAATTCAGTGCTGACTCATTACAAGAATGGCTTGGTGCCTGTTGACAATTTTCATCTGCAAAGAGCCCTCAGAACCTGCTCCCTTACTTGGAATCACCACTTGTTTGGCATAACTGTATCAAGTATGTTTTTGTCTTGGTTTCCTTCTCTCTTGGCACGGTTAAAGTTTCTTATGCTTTCATGCACAAGGGGAACAGCTTGTATGCAAAGTTAATATGTTATTTTATTCTTTTTTTTTTTTCTTTCTGCTTTTCCACTTTTTCTCCTTGAAGAACCAGAGCTGAATGGCTAATGGCCCCAGGGCCATGCCATGCTGCAGCATTACCTTCAGATCTACAGTGCCAGAGATTCAGTTCTCTTTCAGCAAGTGTCATATAAGGACAAATGTGAATTAAAGTTCAAAGCCATTTCCATGATTACATTATGCATATAAACTGTAAAAAGCCACTATACAAATCTGTTTTTGCCATATGTATATTAGCTAAAGGATTGTCTTGGGGCTTAGCTACAGGACTGGAAACAGCTTTTCCTCACTGTATTTTTATGATGTGTTGTTTTTCTGCAGAAAAGTTATATAAGGCCAATGTTTTCAGAAACTGATGTATTTGCCTGTTTTCCACTGTGGGCCAGCAGTGCTTTCTAGCTCTGAAAAATCAGGCCCAATTCAATGCAAATTACAATACCGAAAACATTGGCCACAGTTGAAATACTGTTTTTCAAGTTGCAGAGGCTCAGAGTTCAGATTTCCAACTGCTTAACATGAACGGGTAAGAGACTTTATTCATTAATTTTGTGGTACGTTTTGGAATGTCTGTGACATTGCCATCTTGTGGGGATGCACTGAAGTCTTTTGAGAAGTCCCCACAAATTTCTCATTGTTTTTGTACTTCAGCCACTGTGTTCTGAGTCATATGAGTTCTTGCTAACCTTAAGTGAGTTTTTCAGTAAAAACAATGTTAGAGGACAGAAGTTTGATGAAAGCTTCTATATCAGGAAGAAAACATAAAAGTAGACCAAATGTGTAATTTTTTTCTAGCCAGTTGGGATTTGTGGGAGACCGATCTGCGTGATATTTCTGGTGGGCAATACTAACTTGGCCTGACATGGCATTGCTTAATGTAACATAACTAACTATGATGAATAATGTGGTCAATCTTAACTCCTTTTTATAGTGCAAGAATTTCTCAAGGTATGTTATAGTTTTCTTAAATATTCCACTTGTTCATAGGTACTGTTTGTAGGTCCTGAAGAGTTATTCTACAGACTGAAAAATAAACAAATAAAAACAAGTATTTAGAATTCCAGCCATGTTTCTCAGCCATCAGTGGAGTATGTTATTCTCACTTCATGAATGAATGAGCATTCCTGGTATTACTTTTTCTCTTCTACTTCTTCCTGAGCCCTTGCATATGAAATCCATACTCACTTCCTACCTCTGATGTGCTACTTCACTGGCCTTGAGGGTTCTGGAAAGGAATTTGTGGATCATTCTTTGAGAAACTGTATCCTACACCATGTAGAATACTACAAGGCAGATAAGATTTATTGGATATAAAGCTTTCATTAGCAAAGTAAACTTCTGTTCTACAAGGTGCTTTAAAACTTAAAACTTATGTGGGTGGCTCATTTTTTCTTCTGTGCTGGACTCTGGAAATATTACCCACTGGCAGTGTGAAGCACTCTCCTGTACCAAGCCTGCTGTGCTATACAATCTACTTTTATATATGATTTACTGAAGTTCCTTGCAAAAATATTTGCCTTTATCCATTGTACTCATGTCCATAAAATAAACATATACCCTTGCCTATCTTGTTTTCTACAGGATTAAGAGGCATTAACCAGTAAGTACTCCCTGTTTCTGATAACATTTCTGAAATCTGTTGAACAAAGTTTTTAATTTTTACAATGTTTACATTTTAAGTGAAATCAAGGCAAAATTCAATAGAAATACGACAAAAAAAATCTCTCTCTCTTTTGTTTCGTTTCCTTTCTTACTCCTCACAATACAATAATTTTGTCTTCAGATAGCTGCATCTTCAGGAGCACTCCTGAAATGATTCTTGAAATATTCTCTGTAAATACTGCACTTGTCATCACAAGCCCCTGTCTCTGAGAAAGCTCATGCAAAAAGCAGAGACTCATTGAAATCCTAAGAGGGAAGAATTCAAAAGGAATTGGTTACAATCATTGTCTCCATTGTGCAATCACTGCTAATATGAATTCAAGTTAAAATTCAAATGAACATTTGCAGAAACGTTCACCCATCTCACCCATCTTATATAAATATGAGATACATGTTATTTATATACATGATGTAAATAGCATCAGTTTCTTGGCTCTTTTAAAATGGCTTGAAGAAATGGAGTAATCGCTTCAGCTGATGAGGCTTCGCAACATGTAATTTACTATGAGCCCCATCACTTTTGAATATGTTGAGATTGTTTGATGTATTATTGAAAATGTAGCTCCTTTCATTTGGAATTCTTCTCAACTCTCAAACAATGAGAATAGTCACAACAAAGAACAGAGTGGGGAAAAAGAGAGAGAATAAATGTCAAAATAGCCAGAATAGCCATCTAATAAACACGCCAGTAGAGGAATATTTAGATAATCTGGAACTGTCTTTTTTATTATATTTTGATTTCCTGTGTTTTGAGTATTTTGCCTTTGTCTTCTGCTGTACGTTTGTAGAGGTGTATGAATATTTTTATATTTCACATTATGGTAAAACTATTGAAGGAGTTCATCTACATGGAAAGTTACAATAGCTATTCTTTTCTTCCCACCCTACAATCAAACACCCACAGTGCAGCTATCCTATAAATATTCTCTATGAAGTCAATGAATTCCAAGGGACAAAGAGATGTCCCTTGCACGGGTGAAGGTATTGCCTTTTTTTTTTTAAATCCCCAGGTCATACAAGAGGGAAGATCATCTTGGGTCCCTTGAATGGATCTCCAAGGGAGCCAGTCTCATTGCTTTGACCAGAGAGAGAGAATACATTAACAGTGATGAATACTTCCCTTTATCTCCTCTTATCACCTTGTTGAACAACTGTTAAGTATGTCCTTTGATAGCAATGTTAGGACAGTTGCAAGAGTTGGATTGGGGTTAATATCACCAAGAAAGATGTTGTTTGCCATGTAATCTCTGTTTTAGGATTGACTGTGGATATTGGCTGAGGAATTCTTTGAAATATGTAAAGATGGACAATTGTTAGTCCACTGCAGTTGGTGGCAGGGCTGGCAAAAGCTTCCTGATCTCAGGAGCAATAGGATTTCAGCCAGCAGAGCGGAAATTACTTCCACTTATTTTACACTTGTTTCCACTTGCCTGGTTTGTTCCTATTACCTCTAGCAGGTATGAAACTCCATTTGTTCTGCTGTGCTCTAATGTAGTAAACAATTTTGAAAAGCTAACAGATTTTACACTACCGTGCTAATTTATTGCGTTCTGCTATCATGAGCAACAATGGCAAAACCCTTAAAGGAACTTTTGAAGAGAAATGAATGCAAATGAAGGTTCAGGGAAAATATTTTTAAAGAAAACTTGAGAAAGAGTGATTTCCCCTCCAACATCCCATTGACAGACCATTAGTTGACCTAGCAATATGTTGCAGGAGTACAGCTCTGTAAAGGACTACAGCTCTTCTGTTTCTCTTTTTGTTTTGAATTTGCTTGTGGAACCAAACCAAGAACGTTAACGGACAACCTGAAAGGAAAGTTGTCTTTTTTTTTTTTTTTCCTGTGAAAATAAGCAAAGCCCCAAAGCATATGTTGATTTCAGACTGTAAATACACAATAAAACGATCTCATTTTCAGTCTTATTTAATGGTTTTGAAATAAGTAAAATGTCAAAGCAAAACATGTTAAGAAAATAATCTAGCTTTTAAAAGTTTTTTTTTTTTTTTTTTTTTTTTTGCCAGACACAAAGAAGGTGATAAATTCCACCCAAAATCACATTTGCATCTTCTTCAACCTGCCTTTTCCAGCAAATGTGATGTAGTATAATTGGACAGAGGCAAAATTCATGTCTCTTGCATTGTGCACATGCTTAGGCTCTGCAAAGTGTATTCCTATTATTTAACTATATTCTCTTTCCCTTTCTTGTCTCTGGTTTGTCCTATTCTTCTGCAGTATCTTGTCTGGAAAGCCACTGTGTGTATTTGTGTTGCATAACATCTAGTTATACTAAGCCATAGTTTAAAAAAAAAAAAAAAAAAAAAAAAAAAAGTATGTAATTATAAATTCCAAGTCTCCACCATGATGCTCTTTCCCTTGTGTAAAATATTTGTTATTTCATACTGTACAACATTTAGGGCATCCATCCCAAATTATAATTATGTTTAAACAAAGACTTTTACTTTGGAAGAAAAAATATGACACCTAGAATCAGTGTCCTGACTCACAACCACATACTCCGGTTGCTCTTACCTATTCCTTTCCTTTTCTTCTCTGGTATAACTTTAGCATGCGAGCATGCAGTACTTCCTGTGTTTAAGGGGGACTTTGAGATCTCATTTGCAGACTGTCTTGTCTTTCATTTTGTCCACTTACTACATGACCCTGGTCATATGCGTATGACCAAGGAATAACTGTAATCCCAAAAGCAAGCTTCATTTCTGTGTGTCTTTTCAGAAAGTATCATATTAGAAGTTTCATTTTGTCTCATCATTCAATTGATCTGAAAATGCTGATGGCTAGAGATGCAAGGAGGTCACAGCTATATTTAATTTACGTACTGATGGTCCTTGGCATTTGTGAACAGTCTTTTAGCATTAAACTCTTAGCTTATTCTACCTGTAATTCAGTGTTTGTATTATTTCATTTTCATGAAATAATTTTCTTTTCATTTTCTTTCTCCCTGTGAAATATGGTAATAAATTAAAAGTGCATGCGTTACTGAAAAATCCTCAGATCTCCCTTTCTCATGGGGCCACAAGAGATGCTCATAAAATTCTAATTTTTCTTTGTTCCTGGAAGCAGACCCTTTAGCTTTGTGTTCATGTCATTCACAATCAGTAACAAACTAAACCTCTCCCTATGAAATACTTAATGTGATCTAAATATGATAATATAAATGTACTCATGTGGTTATCACAGGGATAGAGAATGAACTACCTGTATAAGCCACTGGATAAAATCAAGTAGGACAAAAGGCAAACCAAAGCTAAATGGGCATCTCTATGTTCATCACTGAGAATTCAATGTCCAGTAAACGTTTGGATACCCATTTTTAAAAAATCTTATTTTTAGGCCCAAGTAAACACATGCTTTCACATTGATGTTGGCAATCAATAAAAATCCATCAAAATGTGAATTTATACCAGCACTGAGAAGCTCTTTCTTTAGGCTGAGTCCACCTTGAGAAATTCACAAGAACACTAAGTTTGCTCAGAAAGTCTTTTTTTTTTTTTTTTTTTTTTCCTTGTCTTTAATTATTACAATAAATATTCCCATGGTATGGAGTAGTGAGCAGTAGGAGTGATCATTAAAAAGCTAAGAGGCTGGACTACATATGACTTTTCCTCCATACGCTGTATTATTTTGCTAACCATGCAGATGTAATAGAGAGGTTTTTTGAGGATGAAAATTGGCAGGGGGAATAGGCTGTCCAAAGAGGATTTGGCACCGCTTTTGTTCTTAGATGAAGTTCAGATGTTCAGGAGAGGCCAGCATCAAACAACTAAAACTGTGACCGTTGTGTACAGATTTTTTCAAAGAAGTCAGCATCTCATATACAGAGCCTGTGCTGATAATCTTATTTGTTCTGGTGGCAAAGCTGAAGTTAAGCTCTTCTGAAAACTGGACTACAGTAGCCAATTATTTTGACAGTAACCCAGTTGATGCATACTGAGTTGTGATTTGGAATGGTCAGAAAAAATGAAATTGTATGCGTGTTTCATAGACTTTGAAACATTTACCTTCACAGAGAACTGAACAGAACTAACAGATGACTGCATGCCTCTCCTGTGTAGCCTTCTGGAAATCAGCCCCACAACATTCAATCAGTGCATTCTTTTCTTCAAATGAGAGAGACATACTGAACAGCATTTCACTGTCAGATATAATTTTATTCTTTTGAAAATCATATGTATAATTTAACATATAAATAGTGAATATTTTAAGTGATGAGTGAAATCCAACCCTACTAATGTCTTGGGAATCTTGTCATTAATCTCAGTAGAACCTGTTTTGACACTGTAATTTTATAGACACTGGCAAAATAATGTAAAATAATGGAATAAAATTTGGCTACGGCATCCAAACATATACTGAAGGTCACTCCACTCCCCTGCTTTTCCAAGTAAATGACAATTTCTGAAAATAGTTAAGGATGTTGCTATTTTAAAAGATACTCCTTTGGTTTCTCCAAACATACTTTCATCTTTCATACAAATATATCTTTGTGAAGGAGACAAATATGTACTGTGACCATGGTTACTTTTTCAATTGCGTTGTTTAAACCAAAATGTTACAGTATTCTGTCATGTACATGTGTATGTATAAACTTAGCTGCAGTAATTTCAAAATCTTGAGATAAAGTGAATTATCTCTCTGAAATCATTAAAGAGCATGTAGTTTCAATAATATCTCTCAATCCTAGACATCCAACTAGACTTTAAACATGAGTGCCAGACGTTACTCAAACTTGTTTCACATTTGTAAGGTCATTAGTATGTTTTCTAATGTCTGCATGTTCAAAACCTAAGTTTCACCATTCTTTCACCACCTTTAAAGAACAGCTTTGAAATGAAAAAATATATATATGTGCAGATATAAACACAGATGCACATGCATAAATTCCAGGATGTTCTTTAAAAGAGCTGCTGCTCACGTTACTCTTTCTATCTATGTTATTTTTCTTTGCAGCTGAAGAAAGTATTCACTGGTATGTTTGAGACTAGAATACGACTTTGGTGGGAAACACAACTGTATATAGGCAATGTTATTGGCCCAGACGATATTAAGGATAGAAATGAATATAACCACTATTTGTTTTATCCCCTACCCCTTATTTTTTCCTCTGTGATCCTTCTGGACAAACCACAAACTCTAAGGTATACTTCTTGATCACATCTATATATGCATATGCTCACTTTCAATAAGTAGATTGAAGGGGATATAAGAATGTAGAGAAGTCCAACCTTTTTCTGTCAACAAGAAATACCGCCAATACTCTCTAGCTTTATTCCAAACTTTTATTATTATTATTATTATTATTGTTGTTGTTGCTGTTATATTTCCATTATTTCATAGAGTACAATAAGTTTCTATTTATAGGTTCACTTAAAGTCTCCCAAATGAGTGGTGAATAGTATAGATAGTATTTGTGTCCACTGTTTTCATGCAGGAATGTCACTAATTTGATATTCATTCATAGGAGCAATGTTAAAATAGTGAAGATTTTAAACTCTGTAAAGTGTTTGTTCAGGTGAAAGGATAAACAGTAGTCTACTCCGAGCTTGTTCATCAGACGGAATATAACAGCAACTGGTGTTGCTAAATGGACATGTGTCATTTGAAGTATCCTATGAAATGCAGACTGAAGTGTAAGTGGTTCATTGCCCTTAAAACAAACGTGGTAAAGTTTCCAAGCTACAGATCTTTACTCCTGCTAACTGACACCAAGCAGAGAAGCAGGAGGGATTTGATTCTTGTCGTCTTTGTTGTGAATCTCTCGGTTGTTTCTTTATCTCCTTGCAAATTTTGGCTCATAGTTAATCCGCAATTATGAATTTCAACATGTTGAATGGATATTCTTTGTCTCTCCTTATGGAGGCTGCATACAGGAAAATCTAGAAGGTGTGCTGGAAAGACAAATTCTTAGTTAATGAAACTCTTCATCCCTTTCCACTGCATTCATAGATTGTCCCTCCTAATTTTCTCCTTTTATTGTGGAAAGTAACCAGAAATGATGATATCACATGATTTGCCTGAATCTAAACCAGTTTTCTTAGGCTAATTATTATGGATTATAAGCCTGTTTGCATCTTCATGGGCAATTAAACAATATTAGAGAGTCGTCATTCAAAAGGAATCAGATTGAGCTTGAATTGTGGCTGTTAGATTTTTCTTTATGGGTACAGCAATAATAAAGATTTCACATATAAACATGCCACTAATATTTTGAGATCTGTGATTTTTTTCACAGTATTTTCTCAATAACAACAACAAAAAAAATCAACAGATAAATATATTTTGATTGCATTTGTCCTATTTATCATATTCCATGTGTGTTCTTCATGAAAACAGCAACTGCTAGGGGCAGTCTGAAAGAACAATCATAGACTGAGTTGCATTTACATTTTTAGCAATCACCAAAAGAAATGTTAAGTAAGCCTACTCATAATATGATGACAATAATTGATTCCCACTTACAGAAATATATTTTTCAATTGTCTGTTTTATAAAGGAACCCTTCTGGAACTGAAACTTTTGTAATCTCTTCTTTCTTTTCCTTACACCAAAATCATATTTTTCAGGGCATTTTTTTCTTCCCCATCTTTGCTTTAAATAATCAGTCCTGAAACTCAAACTGTAAAGCTTAATTCTATTGTTTCTCACTAATATATAAACTCTAACTGTACATACCTCATAGTAATGCAGAAAGCACTTAGCATAGAACAAAGGGAATTCTTAGTGCAAGTTTTACCAAAAGGAAAGAAGATAGATTAAAATAGAACTTTCAACATTTTTGTGTAAAAGGTTTTAAAATTGACTTCTCCTACAAACTCCTGAAAATTACATTAAAGCTTTAGAGCATTTTATTAAGGCAAATAAAGAAGAGGCATGAGAGGCTTTTTAGATCTAGTAAGCATATTTTAAGCATCCCTTTACCATTATAGATGCTGATAGACAGAAGAATAAACTCAAAACACCATTGATAATGTAAAAAAACATATATTTCAAAACTTTTTCGAAGAACTAGCAGTTGTACTATGAAGAATGATGCCTGGATCAAACTTCTCGCTTCTAAACATAACCCAGTTAGATGCAGCTGGCTTTAACAAATTCTGATAAATGTTTTAATTTCAGTAAGAAAATGAATGCAGTAATGTGCAAAGTGAGTATATGAGTATCTATAAGACTTCTACATACTAAGGGTTGTTTTTTTATTTTTTTTTCTGAAGTGTGTCAAACACAACAGGCAAGAGCCTGTTGGGGAGTATATAAGTTAGGCGCAATTGGGCCAGAGACAAAGTCAGGTACTAGAGTAGACTGTGAGAAGGAAGAAGGTGGGATAAATGTTGACTTGAAAACAACAAGACATCTTTATGTATGTTTGCTTTTGGAAACGGTAGCTTCATCTTGGACTAGTTGATGAGAGGCAATGATGTTAATAGGCTTGTGGAAGGACTTGAGTGGGGAAAATTGCTGTCGGACTGAAGTAGTTATTTGAAATACAGTCCTAGAGACCTTGCTGATGTGGCCCGGGCTATTCTTGGAGAAATGGCAAGATTTAGGTCTGATATGGATGGATGAGTCCAGAGATTATTCATAGATCCTGTTTAAAATAGAATTGAAATGTGCACTCTATTTTTTTCTGTAACATATCACAAAGTGTGAAGGTAATATGCATTTTCAGAGCAACTAGAGCTAAAATCCTACTTGATTTCCCTCTTGGTTATGCAGATTATGTTGAATATTGAATCATTTTTGTATTTAATGTTATTTCACTTGGTTCATTGTGGTTAAGTACACAACTTTTTTTTTTTTTTAATAATTAGTATAATAATTGTAGTTAAAAAAAAAACACACACACACACATTTCTAATGCTTTTGTTTTACTTATAAAGAACTAGATCTTCATGCAGGTAATCCTCTTCACATGGATTCAGATTTTTATTCTATTTTTTAATGGTTTATTCAACACATTTTAGGGTAGAGTAAAATAAAGGATCATCCGGTCCAAACATCCCCCTACCACCAATGTCACACACTAATCTGTGTCCCAGAGCACCATGTCCAACCTTTCCTAAAACACCCCAAGGGACAGTGATGCCACCACCTCCCTTGGCAACCCATTCCAATGCTTGACAACTTTTTCTGAGAAGAAATGTCTTCTAATTTCTAACTTAAACCCCAACCTGGCACAACTTCAGGCCATTCCCTCTAGTCCTATTGCTAGTTATCTGTGAGAAGAGGCCAACCCCCAGCTCTCCACACCTTCCTTTCAGGGATCTGTAGAGAGCAACAAGGTCTCCCATGAGCCCCCTCTTCTCCCTCAGCTGCTCCTCATGTGACTTACTTCTTTTCCAGACCCTTCAGCAGCTTCGTAATCCTTCAATGTCTTTCTTGTACTGAGGGGCCCAAAACTGAACACAGTACTCAAGGTGTGGCCTCACTAGAGCAGAGTACAGGGGGCAATCACTTCCTTGATGGAAACGCTATTCCTGATACAAGCCAGGATGCTTGTACATAGACCTGTGTATTTTGACATAGACATGATTAATTCTTTGTAATGTCTTGTAAGAAAATTCACATTCTAAATTACCTGGAGCCTCTCATCTTACACATAAAATAGGAAGTGATTAAATTAGAGGACAGTTTTATGGAATCTGAATACAATACACAATCTCCAACCCCCTTCTGAGGGCTCAAGCTACAGATCAATAGACCTTTTGTTAAATTTTAAGTGTTTTTAGACAATTTTTCTATTTTCTATTAATCTTCACAATATATATTCAGTTAAATACATATATATGTTTGTTTAATACATGGAATAGTCTGTAAAGTGTGCAAATGAGACACACATTCATTTACCGTGATCTTTACTTAAATGTTCCTCTCCTAAGATAACTACTAAAATAGGTCACAGTATAAAAATAGTATAGAGGCATCCTAAGGACTAGATTCTGTTTGCAAACTGGGTGGTATAAATCTCACATAACTCCATTGATTTCAGTATTTTAACTTAGATTAAACTATGCTATTACTGATGAATATGCACGTACTGCAGATGAGATATTAATCCCTCTGAAATCCTAACACCAAGGAGTAGGCTTTAACTGGAGAGGGAAAAAAAAAAAAAAAAAAAAAAAAAAAAAAAGTAGAAGAATCTGTCTACCTTCTTCTACAAATTCCAGCCTGAATTCTTTACTGTAGGAGTAACTGACTGTTGAGGCCAATGGATGCCAAGTCTCATAAGAAGGTAGACAAGAGACATACTTCAGGCTTCCTCTGCCAGGTAACAAAAAGTATGACCCTCTTACTTAGAGCCCTCCACTATCCCATGACTGCTATACAGCCTCCATATTCTGTTTCAGCACACGTACTCTCAGTTATATGAGGACATGGGCACTTACAACATCTTGGGGAGGCCCACACTTATATGTAATACTGTATGACATAGAAGTCTGCACATGTGGCAGGGAGAGGGGTTGATGAGCCCTTGGGAAATTAGTGCATGCTAGAACAGTTTAAATTACTTACACCTTGCTTTTTGATTATGCCTCAGGAGTTGCTTGAATGTGGCAAGGACTAGGCCATGTAATATATGAAATAACTGTGCAAAATGGATCAAATTTATGAGCCACAGTAGAAGGTAAAAATGCTCCAGTCTAATGAGAGACTGGTACTCTGTGTCCACACTAGGCGACTGTGATCTCAGGCATAGCCCTTCAGAAACTCTTATTTGTTAATGAAAATCTACTTCTTACGCAGTAGGTCAGTATTACAATGAAAAACAAAACAAACAACAACAATAAAAACAGTTGGCTTTTACTGTCATTTTATGTGCAGCTAATACCTTCTTCCAGGTTCAGTGCAGGTTTGATTACTTCTTAAACCATTTATTAACACAAGGAGCGAAAACTAAGCCAAAGATTGTGGGTCTAGTGGTATTTGACAGCTGGAGCAGTGCCGAAGCTAGCAACTGCCAAGCAGAGGTAGTTCAGAGTAGAAGTTTAAAACAAAAAATTGATTTTTGTCAGAAGTATCTTTCATAATTCATTTAGTTTGGGGCAGCTGAAGCAAAATATTTTTCTCCCATCAGCTTTGCCAAAGTATTATCTATCTTATCTTTTCTATCTTAGAAATATTTTCTCCTTAGACAATCCAGATATTCAAGACTTTTTACATTTAGTTTGCCTTGGAAGTAGGAAAATAAGTCCTCTGTCTAATTGAGCTAATTTCTTCAAAAATCTGCCTGGCTACAGAACCTTATGAGACACATTGGAGACAGCATTTGTTTTGCTTCCAGCAAAGATGCATACTGTCTGCTGTAGAGCGCAGTTACCCAGTTTGTCAAGGTATTCATAATGATACAGTTTTCAATCTTAGTTTTTCCATATCACAGAATTTCATGCAGCTGTATTAATACACTGCAGTTAAGAATCAAATCCATCACACATCTCTCTCACTGTAAAATAAGTATTGCTGAGGAATCACTGTCGGCAGTAGCATTAATGCAAGTGGGTGACTTTGAATGAATGACCAAACCTACCTGCTGCTAATTCCAGAGTTCATGAGGAGGTGGTTAAAGCGGATAAGGATTCATGTCAGACTTCTGGATATGCCTAAGCAGAAAAGCAAAATAATAATTACACAAGAAATACTCAGATGAGAGATTTTTATGATGGGGAGAAATACGGAAGAATGTGATTCTTCAGATAAGCTTTTTTTTTTTTTTTTTTTTTTTTCCTTATAAAAAGAACCTCCCTGGTGTCTGCCTTCATTTATTCCTTTATTCTCTTAGTGCGTGTTTTTAATGGTCTCTTTGTTGCTGCAACGCTGCTTGATTGAAATTCTCAATTTGTAGGCCTTCTTGAACATGTTTATTCAGGGGATGGGACTTGCACAAAACAATACACTTGTATGAGGCAATCCCATCACATCAGCTTTCATTATCATTTTTGGATCGTATAACTGGGATACATGTCAGTGATTGCTGTAGTTCCTCTGCTCTGACAAAAGGGCTTGATTGTTGTGCACTGATCTTTGATACTGCATTGGCCTTAGCTTTACCATGATGTCTGAATTAGATGAGCATCTGAAGTGCTGCAATGGCAACTTTTCTCTACTAATAAAAAGGGGTATTCTGAGTGCAGGAGCTGAGATCCTTCTTCATATGAGGAAGAGATAAAACTGTTCATATCTTTTCCCCAAATTTATTTAAAAAAAAAAAAAAAAAAAAAAAGTTAAGAAGAATTACCATTTTGATTTTCCACTTCAAGTTTCTAACTTAATGCATGTGACACAGCTTACTCTACTAGTTTCCAAAGGAGGTTGCAGTGTCCAATTTAGAGTTACCTATTTTCAACAGCTGGATGATGTGTGATGTGTCTATCTATCCTTCTCTGTGGCACATTGTGTGTCTTTAGATCTATCCTGAGTAATTTTTCTTACGCGGAAATTAATTAACATCTCGGAAACAGATTGCCTGCATTGTCTTGATATTTTCCGAAGTAACTGGATGCTGTAATTACTGTGTATATTGTTCTTTTTTTTTTTTGCCTCTAGGTTGTAACATAGTACACCTACTCCCCACACCCATCACTTTAATTAACAGTGTAAAGTTCATTTAAATAGTAAAAGATGAGACAAATTTGTTTAAGAGTCTTTGAATGTAATAGGAAGAAGGATCTATCCTGAGGGTAAAAACAACAACAAAAAAACTCAATTCAAATAATTAGTGCTAGAATACCTATTCATTTCCTTTTCAGTGTTATCACTTTATTTGAAGTTTTCCTATCTTTCCTTTTGTTTAATTTTTATTATGTTCATACTATTACTCTGTGTTGGTTTACTGCAAAATTGGTCTAGATCTTCAATAATTAAATTCCCAATGAATCCTGTATTTATTGGTCCTTGCTCTCTATACCACTATCTGCTTTGATTAGATTGTTACTGGTGACTCATATCTTCTGATTTTTCCCAAGAAGCTGAACAAAGTGGATTGCTGTTAAGAAAGAAATAAGATAACTTATTGTTAATTGCTTTTTAGGTGACGAGGTAATAAGCGTTCTTTCAGATCGACTTAAAAAAGATCACTATAGAGAAATGAAGGGGAAAAGGGTCAAAGCATCAAAACTTGAAGCTATTTACAAGGAATCAATTAAATCACTAGGCTGTCCTCCTAGCTAATGCTGGTCATTTTTTCAGAGGTAGATTTACTTGTGAATAGTGTCAGTCTGGCGGTATTTTGATTGGTACTGTAATCTGTGTCCTCTGTAGTCCAACACCTGTTGGACAAGAGAGACTTGTTAAATGAGACTTTTATCAAAGATTTTCTGAAATCCATACTCATTGTGTCATAGAATCATCTGTGTTGGAAAAGGCCTTCAAGACCATCATGTTTTAATCATCAGTGTTGGTTATAGCGTTCCAAACAGCTAAGGGCAGATTTTCTCACGGGAGTAATTAAAGAAAGATAAGTAAGAGAGAATTCAATGGAATGTGTCATCAGTTAAAATGTAGACACATGCACATCAAGCATATCAGTGCTTAATTTGAAGATGGCACTCATTTCAAATCAAAAAATAAGGTTGCAGTCTTATTATCTCATGTAAATTCAATGTTTAATTTGTGATGTTTGGTTACACTTCCCCCCTCCACCCCCCCCATTATAATCTGTTACTCTTCAAAATACCTTTTTCCTGTACCCATTTAAGTTCTATTCAATCATACAATAATAGTAAGCTTCTATCTGAACTTTCAGCTCAGTATGCGGTACATTATACAGCCATGACAGAAGTTATAAAGTGACAAAAAACTATTCTCTCTTCAAAATGTCTTAATTTTTTTTCTTTACTCTTTTACTACTCATGGTAGATCAGTGATAAATAACAACAATATCAGTGACCTTTGAAGTCTAATTAAAATATCCATTAGTGTCAAGGGAACATCATGAAACGGATGTTTACAATAGAAAATCCTTTTTTACATCCTCCCTCTGAAATTGGAAAGAAGTGTGACATTATTGTAACACAGAAAATAGAAAAAAGAGACAGATTAGCAAGCAGAGTCAGTCTTGGGAGTCATTAGACGTCCAGTTGGGATTAACAAGACTGTGCCAGCCAAAGAAAAGATGATCTTATGTCTTGTTTTGTGTCCTTCATTTTTTTTTTTTTCTGTGTTTCAGAAACCTGCTAAATGCTGGAGCTAAAAGCAAATTTGTTCCCCTCATATATTCTCCTTTTATAATTGTTTTTTTGGGAGAGTAACGTCAATCCCCATGATGTACTGGCATCATTAAAGGAATGAAGGGCTATGGGAAGGCAATTCCAGGACTAGCCTCTAACTTGATCATCTAACTAAAGATGGTTAAAGGAATGTGTCACTTTTTCTTTTGATTGTTGATGAACTTTGTTCACACCATGAGTTCCCAAACTGGGGTTGCCAGACCATATTAGGGACATTAGTGGTCTGTGAGTTAAACAGCAATAGCACCTGATGCTTAGAGTGTCAGTTGCTATGTTAGATAAGTTGCTAATGTGAAGTTTGAGATATATTAATATCTGGCAGTGGGCAAAACAACCTTCATATTGCTATATATAGGGAAAAAAAGCTGGGCAGGACAATAACGCATCAGAAAATCATAGTCAAGGACAGAGCAGCCCAAGGAAGCAGCTGGAATGAAGAAGCAACTGGGAAATGTGGAAGAGCATCAGGAAGCAGGGCTCAAAGCTGTGGAGGCAGAAACAATCCAGAATAGGTGCAGGTGTTTTTGGCAAAGGAAGAAATCCAGTAAACACAGGAATGATGAGAGGAGCCAGAGGCAAAGATCATCAATGGTTTGAGTGGGCTGTGTTGCCAAGATGCTTGTTGTCAGGTCTCAGTACAGTTGTACAAAGTGGGAATTAGAAAGAAAAGGACTTTCATCCCAGCTACAGTCTCATCTATTGCTTATTCATGCTGAGTCATCACTCCGATTATTTTACCTCCTGAACTAGCATCGGCTTAATAGTAACTAAAAGGCTGGATGGGTTTAATTTTACAGTATCTTGTGATACCAGTAAGCAGAAACACAACTCTCTCTAAAGAACATTTTTATGAGCTTTAGTTTCATTAAAATTTTGCTTTTTTTTCCACAAAAGAGGCAGCTGCTTTGGCTGCAGGACATGCCACCTGGAAAGCAGCCAGCTGGAGGCCCTGAGTTTCCCCAAATCCAAGGCACTCTGACCTGCTGCTAAGGAACTGGACAGGCAAGATGAGGGCAAAGAGAAGGTGTTTGAAATTTGCCTTGGCTCTGAGTGGGTTTCATAGGAATCCTTCTGTCTTTGTAAAGGAATTTTGTTGAGTTGTCAGCCTCCAAACAATAAACAGTGCCCTACCCCCTCAAACCACACACCAAATTTAAAAGCAATTCTACATCTGTGCAGTTTCTACTGGGCTGAAGCTGGTATCAGTCAAAATGCTGCCACACTTCAATTAATTAGTGCCACTGCTGGCAGCCGGTACTGACTGAAGTGAAAACCCAAACTACTGTAATGCATTGCTGGAGTGTGTTCTGAGGATGATGAGATTATTTATCTTCAGCTAAACTCTGACAATTTAGTTGAGTGCAATTTGATCAATTTGGATGGTGCCTCACTCACCATCAAAAAACAGCCCTTTTTATAAAACACAGTGCTCTGGGTGATGACTGCCTGGTGTCTTATTCACAGTAGTGTATGTAATTCAGAGGTTGAAATGACTGTTTTGGACCAACAGAATAAAAATGCTCTTACCTAATATTTGTAATATGAAGGGCAGATGAATGGAACACAGCTTAATTCTCTGTTGGTAAAGCTGGCTAATGTGGAAAATCTTGTATTGCATTGTTTTTTCCCATATTGTTCTCTTGGGTTGCAGTCTTCTCTTTTATGGTCAGTGAGGTTCAGTAATAACTTCAGTTAAATGATTATATATATGTGCATAACTGTGTGTGTACACATAAGTATATATGCATTCATAAAGAGTGACATGACTTGGTAGAAATGATGGCTGAATTACAAAGAGATGTTTTATAAAGTAATTAATCTTTCTGATGGTTTAGAAATTGAAAACTGAAAAGGGATTAAGAAAAGTAGATAGAACATATTTCTGTACTTCTTAGAATTATAATTCTCAGAAGGTAGTAGCTAGAAATACTAATTTGCTGTATTTTATGCATTTTAAGTAGAGGTAAAAGATATATATATTTTTTAATTTCCTGAATGTGTGAAGAAAACTGCTGTGATGTGCACACAGTCACAAGAATTTATTGATCCAAATGGCACCAGAAGAAGCAAGGTTACCCAATGTGCTTTTTCCCCAAATGATTCTGCTCTGTTCTCCAAGTGTGCCACAGCTAATAGTCACATAGATATACATATAGATTCCCATTATGTTTTCAATGGGTTTTGGAAAAAGCCTACAAACTGTTGGAACAGGAATGTACACTTTGAAATTCCTGACCTGTATCAGTTTGGTATTACCTCAGTAACAACTGATGGTGAATTTCCCTCTGCGTTTCCACTGAACGTAATATATATTCCTCTTTTTCTTGGTCTGAAGTTGTCACTCTTGCTAGA
Organism: Netta rufina; assembly: GCF_964035555.1. Taxonomy (NCBI): domain Eukaryota; kingdom Metazoa; phylum Chordata; class Aves; order Anseriformes; family Anatidae; genus Netta; species Netta rufina. The sequence continues at coordinate 39,768,769 of NC_140124.1, read as the reverse complement.
CAGTCGTAAACAACTGCTTTGGTACTTGAATGGTGGGTAAAAGGTTTGCTAAACAAAGTTTCATTCCAGTGATGTTGAAGAATCTCAGTGTTTGTTGAATTCAGGTCTGAAATCTCAAAAATGACAAGAAATTGTCTGTATTGATTTCAATATTGCTGTATTTCAATATTTCAATACTACTGTATTGAAATAGTGCAGACCTCCAGGTGATAAACTGCCACTGACTGAGTGGTCTTCAGTGGGCTTTAGGACTGGATTTCAGGTTGCCAGCTGTCGTGTAGTCTAAAACAGTGACCTTTTAACCTGTGGACCTCCACCACCCATCTCTACTCTGTGCTGTGCATGTTCTCTGTTTTAAAATGGACAGTGGAAAAGTTAATGTACCTGTCGTCTTACCCCCAGTGAGATTTGCGTCTAGTCTTTCAACATTTTCTTCAGTAATGCAGCTCACATTTAATGGTTTTGATTCCCTCATCTTGTAGATTTATTTTTTTTTTTCTTTAGATTTTCCCTGGAGCCAAAACAGAAGGAACAGGAAATCTTTGCTGTAAAAGTCTTATATTTATGAGGCTTATGATGACAGGGAGGGGGAAGATCCTTTAAAAAAAAAAAAATAGCTCCAGTTGTTTTTAAACCTTTGTTCATGTTTTAAAATGATATGTGGAACACGGTTTTGCATCTATAAAACAAATAAAAAAAATCTTGTGATCTTATTAATAAAGCAAGTGGCTCATCTTTCAAAATCCCATTTTAGCAAGGCAGTGATTTTCAATGAAACCTGACATGTTCATTTTTGCCAGACTTAGCAGCCCCCAAGGCCTGTTGAAAGTCATCTGAAAAAAGCCTTCTTAATAGATAAGTTTTCTTTGCTGAAGCTGTAGCATCTCCTGTATTTATAAAGATTTGGTTCTTTTACGTCTGTATTAGTCAAGCAGCAAGCTAACTGCAGTGACATATGTTAACAAAGTAGGCTAGTTAGTTATACAACATTGAAGAACCATATATCCTGGAAAACATTTGGTGAGCACCTTTATATAGTGACAACTGAATTTTCATTTTCCAATTTATTGTAGAGAATTAATCCTCAGGAATCTATTGACATAATTGATGTCAGCTGGGGAATTGGAGCCAGCCTTGCAAATATGTTAATTATCAGTGCAAACGATAGGACGCACTGGGACAAATCCAGTTCTAGTTTGAATCCATTGACTTCTCTAAGCTCATGGAGGATTTTGCATGTTAATCACATGAATTTTGTTCAAAAATGCCTCCCAGCATCTTGTTTCACATTTTATTAAAAAAGCCAGTCTGCTAGCTGCTCATAAAGATCCTCTGCATAACAGAATGGATGAGCAGTCATACTTTTTGAACAAGTGGGGCTATTTACTTGTAACTATGTGAGCAGAATAACAACGACTTAAGAAATTCTGATCAGAGACGTTGCTTTTGAGATCTTGTTTCCAGCAAAGACTGAGAAAAGGAAAGGCTTTGGTTGAGCCCAGATATGGTTTTTATACTCAGAAATATGGATGGATCTCTCCTTGCTCTTACTTGTCCTAATCTCATTTTAGCAAGGTTAACTTTTTAAGAACTATATACTAACTCATGGTATACCCATCTCACCCCTGACTTCTGTGAAACTCAGTGACATCAGGCTTTACCCAGCAAACAAACTGGAACTTGCATCTTTTCTGTACGTGCTGCTCAAACAGATGTTATGTGGGTTGAACACAGCACTGGTGTCAGCTGGTGGGCCTCGAACTCTTCCCCTTCATCATTTCAGGTTTGGGGGTTAGAAGCATGGTTTGTAGGGCAAAGAAGAGAGGCAGGATGCATGTCCTTAGCTCTGTACAGCATGACAGCTCCAGCTCTCATGTTAGATGTGGTGCATGGGGTTCTCAAAACCTTGCTACTCCCAAAGTGAGCCTTTTTATGTATCATAGGTAGTGAGTGGGAGATGGAAATTTGCTGAAGCTCTCCCAGTCAACCTGTTACTTGTAGGAGATGCTTACCAAGCCACAGGATGAATATTGATTGATCTTGTCAATAGCTTCCTCAGTAAGAATTGGTCTCAATAAAAGCTAGTCAGGTGTTTGAAATTTCATATATTTTCCACAGAGAGAATAATGTTCCTTTTTCAGCTGTAAAATCAATGTCTGAGCTTTGCATAGCAGGAGAAGACTGAGATAAACTCCTGAGGGATCAAGTAAAGGACTTTCCATTTACATGACTCATGCTACTTCATCAAGAATAGATCCAGAAAATTGCAAAGGTGCCTATTATCTGAATTTAAACATCCCTAAATAGATCAAACAGCACTGAAGTAGCTGTTATCTTCAGGTGTATGAGATAAGGAGAGAATGCAACATGAGGAACTAGAAAAAGTCTGGTTAACTATATTCTGAAGGAGAAATGAGACTTTGTGTGTCTTACATCTTGCTTGAATTTACAAGTCACTTGTGTATCCAATATAGAAAAAAATCTTCAAAGTGGCACTCTTTCTGCATCTGGCATTCCTCATTTCATATCTAAAACTGGGCAGACAGTGCAGTGTGCTTTGAAAATTTTCTTGCATGTTTGTCAGAAGAATCATAATCAGCTCGGTAACTCCCTCTTAAAAAAATTTATCGTGACTATTATTCTTTCCTGACTTTAACAGGAAATTAAAAGTTAATTTGAGATGAATTCTTTTTGGTATGTTTGCATTGTGTGACAGGGTCCATCCAAGGATGCGTTGTCACACAACTCGTGATCTGGGGAGTTCTGCCACAAACAGATAATAAATGATGAAGCTAACGTGCTAAAGTTGAGGATGGAACTACTTTGTTGTAAGATGGCAGTATAATACAAAATAATTTGCTCTTATATAAACAGACATTCTCCAAGATATGAATAAGAAGATATCCATAAATCCTACTACTAATTACTATCCATATCGTAAAGATATGGAAAGTAATATGGGAGTAAGCCAAAATGTGCACATACATAAAGATTATTACTGGAAAAACGTCACTGTGAGGGTGACAGAGTTGGAACTGGCTGCTCAGAGAGGTGGTGGAGTCTCCTTCTCTGGGTATATTAAAAATCTGCCTGGATGAGATCCTGTGTAACATGTTCTAGGTGGCCCTGGTTGAGCAGGGGCATTGGACTGGATGATCTCCAGAGGTCTATTCCTAACCTCAACCATTCTGTAACTCTGAGCCTGTGAAATTAAGACAAAGATATCTCGATATGGTCCTGGGCAAGGTGGATTTAGGTGGCCCTACTTGAGAAAGGGGATTGGACCAGATGACTTCCAGGGGTCCCTTCCAACCTCAACCATTCTGTGGTTTTGTGATTTCAAGTTAAGAAATTACTGACTTCAAGATGTTGGATTGTGGGATGAATATGCTTTATATTTCCATCCAAAGTCCTGAGCAGATGCTGATTTGCATTTGCTTAAGTGCAGTTCAGTCAGCTGGACCTAACACAACAGCTTTTGGGTGTGTCTTTTGAGAAAATAATTAGAATTCACAACCTGATTAGCAAGCAATCACAATGCTTGTCCTAGAGTACAGGAAAAAGAATACTTTCTTCCACTTCTCTAGTGTCTGCCTCTTCTGTAACCAGTGCCTATCTGTGTATTTGTTAGTAAGGTTGGGTGGGTAGCCTCATGCTTTGACCTTTCCAAGTCACGGGGCTTGATCAGTAATACCTATCTGTGATAGAGGGGTTTAGTATGTCAGGTATCTGCTATGAAATTACTTCAGGTTATAGATGTCTTAATTCAGTCCTCAAATATAGATATCTGCCTTTAATTGACATAATTGACAGTGTCCCCGTCTTCCAGCTTCTTCTCCGAGGAGTGTGGGCTATCATTAGCCTTGGCTTATCTTTGCCATTACTGTTCAGATGTCTTTGATATCAGAAGATGTCTCAAGTGGCGTTAGATGCTTATGTGTAGGCAACTCAATCGATGCAAAAATCTCTTGTTTGGACATGCAGCCACACTGGTCATCTAGTGAGTTTAATATCACTGGAACCTTATAGGCTTTTAGCTTTTCTGCTACCCTCCATTTTCTCAGGGTATGTATATCTTTCTGATATAAAGTTGTTGTGTTTTGAGGAGCTTTCTTTATATTATTGATGATCAGTCCAAGAGGATATTTTCTTTTTCTGTTCTTCATGCAAATTAGTGTAGAACATAATAAAGACAAAGGATTCTTGGAGGTAGATGTGGATTTACTGGAAGGTGAAGAGGCTACGACCTTCCATCTCCTTAGGTGGCATTTGATACAGCACACCTTGCCCTTTATATGGAGTTTCTCTGCAGCCTCCACAATTAAACTTAAGTTTAATCGACATCTTTACTTACATTTACCTATCTTAGACCTTCTGATCCCAAGAGTGCTGTCAGGCACCTACGGCTTGCTATTTCTTTATTTATTTTGTTTTACACTAATTGCACAAGCAAATGCAGTTCTCATGTTGGGTCCTTAGCTGATTACAAGTCCTGTTTACTCACAGAAAGGTAATTTACTGCCTGCAGGGCACAATACCCAGGCTTCCTGGGTAGCTAAATGGATCATTCCATTCCAGTGCTCATTCACTTACTGGCCTCTCTCAGACTGCTTGCAAAAGCACTTATCCTGCAAATGCTTACTCATGTAAGTAATAATACTCTAATTAGAAAGTAAGTGGAGTTTGGAGACATTAGTATTTTTTAAGTGAGTAAGCACTTGCAGGGCAAAACCCAAGGGCACCAGAAAAGATGATAATTTTCTGCATAGTACATTTTCTATTTTTATCTTGAAGTCTGGATCTTTACATAACTTTCTATTAAACTGTTTGAGATCTTCCCTTCCTAGACCAGCCAGGAAGCCCATTGGGCAGACATTCTTATGCTTCAAAGCATTTTCTAATGACTCCCTTTTAAAATGAAATGAAACATTAGCCTGAATTATAGCTGTGATCTGCTTCTTAGTTCCTTTTTAAGCACTAAATTATATCCTTCTAGTGACTGTGTCCTTTCTTCTGTCTCTCTGAATCTTAGTTCAAGATTATCAAGTAACTACTTTAACAGAACTTGGGATTCAGGTTAATTACTTGTCCTTTTAAAATTAGATTGTTTACAAATTTCTTCCCAATACCTAACAAGTCACATGAAAGCATGTTTTTTTCATCTGAAAAGATGAAGTAGGGAATGGAGATGTGCCTATGCAGGGGCAGCTTTGCCACAAAGACTGATAAATAGCCATTAAAGCAAAACATTCAGTAACTCTGTGAGTGGATGACTGTGAGCTACTCAGGCAGGCATTAACTGGTATGCATATGCTTGAATTGCTGCTGCTTCTGTTACCACTCTTTTTAATAGTGCTCTGACTGCCTTTAAAACACATCCCTTTTAAGAATGCTTTGATATCTCTAACGTTTCTTGTGATTTTAATCTTCAGTGATACTCTTCCTTCAACAGTTTATAAAGACTGCTTAACTCAAACTCCAGAAACACTAAAAGGAAGGATGATGTTTTGCCAAGCCATATGTTCTTAAATGGTGTATTTTATGCAGCTGATAATGAATACTTTAATGCACAGTAGCTTAAAAAAAAAAAAAAAAAAAAAAGCAGGCACACTTCCAGTGATTTCAGCACTTAGATTAGAGGTGAATTCAACTGTCTGTTTGCACTCAGGATTGCGCATAGTGTCCTAGTGTCCAAATTTTGTAGGTGACATTGACATTAGGCCATTGGGTGACACTGGGCTAATATCTGGATTAAAATTGATTTTGTTTAATCTACTTATATTCAGAATTACTTCACTCTATCTCCAGCTTTATTGCTTTCCAGAAGTGTTAAAACACTGATATAAAATGTTTACTAAAGTGTAAATGTCTTGCCTGATATTTGATGATTTTCCTGTATAAACAGCTTTCTAAAGACATAATTCACCCACGTGTATTTTAGTCTTCTGAATAAAGAAATGTAAACCTCTACTACATGCACTATTCTCCATAAAAATACTAATGGTAGGCCATAAAATGTCTGTCCCATTAAATCATAATGCGTAATGCAAGAGTTAATCTACAAGTGGGCAAAGCTTTTAGTCCTGCCTACTTAGTATGCTAGGGAAACATGATTTATGGACTACTTCAAAAAGTAAAAGCAGCAATGTTTCCATTATATTTGTAGAAATACACTGCACAGGAGTTGCTTATCTAAGGCTTGGTGAGAAGAGAAGCAAGTCAGAAGAGAAGAAGCTTGGGATTCTAGGCTGGCTGCTGGGCTTACTGTGCTGACACTTGCTTTTCCTCCATCTAGAAAGGCTCATCTTCTGTGGGATCCTTCTGCTTTCTCTTTTCTCATATGTGAAACCACTATGATTTTAATATTGATAGAGTCTACGTTTTTCAAAACAATCTTTTGTTCTTATTCCTTTATTGCATTTCCTTTATCTCCTACCCAGATTTTATTCTGCATTGTGCTCTGTTGCTTCAAATAGACATTAGAGGTGGTAACGTGAGGGCATGAGCATCCTTGCCTAAATAAACACTGGTTTCACATTATTTGAAAGTTATTAAATCGGAACTACAATAAAAATATATTTTAAAAGTGTGGAAACTATAATCTCACCATAGCACTCAAAACTGAAAGGGTATCATGGCACCTTTCTGACTTTGCTTTTGTCTTCACATAACCAACCATGTATTTCTAGTCAAATTGTAATATTTCAGAAAATGTTCTACAATTTTGTAATTCCTGTTCTTCCTACATAAGTGTCAATGTGAAACAAGGAAGCTGTAACGAAATGGCTATTACTGTCATTTTGTTCTTTAAAATAATGCTGTGTTAAATGGAGTAATGTGTTAAAATGTTGTAAGCAGACAAACTTAACTGATTCATCAAAGGACATATGTAATGAATGGAGAAGAATTTACAGCATATCTGTCATTTCAACAGCATAAGAGCAGTTAAGGGAACACAAAATCTTTAAGTGATTTCTTAAAAAAGAAAAAACAACCAACCAAAACAAAACAAAACAAAAAAAAAAAAAAACAATGCTCCAGATTTCTCCAGATTCTTAAAAAAAGAGAGATGAACATGCAACAAAACTACTAATGAATCATCACACATTAGACACTGATCATCCTCCCTTATCTATATAATGTCTTGGTTTCTTGTCTTGCAGAATTTACTTCTAGATTTTAGTCTATGTCAAGTTGATTTTGTGATAACAGGGATTTTAATAGTGGAATTATGATAGGTTTTTGTAGAAGCAGAGATTGGCCTCAATATTACAGCTGTATTTTTGTTCTTCTCTACCACCTATATCCTTAGAAACAGTTTTGGTCTTGCTTTGCTGTTGATGGAGAAATGAACAAGATATTAAGGAAATAGCCTTCTGATATCTGCGAACAGAAAGCACTTCCAGAGAAGCTAAAAAATATGAATATTGCTTTTAACAGTAGCTAACTATTACTTCCTTACTATTCAAAGGCATTGGTGAATTTTCATAACATTGTGAGGTATTTAAACATTATCATAATTTGGTTAATTGAAAAATGAAATATAGAGAATTTTTCCTGATGTCATTCAGTTTCTTAAAGTTCTTCAGTTTTTACCTGTGTTCCTTGTGTACCTCCAGAATCACACTGCTTGGAGCCTGGGGCTGAGAAGATAAGTTGTGCTTGAAAAGGGACAAGAAGACATTTAGAAAGAAAAATAAACACTTGATATCTAAGTAAAAATGAGTTGCAATGACACTCGTAAATAGCAAAATTTTTAAGAGTAAGAAAAAAAATCTAAAACATGTCGGTTGCAATCAGTGCCAGCAATATCAGACCAGTAGGAAAGAGAGAGAGTAATTACTTAGCTTTAGTTTGGCAGACTTAAGAAATAAAATCTTCGTCCTTGTTTGATGAGTTGCAGAAATGCTATTGATGCTGATAGGGACACCATTCAATGTTTTCCTGATGCAAGTCTGATATAAAAAACAACCAAATCACATTGTACCCAGTAGGAGTTTTACCACTGACTTCACTGGCAACAACACTGGACCTTTTGCCTTTGGGCAATGAGGTTGAAATCAATGAGATTTCTGCTTTAAATTAGGTCATGTATTCTGAACTTAGTCCTGCAGCGGATTTGCTGTTTTATGCTTTTTTGTTGTTGTTGTTTTTCTTTTATGACTATAACAGGGCCAGATCCATAACCTGACACAGAAGTAGAAAAATCAGTTTGCAGTGTGCACATTAAGGTGTGCATAGATATTATGTTGTATTACAGATTTGATCAGTCTGAGCTCAGTTTGGCTGTGACGTAATTCATTTAGGTCTCAGAGAAACACAAGTAGAAATAAACCTGGCCCATTTTTTACTACATCAGAGATAAAGTAAGATTTGGTAAGTTAAAAAAAAAAAAAAAAAAAAAAAAAAAAGATATTTGCTTGATGCTGCTTTTCAAATTTTCTTTGAAAGTTTTTAACTAATGTAGATTACTAATCTATAGCCAAAATTGGTGTTAATAAAATTGAATATCTTGTTTGCTGTCTAAAATGTTGAAATAAAAATGCTAGAAGCTAGTGACCATCTTTTCGCAGACACACAGTTTATCTGAGCATATCAGTTTTGTTGTTAAGTAAAAACTTGGATTTAATTGAACTTTTTTTTTTTCAAATTAATATATAGCTTAAAGGGTATGCACCACACTTCTTTTCAAAAAGCTGAAGGAGAATTTCTCTTCGAGATCCTTACAAATTATTATTGTTATTATTATTGTTATTATTATTGTTGTTGTTGTTATTATTATTAGAATGCATCAGTGGAAAAGTATGTAAAGGTTGGCATGTATGGCAATTGCTAGCATTTCTAATTGCTATTCTTCTGTGCATATATGTGTGTATATGTGGACATATAGATTCCATGATATTCAACAGCTTATTTTCATATGATGATATAATGTAAATTTTATGTATATTAATTTGTGTAATTTTAAGTTTAGCATTCTTTATCGAAGTAGGTAGTATTTTAGTATTTCTGCATTACTCTCAATGTACTGATTATCATTGCCATGTTATTTGAAGATACATGGTATAAATTATCAAGTACTTAAGTGGTGTACTCTGACATTGTACGTGAAAAAGATAACGTTATTCTAAGATGGCAATTATTGAAAAAAAAAAAAAAAAAAAGAAACCATTGAACAGCAAATATCTAAGTTGAAGGACCCACATTGAAAGATAGATATAGATAGATATGGATTTTCACATTAAACTTTAAAAAAAAAATGCTTATCAAATGTATTTAGTTTGATTAAGCTGTTTGTTTATTTTGATTAATCAATCAGTGCTTGTAGACTTGTTCTCCATTAGCAGGTGTAATTTCCATTTTTCTCTGCGTTCTCATCTCATTTTGCTCTAGTCCTGTGTTTTGTACTGTTTGCTTAGGACCACTTTTTCTTGTATGTTACAAGCAGTGGGAGAGCAAGTCAAATTGTCTCTGTGTTCTGTTAGGATATGTTAGCTCTGAACAGTGGAGCCTGGTGCAGATCTTGAGTCAATGTGGATTTTAATGGGTATACTGCAGAATTTTACCAGCATACTTATTGGCCCAAAAAACATTTGCACGGCCCTTCTGTATGCTCCCAGCCTTGATCCAGCTCATGCGCTGCTAGACTAGTTTTTGTGTTCCTTACTGCTGCTAGTTAGTGTGTGTCAAGCCAGCTCAGCTTAGCTGTAGCTTGTCTGCCTACACAGGATATTTGTGAAAAGTAGGAAACTATCAAAACCATGTAAAATCTCATTTTCTGTTGAAAGAAGCCATCTCCAATATATACCTTTCGTATTCTACAGCAAAATTGTTCTTTGTGGAAGAGTACTGGTACTGACTTCGCTGTGCAGTATAGTATATTTAAAAGCACATTCATGACAAATAGGCCTTACATAAGCCTATAAACACTTTACATTAGTAAGATTGCTCTAAATTGATTCACAGAAGGATTCTTTACTCTGCTGAAGAGAGCAGGCTTTTCTTTGCTGAAAAATATCCCTTAGCTTAAAAAGAATAACAAAGTTAGCTGAGTCAAGGCTAATCAGAACTGCCTTTTCAACAGAAAAATTAACGTATCGGCCTATTTAGGCCAAGGTTGGTTATGCATTTTAGGAGTGTTACAAAAGAGCTGAGCTGCTGTTCAGATGGAGGTGACCATATGCATTGCTCAGCTACACAAATATTTTTCATATGGTATCCACCAAGGAGTTTGGATGGCAATGGCACAACTTACTGAGGGCTTCTTGAATGCCTGAGATGGAAGAGACCTGTCCTGGGATCTTGCACAAAAGTTACGTGGGTGATTAGCTCTGTGAAATTAGCCTCAATTCCACTTGAATATACTCTTCAGTGGAACAAAAGGATACAGGATTTCTGAAAATGATAAATAGTAGAGGGGAATTTATAAATTATAATTTTTTTCTAGATACTTTCACGAGCTACCTGGAAATGCTACTGCAGAAATTGCAAGTGACATGGCAGGCAAAGTAAATACAGGCTTTGGGGACTGAAAGTGCTACTAAAAGTCCACAGTCATGACCTTCTATGACTATATAGCAAAGCATCAGAAGCAACCCTACCTTGCTAGCTGACATTTAAATGTGCGCTCCTGGGTGTCTTTGCATGACCTATGCAAATGTATAAGCTGCAAGGACACTTATATAGGTTTTGACCATGCATGAACGTGGCAGAATGCAGTAACAGACTGTATTTGTACCCCACAGCTGAAACGATGAAGCAATCATGTATTTGATTAAGAATGGGGCTTTTTTCTTCCCAGTCATGTGTGAAAGGATACTAATTTCTGCAACGACATTAGGACATGTCAATGGACAGTAGACAATGAAGGGAAATTTTCTTTATCCAAGAGGAAGCTGTGGGCATTGCTATTTCCCTGGCTGGAAAGTGTACAGTTAATGACAGATTGGGTCGAAGACAGCAAATGCAGTAAAAAATGCCTCATGTGCCCAAAGGAAATTTATAGGGAAATGTGTTAATGTACTAAGGAGATTCATCTGTAGTTGACATATCAAAGATAAATGTCAACTTATCTATTTGTTAATGGATCTATTAAAAGCTATGTTTGTACTTTGTCTTTTTTTTATTATTATTATTATTTTTCTAGAGCACTTACACACAGATGGATTGTGCAAACAAATACTTCATTAAATGTAGGACTGGGAGCCAAGTGAACACTTTGAGTCCAAAATCATGTCAATTAACACAGCTTAATTGCTTTCTTGATCCACCTATTTTATTTTATTTTATTTTATTTTATTTTATTTTATTTTATTTTATTTTATTTTATTTTATTTTATTTTATTTTATTTTATTTTATTTTATTTTATTTTATTTTATTTTATTTTATTTTATTTTATTTTTTAACATTCCTTCTTAGGTTTTTGGATAAGACCAAAGGGTCACTAAGTAATTTTATATGACTGAATGACTTTACACATCCTATTTTCTTAACAAAAATACAAGATGTGATCACAAAATAGCTCAGTATTATGGAACGTACAAACAACACAAACACCAAAATGTAAAAAGGTTAGTTAGAATGAGTCACTGAGGCAAAATTGGCAGGAAGAGTTTAAGGTTTCCAAGCTCAAGTGAGCTGCTGAAGGGAGAAATATTTCAAAAAAAATCCTATTTATTACTTTTTTTTTTTTGTTCTCTTTAAAGATCCCTGACATATTTTTCCTACTGCTAAACAATTATTATAAACTTTTTTTTAAAAAAAATTATAAACTGCTTTCATTATTAATAGTCTGAAGACACTTGGCTTTTCCTGAACTAATGATTCATTATATGTGTAGTTGCAATATATATACACCTGGTATAGCCATTTGGACACAGAAAATTTTTTGATTGGAGAGGATTCTAAAGTAGATAAGCTAAGTTTTATCTAAAGCTAGCTCTGTAACAGAGCAAGGATTATTTTGTATATAACATACGCAGTACAAATGTATATAACATACGCAGTACAAATTATCAGCTTGTTTTTTGGGAAAACAAAATTTTATTTCATTTGACCAAATGAAATAAATCTTAATTTTTAATGAATAAATAATAAATATAATAATGCCAAATACATAATAATAATAAATAAATGAATAAACATTCATTTAACATTAATGTTAAAAAGTAATTTTCTGACACCATCCACACTTTAAATAGGAGTTACCTAATTTCAGCATGAATCTATGAAAATTTTAGTACCACAAATATTTTTGTCTATCCTCTCAGTTCAGGTTCTCCCAAATAACAAAGAGGATTTTAGCTGCCAAAAATGGAATGCAAAGTTGTTTATATGTCAACACATAGATATGTTTTGTTTTTTTTTTTTTTTAAATTTCAACTTCATCAGACCTTCAGCAGTTTCCTATAAAACCATGTAATTTGAGAAATTCCAGTATCTGTGAAGATACAGATTTTTTCATAAAGCAAATAGAAACCTCCTCTGCTGAAAAAAAAAAAAAAAAAAAAAAAAGTGATTTAACACACTATCTTCAATGTGTCTCCCTAAAGAAACATTTAATTGTTCAGTGTTTCTGAACTATCTTAAAATAACAGCTTAAAGAAACAAACCCTCATTTGGTTTTCTCATGCTCACTGAAGTTAATGGGACTACATGCACGCTTAAGCATATACTCTAGAGCTTTCTTTATAGGTTGTAGGTCAGAATGGCAGGGGGATAATATTTAATAAAGGAAGCGAGTTTTATTTCAAACTTCCACTGCACTGTTATGTCTAATAGTGAAGGAAATTATTTAAAAACTGCTGGCACTGTCTGTATTCAGCATGACTTCAAAACCACAGAATGGTCTATTAATTTTTTCTGGCATGTTAAACTTGGAACATGAAAGCTTAAGGGACTATTCCCACAAATCCCTTGGTTGCAAGAATAAGTATTTACAGGACTGAACTGAAAATCCTGAAGTTCTTCCTGAGTTTTCACTGGAAGCCAGGCAAAATAAGGGGCTTAAGAGTGCAGGCACCCAGCTTGGCACCTGGCTCATACCTAAACTCAGGCCAGATCCAGATCCAGTTAGTATCTCTGCTTAAAAATCCCTATTACAAAACAATTTAGCAGGAACTCTTAGGAAGATGCCTAATGAGCTGTAAAGAAGTGGCTGCCTCACAAATGTAGCTTGGGTCACTATTTTAAGTTTAATTTCAAATTAAAATTTGGCTGAGAAGGTAAATCTCCATTTTAGATGATTGCCTAGTGGTTAGAGTACTTGTTTAGAAAGTGACAAAATCTAATTCAAATCCCTTTTCTGCTGTTTCAGAATTAAATCTACATTTCTTTCAGGAGTGGCCATTAGCCCCTGTAGACTCCTCTGAGGAAGGAGTGTGTTTTCAGTGTTTCAGCTGGTTGTGGATCATAAGTATTATATGATACATAATTGACATAATTATGTCATAGAAGGAACAAGAGACAGCATCACTTCTTTAAAAAGACCTCCGCAAATTTTTACTTCTGCTCCTTGCAGTATTTCTGTATTTGACTTTTGTTAGTCTCTTCATAGCTTTGTGGACTGCCAGTTTTCTAATTCCCTATAGAGTTCTCTTTGAATTCACCTCTGAGACTGGTCTTCCCATAGACACATAATATCACATTACTGGTTCTCTTCCAGGAATGAAATATTTATAATTTAGACATTTTATTTCCTAGTTTTAGGTGATTGTGCTGTTAGATATATGCAGTGTATTAGATTTCATCCTTTGTCTTTACTGAGGTAAGTTTCTTATTGACAGACACAGGAATGGAAATCAAATAAGGTAAGGTGAGCTTTGATCCAAACTAAGTTTCTCTGTCTTCCTTTGATGTTTGGGTATAGAAAATAATAACCCACTACAAAGCATCAGAACAATACCTAATACTTCACGTGCTTTGGGTTTAGCATATTCTTACAAGGCTTTTTATAGTACCTAAATTTTCAACCAGGTGTGATTTAGAAAATATAATTATAGTTTAAATGATAGGAAAGTTCTATTATCTGAAACAATGGTAGTCATCATTAAATTTAATTCTAGTGTTTGCAGATCAGTTTGGTGAGCTTCCATCTTACCAGAACAAACAATACTTCTAGCTATGCATTAATCAGCACCTGCGTATTCTCAATCCTGCAGTTCACACAAGAGCATTTATTACAATCAGTATCAACATTTCAGATGTAAAGTTTACAGAATCAGACCAGTATTTTTGAGACTTTTATCTAATGTTGACCTAACCTTAATACTGTATGTCTAATAGAATACAATATGTATGATTGTGAAAATTCTGGATCCCAGAAGTCCTAAACCTGTTGAAGTCCATTGACTTTATCAACTGCAGAAGCTCACACATCTTCTAAATTATTTTCCATTGTAAATGAGGTAATTGTAGAGCAAAATAAGAAGATAATTTTTATAAAATGCTTCTTTTGTGTGAATAAATACTTAACAGTTCTGGCTAAGTATGAGTGAAAGGCTTGACTGTAGCACCAGATGCACCTGAGTCTGACAAGGTTGTTGCATTGTTCTACTGAACTGCTGCAGTTTTTAATATTCAAGCCTTTTGTCTCTGTCTCCTACAGCAGCGCTGTACAGAGTGCTTTGAGAAGTGAAGAGGGACTCTAGGTACGTAGACTTGAATATCAATATTTATTTCCCTTTTATTGTGCAGCTGTGCCTAAAAATGTATTGAATTTGAGTTCAGAAAACAAATGTATAGCCTTTGTATTCAGAAATAAAATCTACTGTGTGTGCTTTACATCTTTGGATTGGGCATTTTTCTACCAAAATCATTACCTAGCTTTTTATTCCTCTGTTGTATTTTGAAGTCTGGAGTAAACTACCATTATCTTTTTTGCCACTAAATCAGACTAATGTCACAGGTATCCTGTGGGATAGCACCACAACAGGAACAACTGTCTTACAAGTTTTAATTCCCTGATTATTGATGGGAATCAATGCTTGTTTTATATTAGCATGATCCAATGAATGATTGAAAGGGAGAAGAAATACCAACTTTTTAAAAAATAAATGAGTTACACATGATATATATAACTTTTACCCATGCAGAGAATGCTTCTGAGAGGTATAAGGTTATAAAATCCTGAAAAATCTAATATATTCATGTTGAAAAACAAGAGGTGGAAATAGAAATATCAGAGGTAGATTTGGAGCAGCCATAGGTGTACACTGCTTTTTAGTTTTACTGTAGCTAGGGGAGAAAAAAATAGAAAGGTGTGCATCATTATTAACAACTCTGTTTGTCTTTTGTCAGGTTTTAGAAGTTGTGGTTCCAGGGTGTGTGTCTCATACGCTGCATGCATTTCCACATCCCCTAGACCTGTGAGTACTAAAACTCAGCTTGAAAAAATGTATTGGGAACTCAAGAGGTGTCAAACATTAAACTGTATTTTTATCTCTAGTCTATAGAAAAGGCAGAGTCTGGTTCTGACAGTCTGAAGCAACCCTGGAGAGGCGTGCTGCTTCCCTATGGTCAGCACATTGGCTTCTGGGAGCGGTGTGTTAAGTAACTCAGCTGTGTATTGGGCAAAAGGGAAGCTGCTGCTTGTCTTCTATCCCTGTTTCCCTCACAGGACACAGCCCCTCTTTTCTTTTTCCCTATTCCTGCAGTACTGTGGAAATGCTTGTTTTGACCAAGTCTGGAAGATCACATATGTAAGGCCAAATTATGTAATTTTGAGACATATAATTAAAAATTACAAATCTGTCTTACTCCATGTGGCTTCACACTAGTGTGTTCTTTACCAAAAACATTTAAAGCAATAGTTCTTGACTAAAAGCCAGGGAAGAGCTACATAATGCAGTCGTAGTGCATTTAATGGGTGATTAGACCTCTGTAAATGTATGAGTTTACCTACATTACTCTGCTTCTCAGTAAGGATGTGCATTGTCTGCGTCTGATATGCTTTTAGTGGCTACAGTTAGGGCCCAATCCTATGTGCCACCTTCAAGCATAACTCTAGTGAAATAGAGAGGTAAACCCTGAATTATGGTTACAGAAATAAAAGGCAAACAAACCATTCACAGTCACTAGTACCATAAATTCTACATGAGGTTTTCAGCAAGCTGCTGCAACCCACCTTATGCCAGAGGGACACTACAGATGTAGCAGCTGTTGGCAGGGAAATGCACAGCCGGGGGAAGTAATGGTTCATTCACAATACTTCTCTTGCAGCCCCTAGCAATAGGTTTTCTGCAGCTTCCTACAGAGCTGCAAATAGAAACTAAGGCTGTGCCTGACTTGCTGAACCCTGAAGAAGGTGACAGGTGAAAAAAAGCTCACTTTTTTTTTTTCTTTTTTTCCAGGGTGAGTTCCCTCTGCAGCATGTTATTCTAGTTAGGATATGAAATTTACATTTCTGTTTATATCTGTAATAACTGAATTCTTGGTCTAGACCATGTACTATGTACTGTGTACACACTTGTACTATATTAAATTGATAATGATTTATATTACTACTTTTTTATAAATAATTTATTAATGATTTATATTACTATTTTTTTCTCTTTTTTTTTCTTTTTTTTTTTCTTTCTTCTAAATCCCAGCAAATGCATCTCTGACACATTGACAGGGAAACATATAAGAGAACAACTTGAACACTGAAAAAGACTGATACCCAACACAGAAAATAATTGGTTAGGTTTGCAGATCACACAAAACATGGGTGAAAAAGGAAGAACTGGGAGTTTTCTCTCAAATTGCTAAATTTATTTGCTAAGACATTCAGAAATCTCAGGGAAAATCTATTTAATTTTTGAAAGGAGAAGTCAAAAGGAAGATCTAATTAAGCCTTCTTATCACGGTTATTTTTTCCTTATATCCTGTGGCTGGGGTAATTACAAGCTGAATTTAGCTGAATTTTTATAGCTGACCTTGTGATTATTTTCTCAGAAACTCCTGGGCATGCATTTGCTCTATATTTGTCTAAACTCCCATTCCTCAGAGGTATCCAAAGCAGAAGCACTAGTAAATACCCAAGAGCAGTGTGCCCTCTTGGGATCCTCTCTCTTGCACTTCCTAAAGACTGTATCTTCTGATCCAGCTCTTGAGAAACATTTCCATTTCATCAGGAACTATGAGGCACCCCTGTAATAACTTTAGAGCTTTGAAACCAGAAATTTCTTTGAAAACAGAAATTTCATTTACATTAATTTTGTATTTCAGTCATTAAAACTTACCTGTCCTGAAAGAATAGTAAATACCCTTTATACCATTTTTTTCTTTCAGAAGACTCCCAGTTTATCTCTGAGCTGCTAAGTGGTGGTATGTGAAAATACGAGCTTATCTCTTTCTAAATGCTCACCAGGTTAGTGATGCACTTGCACTTACAGTTCCCCCAGCCTGCTCTAAGTTATGTAGTGAAATATTGAAGTGTCTTAAACATCAATACTGGGATAAATGAACCTGAGATTTCAAATCTTGTAGTTGTTCATTATATTGGATGGAAAGACAGAAACATGCAGCCACCTTTGACCCACAACAATATCTTAGGACCAGGACTGTGATTCAAGTAACTCCCTCTGGTCAGATTTTGAGTAGAAGTTTGAGTAAAATGGACTTTTGGCTGGACATTCAACCTGCAATACAGGTAGGATCATTTCAAATATGAGCTTCCAGAACAGTAACTGAAATGCTCTAAGGTCAAGGCTGTCTCCTGTGGACTTTCAAAATCTCCATATTTGAAGTATCAATTCTGCCTAACTGCGCATCCATCTAGCACCCCAGATTCTTGGGGCAGACCATCAATCACTTTTCAAACTCTGTGTGGTGTGAAAAGAGTAGGCACAACTTATAAATTGTATCTTCTGTCCTATCCATTGGAAATGCATCTCTTCACTTCCACTTGCTGGAAAACAAGTTTTCTGCTCTTGGGCATAATAACTGAAGGAACAGAGGTGTATTGAAAGAAACATAGACAAAGGCATTGAGAACAGAAATATTTCTTTCCAGTGCATCATTATTTCCCATTCTCTTTCCCCTAGTTTCTAGGAGTAGGACAAAAGACATTGCATCTAAAAGAAGGATTCTGGGAGCCAAGGATATGTTGAATTTTGGGAATACATTTCTGCTTTTTTGAAAATTAGAATTATAGAGGCTGTCTTTTTAGTCAGACTTCAGTACTAAGTCCTGACACCATTGGACATTCCCCTTTAATGATGTGTATCTAGTGCTCTAAACCCATTCTCAGCTCCATGAAACAGGTATGAGCACAGGAAGCACAGGATATGACTTGGTTCAGGTTGGGCTTGAAGCTGTCCTCAGACAGCTTCAGCCACCAATGGCTCTCACGCTTTTGAGCTGGTGAGGATCATGGCTGCTCACCGTGCAGGCACTGTACGTCCACTGGACTTGGTGCTAGCATGTGCACAACTGCTCTCGGTGCATGCAAGAAGATTCAGAAGGATCATACTGAGGATCATGAAGCTGTGGTGGGGGTGCACACTGATGTCCCCAAGGCAACCTAACCCCTGCTCTGCATCTTTCCTTGCGGCTGGTACCATTGCTTTTCTGATTCCTCTAGCACCAGACAGAAGAAGAGGAGTGCACACAGGCTGACCCAAAGCACAGCATGAATGCAAGTGCATTCTTTGCAGTGAAGGAGAAAACTTTGTCTCAGGTGCTTTCTCACAGCACTGGTACAAAGCAGAGGAGGGCAGCTGCAGGCACGTAGGCTAGCCCAGAAAAATGTTGCCTGTGGTTATTCTGCTTTTTGTCTGGTTTGTACAAAATCAGGAGTGTATTCATATTCACAGTGCATTATAACCTGGAGGCATCTCCTGGAAGTGCACAGATTCCCCAGTAGAACATGAAGTGGTGCTTTGCAAGGAATTGGTATCATTTTGTGAATTGCTTTTCTACTCCATCTAGCTTTTCTGTTTGTCTGGGTTAGAAGAACATACATATATCTTCAGTACCAAAAGGCAGTGAGAGGAAATTCTTGTCAATGGTAAATTACAAGCACATTGACAGCAAGTTGTGGACAGGAAGATGAGCAGGGGCAGAGCTGCCTTGGGCCTTCCATATTAGAGCTGGATTGCTAATGTGGACTGAGCTGAATTTGACTGCTTACAAATCTGAGATGTCATCCTCAGGTGGACTGTGAATGCAAAAGCTACTCTGTACTCCTCTCTGCAAAGGAAACAAGAACAATCCTATCAGAAACTCTTCCATATTATTCTTAGGTAAAACAACAGATGCCTAAGCAGAAATGCTTATGTTAATGCTCCTGTCTGTGAAGGTCTGTATAAGTCAATTCAGTGTAAGCAAAATTTAGAACATGTATTCAAAGCACCAGTCTGTTTAATGCATCTATGCAAGTATTATATTTAACAGAGGGATATGACATCCAAATACTCCTTCACCAGTGGTAAAACAGCCCCAAGTTAATACAAGAAAATGGTTGTACATCTTCATCATTAGATGAGCAGGAAACATAAACAAGGATAAACAAAAATTAGCTTGCAACTTATGATGCTACACTAAGGGAATGAAATTATGAGCCATAGTGGTATCATACAACATTTCAGTATTATCATTTTATGATATCTGTACCTTTTCTTTTCAACAGAGGCTGCTCATATTCTCCATTACACCTTTTGTTGCACACGATGAATAAGCAAGGTGGTCCTTTAAATCACAGGTATTACACTCTACAATGATATTTAAGAATGCTCTTGTGTCTTCATTCCTTTGTAAAAACAAAAATGAAAGTTATTAAATGTTGATCATGGAAAAATCAATCTTTCAGGAAGGGGTTGTGAATACTTCTTTTTTTTTTTTTTTTTTTTTTTTTTTTCCAGCTCTGGAAGTTTCTGCAAAAATACCTCTTTGCACAAAAACAAAAACTGAGTGATCTTTAAGGTCCCTTTCAACACAAATCATTCTATGATTCTAAATTTAAGAGGTAAGTTTTTTTTTTTTATTTTTTTCCTATTTATTAAACCTGTTCTGGAATATTAATTCTGCATATAACTATTACAGACTTTTCCTTCTCCACACTAATTCTTTGTTTTATATAAAACAAATTCTTTGCTATATATTTTTATATCACTTAAAAATACTGTTCTATACAAAACATTTTTATACCCTATTCTTAATTTGCATTTCAACTAATTGCTGTAGAAGTTTCATATTCTTTGTGTATGGAGAGTGGGCTCTTCTACAGCTATATTTTCTTTTGTTTTTCTCTCCCCTTCCTCCCCTGTGTAAATGTAATTATAAAAGTACGTTTAACAAAAGACTATTCACTATAAAAAACATCCTAATGTGAAGCAGCAGTGAGATGATACACCACACATCCACATGTGTAGTCATTATCAATAATAACAGAAACAGGATCAAGTGATAGAAATATATTTGATTTAAATCAATCATTTGGGGAGTGTATTTATTCAAGAGCCTTCAAGCAGTGATGAATAGCAGGTTTCTAAATGTGCTATGAGGGTAAGCAAATGAGTCATTATTTGTGTTACAATGCAATAGAATTGGGCAAGAACAGCCCTACAAGAGAGGATATGCAGTCATATCTAACTGTTTATTCTATTACATTCATCACCACAGGGTGTATCTGTACGTGTCAGGTCAAGGTCAGTAATCCTGGTTCGCATGAATCATTCTCAGCACTAATGAAAACCACCCCAGCTTCAGCAGGCAGCGGCAACGGGCTGCCAGCACTAGGGGCTCAGGGCTCAGGCAGGACAACCAGGGTGTGGGCACAGGGGGGAGGCCTGATCATCAGAGCCTGGGGTACGAGATGACCACATAAGAGAGGCAGATAAATTCTGTGGAGGACAAAGCTTTGCTCTTCCATCACAGATTATGGCTTCTTTACACCTTGTCTGTTGGAGCTACAAACCCAAGAGGAGCTCTCCCTCTCTCCCTGACTCTCTCTTTTAAATTAGGTACTCAGTCCAATCGAGTCTTCAAAGAATAAGTTTTAAAGTTATGACAACGATGAACCCTACTTATTTTTCTCCATAAGCTTCTTGAAGTCAGGGTAGCAGAGGGATATGGGACATAGGGAGGAGGCTTTCTTTTCCTTTTCTTCCAATGGGAGAATCAATGCAAGTTCTGCATACAGTTTCTCTGCGTTTCAAAGTGTGCAGATAGAAAGAATGATACACTTGGTGGAGGTGCCGATGGCATATAGATATATATGTGCATGAAAAATTAAAAAGCAACTGTGGAATACCTTTCCAGAGCTGCTGCAGTGACTGCTGTAATTTGACATACAAGTGGAGTCATTACCACGATTACAAACAAAAGTTACACACACCATTTGTACTTATGCAACACACCGCTCCGCCAAATCCTCGGGACTACAGCGGCATTTTAAACTATTGTTTTGTTGTTGTTGTTTTTTGGTCTCGCCTGAAAATTGCTAATATTCATCTCCGAGCCTGTAACTTTTTAAGTATTAGGTCCGGTGTTAAGCTGACCGCACGTTTCAGAGGACGGGGTGTTTCTTGCATGGCAGGCACCCCTTGGTGGGACCGCCGAGCGATCGAGGGCACTTTCCAAGTCTCGGGGGCCCGGAGAGGGGCTGCCGCTGCCTCCCCGCACAGGGGCTCTCTGTAAGCAGCACCCCCCGGCCGAGTGACACCGCGATGGAGGCAGGAGCGCGCGGCACCGGCGCTGGGGATGGCAGGAGGTAACCTACACATGGCTCTCGGCGAAGCTCCGTGGGAGGAGGGCTCCCGGCGGGGATGGGGACGGGGTCTCGCTGCGCGCCCCCCCCCTTGTCCCCGGGAGTCCGCCGCCCCCCAAACCCCCTCCCAGCTCCCAGGAGCGGGGCGGGGGGCGCGGCGCTGCCTGACGCCGGCTTTGTCGGGGGCGGGACCGCCGGGACCGCGCTGCTCCCTCCCGCCCGCCCCCGTCCCCATCGCCGTCCCCGTCCCCGCCGCCGGGTCCCGGGCCCCATCTCCGCCCCCGCGCTGTCCCCGCCGGGCCCGGCGCTGCGGGGGCCGCCCCGGCCGCGGCATGGCCGGCGCGCTGGGCAGGGGGGCGGCGGGCTGGCGGCTGCGGAGCGCGGCGGGCGGCAGGAAGGAGAAGCCGCCGGGCGGCAAGCCCCAGCCGCCACCGCACGGTAAGGGGCCGGGCGGGACGGGGGCTCGGGCTGTGTGTGGGGGGTGTCCGCTGGGGTCGCTCCGGGAGGGGGCTGATGGTGTTCCTCGCCCGCCCGTGGGTGCGAGGGGAGGGGGGTCACCGCGCCCCAACTCCGCCGGAGCTGCGCCTCTCGTCTGCTGGCTGCCGGGCGCCGGGGAGAGGAGCATCTCGCTGCGATCGCGGCGTCCTTAATCGTGGCGGAAAGCGATTGCGGCCGGTGAACCCGGGGACAGTCCTCGGGGTCTTTTTTGGCTTGCCTGCGGCTGCCCTGAGCGCTGGGGAAGCACCGCTACCAACCCCCGCCGGGGCTCCCCCGGCTCCCGACGCCCCTCCCGAGGTGTTTGCGAGGTCCCAGCCCGAGCCCGGGGGGGCCGAACCGGGTGCAGGCTCCGCTCCGTGCTTGCTGCGGGGCTCGGCAGCCCCCGGGGGAACTTCGTGCTGCGAGGCGGCTGTCACCGCTGTCACCCGCCTGCCGCCCGCTCGCCGCCGCCGGGCAGCCTCCCTGCCGCCTTTGCCAGAGGGCGAGGAGGAAGCGGACCCAAAGTCCGAGCAAAGCCTTAGTGGGTATCAAAAAACTCCGAGAGAAATGACCGCGCAGGGGAGGAATGCTGGCCAGTTAGAGAATACAAATGGCTGGCTGTAGCTGCAAGTACTTAGGCTCCCCTCTCTGACTGTGATCCTAGCAGTGGGGATAACTCGCAAGGAGAGCGCGCAGCCAAGCCGGGGGGGTTCACCCCTGCCCCCGTTAGAGCCGGTGTTTGCCCACAAACCGGCTGGTGCTAGGGGTTAGGCCGGGCTGAAAGCCTTCTTTGACCGCCAGAAAGTTTGCCATAATTGTGTAGTTGCGATGCTGCGGTATGCTGTCAAGATTAAGATGTTATCAGTATCTCTATACTGTAAATTAGTTACTATGGGGAGATATTTTATAACTTGGTTCTACTTAAGGGTAGCCGAAAGGTGTGGTGTGCTTCAGTCTGTCTGTTGCTTCTTAGAAGTGTTTTGTAAAGTATCATGCGACGCTAAGTTCTGGTTTAAGTAATTACCATATCAACACGGAACATAAATTACACTGCAGCACAGATATTTCGCATCCCAGTTAATTTTCAATTGTTCTTTAAGGGTAATCACTCTTTCTACAGTACTGTCTTTGCAAGGTGCACTGGACTTATTTACAATGTCATTTACTACCCATTAACAGCAACAAATGTAATGAAAAACAAAATTAGACCTAATTTCTCTGTCCCTACTGCTGACTGTATGCTACAGTGAGCTATTTTATTTTATTTTATTTTATTTTATTTTATTTTATTTTATTTTATTTTATTTTATTTTATTTTATTTTAAATATATATGTATATTTATTTATTGTATTTTTTATGTGGGAAGGGAAGGTGCAGTATGACTTCAATATGCTTCTCAAAATTTCAAAGTTTTAGAAACACTTTGTTTTCCAATAATGGACTTAAGTAATATAATACTGACCACCTTGCGTTGGAGTGGAAAACGTACTTAAAATATTCAGGCTAAAGAGTTTTAGGAATTATCACGATTTTACTTTTTGGTGTATCTTACTTATAAGTGAGCTGTCAGCAGTTTTTAACAAGGTCAACTCATTCATACATGCATGCATGCAATCATCAAAATGAAATGTTTAGATGTAGAGCTTAGGGAAATGGTTTAGTGGGGACTGTTAGCGTTAGGTCAGAGGTTGGACTCGATGACCTTGAGGTCTCTTCCAACCTAGAAAATTCTGTGATTCTGTGATTCTGTGAAATAAGAACTATTCATTTTTTACAACAAAACTGGGAGGTGGCAGGAACAGGAAAGAATTTAAATTTTAGCAAATAATGCTGTTCTTTCCTACTCTTCTTGCTGCAAAAACTGTTCCAGTTGGCCACCTACCTGTGTCGGCAAAAAAATGGCACAGCTCCATGTATCTCAGTGGCACTGTTATGATTGACACCAGCTGAAGACCACGCATGACATTTCTGTGTGTGTTTGGATTAAGATACATTTACCCAATCATCACTTAAGGCTGGCTGGGTGCTGCAGGCACACTGAGCTGTGAACATGTGAGCAAGCCTGCCTTTTGACTGCATCAACTTACAAGTATTTGCCAGCTTTGATGTTCTTCTTGCCTTTTGTGTGAGTAAATATAGCTGTCAATTTATTTTGACATGGAGCTATTTGATATGATTCTATATCAAGTATGCTTATTCAGTACTTTATTCATCAACAACTTTATGTTATCAATTGCAAGTAAAAAAAAGCTTTTTCATGATTGAACCATGCACTTAGGGCATCGTGACCTCAGATTTTTCTGTGTTTTTTCAAATGCTTCAAAATGCAAATACAAACATGACGTTTTCTGTAATCTCATGGACAGAAGTTTATGTTCTGCATGGAATGAAACTTTGAAAAATGCAAAGTGATGAAAAGTAGGACTAACATTTCCACCTGCTGTGGTCTAGACAGTAAACAACGTGTTTGTCAAGACAAGAAGTTCAAGATCCTGATAAGATGATAAATATTAATGATCTTATAAAAAGCTTGTTTTTATAGCACTTTACCTGTAAAATCTCTCAAGAGCTTGAAAACCAGATGGATAGCTACAGCCAGAATTCTTCTACAGGCTTTCTAAGCAGATGTTAAGGAGTAGCATAATGGAAACCACAATGTAAATCAAGTAGTGTTTTGCTGTACTACTTAACAAAACTTTGAGATGCCTGTATGCATTGAAGAAACCTCCTCCCTTGGGGAGTAGGTATAGAAAGTTTGTGACTAGAAGCTATGAGAGATAAAAATGTTTACATTATCTGATGCCACAAAAACTGCTGAGGAGAAAGCAATATTTTTATATACATTTTTATAGGTACATAAAACTTTTGTAGTAAACTAGTAGTTCTGCATCATTAGTATTAAAACTGCAGGGAGAAAAATGTAACTAAATAGTGTTGGATGTATGTGTAGGAGTGTGTACACACCAGTGATGTATTAGAACATGATTACTTCAAATATTTATTTTTTAATTTCTCACAAAAATGTGCCAAGTTTAGGCTAGGAAATGTAAGTCTTCTGTGCTTCAGCCAGCACAATGAAATCAGTCAGTATCATGCCAATATGTTGGATCACACCCAGGCAGGCTGAATAAATAAGTGCGAGCTAAAGCAACACAGATTTTTTTTTCCACCTGGGCCAGCTGACTAGTTTTAGTCTTAGCCTCTCTAGAGTTGTCACAAAACAGGACAGAATCTGTTGTCTCCCCTTCATTAGGTAAGGATGGAAGTCAGCATGTTGTAGATCCAGAGAATTGGAATTCTCTATGTTGAACTAGGGAAAGGATGGGATGGAGGAAAAAACCTACAAGCCTGACCATGGTTTTCCTGGTGCACATGCTTTGATGTTAGCACACATGCTAACAACTTCTGGTTGCGATTGGATTGGACTAATTCAACAGTTGATAGTAGAAAAATGAAGAGTCCTACAAACTTTCCAATTTCAGATGGTATAATCTTCACACATTTCTTTCTGAAATATTCACAATGTGTTTCAGTATTTTCTGTCAGCTTCTTCCTTTTTTCTTTCTCTCTCTCCTGGGAAATAATGTTCTTGGTTGTATTCAGGCAGTCATAACCAAATCTTCTGTTGTGCTGGAGGCGTAGTTCTCTACACCTCACTTTTTACCTGTGGCTTATTGTGGTATTTGTAAAAATGAATGTCTGAAATTCATGTAGGCGTTATATATGTCTGCTTAATATAACAGAATATAAGTTCTCAAAGCAAGTAAGCCTTTCTGTGCTCAGCTGGAATAATCTGCAGGTAAACTTTGAAACCTAAAACGCTTTCTAGCCTATGTGTTCATCAAGTATGAACATTGATGTTGTTTCTGTTTGGATCTACTAACACTTAGATGCCTCATCTGCTCCTGTGGTCTTGTTTCATCAGCCAGGGAGCATGTTTGCCATGTGTAATGCAGACCTTGCTGTGAAGACATGGCATTCAAAGGAAATGGATGGATAAAGGATTTGACATGAAGAGCAAGAAGGATTGGTTTACTAAGCGAGTTTTAACTCTCTTAGCCTTTCCATTGATGTGAACACAAGCTGATACCACTTAACTTAATTGTACTACTATATGTATACTAGGTACAACTACTTAGAGAACTTGTGTGACTCGAGTCAAGTTCTGTTGTGGTTTTTATTTTTATTTTTGTTTTTGTTTTTGTTTTTATTTTTATTTTTATTTTTATTTTATTTTTATTTTTTTCCTATTCTACCGTGAGGCTTGGGGTTCTCAGTAACTCAAAGCCATGGTAGCAGTCATTGGTAGTCTCTGATTTATTATTATTATTATTATTTAAATTTGAAAAATGTTTTCCTTCTGTAGTATTTTTCAAATAAGTTCACATTGGTGTTACTGGGGTGGGTGAAGAAAACCATACTCTTCTTGGCCAGAAATGCATATGATAAAATTAGCAAATACCTGTAACATGGCTGTATATGACATTTTCCCCCTAGTTCATGGAAGAGTTTATTTATGACAATAATAAAGCCTTAACATTACAACTTGTACAATTATAAATAAGTAACCAGAGCTACAAAGCCATAGATTATTCTAAATCTGAGTTTACAATGGAATGACAAACACAGCATCTAGAATTTAGAGGCTGACTGCAAATACAGTTTTATGATGTTCATTTAAATTCAATTTCTGCAGAGAAATATAGATTAGAAACCAAAGATGACTTCTCCAACCCATATCCAGACCTTTTTTTTTTTTTTCTTTTTAAAGAAGATTTGGAGAGTTTTAATCAGACAGAGGTCACAAATCACTTTGCTGGGAAATGCAAGGTGTGCTTTAAAAGGGGAAAAAATTACTTTGATAATTTGGCTCTTGCGGTTTAAATTGCGAAGCTAGGTGAAGTAGTTACTCTGACAGAAGTATAGAAACTATCTCATTTTAGTACATTCTGAAGTATTTTATATTTCTGAATAACCCTGGCTCAGGGGCATTTTATACTCACATCTGGAAGTTTCCAGTCTCAGCGCTCAGTCTAGTGTCTCTGCCTTTGTCTTTCCATTTAGTCTTGCCATGTTATAACAATGAATCATCTTGTCCATTAACTAAAGTTGGAATGTCTGTTTATGCACTGAATTTGTTTCATCACATTGCCATAATGATTGGAACTGTGGCAACTCCCGACTGCTTTCCCATATGTATTTGGGCTGGACTTGACCCAGTGCTGTTCTAAGCAGCAGCAGGATAAGCCATCACAAAACCTGGAATATCTTTATCCTCCTAGGATTCAATTTCTTTCTCATGAAACTCCAGGGTAGCATTTTTGTATTCTGCCTCCATGTATATGAAATCGGGTGGAGGCTGTAGGATTTCTAATCATACAAAATCACAGCACAGCCATAATACACATACACATACAACAGTTAAACCAGGAATGTTGTTACTGTAGGTTCTCTTTGATATGCTCTGATTTTGTTGATCATTTTTAAATTTGTGCTAATTAAAATATTGAAGCATTAAATAGAAAATGAAAAAAAACAATTGTGGGCTTCTTTGATATTTAGTAATTCTACTACAACAGGCAAGTGGCATGGTGTAAACAAAGGTGCCAAGTGGCAGGGAGCCTGTGCCAGCAGGTGCAAATTCACACCTCTTGCCGTGTGAATGCAGATAGCCATGGGCTTGCAGATGGTGTTCTGGTTGCTACTTTAGCAGACTATTTTGCAATTCAGTGTCCTTTTATTAAAAAGGTATTAAACGGGCTGTACCTTGACTCATTTAATAGCACATAGCCTTAAGACTGTGGTGATGTTATTGAAACTATTCTCATTATTTCCATGAAAAATAATAATAATAATTGTTGTGTTTAGAAGGATTAGTAAATGCTGAAGGATCTGTTTTACAAACAAAACCTACATGTTTTGTAAAATATATGGATTTTTTTTGTTGTTGTGGTGGTGGTTTTGTGATCTTGTCTTGCATGCTATGATGTCTAAGAATATTTTTGTGTGCTCTCTATGGCCAGTTTTCATAAAGAGTTGTTGATGCTGTACTCCTATATAAAGTATTTACAAGCATAAAAGAGGAGTAGGAATTAGTGGGGAGAACCTTCTCCTGGGGGTGGATTAAAGTAGAGCTGTTAGTTTGTGATAACAAAACCAAGAGCCTGTTGAAAGAAGTGAGAAAAAGGACTTGTTATTGTCAATGACTGCATTGAGCTTTGCTATATAAACCATTCCAGTATTTAGCTCAATACTTACTACTCTGAAACTCTGAAACTAGAGCTGTCTAAACTGCTGGCATTTATAGTGAGGGGGTGGAATGGGAAGTTGAGAAGTGATTCTTTTTTCTCCAGAAGCTGGGTTGAGGAAATTCACATATAGTATAACCAGGTGTCCCCACCACTTTCTTCTTTTTGGCTGATAGTCACTGTTGTTTCATGTGGGAGGTCATGGTTGTTGCTAGACAAGAAATGGGTGTACAAATCATTTTTATTTTTTAGAGGTAAGTGAGAGGAGGTTCTATAATCAGAAGCTGTATGTGGAAAGATCAAGGCACCCTTTTGATGCATTCACATCAGCCAGGATCACAGAACAGATGAGTTGCTGTGCTGGGCAGAATGTTTCCAGACTTCTGCATCATTTCTAAATGTAAGGCATCCTTATATTCTAAACTTGACTTGATTAATGTATAGCTTACAGTGTTCTAGGATGAGTTAGAGGGAGTGAGGGAATAGGAATGCAATCTTTTTTCATAACTTTTTTTTTCTTTTTCTTAAGCTAGAGCTAAATTTTTGGCCTTCTATCTGTTTGTGATTTCAAGAGATACTTTCAACTGTCTTTAAAATGGATTTTCCAAGTGATCTTTAGAACATAAGAAATGCTTTAGGGAAACATGGTCTTTCCCTTTTCCAGTATGGATGATGTTGGACTTTGTTGGCTCTCTCTGGCTGGCTGCTCTGAGTCCACATATTGATTTCAGTTAACATGAAGTAGCCTGAGGGGTTGGTCACTTGTTTATGTTGATGGTGCAGCCTCGGTTGCTCCAAACCTTTGGCTTACCGAAGTAATTTCTAACAAAGCAAAGAAGAATTTATCAATGTTTTTATTCATTGTGTAACAGGAGAAAGTCTGGTTATTCTTCACTGAGGGCTGGTAATAGTCTGATTGTAAAAGGAACATGTTTTGTGTTTTCTTTTGTGCAGTATTTTTTTCCTAATCTCTAGGCTGAGAAACCAGTCCAAATCAATTTCTTTGCTTCTTGGGAGGGTGCTATATTACAATTGTAAAGGCATGCAAAGGATCACTCTGCAGAAACTGTAGTGACTGGGATGAGATTCTGATCTTTGAAAGATTTGAGCTTGTGGGACGTAGCCACTTGCTTTATGCACAATAGCAGTTGGTGAGCTTATTTTCTAGGCTTTTTGAGTTTGTTTGTTTTGCAGCTTGTTCTGGGGGCTGACACAGACAGATGATCATACAGAAGTAGTGATTAAGTGACACCTGAGGGACTTGCAGAGTTCTTAATAACTTTCAGCAATTCTTCTGTTGCAGGAAGGGATCAATGTGAAGATGCGCCCTGGATTGTGGCCAGCTTTTTGCTGTATTTTATTCCTGTAGCACCATAATGCCATTTTGATGGTAGACATACAAACTTAAGACAATGTTGTTTAAAAGGCGAAGGTTGCAAAATTCTCTATCAGTATGGTGTCACAAAGCTGTATGGCTCTTTTTAAAATCAAGTTAAAATATTTCCATCCATTATACTCTAATTCTGTTTGGTACATCTGGAGGAAACTGAGGATAATTCAGGTCAGAAGGAGCCTAAGGAAGTCTCCAGTTCAATCTCCTGCTCAGGGTCAGCTGTGACATCAGAACAAATTGCACAGGTTTTTCTCAGGTCTACTGCTGAAAATATCCAAGGAAGGAGAAAGCACAAAATGTGACAAACATTTTTATTTTTTCCCAAGTCCAAATTCAAAATCAAGCCTAAAAACTCTGTGGAAGTGGGAGTTCTACATGATGGCCATGTCTGTGTAGAAACTGGGCCAAGAGGAAGTGGTGCTGAAATGGTTTTTCAGATGATCTGAAGTATCATTTGTAAAACATAACACAAATTGCCTTGTTCCAGAAAAAATACCACATAAGACTAAGAACTTGCTTGTATGCATGACTTTCTGAATAAGAGTAAAAGCAGCCATTCTTAAGCTTGCAATCCCACATAACAGTGCACTGAGAAACATGGTAACTTTTTGAGAAATACAGTGTGCCAGGTATGTAGCCTTGAGGCTGTCCACTGCATAAATAAGAAGTGCAGGCGAGATTTTGTGGTAAGAAGAGTCTTGACAACTTGAGTAATTGGAATATCCCAATGTAGTTATAGAACAGAGGTCCCTGGTCATTATGCAAAGAGCCTGAAAGGTAATACTCTGCTGTTTTTTGTTTGTTTGTTTGTGTTTGATAGGGGTGAGGGCTTCAGTCTCTAGACTGCTCTATTTTGCTTCATCTCTTCCTTAAATTTGTTGAAGTTTGCTCCTGAATGTATCTGTCTTGATTTAGAGGTCCAGCCTCAATATTCATTTTAACCTTTTATTCTCTTCTAGAGTAAGATCATCGATTTCTGGTACATGCACCTTTCTTCAGCAATGTTAAAGGAAGAGAACTAGTGTAGGATCTATTTAAGTGTTATCTACAAAGATTTATAACCTGTGCACTCCTGGTAATACTTCAGGTGTCAATGTTAGGGGGAACACCTGGTTTGGAAACTAATTTGGTTAATTTAACTAATTTATGTTTTTCCTGATGCAGGGAAAAATTAAGGACTCTTTCTGCCACCAAGGGTGTGAAAATTTGGCAGTGGCTGACTCTGTGATGCAAATGGCAAGACAGATTTCTCCCATTTGTAATATTTAACATATTTCTTGGGAATTAGCACCTGCCCTTGAACAGTTGTATTTTTAAATGTGTGTATGTGTGAGAAGGTGTGTGTGAAACTAATCCTTGTAGCAGAAGGAATTAGAGTGAACTAATAGCTTTTTCAGGAATCTGTGTTCTCTGGTCATAACTCATTCTGAGTCTGGAATCTGGTGTAGAGAAATGTGCTGTATGAAGGGTGACATTAAGTACTTTCATTGTCAGAGCAGCACTGCATAGTGCATATCTGTGTTACCACAATTTGTTGTCTGTATGTTTCTGCTACAGAAGAAGATAGCAGTCACAGCAGGCACTACTGAAGAGCGTGGTTAGGACTCTGCTGCCATCTGTGTTAGCACTGTCTGCTCATGTTATTTGCTTGTTTCCATATGTGTAGTTTAGCACTTAGCCTCTACAGCCATTATAGTAACGTATCTGAAAACAGTTGTGATA
This sequence comes from Netta rufina, assembly GCF_964035555.1. Taxonomy (NCBI): domain Eukaryota; kingdom Metazoa; phylum Chordata; class Aves; order Anseriformes; family Anatidae; genus Netta; species Netta rufina. The sequence continues at coordinate 39,737,236 of NC_140124.1, read as the reverse complement.
ATGAAAGCTGATTGGAAACAGTCGTTAAAAAGTTAATTTGCTTGTTTTCAATGTACATGGTCTACTTTTTTTTTTTAGTATCTGCTACTACTTTAGGCAAGTTTAGCAAGATACCGCTGCACATTCCAAATTTGAACTCATCGCTTTTGGCTTTGTACATCATAATCACCTCCACAGCAACCACTGTGATGCCATAAACAGAAGGTTTGACTTCAGGTGAAGAATTTATGCCATAAAAGTAGAAATATTCCTAAAGGAAAATGTGGGGGGATAAGGAGGATGTGGAAAGTGCTTATTCTGACTTTCTGTGTAGTGTTTGGTTTTTTTTCAAAACTTTTCTTTCAGCTATCACTAAAGATTAAAAAAACAAAACCAAAAACAAAACAACAAAACTTTCAAAATGTCAAAGTGAATCATCTATTTTAGATAGTATAATTGAAAAAAAATGTATGAGCAGCAGAGTTTTATTCTGCATTGGATTTCTTTCTGTCTCTTTTCCATTCATTAAAAAAATAAAACAATTTTAGTAAATCCACAGTGGGAGGATAGTTTTTCTTCTGTACTTTTCCCAGGGTGCAGCAGGAGAAATTGCATTTCCAGTTCATGGAGAATGAAATTAAACTTACTCTGTCCGCTACTCCTACACTCAACACATTTGTGGGAGAGACGCTTGTGTGCTATAGGAAGCAGTGCCCTGAATGCACTTGCATCTGCTCTTGTGCTTGAAGGAACAGGCACAGATTTGGGCCCACGTTAACTCCCAAATTAGCACTAGGTACTGTATGGAGTGCTTGTGTGTGTCTGCCTCTTCTCTAAGGTGTTGCTCTTGGAAGGGGAGACTTAGAATGTGTCACTTTGTTTGCTTCTAGTGGCTGAGATGACTCTCTGTTCTGTGGTACTTTTGTATATTCTTAGAAAGGTCATGGTTTTACACAGTATCAGAAAATTGAAGGATACCCATTTTTAACTTGCATCATTTCATGCTCAAAACATATGAGGGTGATAAGCTGTAAAGTCAGTAAAAAAGTATTTGGTAAATGTAAATTACATTGTGGCAACTGAAAAAGAGCAGAATGCCATTTATTTGTTTAGTGGTTGTGGGAAAGGCAACTTTGAGGAGAGAAAAAAAAAAAAGGCAAACAAAAAAACAAACACATACCACTTTCTTCTTAAGTAGTGAGATCTATCTCTTTAACTCTTTGATCATCCTTCTGATAGGGATAAAGTACACAAACATCTATTTCTAGGGCTTGCTGCCCTTAGAGCTGGCCCGGCCACTTCCTTTTGGGCTGTGGCTTCTCTAAAGCAGGTAGATAAGTACTCAAATGACTTTAGTTTTGATGCAGCACCTGAAGTACATAACAGCAGATGTAGCAATAAGTACTTCCTTTTCTTCCAGCATAGAAATTGAATGCATATAATACATATGAAGAAAAATTCTCCAATAACAGGAAAAAAAAAAAAAAAAAAAAGAAAAAAGAAAAGAAAAAGAAAAGGATCAGCAAGGATATCTGTTTAATATAATGCTGATCCTGTGTTCCATAAAACTTGTTAACAGGAGAAGACTCTCACTATTTATAAAAAGGTTAGCACTTGCTGTTCGACAACTCCAGCAGTCTTCATTTGCATTTCAAAGCCAGAGAGAGAATAAGAAAGCTCATATTTTTAATTCCAATAGTATGTCACTCCGTCTGACTGTGTCTGTAAAACTGGCGCACTATGGGCAATTCTCATCAATTTCATTTGTTGCATCTACTCAGATGAGCTTTTAATCTCCTGCCTGCTGATCCCTGGTTTATAATCAGATTTGACAGAGATAGGATGGCTGTAAATTTCTTGATGTGAAAGTCAAGATAGAACTGTCATTTCTCTCCTTTCTCCTCTGGTGAGGTAAAATTTTATTTGCAAAGCGTGAATAACTAAAACTTAAAACTGCCTAGTTTCATACTGTTTCAGGTGCATCTGTTCACAACTAAGCCTTTTTTCTAGAAAAGGCAGGAACCTTCCTTGCTTATTTACTGACTTGCTTCTAAATGTTTTGGAAATAAATTTTATGTCAACTTGAATAATTATTCCCAGAACTTGATAACATGCTGATTTCAGTTAAGACCTGAAATAATAGATATTTGTGGTGTAGATACTCATTTTGATTCCTGAATAAAGCCATTCAGGAATGGTTTTAATGCTGTCAATAAAAACCTCACAGTTAAATGAATGAAAACGTGTAATAGCTATGTTTACGGAAAGTCTGTTCATACTTTTTTTTTTTTTTTTTTTTTTTTTGTATACGTGATGTTAGCTGTGTAACTTCTGCATCTCTTTTGCTTCCCATCAAAATGGAAAAATACCTCTTTGCTTTTTTAAGACTCAAATTTTGCCACACATATATCAAGATATATCAAGAATATATCAAATATATCAAGAATATTCAAAATACAGAAAGTTAGGAACATACACAAATTTAAGTATATATTCTGATTCCATTAAGTGTAATCTGAGCACATGGAATTAAAACAATTATGTTCAATTAAAATAATTGTGATAATATATTATCAGTCCTTTTCCATTCAATAAAGTTTTGTTTGTGATGCTTGAATATTTTTATCTTGTCATATCTCCTCATTCATTTTTGTAGTCTTATTTAGTATTCTGATATTATCCTGCTGTAACCTCTCTGCCACAAATCCTTCTGTTACCAGTCATGGGAGGAAAAAGACTCTAAATATACTACTGTTTTTTTTTTTTCCCCTCTTACTCATCTTTTCATGATATACTCATTTCCATGTCTTTTCTGTTCCAAAAGTTCTTCAGCTTTTGTTTAGTCCCCATGACCTCAGTTAAATCCAAGATTTACTGTCAAAAGCAAGAATTTCAGTGTGGTGCCCCCTCCTGCATAACCTCTTGCTTCTTTCTAGGATGTGATGTTCCTGTCAGTTGCCTACTCAAATTTCATCTGGTACACTAACAACTCCTCTACTTATATAAATTATCTTCTGTTTAAATATAGTCCTAAATGTGATTTTCTTAAAGATATTAATGTTTTGTCTTGTGTGTGAACATTGCATGCATGCAATTGTAATAGGAGTCCATACTGTCAGCTTGGTGAACCACAAAATCCATAGCTCCACAGGTTTATCTACATCACAACACCATAAAGTTTATATTTTTTACTTGCTTTCTGCTGAGTTTATGCCAATAATTCCAGGAAGATAACTCCTATTGATTTTACAAACACTGTAAACGTTATTGGTATAATTACAGATAGAATAGAAGAATAATTCTGAGTAATCCACCTCCCCAGCTTTGCAAATCAAAACCAAACTCAATTCACACAACATGAAGACAAGTGCTAGTAATGACTGTAGTCTTTTGAAGCTGCTGTTTTCACTGATGTGCCAGTGGGTAGATGTCTTTTTTTTATTAAGTACATGTGACTTAGAGAACTCTATGGAAATCACCGATAGAAAGGGAGAATCTGATTTGTGAGGTGACTGCAGACTGTCTGTGGGCAGTGACAGACCGCATGTCACTGATCACTTCTAGCATGGGAAGTCGGTGCTGGTGGACCAGTAGTTGTGGCAGGAACTCAACCCTTGGAATTCTTGTCCTGAGTGAGAAGATGATGCAGCCCCAATATTGGGCTTTATATACTAGCAGAAAAAATCATTTTCTGCTGGGTCAGTGTCCCCGACTGTTGCAGCCTCCTTTCCTTTGGGTTATCACCAGATATATTGTTACTTAACTTCAGAAAGATAATGAAAAGTTCCCTGCAGTAAATAAGCATTGTAATGTCATTATTAATACTACATTTCCCTTTGGCAAGCTTTTCAACTTGAGAGCATATTTCTTCTCCTGCACTTATAATTAATTTTATATGCCTTGACAGCCAAGTTGCATGAAGTAGGAGGAGAACAACACAGATGGTGCTGATTGAAGGTGCATATTTGGACTGAGCTGGTCCTACCAGTGTACAGTCATGTCCAACTGACAATTAGCCAAAAGAGAACCTTCCGGTAGGAGGCAACTTCAATGTATCTGGCCAGAAGACAAAGCTGAAATGGATTTCAACAAATGGGAATGAGCTGTGAATAATTCAACTTAGGCAAAAGCGATAAGCATCATTCGGTGTGTGTTGGCCCTTAATTGGCTTTGAATTAGAAATTTTGCAACTTCAGGTGAAAGATGGCAAAGACTGTTTCAACTAAATTGAATTGCTTGAGATTTTTGGAGGTAAAACAATACAATTCCTGTCAAAATATGAAAAGCACTTATATATATAAATGTATTATATGATATGAATAAATGTCATATATCAATAGATAAAAATAGAGTGCCTGGTGTGGAAGGGAATATGCAGAACTCTGTTAGAGGACACAGCACTGCCTAACTCTTTCAAACAGTCATAGGTGGCTTCCTGTCAGTGAGTCAGAAGTTGGATTTTATGGCTTGAACATACGGAAATGTATAGCTAATTTCTGCATAGGGGCTATTTGCATTTTGGAAAATGGATCTGTTACCAAGAAATTTACTAAGGCAAATTTGTAGGCTTTTGAGGGTAGAGAGCGATATGTATTTTGGGGAAAGGTAGCATTTGGCCAAGTATGCATGCATAAAGCTTGAGTATTATTGTCACTTTATGAAATTGCTTATCAGTAGTTTCTTGAGTAAACAATTTAATTTTATGAATGTGGAATATTTTTTGAAATGCAAAAAGCAAAATATTGTAGCTCATCAAAGGAGGTCAATAGCAAAGAATGTGACTGAGAGGGAGACAAAACAGTAGAAGAAGGTTTTCGTTTCAGATGAAGGGCATTCTACAGCTGAGTCTGTATGAAGGTGAGCACAGTGAATTTAAAAGACGTGGAGAAGATGAAGTATTTAAGTATTGAAAGAAAGCAGGGGAGGCGTATGATATGTGGTGGTCAACAATAATGATCAGACCAGTTCAAGAGCTGAAAAAGGTATTTGACTGATGTGCTAATCACACAGTAAAACAGTAAAGAGATACTGTTTTAATTTATCTAATTTATATTTGGAGGAAAACAGTGAGGACGTTTCCCAGGTAAAGATCAAATCATTAGATGAGATATTAAAATAAGCTACCTGCTTTAGTAGGATCTATTAGGGGACAAAAATTTTTTAAAAGATCTGCAGATTTCAATAAACCGGTTATCACAGATCTAATAGTGAGTGGACAGCGAGTCCCTTCTCTTATCAAAGATAAGAATATAATGATATAGCAATTGATCAGCCCAGGCTATGAATCCAAGTCTGTCTGTGAATTCAAGAATATGATTTCAGCACACAGATAGTTGACTGGAGCTGAGAACTTTTTGTTATTTCTTAGAAGATATCAGTAAATAAGAATGACTTTGGAGTTAGCCTGGCTTTTGGGATGTTTCAAAGGAAATTGAAACAGGCACTAAGGGAGCTCTTAGATGTTGAATTGTTGCTGATAATGTTCTTGTTACAAGGAAAAGGAATCTCAGGGAAGAGGCAGTAAAGCTCTGTGCAATCAGACTGTATTAACTCTTTGGGGAATGTCAGGCAGTGTGTGTGTGTCTACATTAAAGGTAGAAAGGGAAGGTAGCATTTGTGGAAGTGAGACGACAGCGAAGCATAGGGATGTCTGGGAAACTGAAGAGAGCTCAAAGAGAATCCTTAGGGAGTCAGGGGTTCTAAAACTTTGTGGAAACTAAGCCATGTTAGCTGCACTGTGATACTTCAGGAGATTCCCCAAAACAAGCACTGGTGTGAAGACTGCACACTGTGATGTTTGCTAGCAGAGTCTTCAGAGATGCAGGCGAAATTGGTTGCAGAGACCAATGGCCAGTGCTAAAATATCAGATCCCTAGCTGACAGTGTGACTACTCGCATTGCTTGAAAGCTGTATATTAGTACAGCACAGGGAAAAGCAGTGGATTAGAGGAACTGAATCCTTTATTGCCCACATTCACCTTTTGCAGCCCATGCCACTACTGTACAACTGGCAACAGTTGATTAAGGGGAGTTAAGATAAACATCTGCTTGAAACAGGGACTTGCAGGCAGTCCTCACACAAAAGCGAGCAGATCTGGGTGATCAACTAGTACGTAGCCACGTGGTTTCACTGAGGACAGTTTCTGCATTTGTGCAATGTAGATCTAGATCTGGGACAGCAGTGAGGAGAGAAGAGCTGGCATACAGCAGGCAGGAGAGGGATATGGTAATAAACCTTCCAGTTTCTCCATGTGCATGACCCTTCTAGAAACATGTCTGTAACCTGTTTCTCATTTAATCTTGGCTCCTGTTTGCCTACTTAACCCAAATTCTTGAGCCTTTTCTTGGTCATGTTAATCTCAGTCACCCCTCTGTCTATAGTGTATGTGATATGCCTTTCTTAACCATGCTAACTTTAGCTGTTCATTTAAAACAAAGAACAAACAAAAAACTCTCTTTGACTCCTCATTTCAGTTTTTTAATGTGAATTTTTTAGTTCTGCTTTTCCTGGTTCCAAGTCTGAATTTCCTTCTCAGGCAGACTCCTCAAAACTTTACTTTTCAGTTGCCTCCTGTATTTTCTTATCCCTCTCTCTGTCTGCTGAGCCATTCACATCCAGTAATTTTTTCTATATTCATTGGCAAACAATATATTTCCCTAGCATAATTGTCCTAAAGAGCTTTTGCCTTGTTTCAAGATTATTATTATTATTATTATTATTATTAATCTGAGACAGATATTGAACCTTATAAAGTGTCATTGCAATTAAAGTTTGGCAAAGTTCTGAACAAATGAGAATTTTCTGAAAATGAGGTCTTCCTGATAGCAAATGGCAGAAATGGTTATGTACAGTGCTGTCAGTTCTCCCTATAATTGCAACTTTTCACACATATATTGACTGAACAAATTGCCTAGAGTTTGAAGGAACAAATTACCTAGCACTCACACCTCAGGAAAAATAATAGTAGGCATTTGAAAGAAAGGGACTTAAAGTGACAGAAGGAAATTAAAAATGCACTTGTGTCTGACACTATTGCCTAATGCTCTTAGATGCATCAGTCAACGATACTATGACTAAAAGAAGAAATGCATTATTTTTGTCTCTAATGCACTGTGTGTTTGATAGGCCTTTGGGATGTGTGTAGATCTTCTACAGTACTTCTTTTTAAAAACCAAATTACCACATTGTATAATTTAGAAAAAGAATGCAGACTCAACACATAATCATGCATTAAATTGCCTTTTTGACCCTAAGTAAATTTAATTGCAGAGAAATTCAGCAGTGAATTGAAGAAGGCATATTTTATTGGCTTATCTGGACCTCTGTCTTTAATTGAATAGGCTAAACTTTCTTATGACTTTCTTTACGCAACAGGGTTTTCTCTGAATAACTTTGTTTAATGGACAAGCTATTCCAAGTCTAGACACAATGTTTGCATGTATATATATATATAAACAATCACATATAACTTTCAATATATTTATTACATTTGCTCTTTTATTTCAAGCTAGTCCACCCTGAGAGTGAAATAACTGTCTTCTGGAAACAGTTTCTACCTTCAGTTGAAGGTTTGCATCCAGGACAACCCTCCCACTTCAGGCAGTCTTCTTGCTCTTCTCCCACTCTGAGATAACTTAACACCTGATATAATCTGTCTGTGTGCCCTTTATTTTTCCTGATGTCATTTCACCATTTCAGTGCTGGTACACAGCCAGTTTTGCCCCTGTGTTCTTATAATTATTCGTAGTTAATACAGCCAGAACCACACAATTATTGAAGCACCATACTTTGTTACTTCTGTGTTAACCAGGTTGGCACCTACCAGGTTCCTGGACTCCTTTTAGAGTGGGGAAATGTATCCAGGCAATGTGAATGCTGAAATTCAAAATTCTGGGCATATCTGGCAGCATGAATGGAGAAACACAAATAAAGGACCAAGGCTGCTTCAAAACAGACAAGTGAACAAGGAAGTGAGCAAAGAAAAAAGGCTTGGAAGGGCTATAGGACTACAAGAATTGAGGAGGAGACTTCTGCTGTTGCTGCCCGAGCTGCCTCAGGGACCATGCCTGTGTTGTTTGAACAAGGGCTAGGAGCAGGCTGATGTGATGAATGTGTCATGCCCCCACATTGTCCTGAAACATCTGTGTCTCAGATGCAGTGAGTTGTGTTCTGAAGGGAAGTTTGGGTTAAGTGTCTTCTTTTCCCATTGTCTGGTGCTAGATGTACCACTGGAAGGAGCTTAAATGTAACTGCAATGTATTGTCTCTGACACTGTTGCAAGGCATTCCAGTGAAGGTGATGGGGGGAGTGGGCATCACCAAGCCACAGGCATAGAGGAGTGCAAACTGAGAATTTGTTGCCTGTTCTATGTTGGAGTTTATCTAAGGTTCAGACTGAAGAGTAGACTTGCTTGCAAAGCATTTGGGGGCTATGTGATTTTGATGGGCTCAGGTTGCATTCACTATACAGTTTTGATGTACCCGCATTCACAAAGCGTAGCAAAGTTTTCTAAGGATGACTAAAATATTAGGCTGGGATGGGATTATTCGCAAAGCTTGGAGCAAGTGGAAGTAAAACTGAAAATGCACAAGGTGAGCCTGGCCAGCATTGTAACTATGCTGGTATTAGATATTTCTCAAAGGGGTTGAGTGGAGAATTGCTGAAATTGCAGATGAAGGCACTCTTAAGAAGTAAAACGTCCTGTTTTTCTGCTGGTCTGGCAGGCTGTGTGTGTTGGAGAGGGGATGGGAATGAGTGGCTGGGAAGAAAATGCAAGCCTGGCAGCCAGCAGTTCGGCTCATTTGGGCTGCTTCAGATATACAGCACTGGGTGACAAATGACTCTTGTGTAGCTGCAAACAGGGCAACAGCACTAGGCAGTAGTTATGTCTTGTTTTCCTTTCCCAGTCTTTTTTTTGCAGTCCTTTGCAATTTAAGCCTCTTGAAGGCACGCCTCAGGGTACTCTACCTCTGTGGAGCTGTGCATGGTATTACTAACTCCATTACCTACTTCCACTATCTAGAACATCAGTTATTGTGCGAGGGCTCTAAGAAAAGGCTTTATGATGTGCTAGTAAGTTGAGATATGAATGTCATTCGGGTACCAAAAAAGAGAAGGAAAACCTTCACAATTTATTGATGTTTGCATGGAGACTTGTATTGAAAAAATAGTTTTGTATACAGTGCCTTTAAAAATTTCAGGATGGTAAGGCCATAATGAAGAAAAGTCTTAAATAGCTATAGCTTTATGCAGCTATTTTAAAATTTTCCTTTGCAAAACCTGTGCACAGACAGGCTTGAATTTGCAGTACTGAATTTGTAAGGTTTGCCTTTCTTGTGCATATGCAGACAGCCCTGGTGCTTGACAGTAATTTCACAGTGGCTGCAATGTGGGATTTCAGCAAGGGTGCACATCCAGTTTGCAGATACGCAGCTCTTCTGAGTTTTGCCCCTAAATCTTGACAGGCATTGCAGTAAAGAGCTTGGGCCTGAGCTAGCTAATGCCAATAGCTGTAGTGTTTCAGTGTGAGCTCAGTTATGCCAGGTCCATTTGCCTCCAAGTTCAGACGTGGAAAGCTGTGTTGGTTAACACCTCATGCACGTTTGAAAAGCTTTTGTAGCGGGGTCTGTAAGTGGTCATATTCTATAATTTATTTTCACTGTAAAGAGGAAGACTCACATTTTCGGAGATTTGGATGTCTGTTTAGATCCTGTGTATTCAGTTGATGATGACAGGTCTCCTGATAGACATACCACATTGATCTGAATGGAGCCCTCTATTATAGAAATTGTCCAAGGCCTATTTTATTCAAAATGGTCTATCTTTCTGGCTTTACAAGAAAATATCTTTTTGCAAAGCTTACTGAAAATCAGTAGACCAAATTGAATAAAAAGAGTTTTGTATTTCAATTTAAAATTATATTGAGGATGGAGGAGAAAAGGAGAGGCCCTTTCAGGCTGAAAGTTATGATTAGGACAAAAATAATTCTGGCACAATGGTGTCCCTTTGAAAAATGGTGTTTCATTAAAATCAGCATTCAGCTGAGTCTACCAGAGCTGTCAATCACAAGAATAGACCATTAGGCATGAAACTCTGAGGAAAGATTGTAGTTGCATGCCTGTATGTTTATAACTTCCATTCAATAAACACCACACTTTTTGATTTGAGAATAGAAAAATATTTTATTTACTTTGACATACTGAAGCAATGAATTTCTGAGTTAAAATTATTGTGAAGGGGGGTTATAACTTTATTCTACATTCTGTGAAGAAGGGGAGTTATATCTTTATTCTACATTCTGTGAAGAGCTTGGATCTTCTATTTTTTTTTTTGTTTTGTTTTGTATCTCATCTGTAGTGTTGTTTAGTTGGTTTCAGGAATGATGTACACGTTACATTGGATGTTGCATATTATGTAATCTGTTTTGGAGAATCTGTGACTTGGCATGACATTTGCTCCAATGAGGTTGAGGTTAGCTGTATGTTTTTACTGCAAGAGTTTCTCAACAATAAACATTATGGTCACCACTGTGAAAACAAGTATAAATAATTGCCAATGCATCTGTATCTAGTATTAAAGTAGTAAAGTGTATATTTTAGGGTGATATTTTAAGAAAGAGAAGCATCTGTCATATCAGTATTATTTTCTATATTAATTAAATAGAAGAACCTTCTACCACTAAAAGATGCCTGAAATCTAAATGAGTAATGTACAAAAATTCTTTTTATTGTTTTACTATTTTTTTTTAATTGCTGGTTGTTGTAATCATATTTCTCTGAATGAAGGTTATTGAAATTCTAATTCATATAGAGAGAGGGAAAAATATAAACTCAGAATATTTTTGTTGTTTGTGATGGATGTTTTATATTCACCATTTCTGATGTATAAAAAATATATGGCAATTACCACTTATCCACATCATTTTATGTGCTATGCTACGCAACTTGTTTTATCTGCACGTAGTATAATTTAGATGTAGTGTAACGATACATTTTGGATTTAGCTTTGAGGGGTTTGTATCAGTTGCATTTTTTTTTTTTTTTGGTCTTATTTTATTGCATATTCTCAGGCCACTAGAAAACAAAGGCTTTCAAATTCATCTGAATGTGATCTGGTAAGACATAACATCTACATCATGAGTCCAAGGGTAACCCTCATGAAACAAAGGTTGAGTCTTCAAAAGAATAACCTGACCAGTACATATGTTGTGGTTGCAAGAAGGAAACTGTTGGGCATGTTGTTGTTTTTTGTTTGTATGGTGTTGCATGCTGTTTACACACATGATGGCTACTCGATTTTCTCCTGAAACAGATTATTCCTTCAAAGAAGTTTCTCAGCTTCCTTTCCTTACTTTTATTGATGAAAATATCTTAAGACTGATGAAAGTCTTAAGTCAGTGTCCTATTCCCTAACTTCTACAAACTCATCCTAAGATGAAAACTTTTTCGGACTAACAGTGGTAAAATGTTTCTGCACCTGCAGTCATATTTGTACTCTTACAATAGACTCATTGTTTATTGACAATTGTATACATGCAGATGTCAGCATATGGTATGCTTTATCCAGTGCATTGAGTGCTATTGGTGTGGGAGAAATCAAATAGAGTTACTAGTATACACCAGAATAAACTTGACAGGCAATTAGTAATGGACAAAATAACTGAGAAAGGGAACGCTTTGTTTAAACAAACAAACAAAAAACTTCCTGATTTTATAGTCTTGATCTTCAAGAGACACTGCAAAAATACTTTAAAACATGAATGTAGGAGCCAAAAGTAAAATCCTATTAGATACTAAGTGCTATGGAGACATTGGTGTTACAGGAGATTATCATTTTTCCTTAGTAACATGTCCTCACAACTCGCAACTCCTATAGGTGCTAAATACTTATTTCTCTTGCTTGAGAAATATATTATGATTTCCTGATTCTTGTCCCTCCAAAGGCTTCTCTGTCTCTACAGATACTTAGCTCCCCTTTGCTTAAGATGGTCTAATTATTCTGGAACCAAGGTAATTATATTCACCGATTGTTTTCAGATTCTTACTTAGCTTCATGTTTGCTCTATTTTTTCAAGTCTGATAGAGGCTCTTAGTGTCAAATAGTTTTAGTTTCCCTCAGTATCTCTCTATCTGCTGACTTCAGAAAAGATAGTATCTCCGCAAATGCTACTTCAGCTGTTCTTAGCGTACTCTTATTGCTTGTCCTTGTCTCACCTGTTCAGTAGTTGGAGGTTGTAAAGGTTTTTGAAGGTTATAATGACATAAGTTAGGGAGAAGTAAGTTTTATGCACCCTTCTTGCAGTTAAAAAGTTCAGCATATGGGTCAAACCATTCCTTTGTAGGGTAGGGAAGTAGGCAAGAGGCAAAGGTTCTTACCTTTTCTTACCCTATTGTGTTCTTACCCTATTGTAGGAAAAGAGGAAGAAAATGGGTAAAGAAAAAACAAGCTTTAACCCTGTCAAAATTAATCTAATTTATTTTTCTGCTTTCCCCCCTGAAAATGACTGATTCTGGAACAGTGTTTATTCCTCTGGGATGCAGTCAGGGCCTGAGGGCTTACCAAAAACAAAGCTGGGAAAGGTCCCCTCATTTCTGTAATACAGTTCAGGTGAGTAAATTTAAGTATAGGAAGGAGGTGGCTAGACAGCTAGTTATTTTCAGGGATTCAGGACTGGGATACTTCTATTTGACAACATGTATGCAAAACAAAATGGCATTAGAAATAGCAGTTTTACTGTCTGAATTAGTTGCACGTTGTATCTGACTTTAATATCCTATTATGGTGGACTTCACATTAACAATATTGTTTGCTTTATGTGGTTGACGTATAATTTGGAGTGAAAAACAGTGCACTTAACCTCCTGTTATTAATCTTTTGAAACTTTTGTATGCTTTCCAAAATGGAATTACATTTTAATTTCTGTAGTGGAGTCTTTTAACTAACCTCTTCTTGGTCTGACATTTAAATGTGACATCTCTCGTTTTTCCTTCTATTTTATGAACTTTTGATAGTAACATTAAAATGAAGTTCAAAGAACTTTTATGCAGCTTGGAATATAGACAGATTTTTATGCCACTTGGAAGACAAATTTTTTCTTTTTGTCAGTTGTAACACTCTAGGGTACCTCCAATTTCTAAACTCACTTAAGTGTACTAAAGCTCTGTTTTGATAGGTTTCAAAGAGAGACCTGTTCAGTTCTCTTTGTGTATGATGTTTTTACCTGGAGCCTCACAAAGACACATGTAGGGATCAAAATTAGGATACATTAATTTTCAAAGGGAAAGAAATAATATATTAAAATATATCAGATGTGTTAAGTTTAACTAATGTTTGCTGAATTTTCTATACTGTGAGATGCTGTGTATTTAAGCGGTGAGTTTTTTTGAAAAAAGTGTGCTTGTTTTCCTGGTTATGTTTAGAATGCATGTTCATGTCATACCAAACCTAAAACTAAAGATGTGGTAGGCTATCACAGAAAAAGAGAAAGACAAGTAACAAATCAAGCTAAATATGCTATTGTACCATATTAAGATCTTTAAATACTGGAGAAGCAAGTAGAAAAATTACTGTAGAGGTCTTTTTGAAGTTTTTGATTAATAAAGGTGGTCTGGCAGTTTTTGTTTGTTTGTTAGTTTTACATATAGACACTTAAAAAGACTAAAATGTCTAAATGTCTAAATAAGTTTTATATCAAACGTGTATGTTGTAAACTATAATTTCAGTCCTGTTTAAATAGAGCTGTAAAGTAGCTTTTTTTTTTTTTTTTAGTGAGATCAGATTATATATACCAACATAAATGGGTGCTAACAAACCTTTAATGCCATGAAGTTGTATGTACTTTATGTTGTGTATGTTCCAGATAAAAAAGCTTTTTGGAAATGCTGTTAGAGATTCAATATATGTTAGTAATAAATCATTCTATTGTAGGCTTGCATCCCTAAAGATGCAAGTTCATCCATAAAGTCACCGAAATCAGAGGCAGAAGAAATCATAAGTATTTAAAGTAATTTACCATTAGAAATTCTAAGAGTGACATATTAAAGATATTACATATATTTTGAAAAAAATATATCTGCATATATACTTACAAAATTGTTTTGAATATCTAAAGTACATACTCTTTTCAAGTATAGAAATTAAAATGTGTTGGTCTCCAAACATACCTAGTATAGACCTGAGAACTCTTTCAGGTTGATCTGAAAATTTAATCCCAAACAGAAACCTGTGTAACTTAAAGAAAATTCCATTTATTTATTTATTTATATTTTATCCTTGGTAAGGGATGGAAAATATTTAACTGATAAGTTTGTCTGTATGCTTTTAACTGGTAACCTTTCAGAAACTTCTGAGATTTTAATCTGCTAGAGCTAGTGTTCTTAAAGTTGATGGAAAAGAGATAAAAAATATATTTCCTACAATTGATATTCTAGAAATTGTAGAAAATTCTATATTCTACAATTTACTATAGAGTTGTTAAAACTATGTTCAGCATTTTTTTTTCTAATTTACAGTGATGCATTGTTATGTACTTATATATTTGCTTTGCAAACTTCTTGTTTTGTTTCATATCTGATTTGGGAGATAGGAAAATCTTGTCACAAAAATCTTTGTTTATCCAGTTTGCTTATATACCATTTTAATAGGTTCTATAGTTTGAATTGCTGTTATTTTGTAAAAATTCTTGGGGGTGAGGAGTTTTTAAATCTTAAGGTCTTATTCACTCTTTCATAGAGATAAAAAGTAAATGGTTTAGATAGTCTATTATTAGTCATAACATGTACCTTGAATCAACTTGAAAATAATCATGTTTGAGAAAGAGTGTCCAGAGACAGCATAGGATGTGAATCTTTAAAACTATCCTTCCATTTGTGTTTTTTATTTATTCACCTCTCCTAGGAAGGTCAAGCAAGATGAGCTTATATCTTGGTCAGTAAACAATAGTGGAATGGTGTTAGTTCACTGACAGTCTCCCTATGCAACACAGCTGACTTTAAATCTATTAAAATACCACAATGCTTAAAAACATTTCATGCCAACTGGAGAATTGACTGTACATTTGTTTGGAAATGTAATTGTGCAGTTACTAAGGATACACTCAAAGATCTGCAGCTAAAATTTTGTATGCATATTCCTTAGCAATTGGTTATCAGAATGAAGATAACTTAGTCTACTGGGACAACCTCAATGCCCATGAAACTCACTGTTAAATCCAAAGCTCTTTGTGAGCAAGGGTTTTGTTTATTACATTTGTAGTTTTGTTTCCCTCAGTCCTCTAAAAAAAAATTGCAAGTAGCTGTATAATGGTAGGGTATTAATAAATGATTAGAGAAGTGATGTTTTGATTGATTGCAGAAAATTAATCAAAGATAATTTGTTGGTACTCAGAAGTTAAGTGACCTCTGTAGTCTTTTGACTGTGTGTGAATGAGTAGGGGAAAGTAACCAGATCACTAACTCAGAAAGAAAATTCCCTCAGTGTAATGGGCTTTGGATGAGCACTAATGAGTACTTTTGGGAAAGCTCAGCTTTCCCAAAAATATTTCAAGTCAGTCAGCTGGGCAACTTGTGCTGCCCCATGCTTCCAGTTGCATGTGATGTTCTGTTGTGCTCTCCTTTCTGTTTGCATTCTATCAGCATTTGTGTAAGACATAACAATGGAAACATGATTTAGATAAGCACTCAAATCTATTGTCACAGTTTAGATTAATTATGGTTAGTTATATAATGTGACATTGAGTTAATAGCCAGGCTTTATTTAGTTTATTAAATCAGTGGTTTCTTATAAAACACTTGAAAGTTTTAGAAGTGTTTTTAAATGACATGCAAGCTGGATGACTAATTAAGGTTACTAATGTCCCTGTGGCAATAATATGGACTGGAGAAGAAGACCAGGGAAGAGGAGAGAGAGAGATTTGGAGATTTGCCTTTCATGTCCATGCAAAGAGAAAACTGAGTGTACACCAATTTTCAGTTCTAGGTCATTGTTGACCAAATATTTCTTGTTTCTAGTCTGCTTGCACCTCTCCCCTGGCCCCCAGTGCACACAGTGTTGCCTCTGTGTGGCACATACCCCACTGGGAATGTGCGATGTGAGCATCTCACTGCTTATTTTCTCTTGGCAAAGAGCTGCTGTAATCTCACCACATGCAACGCATGATATTTCAGAGGTCTGAAGAGGTTTGCCTGATGCTGTTGCATATCTAACAGATCATTTCATTTCTTCATTTTTCTTTGGGAACAGTGAACATTTTTTCCCAATTTTATCCCTATATTTATCCTTTACAAGGATTTCCAAGCACGTTCTCCTTTATCTTCTGTATTTTGTTATTCTGTCTCTCATCTCAGACTGGTTTTACTGACAGTCTGCTGCTGGATAGTGAGTTTGCACCATGAGTTTCCAGCTGATTCTAGCTGAAATCGTTGTAAAGTTTCAGCTTTCAGTAGCTGTCACATGGCTATTTGTGCTGCTTCGTCCTGTAGATTTTTGCTTCTGGATGAGGTCCCTATGCACGTTGCTGCCAGAGGGCACATTCTCTGCTACTCAGTGTTGGTGTGAGAGAGCTTACTTTACCAGAAGGTTTTGGCAGTACCATTGCTAGTCAGATTGTGAACCCTTTGGGCACCACAGTTACTTAGGGAAAAAGAAACTAATAATATATTTCCTTCTCAAATGCTCTTTTTAATTTGTTATCTTGAAAACAACCAAACAAAGTTGATTAATGTAGTGAGGCAGGCAAACAATGAAACCTTACCATCTTCTTGTGTAATGTAAGTTGAGCCCTGCGATCTTCATTTCAAGCTCAAGATCTGTGTACAAGGCTACACTTGTAATCACAGCCAGATGACCTAGGAATCTAATTTACCTAAGAACTGCAGATTTCAGTGTTCTTGAGACAACAGTTTAAGGAAAAGTAGGTTTTAAATAAATATTAAATATTGCATAACTTGTGTTGGAGTTAGGTAGGAATTTCATAATTCTCAGGAGATTTTTTCCTCTAGATGTACAGAATGATGTCAGTGTTATCTTTGAGTGCAGTGTTCTTTGTTGTTGTTTCGTTTTACTGTGTTTTTTGTTTGTTTACTTGTTTTTAGTTTGAATTAACTGAATACATTCAATGTATTGAATACATTCAGTGTAATTCTTTATGATTTATTTTTAGACAGATTTTACTAATTTTGAGCCCCATTTGCTGGGGCTCTTAGCATTGTCAAAGTGCATTGGTTTACTGTCAAGTTCAAACCTGAAATAAAGCTGGTAGCTGAACAGGGGATAGCTGGAGTTGATTTTCCCACTGAAGCCACCTGAGCCTTCTTCCTTACTGACTACTCTTTCATCCTGTTGGGCTCTGGCATAAATGATCACTTCACTGAGCAACAGTCAGGGGCTAATCACATGAAAAGAACACTTGAGCTTTCTCTGTCTGTCTTGAGCATTGTGCTTTCAAGCTGAGTGTCACTTAAGACACAGTCTGAAGTTCTTTCAGTGCCAGAAAGTGGTGGGTATATACATTTATAATTATTGTGATAAGCAAGGCTGTATGGGCATGGAGAAACACTGCTGTAAATTCTCTTGGGAGGCGTAGGAAACAGAAGTATATAGTCTTAGACAGATTTTATAGTATGAGAAAATGCTGATAAAACCTTAAGTAGGTGTGGAGTCAGCTGTTACTCCCATAAACACACAAATAAAGCCACATTTCCATTCTGTAGTGTCACTCTGATGATAACATATGGCCTCCAAGATTTTAAGATTTTTTTCTGGAAACATTTATGCATCATTAATACTTAGCCCTTCTGGTAGGGAATAAAATAACATTGAGAAGCATTCCCTTATCTGTTGCCTTTGGTAGCAGTCTCAGCAAATAGACATATTGCTGGTCCAAGCAGCATGAAAAGCAAGCCAAAACTATTTAGAACACCAGTTCCAAATACTGTGCATCCATTCTATTATGCATTTTTCCTAATACAAAATGTCACTTGCAATCAGAGGATTGTATGATATGCTGATACACAGTAAACATCCAGAAGATTGCAAATTACCCAGACTTTTCCCAGTGCAGTAATCTTGATGTATCAGTATGGTTCTTTAGTAGGGTCTGCATTTTGAAATCCTGATGCATCTAAACACATGTGTCTGTACATGCCTAAATGAAAAGGTATATCACAGTTGCAAAGTGCTAGTATTTGTATGTGACTACTTGTATATCTTACACTTGCACGTAATAATACTTTAGAAGAAATACATTTGTTAGAAATTCTTTGCTTGCATAGGTAATTAAAGGGAAAAAAAAAAGTTACGCTTTCTACATCTTACTTTTAGTCTAAACAAGTTTCTTTTCTATTTGATTGTATGACTTCAGAGGTTGGGAAAGAATTTACCTGTCTTCTCAGATATTTTTCTGCACTTGAGAGCCTTATTTGCTAGGCTTACTTCATCCTGAGAAAGGGATGTGTGTTGGGGGTTGGGAGGAGGAAGTAAGTGAAGATACCAGGTGAGGCTGTTCATGGCATTTGCTGCCCATATGGGTACCCCTGGGGTCAGCCGCACCAAAGCAGAAAATGACAAATCTGTTTTCAACCTTTCAATCAATGGGGACTCTAGTTAGATTTTTTCTTCTATCCAGCTATTAATCTTCTTATCATTTTATAATAAAAACACAACATAGACTTGATTTTTATCCTTTGATACTTCAGTGCTTTTGGTGTAGCTGAAATCTCTTGAAGGTGAACAATCTGGATCAAGGTTATGTGGCAAAATTTGGTTGTGCAGCTGGCTCTTTGGCAGAGTGAAAATTCTATTGCAGCTGCTTTATTTATTTATGTTAGTTGTATACTTTTAATTAAGTAAGGGAAAATGAGAATAAAACCAGACATTAACGCTGTTACCTATTCTTATACTGAAGTCTATTTTATGCTCCCTATTCATTCAGGCTTTCACTTATTGAAGGGTTTTCTATTAACAGTACCTAAGTGTATCATAGGCACTGACAGGAATAAACCTGGAGCTTTTGAAAGAAAACAGTTGGGGCTTCTGGCACCTAGGGCGTTTTGGAAACACTTAGGGAGTGTTGGAATAAGCTTATTAGCTAGATGTTACTGCAGCAATGATAGGCAGTTAAAGTTAACTGTGCTGACATTTACATTGTTATCTCTAGATTTTTGACTTCATAAGATACTGAAAAAACTGAAGCAATTCATAGGGTGTTTATAGCAGGCTGAGTGCCTAGAAGACTGCATTGCACTGGTTTAGTTCCAAACATGGGAGCTGTCAGCCTGCCTCTATTTTTCTTGAAATGAATGAATGAATAAAAAGGCAGCAGTGCAATGAGGACTGGGTAGCGATGCAAATTCCAGGTCTCAAGGAATAGTAGAGAATGGTTATGGGAATAATGCCCACTTGTGTTTCTCTTAATGAAGTGAATCTTCAAGGTCAGATTGTGCAGAGAATTAGTGATGCTTTAATCAACTTTTTTTTTCTTCCCTTCATGTCACCTGCATCTCTAGGATGATGAAATGAGGTTATGTTGGCCCATCAGTAGTCTTCCTTGGGTCTTGTAGTATTCAGTAAGCTCCAGCAAGTATCTGGACTGGCTAGCTGCTGCAAGTTTCCTTTTTGAAAATCTAAAATCTTGTTTATTAGAGGAGAAAAATGAGAAAATAGGAGGCAACTTTTTCTCCCCAAAGGTATGTCACTCTCTTTATTGGGAATGGGAGGAAAATGAATTTTACTCAAAAAATATAGTGTTCAAAATTCAAAAACAAACAAACAAAAAAAAACCCTGTAAAGTTCAAATTGCTGTCAGGAGGCATTCTAATTGTTTTCTCTTTTCTTACTGAAATGTTCTTACAGTAGCTTAAAATAACATAAACCAATGCTCTTGTAATATTTTAAAATGTGTATTAGTAATTGTTTTTATACCTTTTTTTTTTTTTTTTTTTTTCTCGAGTTCAGCAAAAACCTGCTTGCTTTTTATATCACAGCTGGATACCAAGACTTTGCTCTTATAAGTCTGTTCTGGTCTGTTTCCACCTGGAGTTGAGGTACATGCACAGCTGTGAAATAATTTTGAGGTGTATTTATTTAAAAACTTCTCTAAGGAGTAGCCTCCTGAAGTGGAAGACTTGCTTTCCTGAGAGTCCCAGTGGGATGCCAGTCAACCAGTGTTCCTAGTGCATCCTTCATCTCAACATGGTGCAGACTATATAATACCCTGAAGTCTATTCAACAGCAAAATCAAAAAAAAAAAAAAAAAAAAAAAAAAAGACCAAGTTTTCAATGGGAACCACATATGGGCTACTTTACACAGCAGGAGCAGCTGGTTTAAGGATGCAAAAGTTCACAGTTTTAACAGGACATCTGGGAGGCATTTCATCAAAGCCAGGCCAAATACATTAAATGTTTGGGGGAAGTATCAGTAAGTGCATAACCTGCTGTGGACCCTCTTAGAGAGTGCAACATGTTCACTGCTCTGTGGCACTAAGTGGAGATGCCCTTGTGTTTTATGAGTGCAGATACGGAAATTCCATTTGACTGTTGTGTAATAGAAGAAGATAGTGGAGAAATCTTGCATTTGCTTCTCCACACGAGCTTTTTTATGCCTCATGTCAATTTGAATTGCAGTATCTCACCAACTGTTCCAGTTTGCTTCAGAATTCCTATGTGCAGCACACCCACAGCACTTTGCTTTAGGAATAAATTTTGCAGATTTCAGAAAGCAAAATGCAAAAGTTGTTACCATATATTATGTTACCATAAGAGTATTTCCAGTATGTATGTGAAAATAACTATATTTTAAGAGTTTCGTATTTGTATCATTATATAATTAGTGTATTTTCTATGATAAATACATGAATGGCAAGCATGCGTTCTTTTTCATCACCAGTGGATGATGTGCTATTTTTTCTGTCCTAGCAGTAAGAACTTCTGTATTTTGGTACTGAAAATTGCAGAATCTATCCTTGAGTCACTGCACAGGCTGTATAGCTACAGAGTTTGATACTGCACATGTAACATATTTAAAAAGTGGTAGACACCATTTGGATGTCCCTGTATTTATTTTTTATTTTTCCCCGACAGGCTTTCAAACAGCTGTTTTTTTTGTTTTTTTTTTTTTTTTTTTTTTTTTTTTTTTTTTTTGTTTGTTTGCTTGTTTGTTTTCAAAAGGAAAAAGTAAAAATTTGGTACCTAGAGAAATACCCAAACACCTAAAGACTATGTAGAAGTTTTCTATTCTGATAATTTTTCAGTGATTTTAACTAAAATTTTTCATATTTTTCACATATAAAATTTTGTATTAAGTCCTCAAGACTATTACTTAGTCCCCAAGAGTATTATTTAGAAGTCAACAGATTTGTGTTGAATTGTTTATATTTTTGTCAAAGTTGAATACAAATGCAGTTATTTCTGTTACCGTGTTAGATGAAAAATTCCTAGTGAATCCTCTGTTTTTACCATCTAAAACAGAAAGGCTTCTACTGCCTCAAGTTAAGAGTCTACTCAAGAAATATTTTATAAAGATTCTCACAGTAATACTTTGAACCATACAGAAACAAACATACAAATATGCATATGCCAGTATTCCAGAAAATTGAAGGGTGTTCACATGTTAATGTGTTAAGGTTTTCCTAGCATAAAGTGGAAAGAAAGAAGAGAGAGCAATTGGAGAAGAAAATAGTGCAATGGTGCAGGTTTCAATCTTGATGATAACTACAGGACAAGTTTGAGGAGCAACGTTTGTTTTCTTGGATATTTCACCTAATTAAGTGGGATCTAAACAGATTCCTTTGTATGTCTTTGGCAGGAGAGATACAGCAGTTGGGCAATGGCTAATACGTTTTATCCAGTAGCTGATGCAGGAAATTGTAAAAATGATTAAAATACATTGGCTGGATGTAGACAAAGAAGAATTTCGTTTTTTAATTCTCATCTGAGTATGAATTTATACCATGATACCATTTGTGTCAAATTAAGTATAATTTTCTTTGAAAAAAATCATATGACAAACAAGAAACAATTACAGTATTCTTACTTGGAAGCACTCAAAAAATTTAAAAAACAAAATCCTTTGCTCACAGTCTTTATAACACTGATAGAATAAAAATATTGTAGAAAAAAAAAAAAGATTTAAAAGTAAGCAGATACTGGCTTGTCAAATTTAAATGAAAACAACAACAAAAACTAAACTACAGAATTAAGTTTACACAATCTAGACCTGCATTGGGATCATTCTGAGTAGAATGTATTTTAAATTCGTTACTGATGAATCTAACTTGTAAAACAGCTTGAAGTAATTCCCATCACTGTGACGACTCTTTAATTATGAGGGCACAGCTAATCAGCTGAAAGCTGTCCTCTTGCTGAGTTCTGCCAAGAATTTGTCTTGACTTGAGCAAATACTTTTTTTTTTTTTCCCCTTTTCTTTTTAAAATATTTTTAAGTCACTGAAAACCTTTTGAACCATCTTCTTCAGTCTATGGAACGAACCCAGACCTGGTAAGATAGCACAAGTGAGTTGATGATGCCAAGATCAGCAAGGCAGTTGGCAGCTGTTGGAATAGAATTTTGCAGTAGTAGATCATCTTACGGAATAAGATACTAGCTGGCTGGAGGAGTGGTGAGGAAGCAGTCTGTTGAGCACAAATATATTAGGCCTGCTTTGTTAAATACAGCATACATGTTTGAAGATTTATTGTATAATTACCTTGATTAGATGAGAAAAAAAGTGCCTGGAACTAATCAAAGAGCTCCAGTTCATTGGTTTCAATAATCATTATTTTTCCCCTTGTGAAATGCAGGTGCTTAGTTTGAGTGTGAGAATGGTGGTGCTTATCTTCTTACAAGCTTTGATTAATATCTAATTCTTTGCATCATAGAAGGAGCTAATCAGATATTCAATTTGCTAATCAGCTTCTCAATTTGATTAGTAATATACTAATCACTTAAGAAAATCAAATGTGACTTATATTTAAGATTTTTCAGTTGAAGCTGTAACCTATTTGAGGGTGGGGAGGTAGGAGGATCTGCTTACTACTAGCAGTTTGATGCAGCATGAAGTCTGAGGGTGCTGCAGCCTCTTCAAGGATACCAGAGGAGAGAAAATGTTCGGAAGCAGATGTTACATGCTGCAGTTAAACTTGTATCCCTGGTCTCCAATGAATTCCTTTACCTAGTCAGGAGTGAAAGAGAGAAGGCAACGTCCCTACTGCTCATCTGATTACTTCTGTTCTCACTCTTGGTATTTTAGTGAGATTTCCCTTTTGTGAAGTCTTGTCAATGGTGGCATAGGACTTTTTCTTTGCATTGTTGGTTGGCTTTGCTACATGGAGCCAAGGGGGCTTTTCCCTTATGCTCACAAAGAACACTTTGCTGTCTGTCTTACGTTTCATCTTTCTGTTGATTTTGAAATGTTTTCTCCTAATGAAGTTGTCAAAACTTTTTTTTTTTTTTTCCTTTTTTTTTTTTTCTTTTCCCTCTTTAGTATTTTTGCCTGGTGATAGCTGGACAGTGCTTTGTCACTGCTTTCATTGTACATAAATTTCAGTTACGCTTGTTCATTTGCTGAATGAAGCTCAAGGTCTGGTCTCTATTAAAATGGATGGCAAGAGGAGATGTACTTCAGTGCTTTTATACATATTAAAAGTTAGCGAGGTTTTAGTGCTTACATGCAGCTTTATTCATTAGCAATGCTTGCTGTATGTCACAAATCTGTAGGGATATCTGCTAGGCCTCAATGGCTCTGTTTAAATACAGGCAAGGAAAAAAGCTATGCTGTCTACATACTTTCTATTGATAATGTTCTGTGCATTAATGAAATGAAAGTCAGATGAGCCATCTACTCAGGACATAAGGGACCAAACTGTGCCTTTGTCACAGAACTTGGTAAATTAGATAGTAGAATAAACTTAATTACATTAATTGTTTTTGGCTTAACTTAAAAAACAAACAAACAAAAAAACTTAAAATAGCATTTTGATTATTGTTTGATCAATATTTAATTTCCACTTAAACAATTCAGTGACTTCAGTTCTTATATGGCTCCGTCTCTTTATTCGTCCATTGCCTGGCGATGTTTTCAGTGGTGGGTGGCTGAATGCTAGTCCAAATAGGCATAGGGAATTCATAGTTGGAGGCATAATCAGGATGGCAATGTGTTTCCTTTGTTTACCTCTACACAATGATTAGGGGAATAGATGTATTCCGGTCTGCTTCAAGTACATTCAATAGCAGCAGTAGCAAAAATGTGCATTTGACGAAAACCCAACAAATGCTGTGTACTTACCAAAACTGTAAAAAGCCTGGTAGCTGAATGCTAAATATTGTGACTTTTGACTTTCTTCTAGCAGCCAGTATGATTTTGGCTTGGGGATGTCAGTGAAAAAACAAAACAAAACCAACCAACCAACCAAACAAAAAAACCCTTTGAAACAGAGAAACTTAAATTCTGAAGTAGTGGTAGTTAGGCCCTTGCCTCTGCCTAAAGTAGTCTGTGAAATATGCTACTGTTCACAGGGTTTTTCTAGGGAAAGGGCATGCAGAAAACAAGCATGCATTGTAATATTTTATTAGCTTTGAATGGCCTTCTCTCTCTCTCTCTCTCTCTCTTTTTCTCTCTCTTTTTTTTTTTTTTTTTTGCCATTTTTTTTTTTGCCATTTTTTGATATTATATCACTGTAGACAGAAGAGTGACCCTAACTTTTATTTTGAACTGAGTTTCACAATGTCTGGGAGTGTGTGTATTTCACTGTCTAGTTGAGAGTCAAGTGACCTGAGTAAGCTGAATAGGATGAATAAACTTCATGACATTCCAGAAGGAACCTCTTCTTTTTCTGCTCAGTAGCTGATGAAGCTTTTAGCCGAGGTCATATTTGGATTCATGAACTTTGATCATTTTTTGTCTCAATGTCCATAAAGGGTTACATTCTTACATTAGAGCAAAGTTTGGCTGTCTTAGTTTTATGGCAGAATTAAACCAAAGAGGATCAGCCTGAGTAAAGGTAAACCTAGGGAAAATGGGGATGGAGATTGCAGCCTAAACCAAGGCTGCATCAAGGACCGTCCAAGAAGTGTTTTGCTTGTGGAAGTATACTGGCAGGCACTGAAAGCAAACCTCCCTTTGCTATGTATCTACAAGAGGATATTCCTCAGGGAGTATTTGTTTGACTTCATGAATATTTGGATTGCAATGTGTTTTGAATGAATTGTTAAAATATTTCCATCTTAAATACTGCCTTTAAGAGAGATGGAAAAAGGAGGATATAATCAGTAAGTATGTCTTTATAGATACTCAATTAGCCTTGGAAACTACTAATTTAGAGCCAGATTGTGGTGCTAATACTTACAGATGGAATAGGATATTGTGGAAAGATTCTGCCAAAAAAGCTGAGGCTGCAGGCCCTCTCTCCTTGGAAGGAAACACACAACAAGGATATTCCCAGTATGATTCGGTAGTGCCCACAGTGTGGCAAGTTCTGTACATTTTAACTTCAGTGTCACTAACCATGAAAAGCAAACAATCCTGTGGTTCAGTCCTCGTATTTCTTCAGCCTCTTCTGCCTGTTAGCAAAAGTGTGTAGGGTGCTGACACTTCTGGTATCAGTCCAAAGAGTGTAACAGCTGGGATTCAGACTTCTCTGGTCTCTTGTTTCATTAGCATTTGTGAAAAAAAGAGAATTAAAGAAAAACAAAACAACATAACCCCAAATCTGGGCATGTGTCACATGGCTCTTTGGCAAGCACTCAAAAGAGCATTCTGCTTCCTCATGTTCTTTTCGCAGTAAATATCCACTGGTACTCAAATGGTATGCAATAATGAATTTTCCCATAGAAAGGGGGATGTTATTATCAGACCCCTTAGTAAGGGGATAACTTTCAATATTCTAGATAACCTGTAGCATATTAGTATTAAACAACATATTAACTATTTTGTCACGCCCAAGGAAATGTGAGACTTTCACCAGGTTGTAAATAAATTCTTCCAAAGAAAAAGGTCCAGCTATAAGCTTCCTGCAGAGACTGTGGCAGTCAAAATGATGCTGACATAAGTCACCACTGAATGGTGGTTCTTGCCACCACTGAAAGAGAAAATAGTTACCATTTAATTCCAATGCAGCAAGATAGTGTGGAGCTAGATAAAACTTTTTATTATTATTATTTTTTGGTAATTATTTACCAAAATCCCAAACTACAAAATAAATTTAGATTTACTTTTCTCTTGTAGAATGCCTTTCTTAGCAGGTATATGGGGACACAGGAAGGAAAATGACTGCAAGAAGATGGTCTGTTTGCATTGTTCAAACTGTTAGCAGTATCAGAAGACTTTAAATAAAAATGACATATAAATAAGTTACAGGTTTTAAACATTAAGAACTCCTGCATGTAGTATTTAACAATATTCCAGCAGAGATATTACCCTTTTATGTGAAAAAGAATGTATGAATATGAAAATATTTCCCTCAGTCCTTAGATTTTTTTTTTTTTTTTTGGTTCACTGTCTGTAAACGTTCAATTGTTTGAACATATGTAAAAAGAACTTGGCCAGAAATACAGTGGACGAAACTAGTTTTGGTGTAACTTCATCAATTTCAGTTTGAATGTCTGTGATTAAACAGAACTGTTGCTGGTGATGATTTCCTCTTCTTCTCTTTCATTCAGTAAATTAAGGAAAAAAAAAGTCTATCAGTTACAAACCTTTGTGGATTGATCTTACATAGTTTTAAAATGCAGCCTTGGTTGTGTTGATGCAAAGGTAAGGTACTCTGGAGGCTCATAGGTGGTGATGTGAGCTGCATCATTTGTGCTGAACTATGGTTGGAAATGGTGTCTTCTGGATGAGTGGGACATCACTGGGAGGGTTCCAGAGTGCTGTCAGGCACCTGCTCCTGGTCGGTCACCCTCCTTCCTTGTGTGTCCGTTGGTGGGTTGATGGCAGTGTTCCAGCCACTTTATGGCCAAATGGCAACATGATGAAGAGCTGAATGCAGTATGGCTCCAGCAAATCCTGAAAATGATTGTACTGGCAAGCAAAGAGTAGTATCTGTAGAATCTGGAGAAGCTGTTCAGGTTAAATCTCAAGTCAGGTTTGCTACATATCTTAAAACATGGGAGTGGAACACAGTGTTTCTTTCATATAATTTTATCTTAAACCAAACTCCCTCAGTGGAAATGGCTCTTTTTGTTTTAGTATATTGCTGTTTTTTACTTTATTCTTACAACTCTCTAGCTTGGTTCCTCCAAGCCAGCACTGTGTTATGACACCTATTGGTCATGTCAGAGTTACGATGCTTCTTCTGCCCCAGCATCCCCATCCTATGTTGTCAAACCTTTGATCCCACAGTATATATTAAACAGACTAGAACAAGGTTGCTTTCTTCAGGCATCCTTCTCTGACATGGACTTTTTCACTGTCTGATAAGCAACTCTCCAACCTGATGTGTTTTTTCCTTACAGTAATTTTGTGCTTTTGCTTATAGTGATTTTTCATTTGCGTTTGGCTTTCAGGCTAATAAGAAAAAAGTAGCATTAAAACAAACATAGCAGGGTTTGTTTAAACAGATGGATTGAGAGAGAACGGAAGCATAGTCCTCTGGGTTAGCTGGAGCTGTAGATCTTAGTCCTCTGCTAAATCCACTACTCCCAAATCAGCTTATGACCTTGTTTGTCTGACCTAAGAATACCCTGCTGTCATTTGTTGGTACTGGAGAGTCTGCACAAGAAGGCAAAGTGGGAATATATAATGCCTTGACTGGTATCGAGAGATGTTGAAACCACTGTGGATGCTTACAGCCCTTCCTCAGCACATGCTGGGCTGCCTTCACATGCATCCACTGCCTTACCCATCCACAATAAGAGTCATCCCAGAGACTGTTCCCATGTTCCAAGGGCTAGCTGTGAAGCAGCTTCAGGTGACTTTTGCTGTCTATTGGCATGCTGCTGAGGTATACACCTACTGTTTCAGCAGTAAGATTTGCCTCTCTGGTGCAGACTACTGATCTCCAGGTACAGGGCAGTGCTCTCATCTCAGCAGGCTCAAGGGAGAGCGGTTGTCCTATTCCAGCTCTTCCACTCAGCAGCAAGTGGAGAAGGGTCTCTCATTCCCACTGGCTTTCATTGTCTCCACAGAGAGCTGAGAGAACCCATTAGAATGACTGTAGATAAATGCGGGGCTCATTATGTTTTTGTGGAGAAGGAAAAAGGTGAAAAGCCTGAGACAGTTCATCATCAGAGAATGAGATATATGGAAAAATCTGCTGAAAATGCCCATTTCTTTCTGATAATTCAGATTTTAGTGATTACTGGTGTTCACAGGCTGGGGTAGAAGAAGCAGGATGCGATGAGCTCAGATAGGTCCTCTTAGACTAATAGGTAGGTAGCTGGGGCGTCTATTGATTTGTAAAGTGCATCTTGACAGAGCTACTTGAAACTCCGGGAGTTTATTACACAGCCCAGCCTAAAGCTGCAGGGATTTGTGCCTGAAGCAGCTGCCTGTGATAATTTTGCTCCAAATCAAGTCCCTTCTGTTTAAACAGAAATTAGATTGATAGCAGCTTTTCTGAGACAAATGACAGTGGTTTTTATGGCAGTGCTTTGTAGGCTACTCTCTATTCATTCAGAGTGCATGCTCTAGATCCTACCACCTCTGTCCTCATCTGCTGTCAGGCTGCCTGTTGTGGCTGAGCAGATGGTTCTTGAATTTGAAGCAAGGTCTACGTGAATGTTTTGTATACTGCTTAGTTCTGGTGTAAATTAAGCTTTGTAAGAGACTTTTTTTTTTTCTTTTTTGTTCTTTTTGTTCTTTCTTTTGTTCATTGGAACAGGCTGCCCAGGGAAGTGGTGGAGTCACCATCCCTGGAAGTCTTCAAAAGACGTTTAGATGTAGAGCTTAGGGATATGGTTTAGTGGGGACTGTTAGCGTTAGGTCAGAGGTTGGACTCGATGATCTTGAGGTCTCTTCCAACCTAGAAAATTCTGTGATTCTGTGATTCTGTGATATGGTTTAGTGGAGGGCTGTTAGCGTTAGGTCAGAGGTTGGACTCGATGACCTTGAGGTCTCTTCCAACCTAGAAAATTCTGTGATTCTGTGATTCTGTGATTCTTGGATGCCTTAATATTAGCTGCTCTGTTCTCCTTTGGAAGAGGTGTTGACAATGCTTTTATTTACAACCTACTGTAAAACAGATAAGGACAAGAATGACAGCCATTACAAACACTTCCCTTTATAACCACAGTTTTTATTGGTAATGCTTAAAATTTACATGTGAAATTATGTTTTAGTGATTTTGGTGTTTAAAACTTTTAAAGTTAAGTTTCATTCTCAGGAGTTTTATATTTGGGGGAACAGCTTTTATTGTGCATTTTCTAATTTTTAACAAAGTGAAGAGCAGCATTAAAATATTTTGTTTACAGTGACAGATGAGTGCAAACAAGGTTCTAAAGGTTGCCAAGCTGAATGTTTTGTTTTTAAATATTAATTTGGAGTGTGTATGAGGGAGATTGTAGATTCACATTGTGTGTATGAGGGAGATGGTAGATTCAGCCACAAATTGAATGTAGCCCTGAACTGTGAATTAATGTAATTAGAATACTAACATTTACTAATAAAATAGTTATAATTGTATTCAACTGCATTGAGGCTTGAGATGGCCCATTAGCAAGCAGGCAGACCTCAGAAAGCTCTTGAGGGGTTCTGAAAAGAGATGACATTTTATTGTAACACAGAGGAAAGTGGAAGCACAGCACAGTTCAGGCACCTATATCATTGTGGTAATAAAGGAATTCTTTTAATTGTCTAGCCTAGGATTGACTTGCCTTTTCAAGAGGGTCCTAGATGAGGAGTAAGGGAGCTTGATCATCCTCAGACTGTGACCCTCAGCATAGACGGAGCTGTTCTCCACTTCATGGCAGCCACATGGGGAAATACTGGGAGAGCCTGAAGTTTGACTGACTGATGAAGCAATGATGACACACAATAATACTTGCTAGGTGTGGGGCAAAGGAATTATTTTTTTTTTTTTCATTAGAAACACCAGACATTTTTCCCAGAAACACCAGACAAATTTTCCCACCAAATAAAGATGAGAAACAATTCACTAAAGTTTTGTCCTCTGTAGTGAGGCTGCATGCTGTCACTGACTTGGAAATGTGGACTTGCTGATTCTGTGCAATCACAAGATAAAAATATTTTTGGTAATTGATCTGATCGTTACTAAAAAACAGGAAGATTTGAAAAATGCCTGCTCCTTATCTAAATTACGCTAAATTATACATTGATAAAGGTTTCCTTGCATGGAATATGTGGAATTTATTGATTTATATGTTTTGATTGATTCTTGAATCATTTAATATCCTGAATCAGTGTTGTATTTATTTATTTATTTTTTCCCCTGAGTGACATGTTACTGGGTTACCATCTAAGGAATACTTCTAAACTACATTAGGGAGAAGTGTAGTTTTTCTAATCAATTCTATGCCTTTTAGCATGCTATAATGACTTCGTAATTAAAGCAAATAAATTGCATCAGATTTCAACATGTAACAAATAATAGTGCTATAACATTAAGGTTAACTTTGTACAAAAGTGTTAAATTCCTCTAAGGAAGTAGAACAAAGAGCTAAATTACAGAGATCTTGAGTGAGTTATAGTAACTTGAAAAACACAACTCTCGAAATAGACGTGAGTGGCAGACAACTGTGGGTTTTATGTTACTCTGCTATAAGCAAAGGGCCCACCAAAAAAACAGTTGGCTTCTTCATACTGGGCTTCTTCCAAGCTTTTCCTTTGAAAACAAACAAACAAATAAACAAAAATAACCAAAGCCTTTGGGTTACCTTTTTGTACTTAGGCTGAAATGGAGACTAGCTGAATGTAAGCGCTCAGAAGTCAATACATGCCACTGGAGGTATAGAAAGATGATATCACTTATGACAGGCTGTACTTAATCTGTTAGGCTGCTCAGTAAAAATTAAGCTCACTTGTATTGATGCTTCTTGTTTTTTGCTGAAAATATAGGTTTTCATTCATCACCTCCTGATTTTGTACCTTAAATAGAGTTGTGAGGTTTTGCTATTCTCTGTTTCTGCACTGTCATTTTTTTTTTGAAGCCTAGTGCTAAAATGTAAGGCAATGAAATTATTTCTTAGGCTTTTTCTTAAACTCCTCTCCATCCCTCAATCCCCAGATCTACATAAAGTTTCAGCTACTGGAGTTTTAAGAGTGCAAACAAAACCAGGTCAAGTCTGCATTTTAACGTGCATCTCTCATCCCTCTGCAGAAGAAAGATATGAATCCTTCAAACTTAAGTCCAGAGCTTAGTTTCAGATGTAGGGCTTCCTCAGCCTGTGTCAGAGTGGGTGGTTTTCCCTTCCGTCAGAGATAAGGGCATGGAAATCCTGTAACAGTGCTGTCTAGTTATGTCCATGTGGTGGGGTTTGAATGCTTCTCCGTGGCTGGGCACTGCTGCATCCCCTCTGTCTGACCTGGGCTTTGGCATCATGTATTGATGTGAGAAGAGGCAGAGGGAGCTGCTTACCTGCTGAAGGCTTGCTTCAAGCTGCTCCTGACTTTCATGGCCATTTACCTAGCAGTTCTTGCATCTACCATCAGCTTGCAATGCTGCCCAGCAGGACTTTATTTCAAGAGATAAATTTAAGAGATCTGTTGGAAACTGGAGACTGAGAACGAGAGCTGGCAGACAGTGTTTTCCATAGTCCCCTCTCTGCTCATTACTTTGGAGAAGGGAGGGTGTTGCTCAAATAACTTATCTCCTCTTGTCTGCTCAAGGGATGCCTAAAATGGAAAATTTGCAAATGTTCTTGAGCTGTGTCTTGAATCGTGATTGTTGTGGTAAAGATTTACTCTTTAAATATTTGATCTGTTTCCTGCTACAACACCAGCTCGAGGCAATTGATATTTCAGTCATTTTTAAATATATTTCATCAAAATGCATTTGGCATGCCTCCTGAGATTTACTGGCAATTTCATTAAATAACTCTGCTGTTAGTTATCCCCAAATTTCATTTTGATTAACTTTATGAAATGGCCATTGCCTTTTTTGATATTTGAGATGGAAAATCTCCACTGGTATTTGTAAATCTTCATTATTAATATTTTTAAGTTTGTAGTTGAGTTTATTGTATAGACTTACAGTTGTTTCTGTGCTATGTGAGTACATATGTGCCTGGAATGTCAATCAACATTTTTCTTTTTACCTCCATCATTTTTGTGCTGGAAATTCTTTGAGAGTTTTATCAAACATCTAGGATAATGCTGTTGGTTCATTTGGTAAAATTGATGGAATTGTTCTTAAAGTGTGGGTATGGGTTTGTATAACCAGCTCTCTGGAAGGTGTCTAATTTTCATGAGTAGTACCTTATACAACTTCACTTTCAATTCTGATTTGGGGCTTTTAGACAAACAATTTAAACCTCAGATTGACAGTTCTTAATTGTGAAAGCTAAGGATTCTTAACTGTGAAAGCTAAGGAAGTATAAATGTTGTGCCTGATAACAAACCTGAAGTTTTTGAATTCCATGTTCTCAGTAAATCCAAAAATTAATGAGCAGTTTTGGTGAAAGTGACAAGCTATTTCTAATTAAATTACAAAAAAAAAAAAAAATCTGCGTGCTTCAGGTAAGCTGATTATGCGGGCTATTTTAATGGCTATTTGACAGTGGGTCCATGCTTTTCTTTTTTTTTTTTTTTTTTTCCCTGCCAAAAGGTTTCACTTAATGTAGCTTCAAGGGTCTTTGTCTTTCAAAAATAAAAAGAAGCGAGGTAAGTATAAATGTCTTTTTTTTTTTTTTCTTTTTTTTTTATAAAAAATGGGATTCTAGAAAGAAAAAAAAATACAAAAATGAGGTAGTGATTATTAAAATATTGTAAATACTGGCAGAGTGTATTGTGAAAGGAAACTGGAGAAAGGAAGGTATGTTGGAGAGAGACGTTGACTTTTTTTCCCTCAATGCTAGATGGAATACTATCATACTATCATAATACTATGCTATCATAATACTATCATAATAAGATGGGAAATGCATATGGGGGAAATAAGGAACAAACTGCAAGTCGTTGTATTATTGAAAGTACCTGACTACAGTAAGATCTGATTCTGGGAAAATTCAGAGAAACTGAGAACCATATCATAATCAGAGTTAATGTGATGTGAAGAACAGTGGGCTGCATCTAGTTTAATAAAAGGAGAGGGAAATTCTTTTGTTCTTGTTGCATAAATGAGTTTGGGACAATCTCAATGTTTACAGAGTGTTATACAAAAGAACTGATGGGAAAACAATAAAAATGGTATTTTGTGGAATGATTTTTTTTTAATAAACTATAGATTTATAAATTTTGACTATATATATATATATATTTATATATTTTGACTATCTTCTGACCATTGACTCATTCTGGACAATATAACTCCCAATACACTGAAGAAGACTGATATTTAACATTACATCCCAGGAAAATCTGAGTTTGTCTTGAAAATTTTCCATTTTGTTATTATAATTTGTTATGGTTATTTTATTGGAAAATTCAAAATATTTCTCTGTTCTTTAAATTCAAACTCTTGCAAAAGTCCATACAGAATTATTTAGGTCTTCCAGAGGGGAAATATGAGATTTTTTTTTTTAAAAAATCATGTCTATTCATGTCATGTCTTTTTTTTTTTTTTTTTTTTTTTAAACTCATGTCATGTCATATAAGTTATTTTCCTTACTGTTCTGATCCCTGGATCTGTGGAATAGTAGTTTACCAGGACAGACCCTCTTCAAAGACTTGGTCTATGTACACAAACAGTGGGGTCATGTGAGAACAATTCCAGACCTTTCTTATCTTTCTGTATTTATATTTTATATTATTTTATATGTAGGATAGAATTTTATCTGTAGGATGTAGGGTATATCCTACATATATCCTATACTACATGTAAAATACACATAAATTGTGTATATATCCTACATATACAATCTCTGAAATTATATATGTACTCAGTTGTTGTTATATATATAAATATAAGACTTCTATACCTAGAAAACAAGGTAAACTTTTAATTATTTTGGCAGAATATCAAGTAGTGGGGGAAATGTTTTTTGAAATGAATCTAATGGTTACCATCCAAGTCTTTTCATCTTGAGACGTATATCTTGTTTGGTCAACAAGCAAAAATTATTTTTTTCTCTCTTCTCTTAGCTATGACAATATGACCTGCTTTCCCCAGAACTGATCCTATTCTGTATTTTATTTTAATGCTATATACAGGGAAAATACTAAATATTAAATCAGGTGTGAGGTGAGTCAGTACTTTTGTCTTTTTGTATTCATTAAATATAAATATTTTAATTCCATGAATAAAAGCTAGAGTTGAGAAAAGTGCAAATAATGTAGAGAAGAAAGGATAGCAATGATGAGAAAAACAGCCTATAGGCTAGAAATAAAATTAGATTTAGGAAACAGGTTTGACTGTCCAAAACATACAGCTGAACCTCTATGGATTATAGGAGTCTCATTTGGAACTGGACATTTTGAGGTTCCTGAATGACATGATACCATACTGGTGACCCTCACTTGTCTACCCATTGTTTTGAAGTGCTGTCATTGTGTTCAAAACCCTGGTCTGCTTACCCCATTTTTCTATTCTTCACCCTTCTGCTGAAAGCTTCTCGCGTTACATTACTAATTTAACTATTGAGAATACAGGTACAGTAACTTATAGTGTTATTAGTATTCAGTATTTCAATAGTATATTATCTATACATCAGTATCATAAGTAGTGTAGGAAACTTCCTTCTTGATGGCTACACAACAGCATCCACTTATTTATTCTTACACTTGTACTGCCAAGATAGTATATGTTCAGGTGGAGTTAAATTGGAGAGAGGTTATGTTGCAATACATTGTCCCTGTGTATTTAAACTTCACATGTTTCTTTATTTCCTGCATATGCCCCCATTACCCATTTTTTGGGGGGGATGGAAATTCAGTAGCTGTTAAACACCTGTTAGACTTTTCAAGAAGGTGTCTGGGTTATTCTTGTATTGTATTCACAAAATGTCTCCTCTAAACTGTACATTAATGGGTTTTACTGCATTATTATGTGAAATTCAGCAAATAAAAGGAAATTCTACATGTCTTGTTTGCAAGACATTGCATCATAAAATTAATCAAGATAATTCATATGAATTAGAAAAGGGAATATTTAACGTGTGACCTACACAAGACGGTGACAGAGAGTCAGCTGTCAAATTTTTAGTATCTTCCTCCAGAACCATGAAGGTACGTTCTTCTGATGTTCTTTACAGCTTCAGCAGTAGTATCACATCCTTTTGGAGGTGAATGCTCAATATTGTTTTCAAACTTCCTCCCCCTGTGTGCCTGCTTGTTCAGGATTCAAACCAATTTTGGTGTCCATCTCTCTACTACATAGTAGACATAGAGTAAGTTTGAAAAAGGGCAGCACGTATTATAAACGGTGTGCAATGATAACTTCTGTGCAAAGAAGATCTAAATTGGTTACAATTTTCTAGCCCTCCCATACCCCGCCCCCCCCCCCCCCCCCCCCCGCCCCCCCCGGTGTATTCTAGGTACTTTGTTTCAAAACTCTTCCATACCTCCAATCAGCTGTTTTTGTTGTAGACTTTCTAGATGGACTTGCATTGTTTCTCGTATCTTGTAGTCTACCAGCATAACAGTAGATAAAACATATTGATTAAAATAACTTTTATTTTAAAATACTACTTCATTTGTGAAGTGTTTGTGTTTATAGGTGTTTAAGATGTCTAAAAATATGTCCATCGCAGCCAGTAACAATTCAGTGCAGTTGAATTTAAAGTAGTTAGTCAGGATAGAAAGCTAGTTTGCCATATTATGCCCTCATAGCAGTGGAAAAAAATCCTGCTACTCATGTGAAGAAATAAGTTTGGGGTTTTATGACTTTTGTGTTTTAAAGATGTATGGTTTAATTTTATATTTTTAGTGTCAAAACCATACATTTGATGATAAATAAGAAAAGCATTTCAAAGAATATGTTTTTTGGGGGGGAACACATGTGGTTCCATCTCTTCCATTTCTACAACCCCTGCTTTTAAGTAACACTTGGTGGGAGAGTGTAATTGTTTTTTTTTGTTGTTGTTGTTGTTTTTTTTTCTCTCCCCTGCCATGCTCTGCCCATACAGTTATATTGCTGCTGGGATTAAGAAAGCCTCGTTCTTTAGTTTCCCCTCACAAAGTTATACAAGTATGTTGGAAGGAAAGCCTAAAGATCTCATGGATGCCTTCCTAAGGGAGATGCTTAGAAATCCATTCTGACTGCTGCAAATGTGGAGGTATGAGCAACACAGTGCCTGGGGCTGTTGACACTGACCTCTTTGCAGAGATCCAGAGCAAGGACTATTTATCAGGCAGGCAGCCCAGCAGATTGTGCAAAAGACACAGTCACCCAGACACATTCTAACGATAATAAAAAGACATAAAGGCATCGAGGACTTTGCCTGAGAAGCATTAACATCCTGTATGATTTATTGAAACAGTTTTATCTAAGTAATCATTTATTTATTTAAAAAGAACAGTATTTCCTTTCATTTTAAAGATGAAAATTTGTCAATGACTCCTGCTTTTGCTTTTTGGTTATTTATAGATTTCCACTGAGTGTCTTGAGCTATACACAGAGAAATCATCTTTGCTATAAAGAGAACCAACCAATTCCTTCCCAAAAGACTTGTGATTGGTACAAAGCAAAAAATGTTTTAGTGTATAGTGCACATCTGTGATATTGTGCAACTTAAATCTCTCCTGCTGCTTGACATTTACTTACCCAGAGTGTCTCTCAGAGAATGGTTTGTCATTGTGTTGACATTTTTTGTAAATACGAGTGTGTTAAATGCAGAGAACTACATTAATGTGACATTGTTGCTGAAATTTACACACATAAAAGTCACAAAAATCAGAATAATGATTCCCACAACTATCATAACTTGCCCCCTTTCTTATGTGACGTGTGCTATTTTCTGTTACCCTATGTAAGTGGTTGTCTTATTAGACATTGAATGTTTTTTCTGGACCACAGACCACTGCTTGTCTCATATAGAGCTTTGAATTTTGCAAAGCTTATAATTGTGTTATAATTTTCCCAGCAGTAGTTAAATGTAATGTCAGTAAAATAAATATGGTGAGGTACTAACACCCTTCAGTCAGAAATCCTTCTCCTTTCTCAAAGAATGTTTTAACCAGAAGGGAAAAATTGTCAGCGACTTAAATTTTACAGGAATTCTGGCTCAGGGAGGACCAGTCACCAGGTTTTCATTGCAAACCAGGCAGAATGAAGCTTTTTTTTTTTTTTTTTTTTTTCCCCAGGGCATATTTTCTTTTGTTATGTTCACCTGTGTATAATTATAAAATATCATTATAGGTATTCTGCAGCTCCACTGAGGGGGTAGTGTTTTTCATGTTTATGTAGTGGCATTATTTTCTTAGGTGAGAATAAATAAGAGAACACACACAAATGCCTTATAGTTAATTTAATTGAATCTAAATCAGTAGTTATGCCTGATTATCTATGTTGGCAGGAACATATGAATCTTTTCCTTGGAAAATCTACGTTGAAAATATGTTCAGCCAGTATTACTGCAAAAAACATGGAAATACAGTTTGAGTCTATTCTTGGCTTCCCTGAGAGAATACTGCAGTTCAGGAAGATGGGTATCTGCAAATCCAAAACTTTTCTCAGAATAATGTAAATTATAACACAAATTCCTTGGACATGCAATATAATGAGCACCAGGTGAGGGACTGCAGGAACGACAGCTTCTTTTGTTCATGTTTAATTGTCATCTGTGTTTTCACTTAGTCAGGCAAAGTAGAACAAATACATTAAATGCAAGAAACATGGTGTGTTTGCATGCTCAGAGGCTTTGTTTGTTTTATTTCATAAATAAACATCCTGTTAATAGGCAAAGGACACACTATGGCTTCGGAACACAAATGTCCTTCTAAGGACAGACCATGTATACAAAAAGTCCTTTAGTGCTATTATTAACAAGTCTTGGAGCCAGCACCAGAAGGAAGGACTGCCAGGCAGTTGGTAAGGGTCCACAGATGAATTGTTGTTACAAGGGATACTCATAAACCTGGCATGAATTGTTTAGTTTAGTGCTGTATCCTGCAGTATTTAGGTTGGTCTTCCCCTTCAAGACGGTATCTCCACAGGCTTCTCTGCAGGCCAGCTGGCAAGGAAATACTTTTATTTCTTACTTGAAATTAGGCATTTCTCATTATTCTTTTTGCTGCATTTTTGGAACTTGTATGTATAGACACTGTAGGTTAACGTGTGTGCAGTTGAAGTCAAAGTTTGTTCAATTGACCTCTGTTTTGTAAGTCCACCTGATATTCAGTCTGGTTGTGACTTAGCCAAAACTGATATAAAGCTCTTTGTTTCACAGCGTATGTTTAGAGTTACTAATGTACAGAAGTTTGTAAAAGTATATGGTGACTGCTGTAATGCATTTCACATACATTGAAACCAAACAAAAAATGAGCTTTATCGAACATCCTTCAAGTAAATTCATTCTTGAGCTAAGACACTTTATCGTAAGGGTTATTTCTTTTAATAATTTACAGAAGTGACTCATTTGGAAGTTCTTTCACCTTAATGACTTCAGCTGGTGGCACAAAGCTCTATTGTCATCAGCATTCTGTGCATAAAGCTGCTGTGTGCTGAGGAGCTGCCAGGTACATTAACTCTTGTCAACTTAAGGGAGATTTGTTATAAGTGAAGCTGACTCCTTCGTAAGAAGTTCAGGCCGAGCCTTGACACTTAATCTAAATACTGAAGCTGAGGAGATTTTACTGGAGGTAATTTTGAGTGATTATTAGTTGATTAAAGTCATTCTCTGTGTCAGTTTCAATCATGAATTGGCCTTATACGTGTCAGAGTCAGAGTTTATCATTCTGATTGATACTGGTGTGCAACTGAATGTTTTCCATGTAAATTAGAATAGTTTGGTAGTCCCCTTTTACAAGCTCTAAAAAAATCCTCGAGAAGAGATCTGCAAACATGTCCATCTAATGCAGTAGCATGAAGCAGCTAAAAGTTAAGTATGTTTCCTACCTTCTGTTTTCATAAGCTAGACTCTCAAGTCTAGTGTGTGCTATGTGCTACACAAGCTCATCTGAATATAAATAGGCATTCTCTGATAGTGAAATTTTAAGTGTCAAAAATGTAATATGACTGAGTTGGATATTCATCTGTTGACTAAATGGAGCTGATTATAGCAAATACCAAGTTGATATAAATTTGCATTACTGAAATTAGAAATATGTTTCATTTTTAAAGCTATAATCACATCTGTAATGAGTTCCTGTTCCATGCTGGAAGTATGTTGTGCTTAATTTCGTAGGAGAAGACAGGTCTGATGGTGGCTTTCTGCTTGCTTTGTCTATCCTTGCTGTAAGCTCTTCCTCTGGATCATCTCTATGATTTGACCTGAAAGGTCAGGGTTCAACCTCTTGCTAAATTTAAGTCTCTTAACTGTTTTTTTCTGAAAAGCTAATTTATTTTCTTGGGGTCAAAGTAGGTATTTTGCAATTTTAATGCAAAAACAGAAAAGATGTTACTTGTTTGAGTGTAGAAAAGTGCATGTAGTTCAGCAGTAAATAAAAATGAGGTTTTGGTCCTCATAATACTTTCATAAAACTAAGAATATCATGATGAAGTAACTGATTTAAATGAAAGAAGAATCTGATTTGCCAATCATTTATGAAAATGATTTTTAAATTGGAGAACTTAACTAGAAATTATAATTCCTATTTTATGCTGTTACTCTCTTATTTTGTGAGCAGTTGATTCATAATCCAAAAAAGTGATGGTGTAGTAATTTCTATCCACATTAACTTTGTCAGCACAGTTATCTGCCAGTTCTTGTATAGATCTGTTGAGAAATTCATATAGTATGGTGTGGTTTAGCTTATGTAATTTGGATCACTTGCAGACTTGCCTGCTTTTAATGTTGAAATGCTGGTAAGCTGAAGGGCGTCGCTGGAAAGCTCCAGGCAGTTACATACCGAAGAGAACTATGATTCAGTTCATTCTGATGCTATATTTGTTTTGTTATAACTTCTTGTCAATTTATTTTGAAAATTATTGAATATAACTTATTGAATATATTTTGGAAGTTACTGATGATTGATCAGTAGCTTTTGAACGTCTTCATACCAGGAATCCCCACATGAAGGGGGAGAAGACTTGGCTTGTAGGACCAACTGTCTGACATGTTGACTTGAGCTCCAGTGTGCTTCCCATCCCAAGGTGCAAAGATGATAATTTCTGGAAAACCATAGTTGGCTACTGCCTCTTCTGGGAATTTCCTGTTTTCCTGTTTGTGTGTAAGTTCCGATATGCAGCTTGTAGAATCAGGAAAGGTATTCATCCGTGCTATGAAGTCCGTTCTATGCATGGTTTTCTTGTTTTTAGCTTTCTCTAAAGTCCAGTTTACCACTGTTTCTCAAGGCTTCTGTAAATTCCAGGTAACTGTTTTCATAACTCCAGACATAAACTATTAAGATTATACTTATATAATAAGAATGGAAAATAAAATTATTCAGTTCTTCCACTGTACTTACAGAGTAATGCATAATTCTGTATTTCTGTATTGTATTAAAGATCACACTGATTCTTTCCCCCCCACCACCACTCTTCTGTATACATTTTGTCATTTGTAATGCCTTTAGCTCTTACAAATCATTTATCCTGACGTTTCTGTGGGAGTGAGTGGCAGGTAGGTTATTCAGGTTTTTACACTAGAATCATCTAAGTATTGGATATTCAGTAAAATTTGCTTTTCCATTTCTGTATTTTACATTTTATTTGTTTACACATGAATGATCTTCCCCAATTTTGATAGAGGGGGAAGGGAAGGCTTCTCTGCTGAAAGTTTCAGAAGTAACACTCTTGATTTTGTTTAAATTTAGATAAGAGATTTAAAGATTTAAAGCTCTTTATGAGCTAGTATCATGAAGCAATACATAAGAATTTGACAGTGGAGAAAGGAAGATTCTAAGGAAGGTATAGCGACTTTAATCTGACACATATTTGACGTAATTTGGTACATTGCTTAAGAACTGACAAAGCAGATTCATGGCACTACACATGGTTCTCTGTAGTTTGTGTTTCCTCCAGCTTGTATTTTAGAGCTGAATACTCTGCTAATTAAAATTTTTAATAACTGTATCTTTTTCCGTGAATATTGGGGAAAAATGAGATTTCAGGGTGCATAGATTTCTAGATATCCACACAATGAATCTCCAAAGATTAATTTCCTTTAAAGGACAGTTAAATATTCGGTCCTCTCATGTAGCAATACCATCTACACTAGATTTTTTTTCTTCTTCTCTATGTCTTCGACGATACACAGCTTAGACAAAGGAAGAAACTGTAAGGCACAGAGACATGTTTACTGGTTAAAATGCATAATATAACGTATGTATATAATAAAATAAAATAATTTAAACTTATTTTTTTCATGTATACCCACTTATTTTCCTCTCTTTCACCTCCTATCCTTCGCACAATCTCTGCAGTAGGAAAAGGAAGTGCTGTGGAGTAATACTGTTTCTTCTGTTTTTGTTTGTATGTTTGTTTTATGAATGGTGTTCATATATGAAAAATATGCTAT
Organism: Netta rufina; assembly: GCF_964035555.1. Classification (NCBI taxonomy): domain Eukaryota; kingdom Metazoa; phylum Chordata; class Aves; order Anseriformes; family Anatidae; genus Netta; species Netta rufina. The sequence continues at coordinate 39,695,595 of NC_140124.1, read as the reverse complement.
ATGTTCTTCGGAAAGTGTTGGCTGCCTGTATTGGAAAATTTTGATGCAGAAAAATGAGGTTCTTTTGAAGGACCTGTACTTTATACCTGTGCTGGTTCCACGGTATGCCTTTGGGGTCATGTACCACTGAAGAATGATATTATCATTCTAAATTTTTGAAATTATGATTATTTGAAATAGGATTAGGAAGAGAAGTGCCAAATTAGAAATCACATCAATTTCTGTAGCTAGGTTCTTAAAATAAGAAAATGAATTCACATTGTATACGGGAGTAATATTTATCTCTTTTAACTCTTCTTTTCTGGTGATGTTGATTTTGCCTCAGAGCAGTAATTTGTGGCTGTTGCATGACTGAACTTGGCAGCTTCTTGTTGAGAAGAGAACTGGATAAAACATTCTGCTTGGGCATAAAGGGCATTTTAAAACTGGATTGAAAATTCAAACAAATTGAATATGTTATTGTGTTGCTTAGACAGGTAGTGTAGCTGCTTTAATAAATCGGCTCTTTTTTTTTTTTTTTTTTTTTTTTCTGCTTCCCTTATCTCCCCAGTGTGTTTTGGGATAAACAGTTTGTTCAGTCAGTATGGCAGTAGGCTACTTTGAGATGTATGTTACCAAGGTGCATCACACAAGTTGTGTGTAAGTGAAGGGGGATAAAATGCTTTTAGGAAGGTTGCACTTTCAAATACAGATATATATTTTTGTAATTAATAAATGGAAAAGGAAATTAGTTTTATTTCCTATTTCAGCATTCTCTTTGGCATTGTAAGCTTACTTTTTGGTATGCTTTATTTCTGAGTTTGCAGGTTTTATTTTTATTATTATTATTATTTTTTTTCAGAAAAAAATGTATTGGGAAGATAATCAATCCAGAGGACCATTAGAAAATACAGGTGTTCAATAATTTATCCTAGAATTAAATTTTAATGATTTTTCACCAAGGTGTGAAACGATGTGATGTGATTCAGTTTTTATTTACTAGACCTAAATTTAGATCTTCCGATTTTTTGCATACTAAAAGTATGGTAGCTTATCCCAAAGTTCTGTTTTGGTGTTCTCAATGCAAGGTAATCCTTCCAGTTGTTCTCCTGTACATAGTCTGAAAATGTTTGCATATAGAATATTGATATTTTGTGGGGTAGAAAGTTTGAGCTGTTGGCCAAAAAAAAGGGAAAAAGATTCATAGTCTGCCTTACATACGGTATTCTTGGAAGCTGTTGCAGCCACCTTGCTGTACTCCTCCCCCACCTTCCCCAAACCCTTAAGAGACGTGCAGAAACAATTAAAGTGAGTCTTGAAAAATTGTGTCTGATTCTTGGATATATTCATTGTTAGAATTTAATTGGTTTGGTTTTGTGTGAACATAATACTAAAGCAGTGTACCATGAGCGTATTAATGGACAAATCTCTTGCAGAGTGTCAATGACTTTTGTCTACCAAATTGACAGTATTTGCTTAATAATTTATCTTGAAAAGGGGAAGGGGGGAAAAAACAAAATCCAAATAGACTTCTTGTCTGTTTTTACATAATACTTTTACTGATGGATCTCAGGGAATTCATAAATAATTTGCCTTTTTCAAAACTTTTTTCAACTGAAAATACACAAAATGGGATGATAACTTGTCTTTAATGTAAATCTCTGAGGATGAAGTAACAGTTGCTTCCAGGCTCTTTTGCAATTCTGATTATTGCGATGTTATCCAAAACCAATTGTTTGCTTCTTTCCCTAATGCTAGAGGGGTGTGACCAACGTTGGCTCTTTTAATGCCGTATTCAGTGCTTTATATAAAATAAAGATACTTAGAACAGTTTTTGATGCTTATCTCCTGTAAGAGATCCTTTAAGTCAACTGTTCAGACTGAATATTTTGTTCAGTAAGTAGAGATGAATATTCTATGCAGAAATAGGAAATAACATACTAGTGAACATTTGGAGGGTTTCCATTTACTTATCTTGCAGGTACTTTATTATTACTATCATTTTGTCTCTAAGATAATATGTGAAATTTTAGAAATATATAGCATATAACAATTCTTTTGTAATCAATGAAGAAAAAAGATATCTATATATATAGATATATAACATACAATATATATATAATACAATACAATATATATATATTCTGTATTGGTCTGTTTTGTTGTACTTGTGAGTGGAAGTAGCAGATCCAAACAATGAACTTGGGCACTTTGGCTGGCTCTGGTAGTCAGCAAATGACTAATGATGCTAATAATGACTACTGATTTCTAATCAAAACATGACAGAAAGAAACCTAAAGTAGGATTAGTATTATTTCTGAAAATGGACAGAAATATCAAGAAGTTGTGTGTTTTGAAGAATTAGGAGTTATGGGATGAAATGTATATTTGGATAAAAAGCATTTAACTTCTGGACCTATATTCATGCAATCCGTAAGAGTTAGTTTGTGTAGAGATCTTAGTAAGAATAAAATTACTGGTTCTTCTTCTTTTTCCTGATCTTGGCTTTGTACATTTCTGAGGAAATGATGGTCAGACACCAGATACTTCAGTGTATGAACAACAATGAGAAAGTAAAAAGCAGATTTTCAAACTGTAAATGGACATTTCAATTAAGCTAGTTAAGAATTATGAAAGCTTCTATTCAACTATAAAGTTGTTAACTAGTAACTAACTTTTTTCCAGTCACCACCCAAGCAAAGCCAGGAAACTGTTAAAAACACCAAGTTAGCTTGGTGATAGTCAGTTGGGTGGTTGTGTTGGAGAGCTCGTTTTCTTCTATTCTCTTTATTCAGCTACTTCTGTTCGTGATTTATTGTGCTCAAACTTTTTCTTCTTCTTATTTATTTATTTATTTATTTTAAAGTGCCCCTTTAGGAGTTGGGAAAAGAAAGGCATAGATATGTTTGAAGATCAATTTTACCAGATCTTGAAGGTCATAGAACTGATTACCTTTAGCCATCAAATCTATTTTTACTTAATGCTAAATAAGCCTGTTTTGTTTGTCTATTGCATTTAAAGTTATTGAATAAAGTTAATTATTTTCTATATTTTGCCATTAAATTTACTTTCCATAGAAATGGTGGGTGATAGCAGTCGTATTATTCCTCTAATGAGAAAATTGCAATATTCAGCATTTTGTAATATAATACTTTCAAACCGAGAATCTAACTGGGTGTAGAATATTATATTCTTTCCGAGGAAAAAGGATAGATATATTGCATGCTCATAACAAAAAAGAAATTCTAGATTTAATATAATAGCTTTATTTAGCTGCAAGCCAATGTTTTGGTCAATACAAACCAATCAATATTAGCTTTTATTTAGGAAAACAAATATAAAGCACAAATGTAAAATAAGGCCAAATTAAATATTTTCAGTGAAAACTTTTGTTTGAGTAATCTGATGAGGATTAATACTTCAAGCATTTTAATTTAAACTGATCTAGCTGCTCAGAGAAACATTTTGACAGGAATTGCACTCCACGGTTGTTTGTCATTCACATTGAAAAATATCTGTCTACCTAAAACTTACTCAACTTTCCAACGAAAATATCATTGCAAGTGGATTCTTTTTAATGGCCAGGATACTTAGAATTACTGTATCTAACTGTAAAATAAGCACTTTTTGTATTCCATAGGTCTTCTGCAAAGTAATGTGATTTATTAAAATGTACCAGTGTCTAAAAGCAGGTTTGAAAGTACATTTTGTTCCAGCTCCAAAATAGCTTACTTTTTTTTTTTTTTTTTTTGAATTTCTTAGTTTTGAAGTTTGAAGGTCTGCATAGAGTCCTTTCTCTGTGCAGACTCTTCATAAAAAGAGTGGGAGAGAAACACATTGATTTGAAACATCATACACATTTCAGTTTCATTGATTTGAGTCCTGATAATCATAATCACACTTGCAAAATGGTCTGCAACTCACATAATCATGCGAAGCCTGAGTTCAAAAGGGCTTCTCCCCTTCCACCCATTTATACACGTTGATTAGGTCTCCCTGAGCTTTCTCTTCTAGGTTTGCTTTGTGCTCCCCTATTTATTCACCTGTTTCCACTTACCTTGCTCTTACATTTCACTTCTATTTATTTTATTTTATTTATTTATTTTCCTCAGCTTTGCTGTGCCTTGCAGTGGAAATAAGTTTTTTTTTTTTTTTTTTCTTGTAAGATGCCTGCTCCTCTTCTGAGGTATGCTTGATACACCATTCATAAACTTGGTTCCCACTATACTTTGTAGCTCTGTCTCAGGTTATTTTGCTAGATTGTCGGTTAACCAACTGACTTCTACTTTGTTTTTTGTTTCAAAGTGTTTTGTGTGTGTGTTGTAACAGCATTGTTTGACAGTATTATCAAGAATTTATTGAAAAATGTGCAAACTTTCTGCATTAAGCCTAGATTAAAGAAGTGCAGAAAAATGCTTGACATCACAAATTATAACGTTTGTACATATTTTGATACCTTACAGTGTATTGTGAAGATCTCAAGGGATATTTGACAAAATTTCTTATGGGATGTGTCATATAAATCTAAATCTGTAATTGACAGGTAACAAGAAAATCAAATTTTGTTACGCATAGATCAATGAATAGTGATGACATGTGGCTAAAAAGGCCGAAATTGTTCTAAGAAGAATAAAATTTGAAGGAGCTGTCTAGCTGTCAGAGGTTGAGCTTTAATCCTTTAAGTCATTTTGGGAACACTGTGTTTCTGTTGTATTTATATGAATGATGCTGAATGAGCTGTATGATGGGCTCCCTTTAAATTACCAGATCAATGATAGCTCTGTCCACTTCCCATAGAGAATGATCTAATGGACCTCAAAGTGAGCTAAAAAGATTGAAGCAAAAAGTATGATCAATGTGCAAGAGAGAGAGTTCTTACCAATTATTTTTGAGATAATCAAAAGCAATTCAGGTTTGTACTACTTCTTCATCAGAAGCCTATTCTTCCAGACTTAGTACTGTTCCATACAGGAAGCAAAAGCAGTAACAAAGTGGGCTTTTTTTTCTTACATGCAAAAGTTGCATATCTGCCTCCATTACCAGGAGTAGTTTCAAGGTATCATCTTTCAAAATATGGACAAATGTTGGAGAGTAAGAGGGTAAAAAGAAAGGGTGTGGTATGTCAGTCATTAAAAAAGGAATAACAAAAAGCTGATGGGTGTCAACTCTGTAGTACCCTAGAGTTGTTATTCTTGCTTCTGCTTTGGATTCATTGGAGCTTCATTGGGACAGACTTTAACTTTCAAACACAGCACTCAAACATGATTAAATTCAAGCATATTCACGTGCTCACAGTTTCATGTCCTTTTGTATAATTCAAACCTGGTGCTTCTCACCTGGATAGTGTGGTACCACTTATTCTTTAGGTCAACATACAGCAGATAAAAGGAATCATCTGTGGCTGATACACAGCAGCCCACAGTACATATCACTCTCACATTTTGCATTTTTTTTTCTTCCCCTACTGCTTTTTATCCCATCCTGCTGCTGGATTTGGAAAGTGTGAAGCCTCAGCATGACAATATCTTTATCAGTGCTGACTGTCTGTGTATAATTTTTATACCCAGCTGTGGAGAAAGCATAGGCTATTAAGATACAGAATGATGGTGAGGCTTTCTTGCTGGGGCAAACCCTTGAAAAAAAAATGAATAATTTAAGAAATACCTCTTTTGCAGTTATCAGCAATATCCTATGGTTTTGTTGTAGCATTTTAAATATATAAATAAAACCATCAGTGTCAGATTTATTTAGGAATTTATTTCAATGTTACACTTTTAAGTTGAATACGAGAGATAAGAGATTTTGCTTTCATGCACTCTGTAAATGCATAATGTTTTTCCAGATTCTGTTTTTGGTGCAATGGTAGATGTACTGCTTACAAAAATGTAATTTTTGTAAATTACTTATAAAAAAGAAGAATATTTTGATTGAAAAGTATACATCTGTTGAGTGACTGAACACCAAGATAAAAGGGAGATAAATTTGTGAGGCAGTTCAAGAGAATGAAAGCACTGTTCTAATAGTATGGCTGGAAGTATTTGTAAGTGCCTGTGCATTCAGGATATAGATATAGATACAATCTAGTTCTAGTTATATTTGACAGAAATATGAAGAAAGGAGACCTAAGTGACCCTCAGCTGGAACAGAAATAGAAGAAAAATATCATCCTGGAGATATATTCACTGACCAGAGAAGGGGAAAATACTCTTTTGTAACAAGCAAAAAATAAAAAATAAAAAATACAAACCTTACTTGACTATAGTTTAGTCTGTCATCTTAGAATGATCATCTTTCAGACAATACCATTCATTTATTGTGCCTGTTATGTGTTTATTTTGTGATCTATTCTAGTGTTCATGTCTTTTACTCTAAAACTGCAGTCTCACCTGTTTTTCCCATTTTGTATTTGTGTAGGTAATTATTTCTATTCCTGTCTTATGGGATCTTCTTAACAGGGCTTTTCTCCACCTTGACAATTTAATTTTGAATTTAATCTTGGCCTCTGATGTGCTTTCCATCTCTTCCTCCTTGATATCATCTGCCAGTTTAATATGTATTTACTACATTCTATCATCTAGTTCTTAATGAAACTCATGAATGTTATTGGGCAGAGAACACATCCCAACAGGGCCTGCCAAAACATCTTTGGTAAAATCATTGGAAGTTACAACTTAGTTACTGTATTCTCATAACCTTAACATTTATTTCATAGATATTTCATTGAAATTCCTTTTTTTTTCCTTTTTTTTCCTTTTTTTTTCCTTTTTTTTTTCTTTCCTCCAAACTTCCCTGGGGAAAATAAAGGAAAACAGTGTCAAAAAAACTTCTTGAACTCAAGAGTTTCAGTCCGTAAGGCATTTTACACTGCCAAAAGAGGAATTAAGGTTGTTTTGACATGATGTTTTTTGACACTTTAATGTTGGCTATTTCTCAATTCCTTTAGGTGCAAAGTTTAATTTCTTGCTCCAGTATTTTTATGCAAATTGAAATTAAAGTAGCTCATTTGTAGCTCTTTAGTTTTTCTTCTCTTTCAGCCTTCTAGATTTTATAAGCAGGCTGTATTTGCCTTTTTCTAGGTTTCTGACATGTTTATTTTTATTTTTTACTGCTTTAGAACTTCATTACAAACGGACAATTGTCTTTAATACTACTACCCTAATATTATATATTATTTGACTGAATATATGTCATGAATGTATATCATGAATCACAATATTTTTTCTCCAGTGTTAGTGGATGTGATAGAAGAGAAATTAAATGGAATCGCAGTTTATTTCCTTGTATTTTTATTTTAATTGTTAAAGGAACTGGTATTGGTGATAGAGTTAATTTAATTTAGACAAGATTTTTATTGGAAGAGCTCAGCGTTTAAAAATCCTTTTGTAATCAATGAGTGAAGAAACATTTTTTGTGCTCTTGTTAACAAGGAGTTCTCAAATCAAGACACAGACACTAGACTGTTGTAGTGTTATGAGCTTTACTAATTCTGTTTTCACTGTATAAGTACAGACTGAGGCTGATTTAAACTTAATTGTGCCTCCTATGTGATAGCAGTTCTTATCACTATGGATAACTCCCCACAGGTCTATTTATTCCCTTTCTCTTCCTTGTTTGTTGGTGCAGGGATGTGGCCAAGGTCCTCCATGGAAAAGTGGTAGCTTGGCTCATCTCCACATCTGAACACTGAATCTACTAGGAATTGTATTAAGTGATAGAAGTGCTATAAACAGTCTAGTATCAGTATGTAAGTTGGTCTGGGCACTTCTGCACTGCGTACCTGCAAATTTTTTTTGCTATGCTTGGAATGGCTGCTTTAGGCAGCTAGAAGTGATTGCATGCTTCAGACCTGTTTTACAAAGCCCTGTCCCATCATAGATTTCATAGTCTGCTGACAAAATGGTCTTCAGCCAAGCTCTGTTCACAAAGTCTGTCTTCAGAATATCGTGCTGTAGGAAGGGCATTTGAAATTCATCTTGCAAAGCATGTTAGGTTATTCCTAGGTTTCCACCTGTTAGTTCTTCCGTGCAAATTAGGTCAATTATTGAAAAGTGGCATGTGTGAGAGTGAGTGTATGAACAATATCTGTTTTATGTAAAGAAGTGGACATAACTTGTTTCCTTTTTGCATCTTAAACCCTGCAAAGATTAAAAAAGGCTTGAGATATTCCATTTTTTGGAAGTTCTTATTTGTTTGGGGATTTAGAATTTTAAAAGGGCCTGTAAGTCACAATTAGTAGTTTTCTTTACTTCATTCCTTTTTGGAATCAGTATGAAATTCAATGTATAAACTGCTTTGATTATAACATGTATTGAAGTGTAGAAAGATATTCTCAGTATTTTTAATACAGGCAACCACTTTTTGCTCACATTTTCCTCTTGCAGTTTTGATTTAGAGACTCTCCATTTTTCTTATCTATTTCTTGAGTTCTTGTATTTATTTTCTAAGTTCTTGTCTTTCTTTTTCACATCTTAATGGATGTGAACATTTCTCAGTGAGCTGCTGTCACTGGAACTATGATGGGACTGCACTCTCGTCGTTGACAAATCCTTCTGTACAAATTGAAATGAAGGAAACTAGGAAATTGTAATAAATTATAATCACTTTACAATTAAGAATAGGGATGAAAAGGAAGTTTCTTTTTCTGATAGAGGATCAAATAACTACCCCTTAGAAAGACCAAGTTATTAACATGATAATGACTTTTTTTAATTATTCTGACCAAGTTGTAGCCAGCAAAAAATTGCCAATAGTTGACATTCAAAAGAGTTTTTGAATTACTAAGTGGAAAATTGAAGACAAATTGCTGTTTTACAGTAGAGTGGGTCTTTCATTGAATGTTATATACAATCACTGATTTTTCCAAAAAGGTATGTAGTGCAATATACTGCAGAAAATATTGTGCTAATATAAACATTATACCCCTTATTTGAATGTGTTTTATGGCAGGATGACTAATATTGTACTCTATGGGTCATTTTAGTATCACTTCAAATCCAAACAAAAAGAGGAAGAGCAGTAAGAAGGATGAACAAAGCAACCCAGACCTGTGTCTCAGCTGACTCTTATTTTCTACTGAAAGAATAAAAAGGAATCTGAGGAATGGAAGCAACCAACCAAACTCTTGGTTGCAAGGCAACAGGGCAACTCATATCACATTTATGTTCGCGAGAGATCTAATATTATTTGGACTGACTTTAGAATTTGAGGGAAGAACCTTCCTTGATTTCTGAACTGCTTTGGGAATTATTAGTGGTAAACGTCCTCTTAGAGTTTGCAATATTTAAATCTGTAATGCCAAGGCAGAGGATGAAATGTCTGTCATTGGAACTTCCTGCTAGAATACTCTTTGTTCAGTAAGATGCATAGGAGTGTTGTGATTGCTAAGCGATGATGTTGAAGAATGGTTGTTTACTTGGATATATTGGTTGTCTATAAAATTTGAATAATATGACTTAAATTTCTTTTGATCCTTTTTTTCAGCCTCTTATAGAGTTAATACATTTTAATGAAATTTCTTGATTCATTCAGAGCAAAATCATTTAAGACTTCTGTAATGAAATGGTAAAGCAAGACAGTTGTTTCAATGAAACAAGTACATCCAATGTTCACTAAGGTTTGTGAACCTGAACTAATATTCTTATGTGTTCCCTGTTGTCTTTTTTTGTTTGTTTCTTTGTTTGTTTTTTAATTTGGAAAGAATTTGTAAATCAAATCAAAACTTTGAAGACAGTATAGAAACCATAGACCCATAGAAATTAAAGGTAGATGTATACTGGAGCCACGTAAATCCAACTCTCCTGAGTTTGAACTTCTGAAGATGGTTGGTGTTCACCAGTTCTGATGTTTTCCCCCAAATTTGGAGACATTCACATATCCAGTAAAATTTGATTGCTGAATTCTAGATGAAGAACTAAAAAAACTTGGAGAGAGGGTGAGCTTTTTGAAGAGCACCCTGAATCTCAGTCCTTGTTTCTGACCTGTATTTCTGTTTAAAAATAAATAAATAAATCTGATACATCAGCTTTCAGTGTTGATATAAATCCATCTTTCTCTCTCTTTTTCCCTCTCCTCTCAACCTTCCCCAAGAGATTTTGACTTCATGCTAGTTCTGGGAAACCAGCACCCTATCCTCTTCTGTACAGTATCTCTAGAAGCAAAAATTGCTATTTCTGTATAAGATGGTGCTAAGCATAATGGTGGTGTTGATTTATGAATAGTTCAGACAACACATGCTGGAAATGCTGCATACCAATACAATTAAGATAAGCCTAATTAAAATTCTTCATTATAGAAGAAACAATAAGCAATCATTTATAAAAATAACTTTATATTGACTGCCAAAATTAAATGAACATGTTAGGGGAAAGTCCTGATTGTGTAGTTATTACTAGGAAGAGGGGTTGTACATTGGGGATGGTGTTGGCTTGTTTTCTGGTAAACGATAGTGACAAAATTTTAAGCTGACTGTAGTGTAGCATGGAAATGACTGAGAGGAGGTAAGGGAATATTAATCTTCAAACCCATTTGCTCTTAGCTGTGTGCCCTGGGGTGGAATGGTGCATGGCGGGTAAGTGCATGGGCATAACACGTTGCTAGTCCTTTTACATGGCTAGCCACCTCTTCGTTCCGGTAGCACTTTCAATTTTTTAATGGTAGGAGCACGACCTTCTTTGTTAGGATTACCTGAGCCAATGAAATCCTGATCTTAGCTCTGGTGCCTGTGAAGTTCTTCATTTTTTTTTTTTTTTTTTCTGCAGTTGTACAGGAAAGGGACAGTAGTCCCTCAGCTCAATTCAGAGGCAGGTGGTAAGAATTCAGAATAGGGTCAAGTGCATTCAAAACAGAAGATACAACACTTTCCTGTGTTTATTCACTGTAACAAAAAACAGAAAGGTGGTGTAAAAGAAATAAACAGATGAGTAAAGAATAACTATCATTTTTGTCCATATTTCTCATGGAAAAATATTTCCTCTGAAATAACTATACTCTCTCTGCTGTTCATCTACAAATAGTCTCTCAGTTGTGTGAAGCATCTTTTGAGGCATTTAAAAAATATCTACCTGCAGGCTACAACAGTCTGTCCCACACTATTCTGGTAACAGTACTCGTCTGTTCTGGAGAATGTTACGAAGAATGAGTATTAGCTAATACATCAATAAAATTAAAGAATAAAATACTATTCCAGCAATACGTAGCACATGGTAGAGTATCAATAAACGTATTCCAAATCTCTTTAACATATTTAGAAGAGATGCTGAATTGTTATCTGGTGAATATATTTGAATATGTATATATTATGTATATACATATTATGTAATATGTATATATATGTATATATTCAAATATATATGAATATGTATATATTCAAATATAGTGTATATATTGTATATCAAATCTTAATATTTAATCTTAATCTAATAAATATAAATATCTAATCTAATAATAATAATCTAATAAATATCTAATAAAGTATTAATCTAATAATTTCACATTTATGATACCTCAAAATTTTACACCACAAAATGGCCAAATACAATGTAATATTTCAAAAAGTCCATATAACTTTTTTTTAACATGCAAATGTTTCCCTTATGTAAAAGAAGTTTTTATGATTTTTTTTATTTATATAGTGAATGCTTTTTAAGAAATTAAGAGTAATACCTATGCAAGTTAGACTAAAACAATAAAAGAGAACTTACAAATTGCAGTCTCTGTTTGCGTTTTTAGACTCAATTTAGGCAACATTTTGAAAATCCCTTTAGAAACAAATAGTACAAAAACTACAACTATTCTGTCAAAACTTAAATAATGGCCTCAAGAATCCATTTCAGCATATATACACACCATGCTAAATAATGCTAGTCATAGCAATTATCCAGCAGTTTCTTGGGGATGACTACTGAAACTGAAGGGTAAGTCATCTTTTCAGACAGAAGAATTTTCTGCTGTTGCTTATTCAGTTACTAAAATACGTTATATATAATTAAGACACTAACCCCTATCTAAACATACATCTTTTGTGTTTGGGGACATTTCTAGGATGTGTTGCCCTTCTTGGATACAAAACACTTACCGTAATGATGGGTTTACTTGTCATTTGTCTGGTATACTCATGGCATCTTTTACTTATGAATTCCCAAGTGATGGAAAATACTTAATACATACCCTTTAAATAGCAAACAAAAAGGGAACAGAAAGCTATGAAATATACTGTTGAGCTTCTTTTCTTGCTAGGCATAGTATCATGATAACAAAAATACTCTGCCATTCAAATGAAAAAAAAGTTATTTGTCTTTTTTTCTTAAAAATACGGTAATCTCTGAAAAATAAAGTTGGGTAGAAAAGGAAGAGAAGCAGAGCTGAAGGTGGCTGGAAGGGAAGGAGAGAAATTGTCTGTTAGTCTTGGGAGCTGTGCAAAGTTAGGTGCCTAGAAAGCATGAATTCAAGTTTAACCTCCTACTGCACTTGACAATTGAATGATTAACTAAAGTGTTTTTGTCCAGATGCAGACAGGAACTGTACAAGATTTATAGATAAAGTAAAAGGATTTTACCAAGATCACCCCTGACAGCACTGAGGATTGTTTTGTAAGGTATTTTCCTCCAGGTACAAGTAATCAAGCAAATATCATAATGCACGTATTTATCTTTCTCAACTTCGCTGTCATCTCCAGTGCTAAAATACTTTGATTATTTATAACATGTTACACATCTAGTCTTATATTCTAAAAATGAATTTAATTTGAAGAGACTCCTGCTATATTTGTGGGTTCAGAAAGGTTTTGTTTATGTTGTGTCTCTGTAGGTGCTCTCTCCAGCTCTCTCTCTGAGGTACATTTCCTTCAGTATACTTTGGGAAAAAGCTTTTTGTAATGGCAATGAGAGATCTTCAAGCTTCATGATAATATAATTCTAGATTCAATGTTCTTTTTCTGTTTCTAAACTTTGCCTTTTATGCTGATACAATATTTAACAAGTTATGAATATTTCTCAATAAGATTATTCCTCTTTAAAGAAAATATTTGTTCTGTGGGATGATTCAACTCTGCACAGGGGGGTTGTATCTTACTGCATGGAAGCAGTTTGGGCTGTTGGAGTAATTTGGGAGCACAAGGGGACGGAACCATTCTGAATTTTAATGTAAGTGGTCAGCTCCACATGTGGCTGTTTGATACAAGAAACTAAGAGGAAAGGTCTTTTCAGATGGAATATAAGTGCTCCAGGAATTAAGCTATCTTTGGGATATTTTGAGGAAGCTTATACAAGTGATTAGCAACACTGTGTTAGAACAAACAAATCAGTTCAGTGGAAACTAATATAAAAGTAGATTGTAAAAAAAAACAAACAAACAAACAAAAAAAAACAAACAAAAAAAAAACGAATGTGGAAAGAGACATGAGAAACTAGTGAGCTTTGGTGTGCTGCATAGCCAAAGATGTTATGCTTGTAATTTATGTTCTGGCTGAGTTTAATGCAGAGTCACTCATAAAGAAGAACTTTGAGATAAGCTGAGTATCTGCAGGGAGAAAGCCCGTAAGTCTGAAAAGAAAACAAGGTTTGACTTAAAGAGTTCCCTAAAAGTCAATTTTATCATGCTCTTCTTTCCATTTTTCATTGCTGTAATCCTGAAGTGTAGTTAGTTCTAAGATGTGAATATCCCACAATTTAAAGTTATTATAATTAAAATGTACACTTAACCCTATCAAGCTAACATCTGTGATAGCAAGAGGGGTTTTCTCAATTTGCTGTTTTTTTTTTCTTTGCATTGATGAAACATTTGTAGAGTGGGTTCTTGTTGCATGTGGTCAAGACTGAAAGGCCTTGTCTGCTGACTCAGAAAGAAATGTGAGTAGTTATGGAGGTAGGTAATATCATTAAGTGGCTGCCTCCAAGATCCTCTACTTCTTTCCTTACTCCTGCAAATTAGCTGAGGCTAAATGTTCAGATTTGAAGGAGCAACTCTACAAAGTCATTGTGAGATGAAAGCTCACAGATGGAGTAGCTTGGTTTTGTGCTGTTGTCTTCTGCATCATGTATGATCATTAATTTTGTCCAGGTTGCTGAGTTGTTGATGCGTATTATTACTATTATTATTATTATTAATTTCTTGTGTGAGGGAAAGACACCTGCAGGTAGGACAAAACGATCTTGGGTCATCACTTCTCATTACTTACTAATGCATTTCTTGACAAAATGCTCTATTGGGGAAGAAATACCTATTCAGAGGTGTGACAATACTGTAGCACTGTGAAACTTCTATCTAGGCTTCCGGTTGCTTTCCTTTGCTTCATACATTGCCAGTGGGAGGGTGGGAGTGGTACTCATGCTTCTGGTAGGTTTATTGTGAGAAAATCTACCAGCCTTCTGATGTCTCTTTTGATGGCTGAAAGAGTGACGTGGCAACGGGAGTGAGTGGTAGCTGCTTTGTCTTAAACCCGTGACAATGTTGAACTTAAACTGTTGTTAGGTAATTGTGATATTGCTGTATATGTGCTAGCTGTACTTATGAGCTGTAATGTGAGCACATTCTTGTACAGTATAAAATTTGAAAAGTGACTTAGTGTTGCTTGTGCTAGAGGACACAGAGGTCTTCACTCTTCTTTCTCATTAAATTTCAGTTGGGGTGAGAAAAGCTGAAAACATATTGCTGCTTTGCTTGTGAAAAATGTCATTTTTTGCTTTGCAGGAAAATTTCCAGTGTTTTTAATGCAAAATGGTATGTCTCAAATGACCCTATTGATAACTCATTTAAGAAACCTAAAATATATTTACATATTTGTATGTATATATTGTTTATATATACATAAATACATATATTGAATTGAACTTTACTGTCATTTTTGAAATTTATCATATGCAAGGATTGAAGTTAGTTGGAAGGACAGAAACAAGTGTCTTTTTCTGTAGACGGCATTACAAAAAAAGTCCTTGTATTTTTGCTGGTGGTTGGTAGTCAATTTTTTTCCTAAAGAAAACAATTGCCTTCTCAATGGTTAGTTATTTATGTTTCATAGATCTTTGAATTCTTCAGGTCTGAAAAAAGTGCCTATTTTAAAATAGCAGAGATAGAAGTCATACTGCAGTACAAGGAGAAAAACAACCCTCCTTGTTACCTGTTCCTGGGTAAAGAGTTTGAAACTAGAATACATGTAGGCCGACGATTTTGTTGTTGATGTTGTTATTTTTCTTTAATAAATGCAGATCACTTCAAAAAGTTCAATATAGCAAGAAATAACCAGTCTAAAGGATCACTGCCTTGGTTTATGTGTGAATTCTCATTGCAATAGAAGGCTGAGAATTTGCTGAAGCAGCAGGAGAGCAGTACTGTGAAATGAGGTTCAGTCAATGAAGAGCGATAAGTGTAGTGATCAATAAACAAGTGATTTGTGAACAGCAGCTGATGACTGTGAGTGTGCATTGGTTCCAGATGTGTACTGTAGGAGCAAGGCATGCTGAAGTGGATGATACTGTTATACTGCAAGGTAAGCCATTTACATTTGCCTCCTGACAGTGAGTGTTGATTGCAAATGACATTATTGGGCCTGATTTAAATAATGACAAGTAAAAGAATGATGATTTTGTCTCAACTAGGGAAATGAGAGGTAGGATGGCGTAGTCTCTTATGTGCAGTGGCTTAGGGGAAGGTCACTTGTTCAGTTGATGCTTTGCTTACGTGCAGTGTTTACTTTTCACATGCTTCTGTGACAAACAAAATGAAAATGTGTCAGATTTCAAATTAGAATGAGATGCAAGTAAATCCATATGTATTCAGAAGTATATATTTTTTGTCCTGATTGCCCATAGCTTGGCAATTTTCCTTATATTAAAGATTTTTCAAGGAAAAACCAAACTCAACAATATCAAAATTCACAATAGTAGACAATAGTAGTAGTAACTTAGCATGGTTTCTTTTGTTTTGTTTTGTTTCTATACAGAGTTTCTCAAACTGATTGGTCAGATATTCATTAAAGTACTAGTAAATATATTGCAGCCTTGTGAATCATACAGTCAACACTGAAGTTTTAACTATTGTAGTCTACACAGTTTTTAATTATTTATTTCCCTTTTCTGATTAGAACCCAGTCCTTCAAAGTATCTGTCATATAAGAAGTTCTTACAGGTAAATCCAGGAAAATTCCCTGAGACTACTAGTTTGAAAAGTAGTGTGGGTCTAAATTAATAATGGAGACTCATCTCTATTCTTCTAGAGTAAAGCTATATCAAACATTGAAAGGTGCTTTAAGTGTTCTTTAACCCAAGCTGTAAAAGATACCATAAATATAAAAAGTGACAGTTTCTATAATGCATAGCAAGAACAGCAGAAATTATGGTGACTGCTGAGATGCTGAAGTCACTGTATGAATTCCTAGGTAGGAGGAAAATGGTGATCTGATTCTGCTTGCAGCATTTTTATGCCAATGTAATGCCACTGCCTTCAGAGGTTGTTATCCTGACCTGCACTTGTGTAGGAGTGTGTTTATCCTGCTGTTTTTTAATGGAAGAATCACCATATTGCAAAGTTCTATTAGCTAAAGGTCACTACTACCTTTATATTTACCACTTCTCTACTTCTCTTAAAGAGCTCATTTAAACTGAAATCTAGTGCATGTCCAGGGAGATGTAATTTATTAGATTATGAAGTTAATTAGAGAGAACAATTCTGAAATAAAAAGTATTAAAAATTGAGACAAATATTTTGCAAAGTGTCTAACCTTTTGTCATAAAATAATGCTTCAAAATAAGGTAATTCTGGAAATTTCACATTTCAGTAGTCTTAAATGACCTCCAAAGTAAAAGAATATTTTATTGAAAATTTGAACTACTATTTGAAAAAAAAATAAAGTTGAACAAGTTCCAGGGATTTTATAAACTTGTACTGATGTTTAATTGAGTTTATAAGCTTCTTCATTTGAATCAGTGTGGCTGAAGGAAGAAACTTCTTTTTAAGTCTTATAGAGCTTTAAATTCTGCCATGCATGACTTCTCAGAGGTTTCCAACAGCCTCAGCCTACCCAGACAGGTCAAGAGAGATTGCAGATGGCCAGCAGAGCCAGAGGAGACAGAAATAATTTACGGACTCAGCAGCAGTAGCTTTTGCAGATCACAGTGGCTGAGCAAAGTGCTCAGGCTTCCCAAGATCAGCGGTTCTGGATCTGCTATGAGCATCTGCTGCAGAGTGCAAGAGGAGAAATATTGCTGTGAAGGTCTCCCAGAGAAGGCTGGAAAACATCAAGTAGCCTGCTTTCTTGCTTTCTGACTGTGTGTGGTTATGCCCATGCTTATCATGATTCTTTCTCAAAATCACATGTTTTAGAATAAAAAATAAAAATTAATCTAATTTGGTGGGGGTGTTATAGAGGTACTCAATTATGCTTTTTAATTATTAGCAACCAATAACGTGAGAAAAGGAAAAAAAAAAAAAAAAAAAAAAGGAATCCTGACAGTTTTGCACATGAAATACTTCTAAGCATATATATATTTTCTGAAACTGAAAAATATTTCATATTTTTTACTTTTGTTTCCTATTTTAGCAACAATAAGGCACTATCACTAATTAATGTGTTCAGTGAGCTTGTGGACCTCTCTGGTAATTTTCTGTGTTTTGAAAGACATTGCTGAATATCTTGTAAAATCAGCAATTTTATACTGTGGATGATTTTTGCAAACAAAGTGAAACAACTGTCCCTACACTACAGGGGAGGTGTTGGCTTTGAGTTTCTAGTTTGTCCATGTTTTCCTGTACTTTCATATTTTTTTTATCGAGCTGTATGTGTCTAAATTGTAAATAGGTAACATATTTCCGAGATCTTGGATCAATAAAAACTTACAGAAATAATTTCAAACCTTCCTGTTATATTTGCCTTAAAATGTATTTTTATGTATGTAACTCATAAAATATATATAAACAAATCCTCCCTATAGTATCCTACTCTCATTTTCTACACATGATTCAACAAAGGAGGGAATTATAATCATAGGAGAGTAATACAAGGAAAAAGCAGCATTTCCTTGCTCAGTAGGTCCTGGTGTTTTATGATACATGTTCCTGGACATGCGACATCTATCCAGCCTATGGAATTATATCAGTCATACCTTGAAAACACATTTTTATTCACTAATAGCGAGTCATCTAAACTTATCCTTCCCCTGTCCCCCCCCCCCAAAAAAAAATAAAATAAAAAAATCCACATCTCTCTTTTCCGTAATTAGATTCCTTTTCCAGGTTTTTATTTTTGATGCATAAGCATTTCTATAAATGCATTACATCTGGGTACTGTGATTAAAAGTTCATTAGAAATGTGACACAGACAGATAGGCTTTGTGTAAAAATAATTCCCCAGCTGCGTGTGTGATGCCCTATGTTGGCCTTGTGTGGCTATAACCTTAGCTGCTTCTGTAGGGCACTCTGTGTCATCTTATGGAAATGTAAAAAGGTCCAGATCTCCCAGTTTGTCTTCAGATATTTTCCCAATACACATCAAGGTTAGTCTAGTTTCCTAGATGTTTACCTCTGTCCCTAATATTGATGAAGATCTTAAGGTAAATGTGTAGCTGACATGAAAGAACTTTGTATCAGCTAAGAATACTTTACAGACGATATCCGCTTTCAAGACACCACAAAGAGAATATACTTTTAAAGACAGAAACTCTACTTTTACACTTCTCAGATAAATAGCACAAAAATCTACCTCAAAAAATGCATCCTGTAAATGAGCAGAGTTTCTGTCCCTGTTGCCATGAATGCTGTACTATAGGCATGTACTAAATGCAATGAATAAAATAAAAATACTGCAAAAGCATCGGCTAACCTTTCCAAACAAAGCAGATGTTCACCTTGATGTGTTTGCATTGCTTGGAAAATGATCTGCTCTCCATTAAATTCAACATTAAATGGCCCAGTGGGTGTAATGAAGCAATAAAAATAAATAAATAATTAAAGTACCTACACTTGAAAATGCTGCCAGAGCTACCTGAATGCTTTATAACGTACAGATAATCTGGAAAAGCAATTACTTTTGTGAAAATATAAATGATAATCTTCAAATATAAGCCTGATTCCTTAGCCTTTATTAACACTGATGTTTTTAAAAGTGCATTTACAGAGAGACAAACTGTATATATAATATTTTGTTTAATCTAGAAATCTCTTCCAAAGTGTGACTGACTGAAGTACTAAAATTTCTCTTGCTTTTTGATTTTCTTTGATGCCCTTTAATTCTTTTGGTTTAAGGGCCTCTAATTTAAAAAATACCCACACAACAGCTCCCTAAAACAAAAGTATAACGAAAAGGCAGATCTGTTTCTCACTTTTGCCTGTTCTTATATGGGGTAAGCATTCAGATTTCCTAAGGCTTAAGAAGGGTCTTCGAGTTGAAACCAAAGAATTCTGGCAATCTTGAGAAGTTATTTTGCAAACAAAAAGGATTTTTGAAGTTACTTGTGTGTGTATGTGTATATATATATATATATATCTGTACAAAACACAAACCTCTGACATTACTCTTAACTTAAAAAGCTAAAAAAAAAAAACAACAAACAAACCACAAAACACAACAAAACATTCTCAATTTAAAAAATCTTTTGCTTGTGACCTTTAATTTCCTGTTTCCCAACATGACTAAATTTATTACCAGTTTATTCATTGTCTGACAGCTGCATCTTATATGCATAAGGAGGATTGTAGGGAATGAAATGTCTCTATTAAGATGATCATTCTTTATTTGGAAATATGTTGGGGGGGCTGTTTTTTTATTTTTATAGCAAAATATCTGGAGCTAATTCTGATTTGCATTTTATTTATTTAGTTTTATTTTTAAAGATGCACTTTTATCAGTACATTGTTGACATATTTAGAAAAGAAAAACAAAATATTTCGAAAGGGTTGTTTCTATCAACAAAATAAAAACAAACACTAACTGAAACTTAAGGATGTTTTCAAAATTACCTACTTGTTTACAAAGATAGTTAGCTTCTGTAATGTGTTCTCGAGAATAGAATTTACTTATATTCAAAAGTGAGTTGCTCATTATGCCAAAACATCTGTGCATATTCTGTCTTTCTGCTGAGGTATAAATATTTGACTGGACATTTAGGTACTAGAAAAATTTAAGATCTTTAAAGTAGAATCTAGCACTTACAGTATTATGTCGTTCATGTGTCCAGTATGATTTCACATCAGGGAAATCATCCTGAGAGACTCAAAGAGGTAATTTTATCTATTAAATTAAAAAACAATCCCAATACCTACAAAATTTCTGTAGTTCTGTAGATAGAGGTTCATTGTCTTCTTTTCCTTTTGCACATATTTTATTTTTCACAACTGTCTCTGTACTCTGCCAAATTGTCTAATTTATGTGTTGTTCAGAGTTAATAACCTGAAAAATCTGCATTTCCCCCCCCAAACTTTAAAATCTATTCTGAATATGTATCTTGTCAGAAATAATGCTAAAATTAATGTTTTGTCCAGCAGAGGTTTGAGTTGCAGATCATTCCAGTTTAAGCTGCAGTCAGACTCTTCTCTCCTTTCTTTTTGATCCCAGCCAACTCAGAGTGCTGTTGACAGGAGTTTTACAGCTGGAAGTTGAATTCAAAAATGTGGAAAACAGGAATATTGGGGAGGGGGCGTGGGAGGGGAAGAGAGAGAGAGAGAAAAAAAAAAAAAAAGTGCACCCTACTCTCCAGGATACATTAGCAATAAAATATTATTTGGTAGGCAGAACCTTTGTAGCTTTACTAGATATGCCTTTGAGCATTTTAACTACTACCTTTTACACAGAGCCCACATGTGAGATGCTGCTGCTGGAGAGGGAGGTGAGGCAGCACAAACAGCTTACTTTACCTGCATGGGAAGAGACTCCCTGCAGTGCCTGGGTTCCAGATGCATCGCTGAACCTGGGTCTTCATTTGTCCCTATTTTAGGCAGAAGTCTTTGTCTTCACAAGGATCATCTCTGAAAAAAAAAAGATTGAATAAAAAACAAATGAGGGAATTTCATGGCTTGGCTCTGGCTGTAGAGATGTAAGTCACCACAGTAGCACTTCTCAGCTTTTTAGAAGCTGATGTTTGCAAATTAATTACTTGGCCTTTAAATAGTTCCAAACCACCCAAAGTGCTCCATTATGTTAGCACAGGCTTGAGAAATAGATATGTATTACTAGCTAATTGAATAACATATGGTGTTGATTAGTGCTTAGCTCTTTTTATAGAACTCAATTAAAAAAATGACTGCAGTATATTTTGAGACTATGAGATGTCTGTTGGTTGCTTCTGACATGAGGGAACTGCTGAACCAAGAAATGATGAACTTTTTCTGTTTAGTTCATCTATAAGTTCCTCTTGGAACTCATAGTGCACATGGCTATGACTGGAGATAGGCTGCAGTCTGTTAATTTGCTGCAGTATTGAAATGCAGCCTTTCCTGAAAGATTTAAGTGCTCTCCCGGCAAAACAAAACAAAAGCCTAGGCTTTTATTTTTTGCGCTATTGCTCCAGATATTTCAGATGGATAAAAACCTACTCTTCCAGGGTTCAGTTTTCAGAGATGCATTCCCTGGGAGGAGTCCCAAGACATAGACATTAAGGTATAAAGCCCTTCAAGCCCCAAATAACCTCTGTCTCCTTCCACCTCATCTTCCTCCCTGCCACAAGGAATAAATGTACAGTGGAAAAACCTGCCTTTATCTCTTTCACTTGATGCAGCTTTTGCCCAAGAGATTCTTTTCCTCTTAAACTTTGCAAAAATCACCTGAGATGATGATGATTATGAATTTGTTATTACTCACAGAGATAATTGAAGTGGTATAACAGCTAGCAACAGTAATCAGGTTGGGAGGAGCAGGATGGTTAAGGAGAAATAGCAAATGAGAAAACAAGGTGTTTCTGTCTCTGATGCATTTTTTTATTCTCTTAAACTACCTACACTACTTTATTTTGTGTGACATTTTTAAAGAGAAAATTTGGTAAATTGAGAATTCAAATGTGATGAGAACAATATTAGACAGGGAGTAATGAGAAATACTGATTTCTATCCCCAGGTTTATCACCAACTGGTAATTTAGGTCTTGGGTGACAAACCTGGATGACCTGACAAACTCCTCCTCCTTTTTTAAAAGGTGGTAATGGTTGTTTTTGTAGTCTTAAAACTTAGTAGAAAAGTCTACCAACGGTGTCAAATTACTTAATTCATGTTTTCCATATTTTCATATCACCTTTTATTGTATCGTATTCTATTTTGTATTTAATTTTCATCTGGAAGACAACAAAATCTGAAAAACTCAGAACAAAGGAAGTCCTGAAAAATCAATTATTTTAGAGAAGTCTTTCCAATCCCACTAAATTCCCATTCCCCAGTAACTCCTCCACTGAGATTATTCATCCATCCAGAGAAAACAGATGAGTTCTGCAGCATATTATGAAGGTTACTTGGGTCATCTGGGAGGGAGCTGTGTTTTAGATGGGCTGTGCTTTCACCGTGAGTGCCCTTTCACCATTTTCCCATTGTTCATCCTTCTCATTATATGTTTGTAACTGCCACAGCAGCGTTGTGTAGAATAGACTGTTCATGTCCTAAATCACTCTGGGCCCACAACCAGGAGCAGGTGCGGTCTTGATCTGAATCAAAAGATTGTAATGTCAGGACCACATCCTTCAGTGATAATGAGGATGCAAGAAGCAAAAGCTACTTTATGTTCCTGTTCCTTTGCCTTCCCCCAGGCCGTATACCTTTGTATAGAATAGGTGTCAATATGTTAATTCTTAACTTCTCCCAAGAACAAGTCTCTAGAGCAAATTTTAGCATTTTGTTCAATGAGCTCGACCTAGAGGTTGCAAAGCCATTAGCTTCTTGATAAAGGGCTCTTGGTCACCAGACGCAACAGTCATTTTTGAATAACTGGTAAATAGGAAGACTATGGCTTGAGTTTTGGGAAGGGTCACAGCATGTATATTGACTCCTAGTGTGGAAGACCTTCTTAAAATCTAAGAATTAAACTTAAAATGACAGTATCTGACACAAAGGTCACCTTGCTACTGTGGCTGTCATCAGACAGTAACATCCTGTCCTCTAAAAGATCTAGCATCAAATGTATGATGTTTGAAAAGATGTGGAGACTGCAGATATTACCAGGGGGAAGGGAGAGGAGGTGTTCTGTAGTGTGCTGGTAACATTCCCCCAGAACTTGAAAACTGACAAAGTGATAGTTAGAAAGAGGATCTTGATGAGCAATCCCTCCTTCCCCCTCTCTCTCCCCAACAGGTTCTTTAAAAGCAGTTATTCTTTGTTCTTAATCTTTGGCAGAGGACTTACTGTTTCTCAAAAAGTAAAGAGAAATCAGGATGACCTGTAAATGGTATAAGGGTTAAAAACATATATCCTTTGGTTTATCCATGAATTCAACAAATACCACTAACATGCATTTCAGTAGAGAAAGCTTCTTACAGGCTGTTTTCCTGAGAATCAGTAGTACAGCCAAAGAAGTAGATCTGTTTTCAAAGAAGCAGCTCCCATTGGTAATTTGGCTTAATTACTCAGGGTTTCTTATTACCTGCAGAAGTCCAGTCCTTTTAAAGTCTTGAAGAGGCTATTATGGCAGCTGTTGGGAAGAAGCCAAGGAGAGATTCTTTAGGATATACCGTATTGTTAATCAGTGGCAAGTGGTCAGCACTGAGTGTAACTGCCTTAGCTGCACAGCAATCTTCTAATAACATTCTTGCCCTGGGATCCATATACTCCATTGACCTCTTAAATGAACCCAATGTATTTGACAGTTATGTACATAGTCTGTCATAGTGATTTTGATAATTCTACACTGACAAGGCAGTCCAGAAATGAAACAATCATTTATAATACAAGTCGAAAAGTTTCCTTGCCATATCCTTGAATAGAAAGTGTTTTCGTATTGCAGTTAAGAAGGTAAAGATAGTTTAATGGGAAAGACATGATTTCTAATCCCTTACATCCAAGCACATTTCAGAAATCTCCAGGCAGTAGCTATGTTAGCTAAACCAGCAATCACCACAAATTGTAGTTGTGTTGGTTTTCCACAAGGGACAGTTTTCTACTTCACAAAGCTATAATGTCATGCAAAGTTCATTTTACTGGTAAGCATCATTGAGCCAAAATTGAGTTCAGAGCTCCAGGGAAAATAAATGTAAGCATTTATCGGCAGTGCTATTTAAATTGGTTTGAAATTTTGAGTTCTTGGTTACCTTGCTCATTCATTCTAGTTCACTGCTCTCCCCTGTAGGGCTCCTAAAGGTTGAGAAGTTAGCTTTATGTTAGGAGTGGTAGAAGGGCCAGAAGTTATCTGCAAAACTTAGGACTGGTTATATATTATGCAACCAGTACAGTCAAGATAAACTCTATACTGTAATGGCAGGGAAAGAGGGTTTTAACTTAACCCCTATCAATTTCTATGTAAGATCAGCATTCAAACCAATAAGAGATGGATAGCAATTAAAAACAGTTGTACAGTTAAGATTTTAATGTTTTCTTCTAACTATAGTCCATATAACTTCTCAACACAATAACTAAGCATTCTTTTCCTCACTCTTCCAATCAAAATTTATCCCTAAACATTTCATTCCATGAAATAAAGTATATAATGATAAACATGCAGGCATGAAGTGAAAGTCTATGTGCTGCTGCTTTGCAAGAATTGGTCTGTATTTATGGAAATTCTGGTGGATCAACCTTTTTTTTTTTTTTCTTTTTTTTTTTTTTTTCCCAAATATTGGTTTGAGTGTCAAGTTGCATTTTAAAAGTATATCAGCAAATTATACTCAGTTTCTATCTTGTTCTCTATCCTTTATTATCTGTATTTCTTTGTCCTTTCAGGAATACGGCTTAAGAAGGAATCAGAATATTTTAATTCTAAACTGCTTATGGTTTGTTTGTTTGTTTGTTTTCCAGATTTTATAGTCTTCATGTATTTGGAAATGTTTTGCTCAAACCATTTGTGTCCAATCAACATCCCAAATACTGCTATGTTGTGCTGGCTTACACCATCAGCTCGAGTCATTTGCACATGTATAATATTTCTCCTTAGTTCTTTAGTAGTGCTATTACCTATGCAGGTAGTGGTATGCAACCACTGTATTAATGAAATAGTGGTAAAATGTAGCATAATGTGTATTCCTGAAACTCTTGTTTTCCTAATTGTCATCTTCTAGTCTGTGGTTATAAATCTTTCCCTTCTTCCTCCAGATTTAAGAGGGAGATGGCAGTGTGAAAACATATTACAGCTGTAGTGCCATCATGGGTTTTTAATGAAAGCACAAATCAAATGGTAGATGTTTGAATCATTTATTTCAAAGGTGTATTTTCCCTTGTTATTTAATTGTGTCTTAATCTGGTGTGCGTTTTATAATTTCTTGTTCTGGAATGAGATTATATTGTTAGGCAGAAGTATTCTATATTTTAAAAATAAGGCTTTCATAGATTAACCTGTGTTGATTGGAATATTAAAGTGAAGTTATAACATGCTAATACGATTTACTAGGCTGCCTGCTAACTTATGTTAATGTTTTAAAAGGAATTAGATATATGTACAAATAGCGTACAATGTTTGTTTAATGTGCTAGATTCTAATTTATTTAGAGTTTTACGTTTTGGTTAGAAGATCTGTTTTATTGTAGTAATCTCATACTTATATGACAAACACTGTAAGACTAGAGATATATTGTAATTTTAAATTCACACTGCTCTCTAGTGGGGGATGCTTTCAATGCAAAAAGATGATGTATATTAATGTACAGCATGTATATAAACTGGGATTTCTGGAAAGTTATTTAGAACAATTCTTTAAAATTAGTGCTCTCACGTCAGTATTTTAATCCTTGTAACACTTTGAAAAAAATACTGAGTTTCTTAATTTAAAAATATTTTAAAGGGGTAAATTCTTCACTCTTCTTGGACTGAACAATATCTCCAGAAGGGTGAAAGGTTGATGGATTATTGCTGCTTCCTCAGGAGAAATCTCCTCCTTCCATTAGGAGAAATATGTTGTAGATGCTGTAGGAAAATCTCAGGTTTTCTCCTAAGCTTCCATAGCCTCATAAATTCTTAAGTGATGGTTGTGGTTTGTCTATGACAGTTAATATCATCACTGTTGATATAATAGGCTTGATTTAATAAATTACTACTACTTTGCTATTTTTCACTTTAATTTTTCTTTGGAATTTATTGTTTAGCCTGCTTTTTCATCTCTTGTTTTAGGCAGCTAAAATTCCAGATAACAGAGCCAGCTATGCACAAAAGCAGAAATAATAATACTGACTGAGCTGTTTTTAAATTACAGCAGATGCAGAGCTCTTCTCAGAACTTGGTCAATATTATTTATAACCCTATCGTCTTGTTAAATGAAATTGAGTTTAGTTAGCAAAAAAAAAAAAAAAAAAAAAAAAAAAAAGAACATACTAATTAAATTTTAATAAAATCTGAAAAATCAGATTTAAACTGTTTTTGATATTACTAGCTTTTTGTCATGTATATTTAGATAGGTTTGTATCTGTGATTTGATTCCAGTGCAGTATGTGTGTTTTAATCTTTCAGAGGACCAACAAAATGTTTAACTGGTTGCTAATCGAATGAAATTTTCAATACTTGAAGTTCTCTCAAGAATGACTTGCAGCATTATAGTGCAATCAGACAGATTCAAAGGGTTTTTTTAGGCTTATTTTTTAGATGCTGAACTTTATCTTGATCTGGTTTTAAAGGCATCTGTCTGTAGACCATTTTCTTGTGTTGCTGCAATGAAGTTTTTTGATCTCTAGGTTGACTAATTTGTCAGTTAAAGACCAAATAGTAGTGTATTTAGGACTGCAGTAATTTTGTCATTCAAAATACAGATTAGATTATTTGGCTAGATCTTCATTTATTCATTAAGTCTGGGAGAACAAAGCAGTTTAAAGATTTATGTGCTGTATAAAGGTCTCATCAAGATGCTAAGTTGGTATAGCATTTTGTACTCCTTTAACAGTAAATAAGGTTTGCAGTGCACAGAGCACTTCTTTACATGTATAATTTCTGCTCACCTTTAATCATAGAAGTTCATGTTTATGTTGGCTTCACTTTAAGTTCTGCAGGTGAGATTTTCTTCTCATTTCTGTAGTTACAGTTTGGGATTAGCTGAATCTAAATTCTCCAGTTAATCCTTAATTTGTAATGCTAGAAAGTTAAGAAAGTAATACAGCATGATTATTATTTGCCTTTGGATTCTTTTTGAAGCAGACAAGTCAAAATGTTGTAAGAGCTTGGTTTGAAAACATCACTGGGAGTGGAGAAGGAATGACCAGGGCTTGCTAAATACCTAAGCTAATTAATAAATTCAAGGACAAGGTATGTGCAATTATTTAACTAAAATGTAGGGCTTTTATTTTTTTATTCTATTAATTATGACATTATTAATATATATATATGGGGACCCTTCCATTACTCTCACAGGCAAAATAAACTTGACTTGGTGAAAATTAGATTAATTTATTACTGATTTAAGTTGAGTAGGATGGTGAGAAATTAAGACAAAAAAATAAAACACCTTCTCCTCTTCCCCTCTTTTCCCACTGCTTCAATCCTCCATTCCCACCTCTTCTACTTCCTCCCCACTGCCCCCTGGCACTGAGCAGCACAAGGGGCTAGGAAATGGGGGTTGTGGTCATTTAGATACTAACGCTTTCCCTCTGCTGCTACTTGTTCCTTTCACTCTTTTCCCTCTCCAGTCTGGGGTCTCTCCCATGGGGTACAGTCCTTCATGAACTGATCCAACATGGGTCCTTCTCATGAGCTGCAGATCTTCAAGAACTGCTCCAGCATGGGCCTATGCCATGTGTTTTATCCTTCAGAGGCAGACTGTTCAAGCATGGGTCCCTCATTGATCTGCAGCTGCAGATCACCAAATCACCTGCTCCTGTGTGGGCTCTTCTCCACAGGCCACCTTTCCTATAGGAGCCTTCTCCTTAATGGGCTCTCCACAGGTTGCAGCTTCCTTCAGATCACATACACATGCTGTGATTTGGGGTCCTTCGTGGGCTGCAGTGTGGAGATCTGCTCTGACTTGGCAGCAGGGGGACACTTTGCTTCATGATGGTTTTCTCCACAGGCAAATCTCTGCTCCAGTGCTTGAAACACCTCTTCCCTCTTCTTCTTCACTGACCTTGGTGTCTGCAAGACCATTTTATAAATTTTTCTTACTGTTCTCTCTTACAGGTGCTGAATAGTGTTTTTGCCCTTTCTTAAATATGTTTTCCCAGAGGCATCGCACCTTTTGACTGGTGGGATGAGCTTTGGCCAGCATTGGGTCTGTTTTGGAGCCCATCAGAACTGGCTCAGTGTGACATGGGGAAGCCCTCATTCTCTGCACAGAGGCCATCTCTGCAGTGCCCACTACCAAAACCCTGCTGTGTAAAACCAATGCAATTTCCCACCGAAGATGACAGCTAAGATGTGAGCTTCACCTAGGCTGTGCTGAGGAAATTTCTAACAATCTATATTAGTTCAACTTTTCATAAGATAATTCTCAATTCAACAAACTATTTTAGGGTTAAGATAAAAATAACTAAAAACATCTGGGAGAGTTTGATTCCAGTGGCTGATGTAATAGTGCCCCTAAATGTCTAAAGACATTCATCTGAATAGCTGTGAAGTTACTCAAGTTACATAGCAGAACTAAAAAACATCTACAAAAAACAAAATATGTGAATGGTAATTTAGTAGTAAAATAAGAAAATACGAATAATAATTTTCAGCATTTTACTAGTCTACAGATGTAGAATTCCTGTGTATATTACTTCGCATTACTCATCAATTTTCTCTGTTCTGTTCTTTCTACCCAGAAAATATGAAGAAGCCCTGGAGCCCTGACTTACCAGCTGATAACCACTTGTATAATTCAGATTTCACATCCATCCCAGGCAGAGAAAGTGAGAAAGAATTAGCACCTGATGGCACTGAAGAAAAGAAGGAGAGAGAAAAGAAACAGACCAATTTCACTTTGTGCAATGTTTGTAACATTCAGCTGAACTCTGCTGCTCAGGCACAAATCCACTACAATGGCAAATCCCATCAGAAGAGGTTAAAACAGCTCAGCAATGGAAATCTTAAAAGTGATAATGGTGAGCATTAATATATATTTGTATAACTTTTGCCTTGTGTAAGCTGTATGGCTTTGCCTATTTAGTACATATGGAACTGGATGTGGACAGTTAAATATGCTTTTTGCAAAATTAACTTTGTATTTACAAATACCAAATTTAAATATCCATGATCTCATTATTCTTCAGTGTTATATATTCTTCTATTGCATTCTTGGGGCAGGAAGAATTAGATTAGATGCAAGAAAGCTGATGAATCAGGTATGCAGTCCTAAGTTTTAAATATTAAATTTTTAGTGGATTGAATACATCTCTTAATAAACTTTCATAGATTTATTTTTATTTTTCTTTAAAAGGTCTCAATCAAAACTTTAAGGACTACTTTTAGCAAAATGGATTTAGTTATGCCCTTGTGATCTTGTACTACAGAGAACCTTGGCTCATTGTGTATAGAATTGTCAGTAAACACTGTTATTGGTGTTGAGCTGAGAAATGCAGCAATGTGCATAATGTCAATATATAAGAGCAAACATTTATTTTGTTCAGCCAAATCCTTTGATGTTAATGCAGAGACTCTCTGTGGCTTCAGAGTACTTGGTGTCATCCCTAACATGAATGCCTGGCAAATAGCTAAAGGGTATACTGTCTGTGTTGTTTCAAGTGTTTTGATTTTATATTTTGTTTACGTGATGGTGTTGGTTCAGATTTTTTGTCATTCCATTTACATTTTGATGGTTTTCAGCATAATCCATGATATTTCACATTTCACAGTCTGTTAGAAAGGTTACACTTGATAGGGGTGTTTTTGCTTTTAATTGATTTATGGCAGTTACAAAATAAATTGGAAAAAATACATTACACAAAACAAATACATTCTCTAAGGCATTTCACTTTAGTTTTGTCATTCAGGTTTCAACCTATAGTTAGCATAAATCTGTTCAACCCATGTCTAGCATAAATCTGTTTAAAGATCTGAGTTGAAGCCCAAAGGAGGTGGAACAAAGATTGGTTTTGTTTTAATCTGTTTCATTGATGGCTTTGTGAAAAATATGTTGTGGTAGGTGGCATGTTTTCCTACCATCAGAGTGAGTTGTGTGCCTCAAAAAAAAAATAAAAAAAAATCATGCCTGGGGCTTTATGTACAGAAATAGATCAGATTACGTGGTCCCTGACAAGAAAAAACAGATTACTATGTTATAATTTTGGTTCACAATTTCATAACTTGTAATGCTTAACGTTGCTGTAGTAGGGGTAGATTTACACTGTTTTGGTCTGTTTCTATGTATATTTCTATGTCATAGAAATGAGGACTTTAATAGGATGCACTTAGACCTTTTCTTCAGACCTACAGAAGCATTCTTTAATGTTAGTGTTCCATGAATTACTTCCTGCCCATTTGTAGAAGCATGTGCTTAGCACTAATCCTCAATAGGGTTTAAGAGGTATTTTAATATTGTCTTTGCTTTGTCCTGGTTTTAGGAGTATGAGAGCTTGCTGGGAATAATATATGGATATGTTGATGAAGTATGTTGGATGTGGGTGCTTTTCTGTGAGGATAAGCTCATTTCATTAAAACAAACCAATAAAACAAAAACAAACAAATAAAAACATCACACTGAATAACACAAACAATTTTACCTTTAAGTGGCAGAGTACAACTTTTAGCACTGTTCACAGTTAAGGCTTAGAAAGAATACCACTAACATTAATAGGAGCTGTGTGAGTGCTTAAAGATTGGTTTCCTAGATGATTAAAAGTAGAATGTGGTTATCCACAAATGCATTCTTTCTAAAAACAAATAAATGCATTCTAATGTTATTACTGTCTTCAGTTAAGGTAAAATTGTGTTGTCTTTGTTATTAGAACAACAATTTTGGTAGTGACAAAGTGTTGTTTTTCTGCAGTTCATTTTTCTGCTTTATTCCATGGCAACAAAATCATTAGTAATTAAGCAATACTGAAATTAGTGTCAAAGTGTTTCAGTCATGCATCAACATCTATATTCTAGGGAGTATCAAAGCAGTAGCATATCAGTATGTTTCTTATTTCCTCCTTAAAATGTATCTGTATCTCATGCTTCCATTTGTAATCAGAACATAACTAACTGTCTAGCTCTTTGTTTCAAAATGAAGTAATTTCTGGAGGGTTGCTGAAAAGATGACTCTCCAAATCTGGCAAATCTTTGAGTATCACCAAAAGTAGCACTCCACTGGGAGAAGAACATAGCGAAGAGCATAAGGAAGCGATTTTCCCATATCACTACACTTTGACATTTCATATTCTTCAAACTGAAAATTACAAGTGAAATAGAGACCAATATTGTATATTTCTTTCTAAAACTGAGTGTATGAACTGAAAAATTAGAACTGAATATTTGACCTGAACAGCCCATAATTTTAACAGAGATGCACTGCTTGAGATCCCTTTTCTAAATCAAGTAGAAATCAGGACCTGACAGGCCTTCCACAATAACAGCCTTTGTGAAAACTGGTATACTTAAAATATGAGCAATATTTTTCAAATGAATTATTGTTTTGTTGATGAGACCCCAGCAAGCTCAAGTGACACAACTGTGGCTGAAAAAAAATATTACTTGACCGTTTCAGTTTATCATGTGTACACAAATGAAGCTTTTTGAAGGTCACTGATGTAACTAAAGTAACTGTTAAAAGATGCACAATACTGTTTATTCAATATGTGTCAATAGGTTGCTTTATTTATGAGAATGGCGTTTCTTGTGTAGAAATGTTATTGTCACAGAAGACAGCTGTTATGCTCAGTGTTCAGGTTTCTGGTCTAATCACTTGAGACTAAATTCTGGTGTAAATTGAAACTTTTGCTTCATGAGATTGTTGTCTAAAACTTCATCATCAATGATTTCTCAGTATGTATATATACTGTGATTAGGTCTGGGGCCCCCAGCACAATAAGGACACGGTTGTATCCCAGAGGAGGGCCACGGGGATGATCAAAGGGCTGGAGTACCTCTCCAAAGACAGGCTGAGGGAGTTGGGATTGTTCAGCCTGGAGAAGAGAAGGATCCGGGGAGACCTTATAGCATCCTTCCAGTACTTCTTTATGTGAAAAGGCTAGAAAAAAGTGTTGAAGTGTGACTGTTCCATGTTTTTTTTTCATCTCTAAATTATTCCCTGAAAGATGGGTTTACATGTTTTTGTATCATGAGGGGTAATAGAAATAGAGGATTAATTTATATGAAGCATGTATATACAGCCCATGTATTGTTCCCAAACACTTTGCAATGGATTGAAAGAAGGTAGGATTCAACTGTATAAGTGTTTGACTGTAATTAAAGCTATCATGCTATAATCATCATCTTCAAACTGTGAGGAGTAGCTTTTATCTGTTGGACATAAATGACAGAACATGTTAACAATGCACTTGAATATCTCTGTGTAATTTCATAAGGTAAATTGCTTAAGCAAAAGTCTATTAACCTCTGCAAATATACAATTAATAAATAATGTGCATCATGGGGATAAAACAGCATCACTTTGCTGCTATACTAGTATTGGTACTGAATTTGAAAAACTCACCAGATATACTCTAAAAACTTTGCAAGTGGTTTATTTATCAGCTTGGCACATTTGCTATATGAGACCCACTTATTGTCTTCCTGCAGCAATGCAGCCTCAGAACAGCACATTGTGAAGTCACAAAAATGATGTCGTGTAGTTGTGGAGACACAATGTTTCTTGTGCCATTACCTGGTACAGTGATCTGAGATGGCTTAAACAGGCATGGTGAGATCTCAGCACTTCTGTTCCTGAACTCTGCATATTTGGGAGTAATACTTTGGGAGTAAATTTTGTGTGTTCCTTCCTCTTAATAATTGCCTTTCATGTCACTTAAAAATACTTCTCACACTTTCTTCATTACACTGTAATATATTCCTTTTTCCTGATTTTTTTTTTTTTGCCTGTCAGTTCTTGTGTATGCAGTGACAAGATGGCAAGCAATTTGGTGGAAATTTTGAGTAAATTTTGGGATTAAAAAGGGGTAAAATGATTTTCCAGCCCGGTGCACTGAAATTGCATCACTTCTTACAAAGCCAGCCTTGACATTGTGGAAGAAGGTGAGCTTTTTGTGAAATAGTTTATCCTCACCAGGAGTAAGAGTCAGGGTCCTGCTGATAGGATGGAAAATTAACTGTTGATGCAAATGTATAGCAGTACCAATAAGAAAGGTGATATTAGCAATAAATAAATAAATAATGTAAACCATAATTTTCTTTGTGCTTTCTGTACTGTAAATTGCTGAATCATAATGAGTGAATGGGGCATGGTTAGGACAAAAACTGAAACTCCTCTACAATACTTTACTTTAGATAACAAATGGAAAAATAATGAAAAAGATGAGAAATGCTACAAAATTCATAGAACTCCCTTCACTTTAAAAATTGATTTCTGAAACATTATTCTTTTGAAATACAGAGTCATTTAGTTAGTGGGATATTTGGTGGTAGTTTCTTTACCTGTCTCTGTGGTTATTTACTCTCTGAATTCATAACCTGGACAAGTGACTATCCAGTTTAACAAGTTTTATTTAATTTCTCTTAAACTAAAGCTGCCTTCACCTTTTATTTCAGTGAAATTTCATCTTAGCAGAGTTTCCTTTTACTGTGAGCAAGAACAGTGAGTGCATGGAAGAAATCAAAAAGTTCAGATTAAATAAAAAATAAATATTTTTTATCCTTTACTTTACATGTACATATATCCTTTATTTTACTTTACAAAAATCAAATATCTTAATTCAGCACTAAATATTACTTAGGAATGAATAACAATTTGATTGTTATAGTTGTGCTATTATATACCCTGAGAGTAAAATCTTTTTCTCATACTTTTTTTTTTTTTTCAACCACACTCAGTGTAGTTTCAATGTAGTTTCAACACAGCAGCTTCTGAGATGATAATTCCATAATATCTACTCAGTAAATATTTACATAATGGTTAAAGGAAATTACTAACATTTTTTTTTTTACTTTGTCCAAATCCTGATTTTTTACAGTCCTGAGGTAGGAAATCCAGAAGATTCATCTGAACCACTTGCAGGTCTATTCTCTAACATTTCTCTATTTCTTTGCTAGATCTTTTCTAGGTCTGTGTTGCTGCTACCCTTTTCATCTCTTCTGTCACTTTTTTGATCATGAAAACTGGCAACTTCGGGGAAGACATAATTTTACTTTATTTAAGATGTTAAGCTACCAAGCTACAGCTTTCAGGCAAGTGGTGTTGCCTCTGCTTTTCATTGCCTTTGTCTTCCTTTCAGAGAATAGGGTTGGGTAGAGCAGTAGTGAGGAATGGAGGAAATCATCAGATAAATTATATTGTCCTTTAGAGGAGGCAACTTTCAGCTAACTTCCTGGGAAACAAGTATTTCCAGATGAATTTGGGATGTCACCGGAAATCATGTCTCTAGCGATGACAAGTTCTTCTTAAGGTAAAGCAAGAAGCTGTACCATAACCAACTATTTTACTGTTCTGTGTATTTTACTGTTTTTTTTTTGTTGTTGTTGTTGGTTTTTTTTTTTTTTTTTTTTTTTTTTTTTTACTGTTACAAACTCTATATTATGTTCTGATGCAGGGCCTCATGGCCAGTTATCCAATATGAGTTGACCTCTAGTTTAAAGCCTCTAGTCTGTGGGTCACAGATGTCAGTATTCTGTAAAGAAGCACAGGAAGCTTGTCCTGGGTATTATTTAACACCTCCCAGATGTCAAAGCTAGAAATCTCTGGACAAGTAGGATTATTTGAGGGCAGCGCAAAGTAACACCCACTGCTCCCAGATGCAAATCTTTCTACTTATGCTGATGCACTTGTCTGCTTTCATCATATTCATGTTCGAGTTAATGAAATATTAATATAGTCTTCTGCTTTAAAAGTACTTTTGCAAACAAGATATGCTTTTATAGCACTACCTGTGTTTGCAGATTTTTTTGTTTTTTTAATTCTGAAATGCAATATCTCACCAGGTATGACATCATAGTTCATCACAACAGTTACCATGTGATAAAATGTTGTATCATTGAACAAATTCAGTTTAAGAAAGAGTCAGCTCACACCCACCACAAGTGTGATGTTTGTTTTTCCCTTGATAAGCAGAGAAGGATTCACTTGGCTTTGTGAGTAGCCAGAAAACGGTGGATGGCAATTATAGAAAAACTGTTTGTGTATGTGCAAATAGCCGTAGGTAGCAGTCAGCTGTTTCCATTAAATACAGAGAGATATAACTAAATTGTAGTATAGACTGATCATAAGTAGACTCCAGCATTGTCTCGAGTTGTGGGCAGGCTGTGGAGAGTTTCATCACTGCACTTGGAATTGCTTCAGTAATGTCAAATGCAAATTTTAGCAATCCCTCAAACATTTTTTTTGGACTGAGGAGGAGAAATTCTTGGCAATTAAAGAATTCCTCATGTACATGGCTAGTGCATCTGGTAATTGTTCCACTGAATATCACGACAAAATACAATATCTATATTTCATATATATATAGAGGAGACCTCAAAACAACAAAACTGACATTATTAACTATGAGTAACTATGCTTACCTAAAAATTCTTCAAAGAAGTAGAAATTTATTGCTAAATGTTTAAAGTATTTCTGAGGTTTCTTGTTGTTCTTCAAGTACACTGAAGAATGTGTTTATGTCCTTTGTTGAAGTATGACCTCAACTGATAAATTCCTTTCTTTTCTACCATCCAAGGTTACAACTGAATAAAACCTGCTGTGACAGTTTGTTATGAATCAATCCATTTAAGGTATACAAAGATTCTCAACTGATGAGAATGTCTGCCCGTGGTCTAAACAATTTCATAACTACAGATTTGAAAAAGTTACAAACTGGGGTTGTTTCTGGTTTTCTGTGTGGATATAAGACTACACAGGATCTCTTTTAATATCCCCACATGTATAGCATGCCCTGTTCTTGGGTAATATCTCCAAAGCAAGATGCTTAGCAAGTTGTCTTTGTCCATAGGACTGTTTATTGGATTGTCCAATTGTCAGACAGCTGACACAAGTCCTTTTGTAGCCCCTTACTTTGCTGGCTGCTAGCAGTCAGAAACCCTATCCAGATTTGCTATGATAAAACACTGAGAGTTGAAGTACTTTAAAATTATTTTCAACAGCACAAAAAGGTTGCTGCTATATGAAGGTTATGGGTTGAAAATCATGGAAACCATTCTTCATCGCTTGTGCATCTACTTGCTACATTCTACCATACTGTGTTCTAACTCTGTATGTTTCCAACATTGTTCTCTCACTGTTGGTTCATTCTTTTTAGACATTCACGACCCCCACATCCTCAGGACTTTATGTTACTCCTAGCTGTACAACACCTTTTCTTCTATGTTGTAAAATAACTGCCATTTTAGTTCTAAAATCTGTGCTTAAAATTTATTTGCCAAAAGCCGGAAAGCAACTGTCATCTTGTTTTTTTTGCACAGCCACGTAAGGTCAACATAGCCTCTTTTAAATCTTTTTTCTTCAATTTATTTATTTATTTTGCTATATAGTTTCATGTTAGATCCTGCCATACACATTTTTTGTTTGAACTGCTTTGTCTGTCCTTTTTAAAGTAAGTGCTGTTTTAGGTAAGTGTTGTATTAATTTGTTTTGTGCTGTAGCAGGAATACCAATAAACAATAATCAGCTGTAAAAGGCTCAGTTAATCCAGGAACAATCTTTCTGGTCCATTTGTGCTGTTTCTGAACTGTGCTGAGACACTGGTCTGCCATTCTTTACTTCTTCCTGAGTGTGGCACCAGTCTCACTTCTGAGAATACTGGCATTTGATCTCCACTTGCTTGAACAGCTAACAAACTGTTGAAACCTGTTTTGCAGGATCTCCATTTAGTTCTGCTTATATCACTAGGTCCAATATAGATTATGATGACCATGGCTTTCTTCCAGACCTTCTCAGTAACTTGTCTTCTTTTAATATGATTTTTTTTTTCCCTGCACTGGCATCTGGTAGGCAACAAATCTTCTATGAGTCATGATAACACACTAAACTTATCAACATTTCCCAGTATTAGAACTCAGAACTAGCTTTTCCCATATTCATTTTTCTCTATACAAATGTAAGTATATATTCATCACTGAATAATTTTGTACTTCTCATGTGTCCCTCATTTTGTAAACTTTTTAGGCTATAGCATAGTTTAAGCAGTATTTTGGAGCTTTCTTTGGAGCATTTCACTAATGTTGACTTTTTCTTATTTATGACCTTTCATTCCTCTAATTCAAAATACACTGTCTTCTTGATAGTCAGTCATGTCCTTGATTTTTTTTTTTAAATCCTCTGACATGCTTCACAGTAGAAGAAAATACATCTCAAGATCAGAGTTTTAAAGCCAGTTCCAAGTACAACAATTACAAACTCCTGTCAAGTTCAAGAGAATGAAGCCAGTTCCTCACTGTATTGAGGAACTTAGTGTTAGCACATATTTATGGCATTTCAGTTTACGTCATGAAGAAAACACTAATTCTAATCTACAGTTCACCCTGATACTGTGGGAGTTAATCTGTATAATGTGAGAAACATCGAAAAGATAATGCTTATAGGTTAGCCTGGCTGGAGTGCCAACATTGCAGATATATAAACATTGTCAAGATTTTTCCTTCCTTTTTTTCATACATGAAATCAGAGAGCTGGAAAGATACGCTTCTTGTAAGCAACAGAAAATAGCAGAAAACTTCATAAATTAATTCTTTGTTCTGTAATCAAAATTAAAATTCATACAGTTCTTCTCTAGGTAGTTTGTTTCAGAGTAGGATGCCTTTAAATGAAAGTCTTGCTAATAGGGATAGTATATGATTTGTTGTATGGAATATAATGTGCGAGTGTGTTTTTTTTTCCTTTTTTTTTTTTTTTTTTGTAGAGTGTTGTCTTTTGCGTGCTTTATCAGCATAATTTTTATTAGACTAGAAGCTAAAATAAGACAGTCTCCCTTTGCACTGGATAAGATGGTGTTGTAGAAGGAAAAAGAACAACGGTAATTTTGTGATCAAACATTCTGCAAGCTTCAAATAATTTCATTGGACAGGTAAACCTAGGTAATAGGAAAGTAAATTTGGAAATGTCAAAATCACTCACCTGCCATTCCTGAATGCAGCTGGTTAACAATTTTGTCAAAGATTATTCAGAAATGGAGTAAATGGATTATTCAGAAATGGGATATTACCAGAAATATCCCCCAGCTCAGTAATGATATCTGATACTCTGAAGTAACTTTGCTATGTGTTGTATTAAAAATTAAAAGTTTTAAAAGAAACAGTTCAACTTTTTGGAGTAGTCTCTGACTTCACACCCATAGGGCAATATGGTCAAGCCTTCAGGACAGTTGTATGCTGGGAAAGCTTCAGTGCCAAGCTGAGTAGTACATTTTGAAGGGATTGATATGGAAGAAACATAAAACAGCGATGCCTGGAAAGAAGCTAATTGTGCTTCCATCTTCATAAAAGGTAAGCATCAGAAGCTGGTCAGTCAGTTATCAGTTGCTAGGAAGTTTATGGAGCAAGTCTTTGAGAAAGCTATTTATACGAACATGGAGGTGGTTGGAAACAGCCATCATGTAGACTTTTTTCACAGAACTAGTCATTTCATCATAGAAGGTAATTAGGCTGGTCTTAGAAAGAGATATCACTTTACTTGACTTTAGAAAGGGTTTCAACATTGTCTGCCTCCCATAGGAGGCTGCTTATTGTAGCTAAATTGGTGAGCTCTCCACTCTGGATGGGTGGAGTACAAAGTAGATTAGAAACTGACCAAACCATCAGGTTCCAAGGGCAATTATAAACCTTTCACATTCTAGCAGGCAGGTGATTAGTTTTGGCATGCCCCAAGGATTGGTAGTGTTGACAATGCTGTTTAGCATCCTCATCAGCTTTTGTGACAATAGGAAGGGACGTATTTCCTTACTAACCCTGCAGATGACACTGTACATAGCAAAATCTTTGGTCTGATGAAATACAACTCTGCTATTGAGAGGAACCTCAGCAAGCTGGAGATGTGGTCCAGCAGAAACCTAATGAAGCTGAACAAATGCAAAAATGTTAAATACATCACCTGGAATAGGACAACCTCATGCACCATTCCAGCTGAATGGCTAGAAAGCAACCTTGCAAAAAATGACCTAGGGTCTTGGTAGGCAACAAGTTGAACATGAGTCATCTGTGTGCTTTTGTAGAGGTGAATGCTTAGCTGCACACCGAGCTGCATTTGCAAAAAGATGAGCAATATGTTGAGGCAGGTGGCAAAAAGATAAGCAATATGTTAACGGAGGTGATGACTATCTGTCCCACACTTTTGAGATTGTATTTGGAGTAGCGTGTCCAGTTTGGGTCCCACAGTAAAAGAGAGACATCAAAACAGAGTGAGTCATGAGGAGCATCATCACTAAGATGGCCAGAGTGCTGGAGCACATGACTCATAAAGAAAAGAGATAATGGGGTATCCTGATGTGGTCTTCAACTTCTTAGAGGGACAGAATGGATATGTATACCAAAAAAGGTAAGAGGGAAAAGTCACAAGTTGCAGCAAGGGAAATTTTGATTATATTTATGGAAAAAAAGCATTCGAACTTCATAATAAAAATGAGTAAGCACTAGAGTAAGTTGCCCAGAGTGGTTGTGGAAATTACTGTCTGAACACCTTAAAAATTCAGCCTGATCTGAGGTTGTAGTAGGTTCTGTTTTGAGTAGGAGGCTAGAGAAAATTAGAGAGATTTCTTTCCTTCTGAATTGTTTGAAGCCTCTTTAGAAAATACACCAGGAAAGCTTCACTTTTAAAGACTGAGGGACTACTTACTTAATTTACATCAGAAGGAAGGTCTATACAGCCAAAGTCTTGGGTGTTTCTACATAAAAGTGTGTTTAAAAAGAAAAAATGCCAAGAAAATTTGTCTCTGAATGTCAAGTCACTGATACT